>NC_141699.1:575272514-575930014 GCF_964263255.1 Lissotriton vulgaris
CAACTGCGATCTCCTAATATTGCAGATCACCCCAGTGAACGGTACGTAGTGAATGAAGATCACAGTGATGAAAGGCCGAGTAGGGCCTGCCACAGCGGTTCAAACCTGTGGTGGCTGCTGGTCACATGCAGATGTGAGCGCTAAGTGCTTCACACAATTGCCTGAGCAAAAAGCTTTACGGAATATTCTGGAGACCAGAGATTCAACACAATAGGCAACAAATGAAAACCCTCATGGGTTGCATGTGAGGTCAGGGCAGGGCACGAGTCGGGGTACCACGCGGGTGGACGGCATCCCCCCACTTATTTTCGAGGGTTTTTCAGGGTGGACGCCGTCCACCCTGCTCAATCAAAACCGCGTCCACCATTACTGATGAATTATGTTTGCCTCTAGGCTGCGCGTGTGTGCCCGAATGCGGACTTGCTTCCTACAGCGCCCAGACGCTCTGTGGGAGTGCGCTCTCCCCTCGAGAAGCAGAATACATAACAAAAGGGTATCGTCAAAACGTCCCTTTTCAAAGCGGGAGGCGCACCAGGAAGCCCAGTACAGCAATTAAATTACAAAGGGGCTGCTTACAGTTTTCCAAAGGCCCTTAGCAGGCAGTGTGAAACTAATCCTATGTGAATGTGTTTCACACTGCAATGAGAGGGTGTGGACGAGTCATTACGCCCAGTTTTGCTGAAATTGGAACTGGGGGAGGATTGCGAGGCCGGCACTAGGGTAAGTATCGTTGTTCAAGTACGTTTTTACTGTTGTTTGAGTTTTGCTTTAGTTTCAGCCATTGCCTGGGCAGAGGCGCTCCTGCTAGTGAAGTCACGTAAGCAACTAGTAGATTGTCTCTACAGTGTACGAGCCGAGTGCACCTTCACTCAGGCTGCAAAATCTCCGTTTCAGACAAAATCTGCAGGCAGGGCTGCTCTGCCTCTTAATCCTGTCTGACGGAGTGTGTGGTTTATCTGCAAGATGATATAATCTGCATGTATTTAATCAATTTAATCTGCAGGTCGAGCAGCAGGGCTGCTCTGTGAGTCATCCTTCAGAGGCCTTGGGCACCAGTACAAACGAAACTGAAAGGGTTTCCGTCTTCAGACAAAACCATTACCATGACGGGTGGTGGGTGTTTTGCCAGGCAGGGTGCACAGTTTGTCTCTGCTCTCATCATGTGTGGGGAGTGGTGGTGGGGGGAGGGGGAGTTTAACGACTCGCAGTTGTTTGTCTGCCGGCAACAGGGTCTCTGAAAGAAAACGCGAGAGAATTAAGCAATTACTTGCCCGGCCCGGGCAGCATGATCATTTACAAGGGAGGATGAACTCGGAGGTCCCACCAGCACATCACAGATGACCAAGCAGGTTGGCTTTCAGTCCAGCCTGCCTCTACTCTCACAAGACAGACACATCTTGCTTGGGCCGGCTCAGGTGGTGAGGGTGGGTCGACTCCCACCACGTGACTAGAGAGAGAGGCCCTGATGTGTCAGATGACCACCAGCCCAGGTTCGTTTTCGGTTCTCAGCCTGCAGCCCGGCCTCTCTCACATTCTGTTGTTTGGGCTGGTGGTCGACTCCACCACGTGAGAAAGGCCCTGAACATGACTGACTCGGTCTCGGGACAGTCAGATCCCAAGAAGAGAGCCCGGACACACTCTGGGCTCGATTCCGATCCGGTAAAAAAAATCCCCCATACAAATCGTATCCGGAGCCGTTTCCGTACGACTCGTCAACACACCGTACGACCCGGCGAGTACGATCCGGACCGGGTGATCAGGATGCTATTCGTACGGTCCGCGTCAGGTAAGGGCGATTCATACGGAAAAGCGCTCAACCACATACACACCGTACGGTGCGTACCCCACATGATCGCCGGGGTACGCGCCGTACCCCTGCGATCATGTGGGGTACGCGCCGTACACCCAGCGTACATGGGGTGCGCACCATGCACCCACCGTACATGGGGTACGGTGCGTACCCCATGTACGCTGGGTGTACGGCGCGTACCCCACATGATCGCAGGGGTACGGCGCGTACCCCGGCGATCATGTGGGGTACGCGGCGTCCCCGGGGGGGGCGTTCTGTACTTGTTTCGGCGTGAACTATGCGTTTACGGCTGTTTCCAGCTCCTGTAAAAAAAAGGCTGGTACGTTGCGTACCCGACACGAATCGTACTTGCTGGGTCATAAAAACCAGCCGCGACCCGTAGCGATGTCACACACAGCGGGTTCCGAGTGTGACTCGTACGGATATTTTAGTCGTACGGAGTCCTGTACGACTCGTACGGTCTTTGGCTCCTGGTACGGATCGTACTTCGTCGTACGTTTGGGGACGTGTACGGGTACGATTCGTACGGGGAAAATTGTTCCGTACGACGATTCGGAGCGCATTTTACCGGATCGAAATCGAGCCCTCTGTGTGTCAAGTTGGTTAGCGCCCTCCCATTTTTGGCGATTTACAGGTGTTTTAAGGTGATCTTATGGTTTCTTGGTGCTCAAATGGGTGCAATTTCTGACATTTATGTTTCTCTAGTCTTCATTGCTTGATTTTGCTTGTGGCAGTAGAGTGTCACTCATAGTCGTCGAATGTCACGCATAATTACACTGAAATTATGAAAATGTCACACATAGCAATCTGAAACCTTGGCAGCTATGATATTAAAGTTTAAAAAGCACCTTCTGCCTCGTTCCTAGCCCCAATAAAAATGTTACATAGCTTCGGTGATTAATGTTCTACTTGGAGTGAGATCGGAGTTTTGTCTAGTGAAAGTTTTGACTCATTGTTAATATGGGTTAATATGCCTGATGCAAAGGATGTGTACCATACATCACATACCATATATTTATGAAGGTAGCTCAGTGGGTTACTGCTTTTGTTAGAGGTATTCTTTAGTTACTTGCAGTTTCCAAGTTAAAATCCTAAAATGGAACAGCGAGCTATCAACTGTAATCAAAGCGCTGCATGCAAACTGCAAGTTATATATTAGAGTGTTATACTTGTTTTCCCCAGTCTTCCATTTTTTTATTGTTGCAAAAAAGATTTGTTTGGGTAGAAAACAATTGTTATTATTACAGAGAACTCTCAAGTATGGTGTTACATTTTGAATCCTGTTAAAGGGTGGTTGTAAGGGAATCTGTGCCGGTAGTGGTCATTGGGGGGCGCTAACTGGGCACCACCAGTGCTAAAGCCGGCCCTGGAAACAGGTTCCAGTATTGATACTCAAATGAAGAGCTCCGATACTTTCCAGTCGATGTTGATCAAAAAACTGTAAAAACTACATTAAACATTCATCTTAAAGTATAGGCAAAAAGTTTTAAACCAATCCTCCTTTTTATTTATCATCACAAAGAATACACCTTCAAATACATGACTTCAGGCTTTGCACTGTACAAAACCCCTGACTTGCCTTTTATTTCACTAATAGCACTGTCTTTTGGGGGGAGGTGGTGGGGGAGCTGGAACGATTCTCAGGTCTTGTTTGATAAATACTTTGCACATAATCTGAAGTACTAACATGAGGTGCTTTCGATAGTTTACTATAGTCTAACATAATCTGTGCTGCATGATTGACACACCACATTTTTTCAAGGCTTGGCTTGTGTATGGGTTCTTAAGAGCCAGAGCAAACCCTTGGCTACGCTGTCCCTGGTAATTTGGTGACGCCCACCTTTGCCTTTTGCCATAGTCCGGGTCACTGGAATTATGCGTCAGGAGAAGACCAAATTATGCAGCAGGGTGGAATTATGAGGCAAGCAAAGGCAAGGTATGTAGTATAATGCTGCATATTTTATGATAGAGTTACTTTATTATTTTGAAATTTTGCACATGCTAACACTAAGGGCTCGATTCCGATCCGGTAAAATGCGCTCCGAATTGCTGTATGCAGCGTTTTTCCCCGTACGAATCGAACCCGAAGGCGTCCCCGTACGAATGTGCAAGTACGATCACAACTTAATGCGTCACTCCGCACGTCTCGTAAAAAACGCCGTACGAATTGAAAGTCCGTACGAATAGCAGTCGGCTGACGCTCGACGCTACGTCCGTACGTACATAAACGGCGTCTCCCGAACCAGAAAGTACGATCCGTGTTCCACACACTCCGTATGGCTCTTATTCTACGACAGCTCAAAACTACCGTAAAACCAGACTTCGGCACGACCCGCACCCCGGTATGCGACAAGCAGGACATGGACGCCATCGTCCGTGTAATCCCTATCCTGTACGCCCACCACCTCGTACTGAGAAACCGACGACGGCGCAGAAGGTGAGTACAACGAGGTCCTACATACCTGTACGTCTTACTACACGCGCACATCTCCATTACACGATTATAATGTCTGCCCATGTTGCGCCACACACTCCCGCACTACACCATTGCAATACGGAGACCGGCAGTACCTACGTCATCGACCAGGGGGTACGGTACGTCACCGCACTACACCAGCGCAATACGCCGCTCCTACGTCATCGACCACGGGGTACGGCAGGTCGCCGCACTACACCAGTGCAATACGGAGACCGGCCGTACATACGTCATCGACCAGGGGGTACGGTACGTCACCGCACCACACCAGCGCAATACGCCGCACCTACGTCATCGACCACGGGGTACGGCAGGTCACCGCACTACACCAGTGCAATACGGAGACCGGCCGTACCTACGTCATCGACCAGGGAGTACGGCAGGTCACCGCACTACACCAGTGCAATACGGAGACCGGCCGTACCTACGTCATCGACCAGGGAGTACGGCAGGTCACCGCACTACACCAGTGCAATACGGAGACCGGCCGTACCGACGTCATCGACCAGGGAGTACGGCAGGTCACCGCACTACACCAGTGCAATACGGAGACCGGCCGTACCTACGTCATTGACCACGGGGTACGGCAGGTCACCGCACTACACCAGTGCAATACGGAGACCGGCCGTACCTACGTCATCGACCAGGGAGTACGGCAGGTCACCGCACTACACCAGTGCAATACGGAGACCGTCCGTACCTACGTCATCGACCAGGCCGTACGGTACGTCACAGCACTACACCAGTGCAATTGACGTGCGGCACATACGCCTGCAATGTGATTGTAAGTGGTGAGCAGAACACCCCCCAGTGCCCAGCATCAGAGTGTGTGTGTGGCTAACACCCCCACCAGTGCCCCCCAGAGCCCAGCATCAGATGTTTGTGTGGCTAACACCCCCACCAGTGCCCACCAGTGCCCAGCATCAGAGTGTGTGTGTGGCTAACACCCCCACCAGTGCCCCCCAGTGCCCAGTATCAGAGTGTGTGTGTGGCTAACACCCCCACCAGTGCCCCCCAGTGCCCAGTATCAGAGTGTGTGTGTGGCTAACACCCCCACGAGTGCCCCCCAGTGCCCAGCATCAGAGTGTGTGTGTGGCTAACACCCCCACAAGTGCCCCCCAGTGCCCCCCAGAGCCCAGCATCAGAGTGTGTGTGTGGCTAACACCCCCCCAGTGCCCACCAGTGCCCCCCAGAGCCCAGCATCAGAGTGTGTGTGTGGCTAACACCCCCACCAGTGCCCCCCAGTGCCCAGTATCAGAGTGTGTGTGTGGCTAACACCCCCACCAGTGCCCACCAGTGCCCCCCAGAGCCCAGCATCAGAGTGTGTGTGTGTGGCTAACACCCCCCCCAGTGCCCACCAGTGCCCCCCAGAGCCCAGCATCAGAGTGTGTGTGTGGCTAACACCCCCACCAGTGCCCCCCAGTGCCCAGCATCAGAGTGTGTGTGTGGCTAACACCCCCACCAGTGCCCACCAGTGCCCAGCATCAGAGTGTGTGTGTGTCTAACACCCCCACCAGTGCCCCCCAGTGCCCAGTATCAGAGTGTGTGTGTGGCTAACACCCCCACCAGTGCCCCCCAGTGCCCGGCATCAGAGTGTGTGTGTGGCTAACACCCCCACCAGTGCCCACCAGTGCCCAGCATCAGAGTGTGTGTGTGGCTAACACCCCCCATGCCCCCCAGTGCCCCCCAGAGCCCAGCATCTGTGTGTGTGTGTGGCTAACACCCCCACCAGTGCCCCCCAGTGCCCAGTATCAGAGTGTGTGTGTGGCTAACACCCCGACCAGTGCCCACCAGTGCCCCCCAGAGCCCAGCATCAGAGTGTGTGTGTGGCTAACACCCCCCCCCAGTGCCCACCAGTGCCCCCCAGAGCCCAGCATCAGAGGGTGTGTGTGGCTAACACCCCACCAGTGCCCTCCAGATCCCAGCATCAGAGTGTGTGTGTGGCTAACACCCCCACCAGTGCCCACCAGTGCCCAGCATCAGAGTGTGTGTGTGGCTAACACCCCCACCAGTGCCCACCAGTGCCCCCAGAGCCCAGTATCAGAGTGTGTGTTGCTAACACCCCCACCAGTGCCAACCAGTGCCCCCCAGAGCCCAGCATCAGAGTGTGTGTGTGGCTAACACCCCCCCCCCCCCAGTGCCCACCAGTGCCCCCCAGAGCCCAGCATCAGTGTGTGTGTGTGGCTAACACCCCCACCAGTGCCCCCCAGTGCCCAGCATCAGAGTGTGTGTGTGGCTAACACCCCCATCAGTGCCCACCAGTGCCCCCCAGAGCCCAGCATCAGAGTGTGTGTGTGGCTAACACCCCCACTAGTTCCCCCCAGTGCCCAGTATCAGAGTGTGTGTGGCTAACACCCCCCCAGTGCCCACCAGTGCCCCCCAGAGCCCAGAATCAGAGTGTGTGTGTGGCTAACACCCCCCCAGTGCCCCCAGAGCACAGCATCAGAGTATGTGTGTGGCTAACACCCCCACCAGTGCCCCCCAGTGCCCAGTATCAGAGTGTGTGTGTGGCTAACACCCCCCCCCCCCAGTGCCCCCCAGTGTCCCCCAGAGCCCAGCATCAGAGTATGTGTGTGGCTAACACCCCCACCAGTGCCCCCCAGTGCCCAGTATCAGAGTGTGTGTGTGGCTAACACCCTCCCCCCAGTGCCCCCCAGTGCCCAGCATCAGAGTGTGTGTGTGGCTAACACCCCCACCAGTGCCCCCCATTGCCCAGCATCAGAGTTTGTGTGTGGCTAACACCCCCCCAGTGCCCCCCAGTGCCCCCCAGAGCCCAGCATCAGAGTGTGTGTGTGGCTAACAACCCCCACCAGTGCCCCCCAGTGCCCAGTATCAGAGTGTGTGTGTGGCTAACACCCCCCAGTGCCCCCCAGAGCCCAGCATCAGAGTGTGTGTGTGGCTAACACCCCCCAGTGCCCACCAGTGCCCCCCAGAGCCCAGCATCAGAGTGTGTGTGTGGCTAACACCCCCACCAGTGCCCACCAGTGCCCACCAGTGCCCCCCAGAGCCCAGCTGTTACATAACAACATACCATTGTGAACATCATTACCATCAGGAGATTGACACATGTTAACATACCTACATTAGAACATCACATCAGCTCCCAGGCACATAGCAGTCACAGACATTATCACACAAACTCTACTTCAGAAAATTAACATAAATGCTTTATTCAGCGGCTCCAAAACAAGAAAAGCAAATAAGAGTCCTTGCTCATTAAAGGCCAATGGCCAGTCCAAAAAAGTCCGAGCAACAATATGTGCTTCCATGGGTGTGATCACACACTAACTTGCCTGCACATGGCGTTTAATCCGCAGTGGTAACTATGGGGGCATCATCTCTGGAATCCTCCGGCACCGCATGGACAGGAGAGGGAAGGACAGGCGGAGTGGGTGCAGGTGTAGTGGATTCATCCACACTGGCTGGTGCAGCGACGAAAGTAGCTACGTAAACCTGGCTGCACACCACAGCCAGTGTGGAAAAACTACCACCTGAACCAGGGGACACATTGGGGGTGGAGGTAGAGGGCTGTGAGTCTGTACTCCTGGGTGTGTGGATGCGTGTGTGCGTTGTGTCCCCTCTCCCTGTGGGTGTGCCTACATCCCCTTGAGATTGCGTGCGTGAAGCTTTGAGCTTTTACTGACGTGTGGGTGTGCTGGGTGTGTGTGACCTGTGGCGTCTGCGTGTATGTTGTGTAGATATGGGAGAGGCAGAGGTGGATGGGTCTGAAGGATGGGGGGGAGACAGAGGCGGCTGGGAGTACATTGCTGCCGTCAGTGTTGACTCTATGGCAGCCACACTCCGACGTAGATCAGACATGGCTGACGACATGCCCTCCATGAACGACACCAACTGTGTAATCAGTTGTGTATGTCCATGGAGGACAGTCAGTATGGATGTCTGACCTACTGCAATCTGTCGGAGTAGGTCCACAGTCTCAGCACTGAGGGCAGCAGGGGACACAGGGGCTGGGGCTGCGGTGCCGGGAACAAAGGAGACACGGCTGCTAGCACGGACCCTAGGGACACTAATGACTGGGAGGGTGGAGATGGTACTGGAGGAGGGGACGCCAGCCAAAGATGATGGAGAGACCATTGCTGCATATTCCCCCTCCTCCTGAGAGTCTGACTCGGAGTTGTCGGCATGGTAAGATGTGTCAGTCACATGTCGTCTGGCCAGCAGACTCTCATCACCCTCCGTGCCACTGCCTCCCTCCGACTCCACAAAGCAGGTGGCACTGTCGGTGTGTCCCTCTTCGTGGTCTGCGCCTGTGTCCCCTCCAGATTCAGATGATGATGCTGTGGGCAAGGAGATTAATAATAACATATCAGTCACCTGTACACATCAGACATGTCAGCTACAATTCATTAGGCTTCATTTCTGAACATGGCATGCATCATGAGTCACAAGAGACTGAACACTGCACAATGATAAGTCTAGTTGTGGCCAATTGCGAGAGACACTACGCATAATGTATAGTAGGATACAAGCAACAGTGAATGGAAAAATCTATCATGAGCAACACAATGATGATTGACTGCCTGACAACAGGATAGCTGATGAAGCATCACAGCTCATTTAGACACCCAGCCACCCAAACCCAGACCTGCACATGTTGAATTTCCTTACACCTTGTGCCACATGGGAAAAGTCCTTCCTGAAGTGACATGTTATGCCATCCTGGGACCTGAACCAAGTGTAACATCACCTCACACTGGCATAACAGCTGTTGACACCCCAAGCCTCATTGTGTGACTGACCATCAATAGAAATTACAAAGAACATTTGACTTATGTGGCAACTATGCACACACGCACTGCCCAGTGTGAGTATGCATAAGCCCAAAATATTGCACTTGTACATTGTGCACCTGTAGCCAACACATGACTACTTTAAAGAGTACCATGGACAAAGGCCACTGAGGCTGACTCGTGCAGAAGACACATGTTTAGACTCAAGATCAGTGCCTAAATATGTAGAACGGCAGACACAGTGCACATGTGGTGCCACATGTAAGGTTCTAACAGGTGTCACAGACCCCCCCTCCAACATGATGATGTGCAAAGGAAGATGCATACATAGACATTGCACCATAGGAGTACATGTGAAAAACAAACAGCATCCAAAGCGCTGGTCAAAAGTGGATTAGGGCAAGGCATGTAAAGAAGCAGCTGCAGAAACGGGGACATTCTGAGGCCAATGCATGGAGTGCCTGTCTGACCACAACACTCAAACTATGGGAGCGTAACCATGCCTTTGAGCACTGCAGGGAGCATGTGACACACATCACAACAAACAGACATAAACCTACCCACTACTTGCTGCTGTCCCTCCTGCAACTGCCTATGGAGGTCTGGGAACACCACTTCCAGGACCCGTTCATGTTGGGGGTGAGGTGGCGGGTGCCGCCATGCCGGCGTGGAGCTTCCAGCTTTAGCTGTACTCTGGCAATGCGGCGGCTCCAGCACCGGATGTCCTCCCACCTCTTTTTGATGTTCCGGAGCCTCCTGCGAGGCCCCCCTTCGCTCCTGACAGCCCTGGCGATGCCCAGCCAGATTTCACCCTTCTCATAGGCAGATACCTGTCACAAATGTAAAGTAAAAGAGCATCAGTACACCTGGTCCATGTTCCAAACACACACATATGTGCACAAAAAACTTGATGATAACCAGGCATTGTAAGATAAACACATTAGCACTGTTGGGCCCGAGTATGTGGCATGAGAGCAAACACCACTGCATGACATGCCATTGAAAGGCTACAGATGACATGATGGGTGCTAAACACTCTCCCAGCATGGCACTCACTGAGCAATGTATGCTACGTCTGGGTGCACTGCAGCACGTGACACGCTGTCACACACCCCACTGCAACAAATAAGCCTCTAGTAACAACACTGTACCCCCTGCCACTCACTCCCAACAACATTGCATGTAGACACTATACATACACAGTGGCTATGATGTCACACACAAAACAGGTGCACACTCCAAGGTATTGCACACATCACTCACCTGATCCTCTGGTCTCCCATACAGCTTGTTGTAGTTAGGCAGGAGGGCATCCAGCAGCGCCTTGTTCTCACCATCAGTGAATGCAGGTACCCTCTCCATGCTAAGCCAATCAGGGTCCAGAGGATTCAGAGACAGCAGCTGTGGTTACCACACCAATGTTGTGCAGGCAAGTGCCCTACCACAGCCACATGCTGCCTTATATCTGTGCTGCAGAGGGGCTGTGAGTCCAAGGAGTAGTGTCTGATAGGCCACCATAGTTAGCATCCTACGTTCCATCCAATCACTTCACACATAAGGACATGACACACATATGCATGGTTTGAAAACTGAGCCTGAGCTGAACAACAACTTTTGCAACATTGTATACTTTTGCCCAACTGAATTTTCTCTAACACCTGTAGGAGGCTAAAAAAATTCAGTATCCATGACAACCTGGTTGCATTTTGATCTGTCCACTGTTCCCCTAGATGTCCCCTATGTATTTAATCAAATACCCACACAAGTAAGGTGACATTGCCCTTGCTAATGCAACCCATTCAAGGCGTACACATGCATGTACCATTGGGGTACGCTTTGCTTGCGTAGGGCTGAAAAGCTATAGGGAAACGAGGCGTACACACGCACGTACCATTGGGGTACGCCTTGCTCGTGTAGGGCTGAAAAGCTATAGGGAAACGAGGCGTACACACGCACGTACCATTGGGGTACGCCTTGCTCGCGTAGGGCTGAAAAGCTATAGGGAAACAAGGCGTACACACGCACGTACCATTGGGGTACGCCTTGCTCGCGTAGGGCTGGGGTACGCCTTGCTCGCGTAGGGCTGAAAAGCTATAGGGAAACGAGGCGTACACACGCACGTACCATTGGGGTACGCCTTGCTCGCGTAGGGCTGAAAAGCTATAGGGAAACGAGACGTACACACGCACGTACCATTGGGGTACGCCTTGCTCGCGTAGGGCTGAAAAGCTATAGGGAAACGAGGCGTACACACGCACGTACCATTGGGGTACGCCTTGCTCGCGTAGGGCTGAAAAGCTATAGGGAAACGAGGCGTACACACGCACGTACCATTGGGGTACGCCTTGCTCGCGTAGGGCTGGGGTACGCCTTGCTTGCGTAGGGCTGAAAAGCTATAGGGAAACGAGGCGTACACACGCACGTACCATTGGGGTACGCCTTGCTCGTGTAGGGCTGAAAAGCTATAGGGAAACGAGGCGTACACACGCACGTACCATTTGGGGTACGCCTTGCTCGCGTAGGGCTGAAAAGCTATAGGGAAACGAGGCGTACACGCGCACGTACCATTGGGATACGCCTTGCTCGCGTAGGGCTAAAAAGCTATAGGGAAACGAGGCGTACACACGCACGTACCATTGGGGTACGCCTTGCTCGCGTAGGGCTGGGGTACGCCTTGCTCGCGTAGGGCTGAAAAGCTATAGGGAAACGAGGCGTACACACGCACGTACCATTGGGGTACACCTTGCTCGTGTAGGGCTGAAAAGCTATAGGGAAACGAGGCGTACACACGCACGTACCATTGGGGTACACCTTGCTCGCGTAGGGCTGAAAAGCTATAGGGAAACGAGGCGTACACACGCACGTACCATTGGGGTACGCCTTGCTCGCGTAGGGCTGAAAAGCTATAGGGAAATGAGGCGTACACACGCACGTACCATTGGGGTACGCCTTGCTCGCGTAGGGCCGAAAAGCTACAGGGAAACGAGGCGTATGTACAGTGCGTCAGACATGCTCATGTGAACTTTTGTGTAGGCTGCGTACCTGACCTCCTTCATGTCACCATTGGGAGAGTGACTCCAGGAAATCACATAGCAGGGATGTACTCTACCCTCATGTTGACAATGTGGATGCATACATCAGCATGACATCCTCACATCAGCATGCCCCAAGTGTGTCAGACATTGAAGAAGCACAGGGACTGTGACCTAGTGCCTCAGTTGATGTGTGAAGAGCTGGCAGGACTTGTCATTACTCCTTCAGCACATGTGCATCACATGCATACAACACTTTGCACCGGCGTAAAGTCTACAACATATTGCGATGCACATGAACACTGGACTGCCACACCAATCAGTACAGGGAACTGGCACATGATGACAGCAACATGCCCACTGTGACAGAGGTGTAATAGACGCACAGCATGACCCAGAGTCACCACGTCATGTGTGTGCCATATGTGATATTGTGCCAGCTGTTTGCATATGAAATGTTCAGGACAGTATCATCTTACTCACCTTAGAATATCCCCACGTGTCATCCTGGACATGCCAATTTCCACTCAGTAGTACACTTGTGTGTCGGTAGGCATGTCCTGCGGCCCACCGTGTGTTGTTGGCGTTGTGTGTGCCGTGATGAAATTGTCTGGGTACTCATACGTGACCTCAGCGTGCTCACGTCAGGTCCTCTGTATTTACAACACCTGCGCTGGTCCCGTATAAGTGTAACCTAACTCAATTTTGAAACAAGATCATAGTTAGATCACTTCTGACCATCTCACATGGATTGTCTGACTCAGGACGGTGCCAATAGGGATGTCCATTTCAAAGCCTGTGAGGATTGCAACCCTCTCATGTTGGTGACTGACCCTCACCGTCGGTGTCTCCACAGTGTTCACGTCAAGCAACACAAGTAGAGCTGCTCCGACTGCTGGGACCAGACATATGAATGTAGGTGTGATTGGTCACACATGCCGCTCAGATTCCAGCAGTTGTCCCTGCAGCACAATGGCTCATGGTCTGGACGTAGGAGGAGTGCCTGGGCATGGGTGTTGAGACCTCATTGCCCCTGGATTTGACATCAGTCCTCCAGGGCCAAGTCGTCAGGTAACCCATGTATGTGAAAGAGATGTCATCACACTTCAAAATCTACACAATGCAGGTGCAATGCTGCATGGGATTCGGGTGACACTGCCCACGCGGCTCTGTCAAATTTGCAGCCGTTGTAGCCTGCACCACGACCTGTGGTCCTCATGTCCATGATGTCCCTCACACCAACAAAGGCCAACGCAGTGGATTGTGGCCCAGTGGACCCGTCTGGGGGCACTTGCGCGTCTGGTGATTTGCCCGTGATGCCATCACTCACTTCATCCCTGATGCAGGCGGCGCTTTTGTGCCAGACCCGCTGTGACCGAAAGGATCTGAATGTTGATCCTGGTCCTCGCTGGTTCACCTCACAACCTCACTGGCAACTGTCCCCCAGGTGCCAGCCTTTGCGGCGTTCTCGGGTGGTGGTGTCCCCAATACCACACCCTGTACGGCACTGGCGTGGGAACTGTGCAGCAGCATACTGCCATTAATGCTGCAGGGGGGGGTTCAACTCCTACGAGCCGGCCACAGCTCATGACAGGCCTGATTATCATGAAATGTGTGTCAAAGAGTATTGGGAGGGTCGTGAAGACCCACTGACACATGAGTGTCGGTCCCAAGGTGACAGGACAGGTGGACTGGGGCATGCAAGTGGTCTGGACACCTAGCCAGACACTGGTGATGTCTCTACTCCAAACCTGTTAATGGATGACCGGCCAACGTACAGTGTAATGTTTATGTGTGCGGCCATAGCCTTGCCCAATCATTTCCCCGTTGCCGCGGTAAGGACCAACCTCCTCACTGAGGTCCTTCAAGTGCAGTCACGCTCCGCTGAGAGTCTGCAGGCCTATCCTCAGGAATGTACTGTATCTATATTGTTCTGCATGTATAGGCATGCTGCATGTTTGGCTGTAGATAGGCACGTTGTCAGACGACCACCGCTCCCTGGACCGGCCATGTGCCCTGTCCTCCCAACCCACCCCAGAGAGCATGGGCATCCTGCCCGCCAAATCACAGACCACATTCCCCCTATCTCTGCTGTAGAGGGTATCCAAGAGGTCTGAGCAGTACGGACAGATGTCATCATCCTCCCTGAGTCTGGGACTGAGGTCTTACAACATCACATGCCTCTTTGTCTGCTTCCCAAACTGTCTGTGGGACATGGTTGTGTAACTGCTGGCAGAGTGTGCGTTGTAGGTACGGGCAATACTTGGCCAAGCACTTGTAGGATGCCAGTCAGCAACACCGTATTTCATCCAGTGATGGCTCAATATCCCCGACTCACATAGATGGCATCCAGGGAGGCAAAATTGTCTGAAGATTGGTATGTATTCAAAGTCAGGAACATGCTACTTACTACTGTTCCATTATGATATTTTGTTAAGAAAGGTAAGTAACCAGTACATACATTTCAGTACATCTTCTGTAGGAGCATCCATATTGTGTCCTTGCCGTGATTACAGGGTTTCTAATGTACGCACACCATGCCACTTGTGTTAATGAAGCGCTCATATGTGTGATGGCATCACAGACCATTTGTGACTAATCAAACATTAATGCAGTATGATGATGTTCAGGTAATAGTTAGGGAAATATCACACCGCAACATGACTATGTCAGAACTGTGAAAATGATGCCACATGTGGTGTGTGTATTGCTGTAAGCTGTCTGGATGTGCAGACAACCTCCTACTGACATTCACATGCCGTGTGTCACTGACATGATACATTGTCATGCTCAATAAGACCTTTCCATCAGATATTTTGTATGCATGTCATATCCATTCCACAGACCACAGGTCGTGTACTGTTCACGGAGGAGTGGCTGGGAGTTTGAACATGTTACAACAGTGTGTCTCCCACACCACACTCACACTTGTCTAGATTTGTTGAAGCAGTGTTGCTTGTGCCATGTACATTGTTATTGTCTTAGTCAGACAGTTGCACACATTTCATAACATATGTGTTTTGCAGGGCAACCCCTCTGGAACGGCCGTTACCTGACTTGGAAGCCATGAGGGAGCGCAATTGCATCCGTCGGTATCGCTTCACCAGACAGATTATCAAGGACCTGACGGACAGACTGGAGGCTCACCTGCAACCACGACACAGGTATCCCACGGCGCTGACACTCAAGGTAAAGGTGATGGCAGCCCTCCATTTCTTTGCCACAGGTACGTTCCAATTGACCATAGCTGATGTGGGAGGGATGTCGCAGACCATGTTCAGCCGTGTATTGACAGATGTTTTGGCTGCGATGTTGCTCCACCTAGATGAATTCATCACATTCCCTACTCCAGAACAGTTGACAGATGTTAAGGGGGAATTCTATGCCCTGGGACGCATGCCACATGTTATTGGTGCAATTGATGGTACACATGTTAGTTTGGTGCCACCACAGGCTCAGGAGCAGGCGTATCACAACAGGAAACACTACCACTCAATAAATGCCCTGGTGGTGTGTCTTGCCAACATGATTATCTCACATGTATCTGCACGTTTTCCAGGATCGTGCCACGATGCGTTCATCATGAGGCATAGCAGGGTGCCACAGATGATGCTGCAGCTGCACAACCACCGGGCATGTCTTGTTGGTGAGTATACTCGTCAGCTATGTATGTCACTGTGTCACACCTTCTTCATCAGAATCGTATTACACACTCATTTCCATGATGTGGATTTGCAGGAGACGCTGGATATCCAAACATGCCGTGGCTCATGACTCCACTACGCAACCCCAGGACAGCTGCAGACCAGCAGTACAACAATGTTCATGGGAATACCAGGCGGGTGATAGAGCGGACCTTTGGAGTCCTGAAGAGCCGGTTCAGGTGACTGGACAGGACAGGCGGAGCCCTCCAATACAGCCCACGCAAGGTGTGTGACATCTTCACTGTGTGCTGCATGCTTCACAACATGGCAGTGGAGAAGGCCGTGTCGCTCTACCTTGACCCTGATGAGCTGGAACATCCGCCCGTAGAGGATGAAGGCCTTGCCCAGGATACCAGTGATGAGGAGGTAGAAGATGATATCCGGAGTCACCTCATCCACAACTTCTTCTCATAATGGTGAGTCATAGCTGGTTATATGTAATACATGTATGAGAGAGTTGCATGGGTAGCATGATGTTCATGCAGCAGACTGTATGCAATGTCACTTGGATGTCTGTAGTGCTGTGTCACACAGGTGCAGATGTAATGCAACACACATACGTACTATGTGTATACTTGGAATGTACAGGTGTACTACAACAACTGGATATTGTAAAGGACATTGTCTGAATGACATTGTACAGAATTTGACCCCTTGTGTGCCACTCTCATCCACAGTTCACCCTGCCTGTTGTCCGTTCGGGTCATTGTGTTCACCCTGCTATTGCTGAAGATGATTGCAACGTCAGCCTAATCCACGGAGCATGCATGGACATGTGGAGAAGTCATTTTGGGTAAGGGCTCATACGAGGCTGTTTAGCGTTGGTATGTGTAGAAACGTGTGGTACATGTTCATGTGCATGTAGTGCGACCATGAATACATGCAACAACAATATGTTACTTATTACATGTATGCCCACTCCCATGACAGGATAGTCACCCCATCTGACAGTCATCTGTTGTAGTTGTATACTCTGGTGAATGCATCAATGTGTGTAGACATTGCCACTGCAACATTGCACATACCATGGTTAGACATTGTGTCAGAGCTCTCAAACACGGACTCTGTGGGGGATTGCAGCATCACTGTGTGCATTTGAATGTGACTGGATCCTCGCCTCCACCTTGTGGGACAGTCCAGTTTGGTTGCCATTCCACCATGTTGTGTAGGTGTTGCCCACTGTATATTCCACATGTCCTGAGAAATGTCCTGTGAATCTGTGGACATGGATGCATTGCCCCTTGTTGCACTATTTCATGTCACTGTCATGTCGTTACCTCCGTGCAGGTTGAAAATACTGCTCCACCAGCCTTCACAGTGAGTAGCACTTCTGTTTTGAATCACATGATGCCATGTATGTTTTGCTTGAGACATGACAATGTTGGGATGATGCATATCTAAATTATTGTGTAGCGCCAGTGGAGTGCGGTCATGCACATGATTCTCGAGTTCCGTGCAGCATTCATGTGCAATGGTAAGGTATCATATTGTGGTTAGGTTCAACTTGACTTCCAGTTGATATTTCTTCTAACAGCATCTCATGTTGAGCTTAGTAATGCTATGTTGATAGATCAAAAGACTGGCCACAGAGTGCCTTTGTAGAAAATGGGACCCCCGGCCGGCCAGGGCTTGCGCCACAGCCAGTCAGAGACCGCCACTCCTATGTAAAGTCGACCCCTGCTCACCCTCTAGGTAACACGGTGTGGGCAGTCAGGCCTATCTCGGAGGACATGTGTGAAGCATTTGCACACGCACCCACCAACAACAACATCCAGGGCCTCCCACAAAAGGACTCCACACCAAGTATATATGAAAATAGTCTTTGTATTAAGAAGGACACATGGGAACACACATTGTACAAGGGGCCCGAGGCACAGGCCGGGGTTACACGGAAGAAGGTACAGGGCAGGGCCAAGGGGCCCCTGCCAGGGGTATGCACATGATAGAACTGGCATTAGAACACATATCCACTGGGAGCTTCCTAGAACTAGCAGTAGAACTCACTCTGACCAGGGATCACATACATGGGACATCGGGTATTCAGGAGGGAAGGGACAAGGTACATAACACAACAGAGGCCCCCATCAGCAGGGCAACACAGAATAATTCTCAGCATCACTTTGATATTAGTCAGTAGCACCCCATAGGCCAGATGGCCTTCCTGGGGCAAGGGCGCCTTAGAGTCTCGATGTTCAGAGTGGGCTGCAAGGGGCCCGGGGCAAACGTAAACGTGGCAGCGGCCCACGAAGTGCTGGGCCGCTGAGGGGCTTTGATGTAGCCTTGCAGGCTCGGGGGAGGATGACTCCATGAGGGAGCCTCCAGGGCTCCAGAGCAAAGATGCCAGGTGGAGCCTCGCCGGCTCGAGGGAACAGGGGGGCAATGGTGGAGCCTCTCGGGGCTCATGATGAGCGGGGGAGTCCCTCTCGGGGCTCGGGAAAGGAACTGTGGGCAGGCTGGGCCCCCCTCGGGGGACCCGGCGTCACTGGCGGCCCTGCGGGCCTCTAAGCGCATGTGGGCTTGCGCTGGAGGGGAGGGGCGGGCACCAGCAATGCGCCCCGACGCCCCGCCTCCCCTCCTGCAGCACTCACCGGTCCGCTGGCAGACGGGCTGGTCTCTCCTCGCTCTCCGGGGCTCCCTCTTGCTCCTTGGGCGCCGTCCAATCCCAGCGCGGCTCGGGGAGACGTCAGCAGCTAGACCCGGGTCAGCGGCCAATCCCAACGCGGCCCGGGACAGACAACACAAATGAACCCGGGCCGGTGGTGGTGACCTCGGGGAAACTGGCGAGGGCTAGGTTCCCTCAAGGGAGAAGGGCAGTTAGTGAGGTAGGCACTCGCTGGGGGAATAGAACACCCCAAAGAACAGGGCAAAAGGCCGTGTGGCACCGGCTGGAGGAAATAGTACCCCCAGGCACTAGGACAGGATTACGTCGCTCTGCAGGGGAGGTAGAGCACTCCCAGCGCGGGTAAACTCCATGAAGAGCTCCAGGTGCTCGAGGGCAGAAAGCAGCGCTTCCAGGCGCTAAGTAGGAAGAACAGCGCTCCCCAAGCGCTGGGGGGTCAGAAGTAAATGCTGGAGGAAGAGCAGCAGTCCAAACAGAGTCCAGGACCTCAGGTGGAGCTCAGCAGCCCCTAGAAGGGAAAAAGGTCATCAGTAGTCCAGGAGTAGGGCAGGGCCCAGGGAGGCAAGCCAACCCTGAGCCCAAGCAGCGGCAGCCCCTGGTAGATTCTAGTTAAGAACATGCCCAGAGTGTCACAGCACCCTTTTCATACACACATTCCTGGTCTGAAGGGGCAGGCAGGGAGAGAACCAGCTGTAACTGGTTATGGGGGGATTCTTTACACTGGCCAGGCTAGGAACATCAGCTGCACTCCAGGGGGTGGAGCCAGCATTGTCTGGGGAAAACCCAGCCTCATTCATGTCTCTCAAACCAGACTGTCAATCCACAAGCAGACCCAGGCTCACTCCTCCCCTCACATCAGCATGCTAAACACTCCATTCACCACCGGGGCACACCCTCCCAGATCCAGGGAGCCAGGCTCACCAGCCAGCCTCAGCCAATCATACGCCAGGCACACATTTCACAAATATGCCAACTTCTAAAATAGGGACTTCTACACTAGACACACTCATGCCACATATACCGTTGCACAGCACTCACTCTCACGAGTTCATACATACCAGACTTGACCCTGCACACCCTACGCATCGGGAACTACCGAGGACTCATCCATTCCCCATGTATTCCTATGGAAGGGTAGGTCGCTCTCTCTTTACACGCACTCAGAGGGGGAATCACCATCCCCAGGTTACATATACCATAAAAACTTCAAGGGCGGACCTGCCAGACAGGCCAAGTCCAACAGCCTTCATTGCATGTAGGTCATTAGCTTCCTCATCATATGTGATTCTTACAGCTGTTGTGGGTGAAGTAAATATTGCCTGCATGGCCCTTATGGGTACACATGGTCAATAACAGATATTACAGTCTGCGTAAGTAGCATTGCCAACTGTTTTCATTTGTTTGTGAGTTCCACCGCATCTGAGCCACTGAATGTATTTCTACCAACATAGGTGACATTGCATGGTTGCTCACTTGTGAGCGTTTCACAATACTCTAATGGATCACAGACTGTCCTAGGTTTTATGTGTCCGTGTCATTGGATTGGATCTGATGTGATAGCATGATGACTAATGTAATGTTGTCTCCAGTCATTTTACTTCACAGGTGTGACTGGTACAGTGTATCACATGAGGTCTTTGTATTAGCAGTGACAATGGAATGTACTCCTAATGGTTATTTGCCTCTGTTTCAGGTCTCCCTCCCATCAGTTCCCATCCTCTCCTTCCGTCGCCTGATCACCCTTTTGTGTCTGTCATTTGTACTCAGACCAAGGGGCTATTTGGAGGTGGAACCCTTTGAGCATCACACCACTCTGAGGAAGAAAGGTACGGCCAGTCCTTGACAGGCTTCTACCCAATATTACTGCTGCATTACAGGTGACATCATTAATAGTGTCAATTTGAGTCCTTGCCAATGCACATGTATGTTTGACAGTTCTCCATGGGCTCACAATGTAATTGACTCATCTTGTGCATGACGTGTGTTCATTTTTAAGATTCTGCCGCCTTCATGTCAACGGACATGTCCTTCTAATGTGCATGTTTAGTATTTGGCATGTAGTATGCTTATGCTTGTTGTGTTGACGTGTCCAGCGGGCACATGCATGGTGTATGGGAAGGCTGTAATACTATATTTTGTGTAAGGTCGATGGCTTTGTAGCAGCTGTTCAGCTTTCCACACCCTAGCTGTAGTCTACACCTGCTGACTCTGTGTGTCCTGTGCCCCACATGTATGTAAGGGCCCTGATACAGTGACTGTGATCTTTGGTCATTACTGTGCCATTTTATTTGCATTGACCCCGAGTGAGTCAGACACTCCTGCCTTCACATTCACATTTAACTCTGTGGCTTGCAAATGCCCATGCGGTATGTGCCCATTTGGCAAGTTGTCACAGCCCTCCTGCCGTCATGTCTTCACTCATTGCTGCTGCATGCACAGGCACGATGCAGCACACACGATCCAGGTACACAGACACCCACAGGATGACCCTCCTTCCATCCTTTTGTAGAGCATGCTCCTGCCACCCTACACACAGACAACACCAGACAATCACCCTCCTGGTATCACAATGCTTCAGACTCAGCCACTGCAGCTTATGTGTCTGTGTGTGCAGCACAGACTGGCACAACTATGCAGATTCACATGACATTGGGTCTACGTACCACCAGGTCATGTGCCGTGCACAGCACACACACGCCTTCCATAGGCACAATATTGTACATTGTTACCTTGTCAACACCACAGCAGGAAAAATCATCTTGCTAACAGTCACGTGGCAGTACACAACCTGGTCACACCACTTCGACATAGCTGTCACAGTCAGTCAAGTTGCCACAGGGGACACACACCATCACCACATCTCTTGGGTGTGGTATGATTTACCCAGTCTGGTGTAGGTATGTGTCAGACGTGGGTAGTTGTTCTGTATGCGTTGCTCCCATAACAGGAGTCTAGTACTTGTAGCTACATAGGGGTAGGTCACCTACTCAGGTGTGCTTGTGTAGAGAGCAACAGCCCATTTCCCACAGTCTGTCCTGCCACCCTTGTCCTTTGCGCCATTCATTACATCCACAGTACTGCATCATGTTGATGATAGTTCACATAACCCTAGGACACAATTGTAGGTACTCCCTACGTGGACAACTAGTTTTGTCACAATGATCTGTACACCTCAATGTGACTCTCCTGGGCCTGGCTGTGATAGCAGTTTGGCATCCAAACCCCCCTCCAGCATTTACTATCCCACACAGGTGTGTCTTGCCATCCATGTATGTAGTTGTTAGTGATTTCTGACCAATGTGTGTCCTCACACGGAATCTGATACAAGTGTGTGGATTGCTGCTGTTTGTTGCATACCCTTGCATTGTATACATTTGCACACACATAACATTTTATGCTGTGGTTCAAAGATAAATCAACACATGCGTATGTGGTTCAGTGTATTTATTTGGTGATCTTGTGCTGGAAACGTGAATAGGTGCTGTACATAAAGGGGTTGAATCCAAAGTTCAGTGGTGGGGAGATGAGTTGCCTTAGAGTTACTCTCATCAGAGTCCAGGCCATAGTGCTTGGCATCATCGGGTAGACTGAGACCAGCAAGGCCATGTGGGAGAGTCGCATAGGGGATAGTGTTGCACCCAGGGGCAATATGCCAGGTCCTGTGTCCTGGGAGTCGTGCATATGCCACTGCCCCTCAACGTCTTAGCCGTGGATGACCAACCTTCCTTGGGGGGCCCTCAGGTGCAGGCCTGGACGATACATGGGAAGCTACGTCAGAGAGTTCCTCCTCCTCCGCCTCCCCCCTCCCTGCGGCTGGTGTCACACTTTGCCGTGATGTTGATGGCCTTGTGACACAGGGAGGGTGCTGCATGTTGGCAGCTATCTGACGTAGCGAGTGGCTCATTTCCCGATGCACCGTCAAGAGCTGAGCCAGACTTTCCTCCACCCGTCCATAATGTTGTTGTTGGCTGGCTATTTGCTCTGCCTGCTGTTCTTTCACCTGGTTGAGGACCTCCGCAAGCTGGACCTCACTGGTGTCCCGCCGGTATGCCTCCAGGATGTTAGTGAGTTCAGGCATACCGGTCCCTGCAGCTGCCTGTCCAGATTCCCGCCTCCGCCTTGCACCTCTGCCACCACCCTGACCCACATGTGCACCGCCTGCACTTGTGGGCACATCCGGTCGACGGGCCCCCCGAGTGCTGGCAGAGTGGAGGTTGTCAGCCACCTCAGGAGTGCCCGACAAAGGGTGTCCCTCATCTTCAGACAGGCCCTCTGATGGATCATGTGCAAGGCTCTGACCTGTCTGCTGTGATGTGTTGGGAATGGTTCCGGTGGTTGGCAGAGATGTTTCTGGTACAGTTGCTGCAGGTGTTTGGGATCCAGAGGTGCCAGGTTGGTTGGGGTCATCCACAGTGCGTTGAGTGGCCTGGCTGTCGGTGGGGTCTGTGTCCGGCTGAGCCTGGGACTGGGATCCTTCTCCCCCCTGGGGTGGGGTGGGCACCACACGTTGCCCTGTGTGTGGGAGAGAGAGACACTGTTAAGGCACTATCAAGTGACATATTGTTTATTAATCCATTATCTGCATCACTGTTCCACATGCTTTACATTGTTGTCATTGTTCAGTTGTGCATGTAGTGGTAGTAAATTGACATGTACTCAGGGGTATTTTTCATTCTTCCAATATCTTGTCAATGGCTGACACAGCCATTGCTGTGTCTTGTATTGCCGGCACAACACATGTTAAGCATTGCTCAGGTTGACGCAACATCCAGGATATGGTGTAAATCCTTATGCCTGCGTCAAGCATGCACACAGTTTAGATGCAGCATGTTGATGTAAGAGACAGGGCATCATAAATTTGCATGACATCAACTACTTTGGATGTATTTTGCTGTTCCGTGATGGCCACACAATGCCAACACCCCTGGACCTGTACACACACTTATCGATCATAGCTTTTGAACGTGTCACTTCTCTAAGACGCATCACCTTGTCAATACCCATGTCCATGTTGTTACTTACGTGCATCCACATCAGTCATGAGATGGGGCAAGTGCATTGTTTGGAAGGCACAATGGACTGGAGCTTCTTCAATGTGCATGTCTTACTTGTATGCATATTCATATGAGTGAGTGTTTAGTTGTGATACATGACAATTGTGACATTGTTGCACTCCTATGCTTGTCCCCAGGTGATGAGTTTCTGTAAGGGGTGTGTATGACAGGCCATGTCAGTAGTTTGCCTGTGATTAGCAAGCCTCCATTGTTAATAATTTGGCTGCCCCCTGATGTGGCATGCTGGCATATTTGTGATTTTGGGTTCATGCACAGGATGTGTGACCTTGTCCTGGTGTTTGTGTTTGCAGTGATCACATGAGAGACTTGTGGTGCCTACACCTGTGCCCATTGTGTACTACAGACCATTCCCAAATGTGTGTCCTGACACAGTACATTGTCCATTGCAAATGGTGGGTGTGTTGCAGGCTATTAGTAGATGACTGCTGTCCCTGGACATTCATGTCTATGGTGTTTAGAATGCCTCTGCAGTCCTTGGGTGCAACTGTCTGCGTGCCCAAGGGGCTGAGGTGAGGTGACTGAGGCAGGTAGACAGAGGGATGGAGGCAGACTGAGGGAGGGAGGGAGTGCAACAGGGGGAGGGGGCGACAGGGGGAGTGGGCGACCGAGGGAGAGGGCAACAGAGGGAGTGGGCGACAGTGGTAGTGGGAGAGAGAGGGAGACAGGGATGGAGCAAGGTTGTTTGTGCATGCTTGCTCGCTGCACTGCCTTACTGTGCCACAAAATGTAGCTTCTCTGGAATGCCGGGCCCCGGGGGAAGCAGAGTCGCAGACTAGTCTTCCCCCGGGGTCTTTAGCGCAGGGGATAGGCCAGGTAGGGGAAGTGGAGGAGTCCGGGGGTGGGTATTTAGGCGCGGGAGAGGAAGGGAACTTACTCTTTCTGCGCCTGGCACCATCGGGAGGGAGATCAAAAGTTGGTTAGTTTAGGGCTAGTTATTCTTGGAGTGACCGTAGTGTCAGGTTTGGGTAGGAGTTCGTCCAGAGCTGTTTCACGCCAGCTGGGTATTTTTTTTATACAAGCCTGTAGCATGGTTTTTGGCGAGCTGTCGGGGGTATCCGCAATACAGGTCCGGGAGGCCTTGCTGTTGCTCGCGAGGGCCGGTCGGGAAGACCTTATCCAGCCGGGGGTTTTGGTCCAGGCCTGGGTTGGGGCCACCAGGGGCTCGCGCGCTGCCTCGGCCGGGGTTAAAGCTGCGGTGGTGGCCTGCCAGGATGATGAGCAGGACGCTGCGGGCCCAGATTGACGAACGGAGGGGGGGCGGAGTGCCCAAGGACCCGGCGCGAGGCTGGAAACGCAGGAGCCTGCCCCCGCGGGCCTTCCCTCTGCTTGAGTTTTTGCCTGTGGCCTCGCGGGCAGCCGTGAGGGCGGCGCCCCCGCGCTTCCGCCCCAAGGGCCTCTGCTGGTGCCGGCCGGCGCTACGCAGGGTGAGGGGCAGGCGGACAGCCTGTCTGGGCCTGCCCTGGAGCAGGCGGGAACACCGGGTGTGGGGGGGGCCCTGGGTTTTCCGGGCAGCCGGCTCTCAATGATCCTGGGGAGGATGTGCTTGGGGACGCCTTGCAAGAGTCTGAAGGGCTGGAAGAGGAGGCCCACATTAACCTGTCCACCGGCTCTAGGGCTGGCACACCGGCCATGGCAAGGCAGGGGGCTATGGGGGACCTGGGGGGCCGGAGTGGGACCCCCACTCTAGTTCCCATTGCCGGCCTGGTTGGGTTCCTGGTTTTCCGCAGGTGGGTTTCTTCCCCCAGGGGGCTGATTTTTTTGGCTACTGCCCGCACCCTCCCCCTCGGATCTGGGGTGCCGCTTCCTGGGAGGACAGGGCCCGGGGAGAGAGGATCTTGGAGCAGATTCTGGAGGTCAGGTGGGCCGAGGAGACACGGGCCAGGGTGGGGGCTGTGTGGGGCCATGAGGTTGAGGGCCCTCCCACCCCGACCTCTGAGGAGGAAAGGGAAGCGGAGAGGGAGGAGGAGTCTAGGAGGGTCAGGGCCAGGAAGGCAGTGCAGGTCCCGCCCCCCCAGGGGGGGTATGGCAGGTGTAGGGACGGCCAGGACAGCTTTGAGGCCCGATGGTGCTGGGGCCCACTCAGGTTTGAGCAACCTGAGGGTTGTGCGGGGATCCAAGCCGGCGGATGTCGGCAGAGCCCTGGGGTGCCTGGCGGGGCACAAGACGGCTCCAAGGCGCAAGACAGAAGCAGTAGGGCAGTCCGCAGCAGCTGTCCCTCCACCGAGGGCTCTGGCACCTGCAATGCGTGGCGGATCTGGAGTGTGTGGGCGGGGAGGTGTGCAGAAAGGTGTGAAACGTGCGTTGAAGGAGGTGGACAATGTGGGTGTGGATCTGGAACCAGTGCTTGAGTTGGATTATGGTGCCAAGAGTGATGAGCTGGAAGACGGGGAGGTGCGGGATGACTTGGAAGGCGTAGGCGGCGCAGCGGCCAACAGCAACCTTGGTGTGTTACAGGTCAAAATGGCAACAAAGACAAAGGCCGGATCGGCGGCAGTCCAGGTGACGGAGTCCAGAGGACGGCCCCGGGAGCGGACCTCAGCACTCACAGGTGAGGGTGCCTGGTGGGCAGCTTGGGAGGACGCCCGGGGGGGGGAAGGTTGGAAGAGGACTTGCAGGTCGGTGGGTGTGGGGGACGGTTCAGTGCGGGAGGCGGTGAGGCCATCGGGCAATCCACCCGGGGATGGTAAGGAGGTGGATGGCAAGTCGGTGACTTTGGGGGTGCAGACGGACAAAGGGGATGGTAAGGATGAGAAGGGAGTGAAGGTGCCTGAGAAGCTCCCATATATGGGGCTGGCAATGGCTCTGGGGTTGCATCTCTCGGAGAAAGTCAAGGAGCGGATCTGGAAACATGAGTTTGTCGATGTCTTAAAGTTACTCCATAGGGAGGTACAGGCAATGGAGGGGTCTAAAGAGGAGGAGTGGGAGCTGACGAGGTGCCCTAGGGTGCCGGTGACGATGGAGAATTGGACATCAGCTTTCATGATCTATGCCAGTGTTTATTGCCAGAAGTATTTGGACAGGGCGATTGCACTTTTAGAGTACATGGATATCATTCGCAAGGCACAGATGCAGTTTGGAGGTTTTGCTTGGTTAAGCTATGATGAGGATTTTAGAGCAAGGGTTAGCGCGAATGCCGAGATGTGTTGGGGGGAGGTGGATCAGGAGCTTTGGATGAAGTGGATGGCGTTGTCACACTCCACGGCGTCCACTCACATGGCCAGTGGCCTACCGGTGGTGTGTCGGTCTTTTCCGCCGCGTCCCGCACAAGGCGGGGCGGGGGGTGGAACAGTGTCCAGCACCATTGTCTTGGGGCAGCAGTCCAAGCAGGGGGGTTATTCCACGGGGGCCTGTTGGAGTTACAATAGGGGGTATTGTTCCAGGTATCCCTGTAAATTCAAGCACAAGTGCTAAAATAGCTGCGGGAAGCATGCCCTTACGCTGTGCCACACACTCGCCACCCCCTCGGAGCAATGGGGGAACACCAGGGGGCGGGGCCAACCTGGACCGAAGGGTGCCTACACCGGTTAGGGTGGAGGCGATGGCCCCGTGGCTCTCGTGCTACCCGGATCAGGAGGCTGCGGCGCGGCTCTTCTGGGGTTTCACTGAGGGCTTTAGGGTGGCCTACCAGGGTCCCAGGGAGCGCAGTTGGGCGGAGAATTAGAGATCTGCCCGAGCAGACGGCTGGTCCCAGCTGTTGCCTCACCATCCTGACTACATCTAGTCCCCTTTTTGTCACTGTCTGTAAGGAATAGACAAACCCCAAGAGCTGGCTGGCCTCCTGGATCAAACTGGGCAGGAGCATTGTCTTCTTGGAATTCTTCCCTTTGCTGGTGGCACTGGCGGTGTGGGGGGAGGAATTTCGAAATAGGTCAGTGCTCTTCCACGTCGACAATATGACGGTGGTGGGGCTGGTGAATCATCAGAGGGCAAGGGACCTGAGGGTGCTGCGACTGTTGTGGAGGTTCATGTTGGTGTGTCTGCAGTTGAATGTGGTGTTTCAGGCTAAGCATGTCCCTGGGGCGAATAATGACATTGAGGATGCTTTGTCTCGTTCGCAGTGGCAGCGTTTTCGACACCTGGCACCGGGAGCGGATACGTGCAAGACCGAGCTGCCGGCCGGCATCTGGGCCTTGGGGGAGTGAGGATGATTGGGCTGGTGGAAGGATCACTGGCTGCGACCACAAGGAGGACTTATCGTTTAGCATGGTCTGAATTTAGCACTTTCATGGGCTGGACGGTGGATGGGGTAGTGAGTGGGGAGTCAACTGTGGTACAGGGGCTGAGGAGTTACGTGTTGGCTTGCATGGATCGGGGTTTGACTGCGGCTACGATATCTGGAAAGGTGGCAGGGATATCGTTCTACTGTGTTTTGTTCCTGGGCTTTGACCCAACTAAGAATGTGATTCTGGCCAGAATGTTGCAGGGTTGGGGCAGGGAAAGTGGGGTGGGTGGGGGTAGGCTGAGAGAGGCGGTGACGTTTGAGTTGTTGGTCAGGCTGGTGGGGGTGTTGCTGGAATGCAGTTGTGACCTGGGTGAGGTGGGTCTTTTCCGCTTGTGCATGGTGTGGATGTTTTTCTGGGCGTTCCGGGTGTCTGAGCTTTTGGGTACGAGAAGTGGGGCTGGGAGGTTGTTTGCGGAGGTTCGTGTGGATGAGGGGCGCATGGGTATTTGGCTGCAATGCTCCAAGACGGATCAATTGGGCAGAGGCAAGTGGGTGTGGTTGAATGAGTCTGGCGTGGCGGTTTGCCCAGCGTTGGAATGGCGAACTTTCCTGGGGACAGGGGGGGTGCGTTGTGGGGAGATTTTTTGTCATGCATCTGGCGCAAGAGTGACGGCGGGCCAGTTGTTGGCCGTGTTGCGTAATGCCTTGAGGCGTTGGGGCATGGATGAGGCTGGATTTGGGAACCACTCTTTCCGGATTGGGGCTGCAACTGCGGCGGCAAGGTTGGGTTGGTCCAGGGATAGGATTAGGAGGATTGGGCGATGGAAGTTGCGCTGTTGTGAGAGGTATGTGAGGAAGTAGGATGGTCCCAGGCAGGATGTTGGTTGTTTTGGACTGTTTTTCTTGTTCTGACATCTTTTTCTTCGTAGGTTGCGTGGGTGGACCGGGCAGTAGGACAGTGACTTGGATTGTTGGCCACTCCTTCGTGCATTGGGCATCCAAATATGCGGAGCAGCAGGTTTACCGCTGTAACCTGGGACTGAAAGGACACTTGCACGAGGTACAATGGTGGGGCAGAAGTGGAATGCGATGGGTGGCACTACTGCCCGGGCTTGCAACAAGTGGTCCCACAGAGGGGATGGCCGGATTTGTTGATCATTCTTCTGGGGGAGAACGACCTAGTGCAACTGTCTGCATTGCCATTGTTACAACTCATGCAGCGGGACCAGGAGGTTTTGAAATGGAGGCTTGCGGGGACCTGCATTGCCTGGACGGAGTTGGTCCCCAGAAAAGTGTGGA
This sequence comes from Lissotriton vulgaris, assembly GCF_964263255.1. Taxonomy (NCBI): domain Eukaryota; kingdom Metazoa; phylum Chordata; class Amphibia; order Caudata; family Salamandridae; genus Lissotriton; species Lissotriton vulgaris. The sequence continues at coordinate 575,301,444 of NC_141699.1, forward strand.
CAGAGGCTGTGAAGCATGGAGCCATGGAGAAGGCTCGGAGGTAGCTCAATAGGGCTGTGAGACTCTACTGTGCGGACAAGGACATTGAGGTTATTGCACATGGCGGGATACGACTGGAGGAGCGGTTAGTTTTCAGGGATGACGGGGTGCACTTGCCCCAGCTGGGCAATGCGTACTACATGATGGAGATGAGAGATGTGTTGAGCAAGTTGTGGAATGAGGCTATCTGGTGTCGCAGGGAGTGAATGGTGTGTGTGTGGTGGATAGGCAGCCCCGAGGGGGGTGGGCAGTGAACCACCCTACAGGGGGTTCACTGGTTGTCAGGATTTTAGATTTTAAGGGACAAGGGGGGCAAGAGCGGGCACACCCAACCCCCGGGCTGGGGGGAGTTCGTAGGGCGGATAGCAGCGTGAATGGCAAGACGCAAGGAGTGGGGCTGGATGACGAGTGATTGGGGGGCAAGAATCAAGCGTGGTTGGTGCCTCTAGGGCTTGGTGATGAAGCGGGACGAGTGAAATGAATGAGGGGGCAGTGTGAGTGGGGGTTTGTTGTTATTATTATGTTGCTGTTACTGTTATGTTCAGATTTGCAGTTCTGGTCTAATGAAATGGCCTTTTACGCTGACACTGCATCGTCTGTTTATTGCGCGAGGTGTGTCCACCACATGAAATTGTTTTGCAACTGTAGTATACTATGTAGTGTGATATTTCCCTAACCCTGTGCATTGGGCATGGTGCTTGGGTGTGTCCCTGGGACATATGGGATGGGAGTAGCCTCCTACCATCCACCTTCCATCCTTTGTGCCTCCCCCTTGCATCAATCCCCATGTTTTTTAGTCATGCTGGGACTCATGGCCACCCACCCCATGCTGCTGGGCACTGTTGTAAGTCCACCCCTGTCACTTGTTTTTATTGCACACTCACTAGGCTCGACGGCTCCTGCTATTCCTTGTACTCCCACCGGTGCCAGCAGCTGCATGACTTTTTGCTCCCAGGGATGGTATACAGTAGGTCTGCGGGGACCACCACCTCCAGTGTGGTGTGCAGCGGCGTAGTCCTGGTCCATCTTCCTCCTGACCATCCTCCGCAGATCGTACCACCTGCTCTGGCAATCTGCCCTGGTGCGCCTGATGGGTGCAACAGCATTTACCCGGTCTATGATCCTCTCCCACAGGCGAGTTTTTTCTGCCATGCTGGTCTGTCTGACCAATGTGCCAAACAGCTGTGGATCGACTCTGATGATTTCATCGGTAAGGATCTCCATCTCCAGGTTGGTGCACTTTGGATTATTGGGTGTGCCCATGGTGTGGTGTGTATGTGATTGAGGTGGTGATGGTGTGTATGGATGAGGGTGTGTGGTTGTGATTGTGAAGGGGGTGGTGTGGGTGTAGATGTGATAGGGTGTATGTGTGAAGGTACGTGGCTGCAATTGTTGGTGTGCTCTGAGTTTCTTTGCTATAATGGGTATGTTGCAAAGGATGATGGGTTGTATGTGTGGAGCCTTTTATAGGTGAAGATGTGGGTGTGGCTTATTTTGAATTGGTTGGGTGTGTCATATATGGGGTGGGTGTCAGTGTTGACCTCTGTTTAGCTGTGACCAGTTCATTCTTACTCAATGGTGTGTACACAGGAGACATGTTAGGTGTTGTTGTGGTGTTTTGGGTTTTGGCGTTGTGTGCCTGCGGTACTTGGGCGTGCGATCGAGTTGTACGGGCCGTTGGCGGCTCGGGTACGCTTGTTGGGGGGGTGTGCGTGCGGTACTTGGCTTTGCGATCGAGTTGTACGGGCCGTTGGCGGGTCGGGTGCTCGGGTACGCTTGTTGGAGGGGGTGCGTGCGGTACTTGGCCGTGCGATCGAGTTGTACGGGCCGTTGGCGGGTGGGGGGGCTCGGGTACGCTTGTTGGGGGGGTGTGCGTGTGGTACTTGGCTTTGCGATCGAGTTGTACGGGCCGTTGGGGGGGGGGCTCGGGTACGCTTGTTGGGGGTGTGTGCGTGCGGTACTTGTGCGTGCGTGCGAGTTGTACGGGCCGTTGGCGGGTCGGGTGCTCGGGTACGCTTGTTGGGGGGGTGTGCGTGCGGTACTTGGCCGTGCGATCGAGTTGTATGGGCCGTTGGCGGGGGGGCTCGGGTACGCTTGTTGGGGGGGTGTGCGTGCGGTACTTGGCCGTGCGATCGAGTTGTACGGGGCGTTGGCGGGGGGGGGCTCGGGTACGCTTGTTTGGGGGGTGTGCGTGCGGTACTTGTGCGTGCGTGCGAGTTGTACGGGCCGTTGGCGGGTCGGGTGCTCGGGTACGCTTGTTGGGGGGGTGTGCGTGCGGTACTTGGCCGTGCGATGGAGTTGTATGGGCCGTTGGCGGGGGGGGCTCGGGTACGCTTGTTGTGGGGGTGTGCGTGCGGTACTTGTGCGTGCGTGCGAGTTGTACGGGCCGTTGGTGGGGGGGCTCGGGTACGCTTGTTGGGGGGGGGTGCGTGCGGTACTTGTGCGTGCGTGTGAGTTGTATGGGCCGTTGGCGGGTCGGGGGCTCGCGTACGCTTGTTGGGGGGGTGTGCGTGTGGTACTTGGCCGTGCGATCCAGTCCGGGCCGTTGGGGGGGGGTCGCGGTCGCGTAGGCTCGCACGAGGGGTACACGTGTGGTATGTCTTGATTATGCTTGCTGTGAGGCATGGGATCCCGTACGAATCAATCTTCATGCGCGACTAATTTGGCCCGTACGAATCGCGTACAGGGTTCCCCAACTGGATCGTACTTGTGTGGTTGTACGGCAGGTTTACAAATCGTACGGTTACATTTCCGACGCAGAGTCGTACGGGGGCTTCGACTGTTGTTCGTACGGATGACTGATATTCGTACGGGAATATGCGCCAGAGGATCGTACTACGCAGGTCGGATGGTTTTTTACGAATCGTACGGATTCGGCTACGAATACGATGCGTACGGGGGATTTTTTTTACCGGATCGGAATCGACGCCTAACTGTATTGTATTGTATTGTTACTTGTATAGCGCATGGCTACCCGGAGGCATCCCAGCACTGCGCGGGGCTAAGGGGAGGGGGTCTGAGCTTTTATATGAACAGCCAGGTCCTCAACTGTTTTCGGAAGTTCAAATGGTTTGGTTCGCTCCGTAGATGCAGTGGGAGGGCATTCCATTGTCTGGAGGCATTGAGTGAGAAGAGGCTACCGCCACTTATGGCCTTCTTGATCCTGGGAATCGCCGCAACTGGGCAAATGTTTCATCTCATTAGTACCATTTACCACCTAAATACATCCATGTTTAAGCTACTTTAAGTGCATAGTTTATACAGTCTGATAATATGGCAATGTGGGCTGTATTTGGATAATTAGCAAAATGGCATCTTGGCAATATCTGTAACTGAGGGATAAACATGCTGCCCAAAAATGCAGGTCATATAATAGAACGTAGAATATTCTGTAACCTTTACTACCGCTCCCTATGGAGGACAACCCACCCAACGTATAACTCTTTACTGTGTCGATGGGGAACTCTTGAACACAAGTGTATCCATTGGTGAAGTAGATGTGCTTTTGGCAAGACTGAATGCTGAGTGGGCTGTCATATTGTTACAGCCCACTTCGCAAACTTCTTTGTTTTTCAGAAACAAGCCCACAATTCAAGGGTTTGTTTCTGAAAAATAAAAATGTCTCCTACCCACAGGGAGATTTTCCCCTACAAGTGGTGGGCAGTGTTCATTTTTCCTGCCAGGCATGGCAGACACTAAGAGTGGTCTGCCTCAGCAAATCCGCCCCAAGTAGGCAGACCTTCAGAGGTACTGACTGGAGCGTCATTTCAGTGGAATGACCTCTGCCTATAACTGTACCCCAGTGGACAATGGTCACACTTGCAGAACCCAGAGGCTCTTCCTTCCAGTTACTCGTACCACCCTTTCTTCGGGACGTGGAGTAACCAGACTTAACACGTGCTATTATAGGACACTCAGGATGTTGTGATGTCACTTCATGTTGTGATGTCACTTCCTGTCGTGATGTCACTTCCTGCCGTGATGTCACTTCCTGTCGTGATGTCACTTCCTGTGACCACGCCTACCTTGGAGAGTCCCCCCACTTCTTTTTTTAGGACTTGTGCCCCTAATCCATTTTGGGTAGGAAAAGACAATCATATTGGGATGAAAGAGGACCCTCGCTATCTGGGCAGGGATATTGTGCTACCTGAGCCCCTGTGACGCAGCACTAAAGACAGCTATGCCTCTTGCGCGAGGATCAATTGATGGATGTGTGCAAGTCAGCTTTATCAGCCGCACTGGGGGGTAGCAAAGCACGCTCACTTCCTGCCAATGGACAGCATCGCCCCAGAGCACCAAAGGGTTTGAAATCTGAGCTTTTGAAAGTCAAACAACACGGGAGGCGGGCGGACAGACAAACTGCGTGTGCACGACGGGCTGCAGCCTCGGAATGGTAACGTTTTAACTACCTATGCTGCGTACTTCCAGGAAGGAACAGGCATATGGCAAGACAAGGTCCGCGGGCCGCCAATGAAGGCCGGCCGGGCCGCCAGCGGCCCGCGGACCTTACTAGGAGTAGAGGAGTACGTCTCTGAACTGATAAAGCCAAGACGTAAGACGTTCCTCAGTCTGCTTCCTCATATGTAGTACGCCGCTGTGACTAATGACGTGGCTGTACCTAGCAACGAGGATACACATTTTTTTTTCATTATTTGCGCATGCATGTTGCCTGTTATAACGTATTTTGCTTAAGGAAAGCCTGCAATTTAACAGTAAAGGTGAAGTTTTCATTTGTTTTGTGTTTCCTTATTCTCTGCTACCGCATTAGCATTTATTACATAGTCATTTAGACAAGTCATTTAGTCAACAGTTGTGGAGCATATATATATATATTTTGAGTTATATGTATTTTATTTATTTCTTCCTCTTCCACAATTAACCTATTTTCTTTTCAAGATTTTAAAACACTCTACTGGGTCTAGTATTATAGATAAGATTATAACACAAGTCGTTTAGTGAACAGTTGTGCAGTATATATATATTGTTGAGTTATATATATTTTATTTATTTTTTCTCCTTCCACACTTAACTTCTTGTCTTTTCCGGATTTTGATACACTCTACTGGGTCTAATATTATAGATAAGTTTAAAACATGTGTGCTCAGGGTTATACATTGTCACCTCCACAGTATTTCTGGGCTGCAAGAAGTTCACCTTGCATGCCTTGAATTGAATGGAAGGCATATTTTTAAAATTACAGTGAGACCTTAGATGCTAATAGTAAGATGAAACCTGCAGAAAAGAAAGGCATATTTTTACATTTTTTGGGACCTGAAGGCCTCAAAGCTTTCAACCAGTTACCTAGGACAGAGAGTAGTGGTGCTATTAATTTTTTTATATAGCTATCTTTGACTTTAACAAGTTCTGTTCCCCAAATGTATGCATTGGTAACTCAAGATACACATTTTTCCAAAGAAAACACCTTGCGAATGAAACTGTCGATAATTATGTATCAGCACTTAAAACTCTGTCTCTAGATTGCAAATTTGGTACTCTGCAGGAAGATTTGATTAGGGACCAAGTTGTCATGCATGTTAATAACTCTACGATTCAGGAAAGATTATAGGTGAATGGTGATGAAAATCTTGAAAGTATTTTAGCTTTTGTACGGAAATCAGAAATGTTAAGTAGAAGTGTGCAGCAGGTTAAAGGCAATGAGACCAATACCAACAACACATTGTTTCAAAAATCAATTCAAAGCCAAGTAACAAAAACACTGAATTAAAAAAAAAGCAGATATTTAACCTGAGAGGAAAAATTGATGAAAACAAAGAAAATTGGAGGTGTTTCAGGTGCAACAGCAAATCTCATTTAGCGAATAGTAAATCTTGCCCTGCTTTAAAACAGAAATGTTCAAATTGTGGCATGATTGGCCATTTCACTTCTGCATGTAGGAGAAGCAAAAACAGTAAAAAGGTCAAGTGCATTGAACATAGTGACGAAAGTGAGGATTAAGAAAGTTCAAATTATTTAAGTCGTAATTCTTTTGTACTGAACATCAAAGATTCTAATCTCAAAAAACCTGTTTGTGAAATGACCATTGGTGGTGTAAACATGAATATGTATGCTGACTCAGGTTCTCCATATTCTAATATTAATGAGTCTGGAAATCACACTTTATTGACAGATTGGGGAAGGATTTGGAAAAAACAGACATCAATCCAGAAGGTTATTCTGGTGAAGGAATTGATATTCTTGGTTTCAGAACCTTGGTATTTAGATTTAAAAATCGTCAATGCACTGCTAAATTATACATTTCAAAGAAAGGTCCATCTGTTTTAAGTTGGTTTGGACAAGGGAAACTAGAAATTATTTGAAACCCAAATAGTCCAGATCCAGTAATTTTGGTTTATGAACAAAATGGAATTAGTTCTTCCATACTCAAAAAATTTCCTAAAGTATTCAAGACATGAATTGGCAAATTCGTAAATTTTAAACATGAAATCCGTGTAAAGGATAATGCATGTCCCAAGATACACAAAGCACGTAAAATTCCTATTGCAGTGCTTGAAGAAGTTAAGAGTGAACTTGATGCTTTGGTTAAGAGGGCATCATTGAAAAAATTGGGTCCTCAGAATGGGTTTCTCCCATTGTCGTTGCAAGGCGTGCTAATGGCAAGGTCAGACTTTGCATTGATCTACACCATTTGAATAATAATATTATCATAGACCAGTTTCCTTTACCTCGCATTTAAGAAATGTTAGCAACCATTGGTTGTTCAAAACATTTTTCAATGGTAGATTTATCTGCCGCTTACCACCAAATAGAATTACATGAGAAGAGCAAGAACCTCACTGCTTTTATCACCCCATTGTTTGTTTCAGGTATAATAGAATGCCTTTTGACTTAGCATCTGCCGCTGCTATTTTCCAATGTGTCATGCAGGACATTTTAGTGAATTGTAAACATGCAGTATGTTTTCAGAACCATGGGGCATATTACCAAGCAATAGCGATAATTATCGCTATTGCTTGGTTACAGACAAAAATTTACCGCTGAGCTGCGGCGATTTTTATGGCAGATAAACCTTGGTATTACCAAGGTTTTTCGCAAATGCGATAAAAATCGGCCGCAATGCATGAATATCGCTGGAAAGTCAGCGATATTCATGCATTACCGAGCTAATGCTCTTAGCCATGTTATCCACCTCCCATTGGATAACATGGCTAAGAACTGCTCAGGGCAGTGTTAGCTTTTGGAGATATTCGCGCTCAGCGCGAATATCTCCAAAAGTTGGTAATAGGAGATAGCGATGTTAGTGACTGTTTCCAGTAGCTAACATCTTGGCACGCCTACTTTGATTGTCATTAGTGATAAATATCACTGACATGCAAAGTGGGGCCCAAGATGGTCGCTATCTCCCACTAGCTGTAGCTAACTGGTGTTAGCGACAGCTAGGTATTAAGGAGATTATTTTATCTCCGCTTTCTTGGCTTTTAAAGCCAAAAAAGCAGAGATATACCCCCTTGATAATATGCCCCCATATTCTAGTATTTGGTGAGAGTCAACAAGAACATATTTCTGCTCTAGAGAATGTGCTTTGTTCCCTTAACGACCATCGTTTGACCATCAAGCATGCTAAATGCAAATTTGGAGTACATTCAGTAAAAAATCTTGGTCATGAATTGTGTGAAGAAAGTATTAAACCTAAACATGATTTATTTGAGACCATCAAATCAGCTCCACATAATTTATCTAAGGATGATGTTAGATCCTTTTTGGGTTTACCTGAATTTTTCGCTAAATATATCCCCAATTTTTATTGTCGCCCGCATATCATTAGACAACTGATCAAAAACAGGAATACATTTGCATGGTCTAATGACTTTGAAACAGAGTTCAAGGATGCAAAAAAGCAATTTGCTCTGCTACTGCCCTTTCTTGTTTTGATCCTTAATTCATGTGCATCATCACTACTGATGCTAGTTCAAAAGGGTTAGGGGCTGTGCTTGCACAAAAAAGTGAATCTGAGAAAGAATGCATTATTGCACATGCTTCTAGAGCACTTACTCCATCTGAAGAGAAATTTTCCACAATAGAAAGGGAAATTTTAGCCTGCGTATGGGCGTTAGAGCATTTTAGAGTGTTTATTTGGGGCAAAGAATGCCAAATTAGGAGCGACCACACACAATTGGTGCGTTTACTTACTAAAGAGGTTATGTTAAAGCTTTGGCACGTATTGCTTGCATGTCAATGCACTTACAAGATTTTATTTATACTATTATGTATGTTCCTGGAAAGATACTGTTGCTGCTGATTTTCTATCAAGAATGCCTTTGCCCATCAAGGAAGACCTTTATAATGAATGGGATGATTTACACATTGCCTTGGTAGACGATGAAGGTCCCATGCCTATTAATCAAACATTGTGGAGCAGAGAATTTGATGAGGATATGCCTTTGAAACAAGTTGCAAATTATATTTTAAGTGATTGGCCAAATAAAACGAACATTGGTTCAGAACTCAGGTGTTTCTGGGAAATTAGAGATGAACTATCTTGTAATAACAACATTATAAAAAGGAGTGACCGTGCTGTACCACCAAACAATTAAAGACGCACTATAGTTCTACAGGGCCGTGAAGGTCATAGCGGGATTGTAAGAACTAAACAGGCTGCAAAGAGTTTATATGGTGTTGCACCATTACAACGCAACTTTTACAACGCACTACTATTACATCGCAACTTTTGCAACGCAGGATCCATTACAATGCATGCCTTTACAACGCATGACATTACATAGCAGATGCTATTACAACGCATGCCATTACAACGTAAGTATAGGTAAGTATATAATTTTATTTTATATTTTATTTAACATTATTTAATTAATTTAATTAATTTTTAAATTAAATAAATATATTAAGTTATGTATTTAAAAAACAAAAATGTAATATATGTATTTAAGTGATATTAAAAAACAAGTATGTCTATAGGAGTATATGTTTTGGGGTACTGAGGTATATGTTTTAGGGTGTTTGGGTATTTTTAGGGTTCAGGGCTAGGTTTGGGTTATGGGGTACAGGGGTATTTTTAGGGTTCAGGGCTAGGTTTGGGTTATGGCGTACAGGGGTATTTTTAGGGTTCAGGGCTAGGTTTGGGTTATGGGGTACAGGGGGATTTTTAGGGTTCAGGGCTAGGTTTGGGTTTTGGGGTACAGAGGTATGTTTAGGGTTCAGGGCTAGGTTTGGGTTATGGGGTACAGGGGTATTTTTAGGGTTCAGGGCTAGGTTTGGGTTATGGGGTACAGGGGTATTTTTAGGGTTCAGGGCTAGGTTTGGGTTTTGGGGTACAGGGGTATTTTTAGGGTTCAGGGCTAGGTTTGGGCTATGGGGTACAGGGTTATTTTTAGGGTTCAGGGCTAGGTTTGGGTTTTGGGGTACAGGGGTATTTTTAGGGTTCAGGGCTAGGTTTGGGTTTTGGGGTACAGGGGTATTTTTAGGGTTCAGGGCTAGGTTTGGGTTAAGGGGTACAGGGGTATTTTTAGGGTTCAGTTTTTTTTAAAAAACCTCTTTAAATAAATTAAATTAATTAAATTAATGTAAATTATTTAAATTATATTAATTACACTTTTTAAATTAATTACATTAAATTAATTAAATTAAATTAATTAAAATAAATTAAATCAATTAAAATATATTAATTACAATATTTAAATAATTAAATTAAAATAATGAAATTAAAATAATTAAATTAAAGTAAATTAATTACATTATATTAATTACACTTTTTAAATTAATTAAATTAAATTAATTAAATTAAATAATTAAAGTAAAATTTACAATTTTATAATTAATTAAATAATTTAATTTAATTAATTAAATTAAATTATTTACATTTTTAAAATTAATTAAATTACATTTATAGATTTAAATTATTTAAATTAAATTAATTTCAATTTTAAAATTAATTACATTAAATTAATTAAATTAAAATAATATAATAAATTAATTAATTTTTTTTTTAAAAGATATACTTACCTATACTTACGTTGTAATGGCATGCGTTGTAATAGCATTTGCTATGTAATGACATGCGTTGTAAAGGCATGCATTGTAATGGATCCTGCGTTGTAAAAATCGCGTTGTAATGGTATGTGATGTAAAATAATGCGTTGTAACTCCATACACCTGTTTATATTGGTGGCCTGGGATGGATATGTTCATTGTACGCATTGTTAGAAACTATATTACCTGTGCCAACTCTGATAAGTCCCTGATTACTCTTAAGCCTAACATGGGTAGTCATGTAATTCCTGACAATCCGTGGGATAGCATTGCAATGGACATTATGGGTCTTGTAGGTTGTAATTCAAAATTTATTTTAGCAGCAATTGATGTTTTTCAAAATGGCCAGTCATAAAAATTTATGAAAGAATGAACACTGATTCTGTATTGACTTTTTTGGATGAGACCTTTACTGAGGAGGTCTACCAGTGAGGGTTATAACTGATAATGTTGTTCAATTTTCTTTCCAATAAAGCCAAAGAATATTTTAAAAGAATTGGTGTAATTCACGCCACCACTTCTTTATACAATCCCAACGACAATGGTGTTATAGAGAGGTTTAACAGGGTTCTCAAGAATGCTATACAAGCTGCAGGAGTAGAGAATGATAAATGGGACTTACAAGTTCACAAAACTGTATGGATGTACAGAACCACCATGAATTCTATGACTGGTTATTCACCTTTTGAGATCATGAGAGGGAGACTTCCCAGGAACAAAGGCTACTCCTTCATGGTTGGTCCCTTCAACTTCATCTAAGTTGGATTTAGGAAAAGTAAACGAAAACATTGAACACATCCATGTCATTAATAAAGAGTATTTTGGTAACAAAAAGGGTTCAAGGATTGATCCCTCTGTAGAAATTGGTATGCTCGTTAAGGTCAAGAAACTGTGGAAAGTTAAAAAAGGAGAAAGCCAATTTATGGGTCCTTTTGAAGTTATAGAGGTGTTAAAAAACAGACATCAATCCAGAGGGTTATTCTGGTGAAGGAATTGATATTCTTGGTTTCAGAACCTTGGTAGTTAGATTTAAAAATCGTCAATGCACTGCTAAATTATACATTTCAAAGAAAGGTCCATCTGTTTTAAGTTGGTTTGGACAAGGGAAACTAGAAATTATTTGAAACCCAAATAGTCCAGATCCAGTAATGTTGGTTTATGAACAAAATGGAATTAGTTCTTCCATACTCAAAAAAATTCCTAAAGTATTCAAGACATGAATTGGCAAATTTGTAAATTTTAAACATGAAATCCGTTTAAAAGATAATGCATGTCCCAAGATACACAAAGCACGTAACATTCCTATTGCAGTGCTTGAAGAAGTTAAGAGTGAACTTGATGCTTTGGTTAGGACGGCACCATTGAAAAAATTGGGTCCTCAGAATGGGTTTCTCCCATTGTCGTTGCAAGGCGTGCTAATGGCAAGGTCAGACTTTGCATTGATCTACACCATTTGAATAATAATATTATCATAGACCAGTTTCCTTTACCTCGCATTTAAGAAATGTTAGCAACCATTGGTTGTTCAAAACATTTTTCAATGGTAGATTTATCTGCCGCTTACCACCAAATAGAATTACATGAGAAGAGCAAGAACCTCACTGCTTTTATCACCCCATTGTTTGTTTCAGGTATAATAGAATGCCTTTTGACTTAGCATCTGCAGCTGCTATTTTCCAATGTGTCATGCAGGACATTTTAGTGAATTGTGAACATGCAGTATGTTTTCAGAACCATGGGGCATATTACCAAGCAATAGCGATAATTATCGCTATTGCTTGGTTACAGACAAAAATTTACCGCTGAGCTGCGGCGATTTTTATGGCAGATAAACCTTGGTATTACCAAGGTTTTTCGCAAATGCGATAAAAATCGGCCGCAATGCATGAATATCGCTGGAAAGTCAGCGATATTCATGCATTACCGAGCTAATGCTCTTAGCCATGTTATCCACCTCCCATTGGATAACATGGCTAAGAACTGCTCAGGGCAGTGTTAGCTTTTGGAGATAGCGATGTTAGTGACTGTTTCCAGTAGCTAACATCTTGGCACGCCTACTTTGATTGTCATTAGTGATAAATATCACTGACATGCAAAGTGGGGCCCAAGATGGTCGCTATCTCCTACTAGCTGTCGCTAACTGGTGTTAGCGACAGCTAGGTAATAGGGAGATTATTTTATCTCCGCTTTCTTGGCTTTTAAAGCCCAAAAAAGCAGAGATATACCCCCTTGATAATATGCCCCCATATTCTAGTATTTGGTGAGAGTCAACAAGAACATATTTCTGCTCTAGAGAATGTGCTTTGTTCCCTTAACGACCATCGTTTGACCATCCAGCATGCTAAATGCAAATTTGGAGTGCATTCAGTAAAAAATCTTGGTCATGAATTGTGTGAAGAAAGTATTAAACCTAAACATGATTTATTTGAGACCATCAAATCAGCTCCACATAATTTATCTAAGGATGATGTTAGATCCTTTTTGGGTTTACCTGAATTTTTCGCTAAATATATCCCCAATTTTTATTGTCGCACGTATATCATTAGACAACTGATCAAAAACAGGAATACATTTGCATGGTCTAATGACTGTGAAACAGAGTTCAAGGATGCAAAAAAGCAATTTGCTCTGCTACTGCCCTTTCTTGTTTTGATCCTTAATTCATGTGCATCATCACTACTGATGCTAGTTCAAAAGGGTTAGGGGCTGTGCTTGCACAAAAAAGTGAATCTGAGAAAGAATGCATTATTGCACATGCTTCTAGAGCATTTACTCCATCTGAAGAGAAATTTTCCACAATAGAAAGGGAAAGTTTAGCCTGCGTATGGGCGTTAGAGCATTTTAGAGTGTTTATTTGGGGCAAAGAATGCCAAATTAGGAGCGACCACACACGATTGGTGCGTTTACTTACGAAAGAGGTTATGTTATAGCTTTGGCACGTATTGCTTGCATGTCAATGCACTTACAAGATTTTATTTATACTATTATGTATGTTCCTGGAAAGGATACTGTTGCTGCTGATTTTCTATCAAGAATGCCTTTGCCCATCAAGGAAGACCTTTATAATGAATGGGATGATTTACACATTGCCTTGGTAGACGATGAAGGTCCCATGCCTATTAATCAAACATTGTGGAGCAGAGAATTTGATGAGGATATGCCTTTGAAACAAGTTGCAAATTATATTTTAAGTGAGTGGCCAAATAAAACGAACATTGGTTCAGAACTCAGGTGTTTCTGGGAAATTAGAGATGAACTATCTTGTAATAACAACATTATAAAAAGGGGTGACCGTGCTGTACCACCAAACAATTAAAGACGCACTATAGTTCTACAGGGCCGTGAAGGTCATAGCGGGATTGTAAGAACTAAACAGGCTGCAAAGAGTTTATATGGTGTTGCACCGTTACAACGCAACTTTTACAACGCACTACTATTACATCGCAACTTTTGCAACGCAGGATCCATTACAATGCATGCCTTTACAACGCATGACATTACATAGCAGATGCTATTACAACGCATGCCATTACAACGTAAGTATAGGTAAGTATATCATTTTATTTTATATTTTATTTAACATTATTTAATTAATTTAATTAATTTTTAAATTAAATAAATATATTAAGTTATGAATTTAAAAAAAATAAATTAAATATATTTATTTAAGTGATATTAAAAAACAAGTATGTCTATAGGAGTATATGTTTTGGGGTACTGAGGTATATGTTTTGGGGTGTTTGGGTATTTTTAGGGTTCAAGGCTAGGTTTGGGTTATGGGGTACAAGGGTATTTTTAGGGTTCAGGGCTAGGTTTGGGTTATGGGGTACAGGGGTATTTTTAGGGTTCAGGGCTAGGTTTGGGTTATGGGGTACAGGGGTATTCTTAGGGTTCAGGGCTAGGTTTGGGTTATGGGGTACAGGGGTATTTTTAGGGTTCAGGGCTAGGTTTGGGTTTTGTGGTACAGGGGTATTTTTAGGGTTCAGGGCTAGGTTTGGGTTATGGGGTACAGGGGTATTTTTAGGGTTCAGGGCTAGGTTTGGGTGTTGGGGTACAGGGGTATGTTTAGGGTTCAGGGCTAGGTTTGAGTTATGGGGTACAGGGGTAATTGTAGGGTTCAGGGCTAGGTTTGGGTTATGGGGTACAGGGGTATTTTTAGGGTTCAGGGCTAGGTTTGGGTTTTGGGGTACAGGGGTATTTTTAGGGTTCAGGGCTAGGTTTGGGTTATGGGGTACAGGGGTATTTTTAGGGTTCAGGACTAGGTTTGGGTTTTGGGGTACAGGGGTATTTTTAGGGTTGAGGGCTAGGTTTGGGTTTTGGGGTACAGGGGTATTTTTAGGGTTCAGGGCTAGGTTTGGGTTAAGGGGTACAGGGGTATTTTTAGGGTTCAGTATTTTAAAAAAAAACTCTTTAAATAAATTAAATTAATTAAATTAATTTAAATTATTTAAATTATATTAATTACACTTTTTAAATTAATTAAATTAAATTAATTAAATTAAATCAATTAAATTCTATTAATTACAATTTTTAAATTAATTAAATTAAATTAATTAAATTAAATTAATTAAATTAAATTAAATTATTAAATTATATTATTTACAATTTTTAAATTAATACAATTAAATTAATTAAATAAATATTTAAAATAAAAATTACAATTTTATAATTAATTAAATTAATTTAATTTAATTAATTAAATTAAATTATTTACATTTTTAAAATTAATTAAATTAAATTTATAGATTTAAATTATTTAAATTAAATTAATTTCAATTTTAAAATTAATTAAAAATAAATTAATTAAATTAAAATAATTAGATTAAATTAATTATTTTTTTTTAAAAAAGATATACTTACCGATACTTACGTTGTAATGGCATGTGTTGTAATAGCATTTGCTATGTAATGACATGCGTTGTAAAGGCATGCATTGTAATGGATCCTGCGTTGTAAAAATCGCGTTGTAATGGTATGCGATGTAAAATAATGCGTTGTAACGCCATACATCCGTTTATATTGGTGGCCTGGGATAGATATGTTCATTGTACGCATTGTTAGAAACTATATTACCTGTGCCAACTCTGATAAGTCCCTGATTACTCTTAAGCCTAACATGGGTAGTCATGTAATTCCTGACAATCCTTGGGATAGCATTGCAATGGACATTATGGGTCTTGTAGGTTGTAATTCAAAATTTATTTTAGCAGCAATTGATGTTTTTCAAAATGGCCAGTCATAAAAATTTATGAAAGAATGAACACTGATTCTGTATTGACTCTCTTGGATGAGACCTTTACTGAGGAGGTCTACCAGTGAGGCTTATAACTGATAATGTTGTTCAATTTTCTTTCCAATAAAGCCAAAGAATATTTTAAAAGAATTGGTGTAATTCACGCCACCACTTCTTTATACAATCCCAACGGCAATGGTGTTATAGAGAGGTTTAACAGGGTCCTCAAGAATGCTATACAAGCTGCAGGAGTAGAGAATGATAAATGGGACTTACAAGTTCACAAAACTGTATGGATGTACAGAACCACCATGAATTCTATGACTGGTTATTCACCTTTTAAGATCATGAGAGGGAGACTTCCCAGGAACAAAGGCTACTCCTTCATGGTTGGTCCCTTCAACTTCATCTAAGTTGGATTTAGGAAAAGTAAACGAAAACATTGAACACATCCATGTCATTAATAAAGAGTATTTTGGTAACAAAAAGGGTTCAAGGATTGATCCCTCTGTAGAAATTGGTATGCTCGTTAAGGTCAAGAAACTGTGGAAAGTTAAAAAAGGACAAAGCCAATTTATGGGTTCTTTTGAAGTTATAGAGGTGTTAAAAAACTCTGTAAGATTGTCAGACAACAAAGTTTGGAATTTGAGTAGGATTGCAATTCTCAAAGCCGATAAAGATGTGTATTATAACACTGAAGATAATAGGAATGATCTTTCAGATTTTTCTTATTTAGACAACTTTGCTGATAAAATTGATGAAAGTAACAGCGTTCCTAACACAGATGATTTTCAAGAAAATGTAAATGACTCGAGGTGTTAGAGGAAAGATTAATAAGAAAACCTAAATGGATGTCCGATTTTATTTCATTTGTGAAAGACAGAATTGTAATGTAATTCTTTATATTCTTTAAGGGGGAAGGTGTGTTACAGTCGCGCTTACATGTGCGTGCTATGATTTTCTATGTTCTATGTATTTCACGTGCTTCCATGCACATGTTTGTATGGTGTATTTTTCTTTGAATGCTATGTCTCATGGCACAATCTGAGATCGGGCCGTTGAGTCAGAGCAAACAAAGAAGTCAGTTAGTTGGAGCTAACCGGTGCATCAAGACCTGTAACGGGTGGTGCTTCATTATTGTGGATTAAACTTCATTTTTATTACAATTCCTGCGTCTTTGTGACATGACAACTTGGCCCAGGTTTGGTGATACAAAGGAACCTTACTTCTCTACTCAAGTCAAGTGAAGTCAAACCCAGACACTTGTACTTGGCTTTAGTATGAATTTTACGGAGTGTGGAGACCTGGGATAGGAGCACAGGAGTTTGGCAGCAGGAAACGTAGAAACCACAGCTCTGTGTACCACTACTTCCTAGAGTGCACCATACCCGCAGCGCGACTACCATTTAATGGGCCCGGCGGCCATGGCAAAGTAGGAGTCCTACCGGGCAGATGGTTGGAGCGGCCTCAGGCCGATGAGCTGTGCATGAGTGAGGATTGAGATAGCAATACAGGGGGCGGGCTATGTGGAATTGGCACGGTAGTACCGTGGAGTAGAACAATCGTAGACATCTAGGGCCAGCGGAGAAGGGTTCACGCCCGGCCTGAAGCAAATGAGCGATGTAAAAGAGAGGCACTCAGGACCTGCTTGTGAGCCCTCGGCAAGACCGTCTTGCGGCGGTCAGCGGTTCCAGAGTAACTGTCATAGGAGAGCTTCAGACCGGTCCCCCTGAGGAGTTCCATAAAGAGAGCCACGGAACTGCTTCCCTCCTAGACAACTAGCCACTATACCACAGACAAAGAATGTTTGATCAGGGCCAGAGACCAAGCCTGTTGTTGGCAGTGTAGCACACGTACAGCTTATGTACTGTCGGAGTGGGGGCAAATTGGCAATGAGCAGGACCCGTGGGGACCTGGAAGACACCCCAAGCAGTACTGTAAATACGTACCACATGCTCCCACTGATTGTGCCTACCTCTATGGGACCATCAGATCATCCCAAATGCAACAGAAAACAAGAGGAATTGGTGGTGGGATTGGGAAGAGCTCCAATCTGGAAGTTCACCAATAACTGAATTTCAACAACTGAGCCAAGCTTAAGTGCTGCAACCGTAAATCATGGGGAAGATAAGCAAGAAACAGGGCCCAGAAGGTCTCAGCGGGAACCCAGGTCAGACCAGAGAGAAGATGAAGGGGGTCCCCACAGGAAGAGCCCAGGAACGACTCAACACTCTGCAACATAATGCAGGCAATAAAAGCCTCCCGGGAAGTGCTTGAGTCCAAGATTGATAGAATTGGGACAAAGCTTAGTCTGCTGAAGTATGACCATCGAAGGCAGGCCGAGAGGGTTACCTCAAATGAAAGAACCCTGACAGATATAGCCCGGATCTGGCATCATTGCAGAAGACAGTATCCCTTATCAAAAACAAAGTCAAGGTCCTGGAGAAGAGGGCATAGGACAGCGAAAATAGCCCATGAAAAAACAATATATTAATTTGGGGGGTTTCTGAATTAGCAAAAGGATCAAATACATTGTCCTATATAGAAAATGGCTCCACAAAGAGGTGGCACCAGAAGGCCTATCTCAATTTTACAACCTGGGGAGGGCTCACAGGGTCCCTACATGCCCCCCAGGCCAGGGGCTCCCCCGCTGCCCATAATAGCTAAACTCCTTCACTATAGGGACAGGGACCATACTCCGGCTTAAGCTTGCTCACGGAAGGACCTTCAAATACTTAATAGCAAAGAGTTGATCTCCCAGATTTCACCAAAGAAATGCAGAAGGAACAAGCAAACTTCTTGTAAGTGAAGAGCTGCCTCTGGCAGATGAACGTTCCATTTCCAATGATATTTCCAGCGCGACTGCGAGTGATCACGACTAATGGGTCACAAATCATCCTGACACCACAAGATTCTTGGAACTGGATGAAAATGAGAGCAGAGGCTGAGTCGGGGGGACTAGGCGAGGGGGGCCTGCATGCGAATGACGAGGTCTACAAAAAGGGAGCCCCCACATTAGCGGAGAACCAGCGAGAATGAGGGAAAGTGATCAGAGCACTAGCAGAACTTAGTAACGCAGACAGGAGCCCACATTCCTCAGTCTGTGAACAAGAAGATGTTTGCTCCGAGATGACCACGGACACTAGCACAGCAGAGCAAACCAATATTGAACTGCCTCAATTTACTCCAAGAACGGAAGATGAAATTATCTAGGGCAAGTGGTCTCAAAGCTAGTGTGGAAAGTGGCCCAGCGATGGCCTCCTGATACCTCCGCAAGGGCAATGCCCCAATGGAACTATCCGGAACTACACCTAGAGGGCTGAGCTCATTGTAATCGGGTGGACCCGGGAGGGGTGCTCTG
This sequence comes from Lissotriton vulgaris, assembly GCF_964263255.1. NCBI lineage: Eukaryota > Metazoa > Chordata > Amphibia > Caudata > Salamandridae > Lissotriton > Lissotriton vulgaris. The sequence continues at coordinate 575,320,082 of NC_141699.1, forward strand.
CTCCGAAACTATATCACCAGCCCACCCTGGTTGTTGTTAAGCAAGTGACCTTACGTTTGGACACCTGTTGTTGTCTATTTTGGATGGGGTTTGTTTTTACGCCTGTCCTGGGGTGTGGGAGTTGGTCCTTATGTTGCGGGTTTTTGAGGGGAGGGAGCATGCATGACGGGACGAGGGGCTCTGTCAAGATCACAGATGTTGAAATTAATCAGGATCCCAGGAACTCCTAGTGGAAGTGAGAGGTGCCTCAGAGAATACTAGGGCTCCCCCTGTAGAATATGAAGCGCTCACCTTAAATGTCAGGGGAATGAAATCTATGACCAAAGGACATATGGTTTATTTCCACTTAGTCAGGAGAGGAATACGGATTGCACTCCTGCAGGAGACATACCTCAAGGCTAAGGAAGGGGCAGAGTTACAGCGCAGGTGGCGAGGGCAAGCATTCGACACAGATTACTCGGCGTTCACCAGGGGAGTTCTGGTATTGATTAAGGAAGGGGTACCCTTTAAATGCACAGGACACTTAGTTGACCCAGAGGGAAGGTATGTTGTGGCACACGGTACAATTGATGGACACAACATAACCATAGGGGGCATCTATGGCCCCAACACAGATCATGTCTCGTTTTTTTGGCCCTCTCTACCACACTGGCCCCACCTCATAGGCTCTTTCGTAATGGGTGATTACAACTGTATAGCGGATAAGGACTTAGACCCCCCCACCCGCTGTTAAGAGACACACCAGTAGTTAGTTCAACAAGGGCCCTGAGAGAATAGCAAGCTCAAAGGGGAATGGTGGACTACTGGAGGGTGCAAAATCCAGAAGAACAAGATTATTCATTCTTTCACACCTGCATGACCTACATGTGCGACTGAATATGATATTATGTATTACAGACATACACAAGCGAGTCGTAACTAGCGTATATTTAGCCAGGATGATCCCTGACAATAACCGCCTTCTCCTGGTTCTGTACTGGGGGCAGACCCGACCCTGTCTGTCTACATGGAGGCTAAAACTAGAGTCCCTGGAAGACTCCATCTTTCATGGCACAATCAAAAACGCTATCACCCAATACTTCAACGAAAATGACAGAAGGGATACAGACCCCCAAGTAGTTTGGGATGCCTTTAAAGCCCTTATTAGGGTAGATGAATATCTGAGACACAGAAGATCAGACGGACCATTCTGAGAGTGGTGCAGGCATCGGAACAGCACCTAGGGGAAACTGAACAGCACAGGCCAGAGCACAGCGGGGTTAAGACCAGCTTTTGGAAGGCTGGGAGAAAGTAGCGGAGCTGGTAGAAAGAATCTGGTGTTTTGATTATAGAAATTAAATGATACGAGCGCACGAGGAAAGGGATGACACTGGGACACTCCTGGCATAGACTGCTAATCTGGCAAAAAGGGGATCCACAACCCTAGAGTTTAGGGAGGAAAGCCTAACCATTATCAATACACAACTAGGTACAAAGCGCACGTTCCCGGCTTACTACACTGGCCTCTATAAGAGCAGGTTAGAGTGCACAAGGGATGAGATTGATGCGCTCTTTGATCCAATTAGGCTCCAAACGATATCAGTAGAAAATGCAGAAACCATGGGAGGGGACATTGAGCTCACAGAAACCAGGGCGGCAGTCAAAGTAATGGCCAGGAATAAGACCCCTGATACATATGGTCTGCCTATAGAGTTTTATTCAACCTATATTAAAGAGCTTGGTCCCAGGTTGGCAAGCCTTTACAGTGGGGCACGAGATGCAGGCAGACTCCCCAAAATAGCAAGAAACTGTGAGAGGTACCCCTTAACAGAAATCAAGGGAAATAGAGTTAACCAACCAAAAAGGAAAGATTCCCTTGAGCAAGGAGTCAAATTTATAAGGCTTTGTTAACAAAAACAATAACAAAATTCACATATGAGAAAGGACCACAATTTATTAATTATACAATAATTAAAAAAGTGGACAATAAAAACCACTTTACACAGATTGAAACAATTTGAATCATAAAAAAATCCTAGAACACATGACATTCAATGTTGACCAGCAAAATTGATACATAAAGACAGAGAACAGTGAGACATAAACTCGTACATTACTAGGCGTATATTCAAACTCTATATCTGACATCAATGTTTTTGTGCACAACAATACAGTGTATCAACACAGATGTCCGAGTCAAGAATTATACTGGAAAATGTGTCGACGCGTTTCGGTGGTTTTTCACAATTCTATCCACCTTTGTCAAGACTCTAATTGATATCTGTCGTAAGATCAGGGGTCAATGTAATCTCCCTTTAAATCCACTTTTGGATATTTATCAGAGTTTCCATTTATATAAAATGTGATCTAGGCCGTGAATTGTTGGTTTCATATATCCATATTAAAATTGCGTCTCTTAGTTGAGTTACAGGTAGAGTATCCTGTTATAAGAACGCTAAACGTTGACAGTGTTGACAGTGTTCGTGTCCAATAATTAATTCCCATGGAGTACTTTCCTTTTCGTTTCCAAAGGGGAACCAGGGGCACTTAAGTCATGTCCTCGCGGTAGAAACGATAATTTCACACGTAGCCGGTATCTGTAGTATTCCGACTAGCCTCCACGTAGTTCAGAAGTAATGAACTTTAATGATAAAATCTTTCCCTTTTGTGATTCCTTCGTCGTCCTCCGATCTCCGAAAGGCACCAGCAGCTGCAGTTTCCCCGATCGTCAGTTCCGGTTGAGCCTTCTCTCATCAATCTGATTTCCTTTCCCTTTTGTGATTCCTTCGTCGTCCTCCGATCTCCGAAAGGCAAAGGCGGCTGCAGTTTCCCCGATCCCCGAGGAATCACAAAAGGGAAAGGAAATCGGATTGACGAGAGAAGGCTCAACCGGAACTGACGATCGGGGAACCTGCAGCTGCTGGTGCCTTTCGGAGATCGGAGGACGACGAAGGAATCACAAAAGGGAAAGATTTTATCATTAAAGTTCATTACTTCTGAACTACGTGGAGGCTAGTCGGAATACTACCGATACCGGCTACGTGTGAAATTATCGTTTCTACCGCGAGGACATGACTTAAGCGCCCCTGGTTCCCCTTTGGAAACGAAAAGGAAAGCACTCCACGGGAATTAATTATTGGACACGAACACTGTCAACACTGTCAACGTTTAGCGTTCTTACAACAGGATACTTTACCTGTAACTCAACTAAGAGACACAATTTTAATATGGATATATGAAACCAACAATTCACGGCCTAGATCACATTTTATATAAATGGAGACTCTCCAAAATGACATGAGAGGCCCTGGTGGTGCCACTCTTGAAACCAGGCACGCCTCCTAATGAAAAAGCTGCCTATAGTCCTTTATTTATGCTCAACCTTGACAATAAGGTTTTGAGTAAAATCCTTGCCATGCGCCTCCTTCCACATATGAGTACTCTTATACACCAAGATCAGGTGGAGTTTATACCTGGGCGCAGTGCAGCCACTAATGTTAGAAGATTACTTAGAATTCTTGAGTCAGATACCTATGACAAAGAGGAAGCAGCCGTCTTAGCTGTGGATATTGAGAATGTCTTTGATAGCCTTGAATTGTCTTACCTTTTCCGCGTAATGGAGAGAAGGGTTTGTGACCTATACTAGACTGCTCTATAAGTAATCTGTGGCCTGGGTGAAGACTGAGAGAACAATCTCAGACAGATATCGAGTGTCCAAGGATACCAGGCAGGGTTGCCCCTGTCACCACTCCTTTTTACTCTAGCCATGGAGCCCTTGGCCTGTCACATCCAGTTGGGGAACCCATACAGAGGCCTGCTGGTAATGGGGAGCAGCCTCACATTGTTTGTATGCTGACGATCTCTTGCTCTTCCTCACAAACAGGGATGCATTCCTGACTGGTGCAAGAGAGTTGCTTCAGCATCTAGGCAGAGTCTCAGACCTCTGAGTAAACTGGCAGAATACTGTGAGTACACAGTGTGGTTTCACAAGTGACCAAGGGTTGGATACACCTTAACGTGTGTATACCACCCAGGTCACATAGCTAGGTCTTGAAGAAAACCTTGTAATATCACCGAGAGGTTGAAACATGAAGACCACTATCACACTTTACTATCACAAAGATACCAGAGGTCACTTTACCCAAACACGGTATCTTACACTGCTTTTTAATATTGTTCTGCTGCTCCATATTAAAGTATTCTATGGAGTTAAATTAGGACAATTTTTAAATTCACTTGTTTTCACTCACCTGCACCACTGTTGTCATCAAAACCTGCTCTACTGTAATCAGGTGTTGAAGCACACCCCAATACAATTCGGCTGTTCGGGTGGGACCCCACTGATGAAGCATGTCACCAACTAGGTTGGTGAGTGAGGGGTCTTCTTAAAAAGGAGAAACCTTTCTCTTTTTGTGTATCTTCCTTCATACCACATGGGCAGTTTCTGTCCTCAGGGTTTGCTCCTTCTATTGTTCGTTACATAAACTGACGGAACTCCTGCCTATTTCTGACCACCGCAGGGAAGGACAGACCCAGCATAGAGCAGGAAGTGGTGTGGGAGCCTCATTGCCTTTCCTACCTAGGAAGAAAAATATATCACAAAGTCTCAGACATCCTGGAGGGCAATGTGGGAAGGTCCATCAAGGGATTGAGATCCAGCATGAAATTCTGGGCCTCCTTGCCTTTATCTGTGCTGGGCGTAATAGCTCTGCTAAAAATGGTGGCATCACCGCGACTGTTGTACTTCTTCATCGTACTCCCGGTGTGGATCCCAGCAAATGTCTTTCATAACCTCAGATCCTTCATTACAGGATACATTTAGGGATCCTGTAGACACAGACTGGCGCTTAATACACTGGAATGACCCACAGCATAGGGGGCCTGGCACTGCCGGAATTTGAGAGCTACTACCTGGCAGCTCGCCTCAAATCGCTCACACAATTTGTGTATGGTAGGAAAAATGGGGTTCGGCAACTGGGCCGCCACATCTCTGATATCCAATCGCTCTCCCGAGTGATACTGAGACCTGAGGTCCACAAATGGGCAACAGTACAGAGTTCAAGGTGCTACGCAAATGTTGGGGTCGTTATCTGCAGAGATCTTGTGTTGAAAGACCCTATGCTCCAGACATCCCACTAGAGTGGCTCTCAGAACTCACACATGGAGGCTCATGGCATGATTTATAGGAGTGAGACATAGTGGGAGCGAACACAATAGGGAACCTCTACGAGGACGGGACACTACTCCCATTCAAGGCTTTCCGGGAACGCTATGAGCTCCTGAGAGGGCCTTTCCTTTTACACGGAGCCTTAATGGCAGCAATTAAGAAACACTGGAGCTTGGGGATAGTGGAACCTCCAATATCAGCTGGGTATCAATACATAGTGCTATGCTCAGGCACATTTAGAGCAGTCCCACACCTCTACTGTTGAATCCAGGGAGTGGGGCTGATCCCTTTAGATAAGGTGTGAGAACGGTGGAATGGAGACCTAGGGATTCTCATAAAGGAGAAAAAGTGGGGAGAGATTGTCAGTGGCACTCCCAAGGTTTCCAGGAATACACGCTTCAAACACATTTTTTATGTGCTCCATAGGGCATACTTTACCCTGGAGAAAATCAACCATTACTTTGGGATGGTGGACGCTATGTGTTTACGATGTGCAGTGGTATGAGCAGAGTTCCTCCACATGTTCTGGAGCTGCACAAATCTGGGAGGTTTTTGGAAATTGGTCATGGACACATTAACTGATGTATAGGACAGAGGGGTCCACTGCACGCTACAACACTGCTTCCTACACTGGTTTCCACACACTCCTAAGATGAAAGTCACTAGCGGAATCCAGGACTTGGGGCTTCTCCTGGCTAAAAGAAAAATAGCTCAGAATTGGAAAGGTCAGAGAGGCCCCAGTGCAGAAACCCGGAAGAGAGAAGTCATTCGCTGGTCGATTATGAAGGAGCGATCAGGACCAGAAACGCTAAACGGGGCCTGGGCTCACTAGTAGTAGCCAAAGCATGGGTGGCGTTAGTGGAGGTACTCAAACATGGGAATGACCCTCAGACAACTGACCCTGAGGCAACTGGCTGATATAGTATTCCTCGCTTAGAGACGGAGGTGAAGAACCTGTTAAACCCACTTACTGGGTCTTGGCGACGGGGGAACCGCCCTAGTCTTCCATACCTTCCATACTTAGTAAAAGGAGACACAGGAGCCTTCGTCTACAGGAGGAACCCAGATTTATTTCAATAGACCAGGCTATGGAACAGAGTCCCAAGCTAGTCAGAGACAAGACAGAGGTGGCTGCTACTTTACTCTGTAGCTTACAAGCCTTTTATACTTTTTCATCCCAGTCTGTTGGCTGTTAGTTCATTGTTTAATCAGGGCAGTGTTTGCAGTTGATAACCAGATCCAGACGACGTTTGTAGATGGTGACCTGGTTAAGGCTTGGTACACAAATCATTGTTCACTCGGCTTTGATTAAGGCTTAGTCTTTTCAGGTCATTGCTCAATTGCCTTGATCAAAGCCCGGTTTTTCAAGCCATTGTTTAATCACCCTGATCAGGGCACAACAGTCAAACCATTGTCCAGATAACCTGATCACGGTGTCAAGGATGTTTACCAGGCTGGGAGCAGGAGATGAAAAACAAGCTTATTTACACAGGGCTTGGGTGTCTCATGGATTTCTGTTGAACTGCAAAGAACAGGGGGTTGGGTGTGCGACAGTTCCTGGGCAGAAATGCAGGCTGCAAGATGGTCTCTGTCGTGTCAGTTTAGATTTTCCCCAGGCATCAGCAGAAACAACCAGGTGGGTCGTGTGGAAGTGTTTGACAGCAGATGGCAATGAAAAAGCAATGGAGTCCCGGTACAAATGATGCCGATCAGAAGAACACTTTTCCACAGTGGGTAGGCACTTTTAATTAAACACTATTCTGGTGAGGATCACTTCTCTCCTTCCCAAGAAGCGTAAATTATACAATGGCATGAACTTAGCCCACCAAAGACAACAGGAGAACTATGTACACTGAGAGATAATAATACCTTGGCGGGGGGACACCCACACCCACGTCGAGAGCCCCGACCATGGAACACTGGGGGTGGGATGGAGGGGTAGGGGAGGGGACTTTGGTTGAGGTAAAGAGCTGTACATATATCTGCTGGGCATAGACTATAAGGTGGGGTCTAGTAGTGCGCATAGTTGTAGCTTTGGCACTGATTGTCTGGCTTACCACTGTTCTTAACATTACCCAGTCTCTGGAGCATGGACACTGAGGGAAGACACTACGGAAGATGCAGTGACCAAAGGCTGCTGATACTGTGGATACTGTGTTTATTATATGATTTAATACACCTTGTATGGGTGCCTACTTGTAAAACCATAAATAAAATTCTGTTTAAAAAAACAAAAAAAGAAATAACATACTACATGCATAAACACAAAGTCAGTAGGAGATTACCTTCCTAGGGTGCAGGTAAATAGACTTGTTACCCAGTACTACTGACTCAGCTACTATTATCAGCTAGTTGTGCAATGGCCTGCTAGTAGTGTCATAGCCAACCATTTTTCACAGACAGAATATCCACTCAAAAAATTTTGATGTAAAAATTATTGCGTCAAATATATATGATACAAAATCATCGACTGCCTATACTTAAAAAGGTAAGTAAAAAAATATTGTGTTCAATACACATATTTAACGCTGCGGAAGGACAACCTGTGAGTTTATTGACATATGTTTTGTGCCTGTCCACGGCCTTGCATTTACGTTGTTTCTAACGCATTGTCTTTACTCAAATAATCCTAGACATTGATTCATATCCGTCCAACTCTGTAATTGCTTGCTTTTCAAGCTTTTACATTAGTCTGGGATACTTTTTGGGATATATATATATACATATTCTCCATATGATTCAACGTGACCCTAATCATTTTGGGTGTATCGCTTTTATATACAGTCTTAACATATGAAATGGCATAACGTTATTGGACTAAGTCCGACATTGCACATCTCTGATATTGGCAATGCCTGGATTGTTCAATCGAATAGCAAGCGGGAATAAGAGCTACTTATATAAATGTTAAAAAATATAGGATAAGACCGATAATACATATCATTGATATTGGTAATGTGTGCATTGTCTAAACCCAGATCTTTTGACTGGGTGTGAGTGTTTGATTGATTCAGATGCTCCGTCCATCACCACCCCCTTTTATACCGCTTTTTGGCCGCCATAAGTGTGGCAGGGTATGCTCAGACGTGAGTCCCTTCCTCACTTTGCCACTGGATTCAAGCAAGCCGGGCTGAAGACGGCTGGAATGCCAGAGACCGGTCCTCAGAAGCTTGTTTCCGGTCCAGGGAAGACATGGCTTGGCAGTTCGGGTTGGACTGTTCCCATGAGGCACAGGGTCAGACTGATTTGCATATAGCCATGTCTGAACTGGGGTGGCAGAGTGGGCTAAAGAACGGTGATGGATTAAACCCAGATCTTTTGACTGGGTGTGAGTGTTTGATTGTTTCAGATGCTCTGTCCATCACCATCCCCTTTTGTACCGCTTTTTGGCCGCCATAAGTGTGGCAGGGTATGCTCAGACGTGAGTCCCGTGCTCACTTTGCCACTGGATTCAAGCAAGCCGAGCTGAAGACGGCTGGAATGCCAGAAACCGGTCCTCGGAAGCTTGTTTCCGGTCCAGGGAAGACATGGCTTGGCAGTTCGGGCTGAACTGTTCCCATGAGGCACAGTGTCAGACTGATTTGCATATAGCCATGTCTGCACTGGGGTGGCAGAGTGGGCTAAAGAACAGTGATGGATTAAACCCAGATCTTTTGACTGGGTGTGAGTGTTTGATTGATTCAGATGCTCCATCCATCACCACCCCCTTTTGTACCACTTTTTGGCCGCCATAAGTGTGGCAGGGTATGCTCCGACGTGAGTCCCTTGCTCACTTTGCCACTGGATTCAAGCAAGCCGGGCTGAAGACGGCTGGAATGCCAGAAACCGGTCCTCGGAAGCTTGTTTCTGTTCCAGGGAAGACATGGCTTGACAGTTCGGGCTGGCCTGTTCCCATGAGGCACAGGGTCAGACTGATTTGCATATAGCCATGTCTGAACTGGGGTGGCATAGTGGGCTAAAGAACGGTGATGGATTAAACTCAGATCTTTTGAGTGGGTGTGAGTGTCTGATTGATTCAGATGCTCCGTCCATCACCACCCCCTTTTGTACCGCTTTTTGGCCACCATAAGTGTGGAAGGGTATGCTCAGACGTGAGTCCCTTGCTCACTTTGCCACTGGATTCAAGCAAGCCGGGCTGAAGACGGCTGGAATTCCAGACACCAGTCCTCGGAAGCTTGTTTCCGGTCCAGGGAAGACATGGCTTGGCAGTTCGGGCTGGACTGTTCCCATGAGGCACAGGGTCAGACTGATTTGCATATATCCATGTCTGAACTAGGGTCGCAGAGTGGGCTAAAGAACGGTGATGGATTAAACCCAGATCTTTTGACTGGGTGTGAGTGTTTGATTGATTCAGATGCTCCGTCCATCACCACCCCCTTTTGTACCGCTTTTTGGCCGCCATAAGTGTGGCAGGATATGCTCAGACGTGAGTCCCTTGCTCACTTTGCCACTGGATTCAAGCAAGCCGGGCTGAAGACGGCTGGAAGGCCAGAAACCGGTCCTCGGAAGGTTGTTTCCGGTCCAGGGAAGACATGGCTTGGCAGTTCGGGCTGGACTGTTCCCATGAGGCACAGGGTCAGACTGATTTGCATATAGCCATGTCTGAACTGGGGTGGCAGAGTGGGCTAAAGAACGGTGATGCATTAAACCCAGATCTTTTGACTGGGTGTGAGTGTTTGATTGATTCAAATGCTCCGTCCATCACCACCCCCTTTTGTACCGCTTTTTGGCAGCCATAAGTGTGGCAGGGTATGCTCAGACATGAGTCCCTTGCTCACTTTGCCACTGGATTCAAGCAAGCCGGGCTGAAGACGGCTGGAATGCCAGAAACCGGTCCTCAGAAGCTTGTTTCCGGTCCAGGGAAGACATGGCTTGGCACTTCGGGCTGGACTGTTCCCATGAGGCACAGGGTCAGACTGATTTGCATATAGCCATGTCTGAACTGGGGTGGCAGAGTGGGCTAAAGAACGGTGATGGATTAAACCCAGATCTTTTGACTGGGTGTGAGTGTTTGATTGATTCAGATGCTCCGTCCATCACCACCCCCTTTTGTACCGCTTTTTGGCCGCCATAAGTGTGGCAGGATATGCTCAGACGTGAGTCCCTTGCTCACTTTGCCACTGGATTCAAGCAAGCCGGGCTGAAGACGGCTGGAAGGCCAGAAACCGGTCCTCGGAAGGTTGTTTCCGGTCCAGGGAAGACATGGCTTGGCAGTTCGGGCTGGACTGTTCCCATGAGGCACAGGGTCAGACTGATTTGCATATAGCCATGTCTGAACTGGGGTGGCAGAGTGGGCTAAAGAACGGTGATGCATTAAACCCAGATCTTTTGACTGGGTGTGAGTGTTTGATTGATTCAAATGCTCCGTCCATCACCACCCCCTTTTGTACCGCTTTTTGGCCGCCATAAGTGTGGCAGGGTATGCTCAGACATGAGTCCCTTGCTCACTTTGCCACTGGATTCAAGCAAGCCGGGCTGAAGACGGCTGGAATGCCAGAAACCGGTCCTCAGAAGCTTGTTTCCGGTCCAGGGAAGACATGGCTTGGCACTTCGGGCTGGACTGTTCCCATGAGGCACAGGGTCAGACTGATTTGCATATAGCCATGTCTGAACTGGGGTGGCAGAGTGGGCTAAAGAACGGTGATGGATTAAACCCAGATCTTTTGACTGGGTGTGAGTGTTTGATTGATTCAGATGCTCCGTCCATCACCACCCCCTTTTGTACCGCTTTTTGGCCGCCATAAGTGTGGCAGGGTATGCTCAGACGTGAGTCCCTTGCTCACTTTGCCACTGGATTCAAGCAAGCCGGGCTAAAGACGGCTGGAATGCCAGAAACCGGTCCTCGGAAGCTTGTTTTTGGTCCAGGGAAGACATGGCTTGGCAGTTCGGGCTGGACTGTTCCCATGAGGCACAGGGTCAGACTGATTTGCATATAGCCATGTCTGAACTGGGGTGGCAGAGTGGGCTAAAGAACGGTGATGGATGAAACCCAGATCTTTTGACTGGGTGTGAGTGTTTGATTGATTCAGATGCTCCATCCATCACCACCCCCTTTTGTACTGCTTTTTGGCCGCCATAAGTGTGGCAGGGTATGCTCAGACGTGAGTCCCTTGCTCACTTTGCCACTGGATTCAAGCAAGCCGGGCTGAGACGGCTGGAATGCCAGAAACCGGTCCTCGGAAGCTTGTTTCCGGTCCAGGGAAGACATGACTTGGCAGTTCGGGCTGGACTGTTCCCATGAGGCACAGGGTCAGACTGATTTGCATATAGCCATGTCTGAACTGGGGTGGCAGAGTGGGCTAAAGAACGGTGATGGATGAAACCCAGATCATTTGACTGGGTGTGAGTGTTTGATTGATTCAGATGCTCCATCCATCACCACCCCCTTTTGTACCGCTTTTTGGCCGCCATAAGTGTGGCAGGGTATGCTCAGACGTGAGTCCCTTGCTCACTTTGCCACTGGATTCAAGCAAGCCGGGCTGAAGACGGCTGGAATGCCAGAAACCAGTCCTCGGAAGCTTGTTTCCGGTTCAGGGAAGACATGGCTTGGCAGTTCGGGCTGAACTGTTCCCATGAGGCACAGTGTCAGACTGATTTGCATATAGCCATGTCTGCACTGGGGTGGCAGAGTGGGCTAAAGAACGGTGATGGATTAAACCCAGATCTTTTGACTGGATGTGAGTGTTTGATTGATTCAGATGCTCCGTCCATCACCACCCCCTTTTGTACCACTTTTTGGCCACCATAAGTGTGGCAGGGTATGCTCAGACGTGAGTCCCTTGCTCACTTTGCCACTGGATTCAAGCAAGCCGGGCTGAAGACGGCTGGAATGCCAGAAACCGGTCCTCGGAAGCTTGTTTCCTGTCCAGGGAAGACATGGCTTGGCAGTTCGGGCTGGACTGTTCCCATGAGGCACAGGGTCAGACTGATTTGCATATAGCCATGTCTGAACTGGGGTGGCAGAGTGGGCTAAAGAACGGTGATGAATTAAACCCAGATCTTTTGACTGGGTGTGAGTGTTTGATTGATTCAGATGCTCCGTCCATCACCACCCCCATTTGTACCGCTTTTTGGCCGCCATAAGTGTGGCAGGTGTTCTGACCGACCTTTTGGCCCTCCTTTGAGGGAGGATGATTGGAAGTGACTCCAGTCTATTATCATTCTAGTGCAAGGATTAGAACTATAGACAGGGCCTATTCATAGGGCACAGTAATGCACTTTCGTACCCTTTTCCTTAGATCAGGGCTTATAAACTAATGTTAGGGGATAGATTCATTAGTATTAGTGATAATCAGTCCTTTTGCAAGAGTGTTAGTATACCTTCTATGGAGTTATGCTTATTTCGGGCCTTGTAGGCCCCAAACGGGAGAGACTCCATCTTGCTTTCTGCCCCGGCAGCTTGAGATGCTTCTAGGTCAAGTGTAATGTTTTAGTTTCGAAGTGTTGTTCGCTTGGAGAGAACCGGCTCAGGCTGGCCCTTATCGAAAGACTGTATTTTTCTTCACTCCGAAGACACAACATCAGGCCGGCCGGCTGGGAACGTGTCCTTGGTACGGGGAGGTACAAGAATTTGGTGGGCAGCAGGTTACTGGCCATAACTTTTCATGAAAGGACAAGCTTCCATATTAGCGAAAGCATGAGGCAGTGAGTTAGTCAGTCTGTAGGCGGCAGCTAGCCGTTAGCATCAATGCCATTAATTATTTCCAGGCAGACAGTCGCCATTTTGAAGTCCGAGAAAGATCAAGAAGCTGATACTCTCTTAGAAAGATCGAAGTTATTTCAGTTGGAGCAGCTGGCGAGCTTTGAACTATAAGATCAGAGCATTCCGAATGAAGCAGTTAGTCAGGAGAACGAATACCAGAGTGGCTGAAACTGATTCATAAGATCGAAGTGGAGAACTGAAGACTGTCCGTGATTGAGAGGAGAGAGGAGTAGCGCAGAACAGCCAGAGAGAAAGCAGCTAATGAAAGGAAGGTTCCAGTGACTTGGAGGGAAGCAGAGAAGACAGAGCATAGCGGTGCAGACGTGTACCCGTGACTGCCGAAGTGTGACTCTAAAGACGAGCCAAGGCACAGACGAGAAGGGAACCTAGATGACTGCTGAACCCCGACTTCACGTTAATAAGGTGATATCTGTCTATATTCTATAGTGTGCACATTCTAACCTTTCACTTTCCTCTGCAGGATATATGTTATAGTGTAGTATTGTGTTTTTATGATCATTGTAATAAAGTACCCCAGTTCTTAGTGAACCAGCATGTGCCTCGTATTCTTGTTCAATCAGGGTAACCTGTTCTTCTAGTCAGGCATTGTTTTCATGAACGGATGTAATTCCCGGTCAGGTAAGAAGTGACTGAGCAATGAGGGAGAGGGGGACCCCTTGATGTGAAGAATAGATTGCACATCCTCTAATTTGGTAAGTTGTTGTATAATTCATAATATTGTAGTATCATATCCCGAGTAGCCAATGAGAGATTCCTTCCAAAGGTATTCATAGGAAAGTGATCGTCGTTGGTAAGCGGCGTTAATGAGAACACCAGGCGGGACACTGGTGCGTAGATCCGCCGGATTGTGGATCGGAATGTGAGTGAGAGAACACCAGGGAGGAGACTGGTGCATAGATTTGCCGGATTGTGGATCGGGCTGTGAGTGAGAGAACACCAGGGAGGACACTGGTGCGTAGGCACGCAGGATTGCGGCGTGCCGAGCGAGCACTGACTATGGTCAGTGTGTAATGGTAACTAATCAGAACTGCCCTAGGGTAGACTAGTCTGGGCCTAAGTCGCCGTGAGACTAACTAGTATGAGTGGGATATTGTAGAAAACCTATGCATGTATATTGCTAATTCCCAATCCTTAGGTACAAAGCATATACATACCTATTGTAAATACGTCCTAAGGAGGGAGGTGATTACGTTCCGGCTGGGTTGGAGGTGCTCTGAGGAGCTGATCCTACCTGGTCTGAGAATCCGGCCGTTACAGCAGGGTATGCTCAGACGTGAGTCCCTTGCTCACTTTGCCACTGGATTCAAGCAAGCCGGGCTGAAGACGGCTGGAATGCCAGAAACCGGTCCTCGGAAGCTTGTTTCCGGTCCAGGGAAGACATGGCTTGGCAGTTCGGGCTGGACTGTTCCCATGAGGCACAGGGTCAGACTGATTTGCATATAGCCATGTCTGAACTGGGGTGGCAGAGTGGGCTAAGGAATGGTGATGGATTAAACCCAGATCTTTTGACTGGGTGTGAGTGTTTGATTGATTCAGATGCTCCGTCCATCACCACCCCCTTTTGTACCGCTTTTTGGCCACCATAAGTGTGGAAGGGTATGCTCAGACGTGAGTCCCTTGCTCACTTTGCCACTGGATTCAAGCAAGCCGGGCTGAAGACGGCTGGAATGCCAGACACCAGTCCTCGGAAGCTTGTTTCCGGTCCAGGGAAGACATGGCTTGGCAATTCGGGCTGGACTGTTCCCATGAGGCACAGGGTCAGACTGATTTGCATATAGCCATGTCTGAACTGGGGTGGCAGAGTGGGCTAAAGAACGGTGATAGATTAAACCCAGATCTTTATACTAGGTGTGAGTGTTTGATTGATTCAGATGCTCCGTCCATCACCACCCCCTTTTGTACCACTTGTCTAATCTAACAGCATGCATTAACAATAACCACACATATGTTTCAATACTAGGATTTGGGTTCCTTTTGAACCAATGATCTAGTGTTCTTCAAATACCATAGAGTATTGTGTGCCTTTTGTAACTGATGTCTTCAAAGCAGTAGCAGATAAAAAATATCAACAACAACAAACTAGTCCAATGAATATTGTTCATAACACACCTGTTAATGTTTACATGAAGTTGAGTTAAGATCGAATTGCATATATAGTTATGTCACTGAAGGAACATCTGTGGTTTATTTTCACACAGATACATTTGTTTTACCATCAATTCGACTGTTTAAAGCAAGAACTGCATTTCAATGAACATATGATATACATTTCTTACTTGTGAAGGTATGTTAGGGAAATTAAGTGATGCTATTGGATAATGTTCCTTTTCTTTGCTTTTCTCTTGTGTACTGCAAACACCTTGGTATTCTTTTCATGGTCTAGGATCTTGACTTTCTTTGGGTCATTATTTTCAAGACAGAACTTAGGCTTATGTACACAGAATATTGACCAGTTACTGGATAACAACGTTGCTAATTTTTCTGTATCTTAATTGAACCTTACAATATAAGAGTACAGTAGTGTTCTCTGCTTTTTCACTCCTTCTAAGGTGCCCAAATGTATTTTTCTCTTTTTGCTTCAACTTTGTACAAAATCATATATGGAATGTCTTCCCAAGAGCTTTCAAGACAAAAATGCAACCATTGTTATTACATTGAATAGACATACATTCTATCTACATACAATATAAGCTATTTTTGTCTGGTTGATTTGTGTTTTTTGCTTTTATCTTTATATATTGTAAATAGTTTTCTGTTTGTATATATTTTAGCCTTGAGGAAGTACCATGAAGGGACAAAACGCGTTGGCAGTCTTGTCCAGTGTGTGCTGTGTTTTTTTTTTTTACATACATTTTTATTGAAAACAGCGCAGAGTCAAAATCAGTGTACAATTGGCATGTTCAAGCAAAGTCATAGTACATTTATAATGAAAACAGATGCAAAATTCATCCCAATAGTCTAGTCCCGCTCATGGCCAGTTCCGCCGTGGGGGATTCACAGAGTTCGCCCCGGTAAATGTTCCAATGGCCCCATTTCTTGTCCCACTTCGCGGGGCAGCCATGGAGCTTGTAAACAGTTTTTTCAGCCAACATGCACCTGTCCAGTTCAGCCATCCAACCCACCACCAGAGGTCTATCAGCAGCACCCCACTTCATTGCAATTGAACGTTTAGCGATTAGAAAACTCAAAGCAGCCCATTGTAGCTCTAGGTCACTCAGGACCGTGGCACGCCAGATATTGAGGATGACTTCCTTTGGTGACAGTGAAATGGGTTTTCCCAACGAGTCTCTTATTTTTCGGACAACCCCCTCCCAAAAGTGCTGTATTACTTGACATTCCCATAATATATGGTAGAAGGTGCCAGTTTGTCCGCAACCTCTTAGACATCTATCGTCCTCCCTTCTCCCGATTGTGGCTAACAGAGTTGCAGGCATGTAGGTCCGGTGCAGGACTTTCAGTTGAATCAGTCTGAGTCGGTGGTTAATCGCCACTTCCCAGGGGGGACATCAAGGCCTGCCAGCCACTCGTCTTCTTCCAGGTTACCTAGGTCTGCCTGCCATTTATCTCGTAGGGGCTGGAATGTATTGGGGAGGTTATTGCAGAGCTTGCGGTATGTGTAGGAAATGGCTTTTGTCAGAAGGGGTTCTGAGAGTAATCTATCCTCCCAAGCTGTTGTGATGCCCACAGTGGGGTGGCTTTAGTAAGTTTGTTTGACCAACCCAGGCGAGTTGTGGCCTGATGCCATATTGCGACTGAGTGTGCCATAGGGCCTATGTATCTATTCTTTTTGGGCTTACTGTATAGGGCCCCGAAATATCCCTCCCGTCCAGTCTGGTATCTGTCAAGGTGGAAGGCTGGGTCATCGGGTGAGCCCTGAATCCAGTGGTTAGTAGCAACCAGTTGTGATGCCCAGTAATAGAGGCGCAAGTTGGGGAGTGCAATGCCTCCGTCATACCAGCTCATTGTCAGCTTTTGTAGGGCAATACGGGCAGCCCTTCCATCCCACAGGAGAAGACGGAGATCGCTCCCCACCGACCGGAAGTTGGAGTCAGGAATCGGAAAGGGGCAATTTTGGAGGGCATATAGGAAGCGTGGGAGTGCCAACATTTTGAACAGGGCTGCCCTGCCTGCGAGGGACAGTGGTAGGGATCGCCATTGTGCCACATCGCTGTGTGGTCTGCGCAATGGGGTCAGTAGATTCCGGTCGTGGAAAAGGGTGGGATTCAGAGTGACGAAAATGTCTAAATACCTGAAGCCCTCTTGTGCCACCGGTATAGAGAATCCACGGGGTAGTGAGGGGGGGGGGGGCGTGTAGTATGTATAGAGCCGATTTAGCCCAATTGATTGAGTATCCTGAGTACTTCCTGAAGTTGGTCAAGACATGGAACAGACTATTGAGAGAAGATTTTGGGGAGGCTACGTATATCAGGATATCATCTGCATAGAGGGAAATCTTATCGGTCACTTTGTTGTTCCAGCGGAGGCCTATGATGGAGGCGTCCGTGCGGACCCATTGGGCTAGTGGTTCTAGGGTCAAGGCGAATAAAAGCGGCGACAAGGGGCATCCCTGACGGGTCCCTCTATGGAGTGTGAATCTTCTGGACGTATGATTATTGACTCGGACTTGGCCCAGGAGGTCCGTGTATAAAAGACGCGCCCATTGGACAAATTTTGGCCCAAAACCAAATCGAAGAAGGACTACAAAAAGATAAGACCATTCTATTGAGTCAAACGCCATAGTGGCGTCGAGGGAGATGATAGCAGCGTCCTTCTGGATATGTGGTTGTCTAATCAGGACATTGTTGACTCGGCGCAGGTTTAGGGCCATGTTTCGCCCTGGAAGAAATCCAGATTGGTCTGTGTGTATTAAGGAGGGAAGTATATCAAGGAGACGCTTGGCCAGTAATTTCGCTAGAACCTTGGCTTCTGTACTAATCAGGGAGATCGGATTATAGGAGCTACATTCGTAGGGTGGTTTATTTGGTTTGAGAATGACGATACCTGGGGACATAGCCTTTAAGAATTCGATCGGGACCCCGTTGGGACCGATGGCTTTACCCGATTTGATGGAAAAGATCGCCGACGTGAGCTCGTCTGTTGTAATGTCAGCATCGAGCATGTCTCTGTCTGTCTCTGAGAGCATCGGTAGTTGCATCTCTGCGAGCAGTTGTCTAGATTCTTCCAAGGTATAAATCGCCCCGGCAGGATAGATGTTTGCCAAGTGGTCTGCGAAGGTCTCCGCAACCTCCTGCGGGTCAGAGGCCACCGATCCATCCGGCCGCGTGATAGAGGAAACCCATCTCGCCCCCTGTTCGCGACGTTCCAGCCAGGCCAGCATTTTCCCTGCTCGGTCGCCGTGTTCATATATTCGATGGCGCATGCTGAGTAGTCGAGCCTGTGTCTTTTCCTGCGCTAGAGCCCGATAGTTGAGCTGTTCCGCGCGGAGTCGGCGGGCCGACTCCGTCGAGGGGGATGCAATGTGGGCCAACTCTTGTTGGAGGAGGTCAGATTCGGCTTGTAGGATCTGCTCATTATGCTGCCGTAGGTAGCCTAGTTTAAGCGATAATGATCTGCCCTTAATGACCGCCAGATACGCCTCCCATATAGTTATTGCCGATTGAACCGAACCTACGTTCTCAGTGAAGTAGAAGTCGGTATGTTCAATCAAGTCCTCTTTGATATCTGGAATTTGCAAAATCCAGGGATTAATGATTATGGGGCCGCGGGTGGTTTGACGATAGTATGTCAGTTCTATGCTGATGGGAGAGTGTTCGGAGATGCCACGGGGAAGACCCTTGGGGTGGTTAAAGAATCCGATATCTGCTGTTGGGCAAAAGAAGTAGTCGATACGGGTCATACTGTTTTGTGCATTAGAGTGGTGTGTGAAGTAGGGGGTAGCGGGGTGGTGGGATCTCCATATATCTTCTAAAACCATTGTATGAGCGAAATCGGAAAGGTCCGTGCAGTATTTATGTGAGCGGCGTGTAGGGTGTCTGTCGAGGTGGTCGTCCATTGTCATATTGAAGTCGCCCCCTACGAGAAGTGTGCCCGTAGGAAAGGTCGCCAGGCGAATCCCTACTTCCCGGAGGGAGTCCCGACATAGGGTCAGTGGGAGATATACGGAAATTAGATTCAAGGGACGCCCCTCCCAGGAGGTCTCAACCGACGCAAATCTGCCTAGAGGGTCAGCCCAAGTCTTTATATCTGTGAGTGCCGGGGTTTTTCGAGCCAGGGGAGGAAGGTGCACCTGATTGGTCCCCTTCAGAAGGACGGCCCTTGCTTTCTCCTTTGGACGTCCAGGTGAATTTAGTGATTTGTTTCTGGGTGGTGAGTCGGTTATTCCTATTATCTGCCATCATGAGGTTTCAGGGTGGATGAGCGGCCCACGAGCGCGTGTCCAAGTCCCGCCAGTCAGAGCCGGCCAGGGGGTCAGTGGGGTGCAGCAGCACAGGCAGTGTCCGTAGCCTTTGGGGTGGCACACACAACTTGGTGTGCGTGTCCTGCGAGAGGAGGCACGATCAGCGTCATTATCGCCGGCACATAGGAGCCACGTGGAGTCTCTGCAGGCAACAATCTATGTCCCCCCGTCTACAACTGTGCAAGGTGGGCTCAGTATGCCTCGGCTCTGGTCCAAAATCCAGAGATGGAGGCAATCACGTAACCACCACACAGTCCAAGGGGGCCGCAGTTGCGCACCAGTGCCCACTCAGTGCACCATAGGTAGCCCAAGAAAGTCTGATTAGGGTCTGGTGGTCTGTCTCATTGGATCTTGGCTAGGAGTGTGGAGCGGACCCTGGTGCGTCGTCAGCCCGTGGACACTAGCAGGGGCCCAGCTGTATTTCCTGTGACGTGATAGCCACCGAGGTCTGTACGTCGATATCGGAGGCACCGGAGGGGGGGCCTCTCATTCAGCAAGGGGGGGCAGCGGGCGCTTCTCGCCGAGGTCATCCAGCCGGGGGCGGGAGAAGAAAGGTCCACAGCAAGGCTTCTGGAGTGAGTCCCGGCGGTAGGCCAAGAAGCCGGGGACTCGCGTGCGCACTGTGACCGGTGGTGGGGGCGATCCAGGTCCCTAGCTCTGGGCCGTCACCACTCAGCGTAGGGCAGGCAGGAGTTGGCCCAATAGTGCCTGGGAGCCTCCGGGAGCTCAGACGGCACTCAGCACTCGCGACTTACTTCGGTGGGCCGGGCAATGTGGAAAATTCTAGGCCCCTTGATGAATCACGAGCCGGGTCGCCATCTTCTTTCGTGCCGGTGTATTCTCCGAGACGGGAGCGATCTCGAGGAAGGCACGGCGAAGGAGCCTGGAAATGTGCTCGCCGTCAGGTCGGTTCTTTCGTCGACCCCTTAGGTGGTCACAGGGGTCGAAATTGCAGCATCCGGATTGATTTTAGGGCAGATTTACAGGCGAGGGCCGAGGAGCCGGTCTAAAACACGACCATTCCTCACGGCTGCAAGCCACGCCCCGTGTGCTGTGTTTTTAAAGAAATTTTCTATGGATTAAAAAGAATAAAAGGAATCATTTTCTACAATGTAAAAAACGACCACTGTTCTCTCTTTTGGGAAGACCTTATTTCAATACTTCATGTTTAACCATGGACAATAATTACCTTTACCAACTGCTTATTTGTTGTTTTGAGTGCAGGTCCATTTGTGTTTAACACATATATTTAACACTAACATTAATTTATAAAAAATAAAATACATTTAAATGTATATTTTACCAAATAAACTTACTTTTAAAAATGTAAACAGATATATATGTAAACATACATATTTAAATAAAAAAATATTTAAAATAATAATATAGTTAAAAATCATAATTCATATATTATCAAAAATATATGTACATATATTGAAATATATCAAAAATATAAAATAATGAAAAAAGGAAACAAATGTAATTTAAAATACAAATTAAACAACACACATTTTTTACAATTTAATTAAAAATAGTATACAAACAAAAAATTGTAAAGATGATTATTATAACAAAAAAACCTGTAGAAATTACACACAACACCCATGGCTATTAACACTGCACCATATTTACAACATACCGTAAATCTGAGGCAGCGCCAAAACTAATGCCTTCCCAAAGCAGGTGTAAGGAGGAGAGATGCTTGCATTTCTCCTTGTTTTTTCCTCTTTCCAAATGCGCTGCTTTCTGCCCCTACATTACAATTTATTTTTCTAACTATCTTCCTTATCTTCTGCCACTAGTTCCTTTTCTCCTTTTTCTACCCCTTTGTGTCTGTAGCACTTTGTTGCAACCCCTGGGTATTGTCTCCTTTGGCCGTCCATATCACTGATAAAGCACTGATGTTATCTTTCGTCTATCTCTATGAATTTAACCTAGAAAAAATGATTTGACATTTATTTTCAAATATGACATGTGCATGTTAGGTTACCATGTTTAAGAAAAAACACACATGTAACTTGATTTAGGTACTGCATCGTAAAAGCATGCAGAATGTTAGATGTAGGATTGTAATGATATTTAACTATAAACAAACTAATGAAACGTTTAACAAATGCATTAATATGTGTCTCTACATGAGTAAATAAATGTAATAAACAAATGATAACAGAAAAGTCTATGAAAAGAATAAAAACTGTAATGTTTTATGAACATGGTCGTTAGCCCTAAAACATGCAATAATAAACACTGACAATGAAGAGAAATATGTGTTCTAATGATTTGCATTAATGAAAGTTTATTCTAAATGTGCCTTTGAATCTCAGCTGATTTATTAACCTACAAAGCGCAATAGAAAATTGCTAAATAGAATGTGAAATGGAAAGGAAGTGTTAAAATAATAATTATTTTTTAAGGGTACTTTATACTTACATGATGTAGATGCAAATCATTAATTTGCCTAATTGAAGAACTAATGCATATTTTCCAATAAGGTGAAAATCATATTTTAACATAAATTCATCGTGCACAAGCTGTGTATCAGAAGGTCCACAACTTGCTTTCCATTCCTAGTATGAATTTATTGACTGAATAGTCTGAAGCCTATGGGAACCTTTCATAAAGTTTCTACTTGTACACTAACAACCAATGATTCATTTCACGTTTGTAGCTCTCTCGCCTTGACGTGCAACAAAACTATTGCTTCCTAGAGCACATGCTTGGGAAAGAACTGACAATGGACTCGTCTATTTCCTAAATGACACAACCAATAGTGAGATTAGTGTGGTAGCTGAGTTTATTCTGGAATAATTATTTTGATCATTTGAAGTAAAAATTCATGAGGCACATCACCGTTCGCTTACTCTTATGCTCCTCTTTTTTTTTGTTAATTTCCCATATTATTATGCTCCAGTGTCTCCTTTCATTCATTTCCAAATGCTTTTCCGAAGTGTCACAGCAGACCATTGAAATTTCCAGGCTTTACGCTCTTCGTTTGTACTATTAACTCTTTACACTGTTCCCTTTGCACTTTTCATCCCCAATTTACATAAACCTCAGTGTCTCACCACTTTACATGATAATCCCAAGGTGACTGCCTGGAGTCAGATGTCCCCATGTTAGCGGTGTAGCCCTAAGAGTTCCTGTCAGTGATGAGTTCTATTCGGCAAACCCCATATAAGTCCAGCAAAGAGCCATATGTAAAATTGCATCACTGAATCAACAGTGGAGTATCAAAGGTCATTTACAGAAAACAATGGAAGTAATATGGCACAGCATGCTGATGCAGCACTATAATCTATCAGTCATCACAGCTTGAGCACCCAGAGAACAGAATCTTTACCACTCCACTTGAATAGTACAAATGATCGTTTTCAAGAACAGCAAATACAAGATGTAATAAATTTACTCTTGGATGTTATATTGAAGAAGGCAGTAGCTGAGTTTTTTCTTCCCCAACACTTGTCATTGCTCGAGAGGATGTCTAGAAATTATTAAATTTGACTTGGCTAGTGCTTGATAACCCACTTTAATTTGGACTGTGTAAGTGGAATGGTGAGTGAATGTTGTGTCAGACATGAAAAGGCAACATTTGATAATAAATCTGCCTCTCGGTAGTAGGTGGTTTTCCCTGAAAAATGTTAGGTATTGGGCATGCAGTGGGAAAGAGGAATTTACATAGGTTATGCAACACCAATGAGTTGTGCCATTGTGTGGACTTTCTAAAAAGAAACACATATTCTTAGATTGAGGAGTGATGAGGGTTATGGAGACTGAGCAGATACTACACTTTCTCAACAATTTCTTGGTTGACGGTAGAGTGCATAGAAATAATGAATGCAAAAGACTACTGGTCGGCTTTGAAATGGCAGACAAGGGGAAGTTAAAGGAGCCAAGGTTTTTCATCCATATTGTTATGGATCAAAATGTAATCTTTCGCAATGGAGCCACCTTGAGAAGCTGAATAGATTAGGAGAGTTGATGCGTGAAGTGATGGGCTACGAGAGATTAAAAGACATCTCAACAGCTACAAGCACAACAAATGCTGAGACACTCGACATTTATGTACAGAATGTGGTCACCACACAATGCTCTTTACAAGCAATCGACATTCAGTGAGAGTGGCAGAAAAACCTCATCATCAAAACAGTGCCACAAATTGGGGCAGCAACAGAGGGTCATTTTGCCTACATGAAGACCCAATAGCATGAGAAGTAAAGTCAAGAAATGTTTCGACACAAGTGCAATTGGTTTTGAATTATTTTGGGATGGATGCTTGTGGATGTGTAGACTGAGGCCTAATAACCTGGAAAGCTAGATATAAAACTTGGTATTGCTTGACATTTTCCTGTTTGTTTAGGCAGTACATTTGTGAAGCAATGAACTAGCTATCCAGAGGGTAGCAACAATGAGGTGGTAGTCAATATGGTAAATGAAATCACAGGCCAGGCCCACTGGATTTCAAAACTGCTAAAGAGCCAGGCCACTGTCTGTCTGAGACAGAGCATAGTATTCAGAGCTCAACCTTTACTAGGTCTGCATTCACGGTCATTGAGATTCGGTGGGATGGTTCTGGAGGGTACGAGATGTGTAACACAGGCACCTGCAGGAGATTGGATAGTAGGAGAGTGATGACAGTACAACCAGCAGCGGGATCATTGGCCATGACAACTATTAACAAAGCAAAGAGTTCACAATGAGCTGGATGGAAAAAGAAGGGCAGATGAGAAGGGACAATGGCATCGACTTTATTTGGATTTACACAAAATAGAACCGTCTCTCTCCTCCACAGAAAGAAAGTTGTCTGGGATCGAGTTTTATGGAAAATGCTTTTTTAGAGGTGAAATACCAAGGGACTGATTTGATGTAGAACATTTAATAGTTGTTTGAGAAATAGGAATAATATGTGGATGGAAAAAAGCAGCTTCAATATAAATAATATTAGATGTACTATATCACCGTTGTCCCCTGTTCAAACCATATCTGGTATACATAATTTGCAGGTTCTATTTTCACTGGAAAATGACAATGAAATATTAAGAAATTAAAAAAATAGCTTAACACATTAGACATCACTGAGAGTATTAGTTCTGAAAGTTATTTGATATTATGATTAAAATTCATACCTCCTAATCCCCTAAAAATGTATTTAGACATTTTTCCAGAGAGTGACAAAGGATTTGTATGATCATGAGAGGGGCCCAAAAAGTTATTTAAGACAGGAAATCTAACCTGATAGAAAGAATGGCCCATATGAGATTTAAGTCAAGGTAAAGGCATCGTTATCATGGAGGCCGATAAGGGAGGCAATGTAGTCATTGTGCATGAAGAGGATTACATTGCTGAAATTCACAACTAGCAATCACAATATGCTATGCAAAAGGCCACTGGAATTATGTGGCAGGGGAGTTACCAAATTATGAAGCAAGAAAATGCGAATAATGCATCATAAAGCTGCACTTTTTGTGACAGCATTACTCCATTAGTTTGAAATTTTTACACAGGATAACGCTGTCTGAGCAAATATTTTAACTTATCTGTTAGTATCAGTTTGACACCCAAATATATCATTAAGCAATTGAAAGATGACCAGACAACGTTTGGGAAAGGCCTTCTATTGCGTGGTAACGTGTCACCATAGTTTTAGTACCTTTTGATCAGTTTGAGCTAGAATGTACTTTTTGTTAAAATCTGCATATTATTCAGTAGGTGATGGTTTATGTGGCAAATGTGACAAATACATCATTATGTGAAAAACCTCAGAATTGCACTGTTCCATTGGCCTTGGTTATCACATTGCGTCTTTACATGAGATTGTTACTCACAATTTATATAGAACAAAGGGAGGTGAAAGAAACAATATATTTTACATGTTGTCTGAGTTACATTGTGATTAGAACTATAATACAGAAAAACATGTTGGACACTCCTCTATTCAGCCCCCTTCTTTGAATTGTCCACCTGAAATGGGGATCTATTCCAGAACCCCAAATACAGGTGTGACTTCTAATAAACACGTAGTGATGAGTAATTTAGTAGGGACAATTAACTCTTTCTTTCAAAATTATCCTGGCTGGTTTAGGGACATTTCGGATACTGACACTGTGCTTTTACCAATTCCATGATGACTATCCAACACACGGAAAGTTGCGTTACATGTACTGACTCAGGGGCAGATTTAGAAGCCCCTTGCGCCACTTTTGCGTCACTTAATAAGAATGTTGCAAAAGTGGTGCAAGGGGCTTGTAAATATGCCCCTCAATGTTTATTGCTACCATACTATCATTGGGCTGGTATGAGACAGCAGAGAGGACAGGCTCCCATATCTGTATCAGAAAGATAAGGCACACCTAGCGAAGACAGCCTCTCCTGGGCTAAAACATATCAGGACTTTGCATTTCCTTATTTGGAACTCATGCTTATAATCGAGTATGCAAGACCACAAGTTCCAGAAAGCAATGAGCTGCTTGTTAAAATGTTTGCTCATATCAAAATTGAAATGAGCTGTTTTATCCTGTGTGCATGTAGCCTTTAGAGCATGAAGGTGTTGAAAGAATAGTGAGAGGCAGAAAGTCTATAAAGTTCATCCTTTAAAAACTCTTAATGAGGGTTCGCCAAAAACTACATGCAGGTTTAACCGGAAATTTCCTTTGAACTACTCCATAGCTGCAAACCTTCCCAATGTCAAAATTCACTCCTTAGCTGGTGCTGTTTTTTGTAGCTAAGAATTCTATTTCTATAATTATAATTGAATTGAACATACAAAAGTCCTAGAAACCAATGTGCTTTTGGATTGAAGGCCCAGACTGACTTGTTTATGGTTATACCCATGACATAAGACACCTTGCGACTATGAAATATGTTAGATTACACAGCAGAAAACCATAATTTTTTTATGAGAACATAGTGTAAAATGACCTTTGAACAATACAAATGAAGGTCAAATAAAAGCTAAGTGTTGGACTTGGCACTCTCTGCAGGGTAATGCCCAACATCTTTTACCTTCACCCTTCTGATTTCTGATCCATTTTCTTTGGCCTTTAGAACTCTGCACACTTAACACCTGCTCACCAGTACTAAAGTGCTTCAGCGCTCTCCTTTGAACATGGTGAAATTGGCTTTTGCCCAATTGGCACATTTAATTTACTGTTAAACCCCTCGTAAAGTGGTAATATATGTACCCAGGGCCTGTAAATTAAATGCTACTAGTGGGCCTGTTGCACTAATTGTGCGACTCACGTACATAGCCCTTTTATCAAAACTGCCTTTGCAGCCTGTGTGCAGTTTTAAACTGCCATGTTAACCTGGCAAAATAAACACTTTGCCAGCCCTAAACCTACCTTCTTAATACAGATAAGACACCACAAGGTAGGCTCTAAACCACCCATAGGGCAAGGTGCAGTGTATTAACATTTTTGGTCATGTACTTTTGCATGTCCTGGTAGAGAAAAACTCTTAAATTAGTTTTTCACTGCTGAAAGACCTTCCTCTCTCATACGATAATATTGGATTACCTTATTACATTTAATACTTGATAACTTTCAATTGGGAGCAAGTAGGAATGTTGCGTGTGGTGTCTAAAGAATTGTAATTTATAACCCTCCTTAATGGTAAAGTTGGATTTTTGGTCACAATTCTGAAAATTCCACATTTAGAAAGTTGGCATTTTTTGCCCTAAATATTTAGTGCCTGTATCCAGGGTCATATGACTAGGTGTAGCTGGCAATTAGTCTTGGTTTATTTCTTCCAGACAGTCAGACAAAGGGGAAATAGGTGTTGGAGGATGGGCCATTACTGACTTGACACCCACCAAACTTGCACATCACAAGGACTCTTCCTCAGCACACTCACAAAGGGTTCTGCAATAGTCTTTTGTACCCCCTGACAGGCTGGTCCCAGGGCAGGGAGGCAGGAAATTCCAACCACCCTTTGGGTGTGTAAACCTCCAGAACCATCTCCTACTTCAAAGTTGGCACCAAGTATAAATATTGAACGCTCTGACTCAACTCTTCAGTACACCTCTTGACCTGTGGAACACTCACAAGAACTGCTGTGCTGCTCTGCTGCAAGAAGGACTGATAGTCGGGTGCGCTAGAGGACGCACAGTGGAATGGCTGCTTCCTGAGACAGCTTCACCGGTCAGGTTCCCTCAGTAGCGGTAAAGTGCAGTCAGCAAGTCTCAACTGGACATCTGAAGACAAGCGCGGATATCGGAATACCTTGGCGTTGGAATGTGCAGCTGCCGGACAAGATCTAAAATTGCGAAAATAGCAAACAGTGATCAGAGATTCGCGCCAAACAAGATGGCAGCGCCCCACGAAACTCTTGAGAAGACGATCAGCAAGTGAAGCAGGTGCTCTAAAAAGATGCACGCTCGAATATGCTTCTGCTAGGTTAATCACCATCGGATTGTAGTGCGTATGGTAAGCTGGAACAGGCTGTATAATGAACTAGGACCCGCATATCTACAGTAAAATACGGCGAGGGGGCAGGGCACAAAATGGCCATGCTTGAGTAGATTGGAGCGTTCCACTGGTAGTGAAGTGTGGTGCAGAGGACCGTGAGGCGGGTAACAGTCCGGTTTTGGCGCACAGTAGGTGCTATTTTGTCATATGGTACATGCAGATTCACTGGGAAAATATGTTGTACGATTTTTTGTTTGTATTTTTATTGTAATAAAACTTAATAAAAAAAAAAGGACTGAAAGTTTGCTGCCCTGATACTCTGCTCCCTGCTGCCTGCTGCCCTGCTGCCTGAGTAAAAAAGACTGGACCTGCACCTTGAACCTAGGACCAACAATGTGACTCCGAGGGCTAGTTGGCTGACCATCTGATCAGAGCCTCAGGGACAGAAGAGTCTCCAACCACATTGAAATCAGCACCTGGACTCCGTCTGCTGTGAGTCCTGCCCTCCAAGTGGGCCTTCCCAGTCCTGTACCCTTGGAAGTGGGCCTAAAGGTGCTCTGCTAGCCCGGCTGTGGTCCTAGGAGTACTGATACAGAACAATGCATCACAGCCTTGCATTGGAACCTCCTCTGCACAATGCATCCCTGACGGAGGACTCTGCTCCTTGGAAACACCGCTGCATAGGGCATCCTAAACACAGGACCTCTCAGCGCCGCTCTGCAGTTCCTCAGAACTGCTACTGTCAGAACATCCTCAATGCAGAACCTCGCATGGCAGACTGCAGCTCCTCTAAACTGCTGCTGCGTGAAGCATCCTCAACAAAGGACCTCCCCATGCTCTGCAACCAGGATTTGAGGTACTTTGTCCAGGGTGCCTAACTTGGTCACTGTATCCCTCCCACGGTCCATCATGGTCAGCCAGAACTTATGACTTTGTTCAGGTCCAGCGCAACCAGACAACTACACTTGGCGCTTTGCGCTTTTAAGCTCTACATTTACCTAAATCTTTAAAATCTAATATTTCAGCTTCTACTTAAGTTAAGCCTGACTGCTGTAATGGCTAGAGGCCAATTATGGTACTGGCTTGGAGATTCAACCTCTCTTCATGCACTTAATCATGCCTGATTTATTCTACATTGCGACCAATATTTTCATCATATTTCAAAAATTGAAAGTGAAATCACCCATAATAACCTATTTTCCCGTTCAAGAGATGTGGCCTTCCCTCTAGAGCTGCTGCCCTTTGGAGCTAAGGAGCGGGTTTGAATGCCTGCTCAACTTCATCTGATTCTAGGCAAATCACCCTGCATCTACAATACAGTCACCATATTCTGGTGCTCACGCTAATGCCTTGGGCCAGATTCACACTGCATAAAACTGCAAACGAAATAAAATGAACTTTATAGGCGAGCTAAGGATTATGCTGCATAACCGGCTGCCTGACAGTACGGCTTCAGAGCAGTGCTTAATTTGTGAAAAAATAAGTGACAGTGCCCTCGTCAGGAGGTCACCACAGCTTGCACCACCCAATGCTACTGCAAGCACTGCCAATAACAGAATCCACACAACTATTACCCATCACACTGCTAAAAGTGTGAAGCTTTAGACTGTTTGAGCCAGGCGTGACTGGCACACGTAAGAGTGGTGAGGCGGGGTGGAGAAGAAGTCAACAGACAACGGAATAGGGAAAATAAAATAAATATATAAATAAAACCAAGTACCGTGAGCTCACCCATCACTGATTCAGTGATGCGGTAAGCACAAGGTAAGTGGTTTTATTTATTTATTTATTTTTTAAAATTTTTGAAAACCTTTATTTCACAAGAGCACACAGCTATTCAGCCTAACATCCCGGAGGCAAGGCAGCATAGTAAGCAGAGCATAATAGTGCAAATCAGTTACGTCAGGAAATTATAGGTTTATTTTATGATTTTATAACAATAAGAAGAAAGAGACGCCAACTGGCGCCGAAAATTGGCAATGGGATGAAGAGTGCAGCAAGGAGTAGAAAGCCGGGAGGAGAGAGAGAACAGCGGCTCAGAAATACAGAAGAGTGGAGGATGATAGGAGGGGGGAGGAAAAACAGGATCAATCAGTTATCGTAAACAGTCGGTGTCATAGGTCACAGTGACAAATGTTCATCCAATGAAGCAGGCTCAGGTGGCAAACACACATCCCCTCGGTAAGAGTTCCAGGCACCCCACACCTTGTTCCATTTATTAGGTTTACCCCTGGCAACATAGACAGTCTTCTCCCGGAACATACACCAATCCATGTTGGCTTTCCACTGTACCACAAGGGGTGCCGTAGTGGCAACCCACCTCTGAGCAATGTCTCTCTTGGCCACCATATTGCCTAGGGTCACCCACTGGGTCTGGGCCGTGTTGTGATCTGTCGGCTCCCAAATGTTGAGGAGACACCTACGAGCTTCCGCCGCAATCCCCACTCCCGACACTTCACTCATGACCCTGTGAATTCTCCTCCAGTAGGACGCTATGGCTGGGCATTCCCACAAGATGTGTAAGAAGGTGGCGAGGGCGCCACAGCCTCGACGACAGAGTCCGTCGGGCGAGTAATCCATGTGTATAAGGCGGGGGCCAGTGACGTTTACCCTGTGTAGGATTTTAAATTGGACCAGTCGAAGCCGAGAGGAGATGGCAACCTCCTTAGGGGAAGACACTGCACTCTGCCAGTCCTCATCGTCGATTTCCAGGCCATCCGCCACCCACTGGTTGCGCAACCCAAGGAGAAGGTCAGTGCGGACATTAATTAGTTTTTTGTAAGACAATGAGATAGCGCTGTCGGGCATATGGCCGTCCAGCACTCTGTCCTCCAGCGGTGAGCTCTCCGGGACATCCTCCCCGGGGGCCATAGCAGAGAGCAAGGCATGTCTCAGCTGGGCATATCGGAAGAACTCCGAGGCACCCAGCTGGTACTCAGTCTGCAACTGGGGAAAGGTCTTGATAGTCCTTTTGGAAATCATGTCTCCCACTCTAGAGATGCCAATGAGGTCCCATTTGTCGAAGCCCTTGGTGTGCCATAGTCTGCCCAACATGTCGGATTCATTCAGAGGAGTGAAGCTGGTCAGTCTGCCCTGCCATCCCTGCACCTTAGTGATCGTACGCCAAATAGAGACTGCCGTCCTCGTGGGACCAGACATGCGCGAATCAAGAGACCTGGAGTACAGGGCTCGGTAATAGTTACCACCACTCATGAGCCACCTGTCCATGGCGTAGCCGGGGCTATTCACCGGGCCATAAAACCCGTGATTGAAGGCTGCGAGCTGGGAGGCCCAATAATACCTACGAACATCCGGCAGTGCTATGTCCCCGTCGTACCACGGGAGCGTAAGCTTCGTGATCGCCACCCGGGGCCGGCCATCCCAAAGCAGGGCCCGCTGAAGACCCTCAATTTCCCTGAAATATCGGGCCGGTACCGGGTCTTGGGTGTTTTGTAAGGCATACAGGAACCTGGGCAAGGACATCATTTTAAACAGGGCCGCTCGGCCAAGCAGGGAGAGCGGGAGCTTACGCCAACCCTCCACGTCGCGCCGAAGACGCTGTAGTGGGGGGAGTAATTTCTGGTCGTATCGAACCTTCGGGTTCCCAGAGATGTAGATCCCTAGGTACTTAAAGCCCTGTGTGGCCACCTGAATGTTGCAGCCTCTGGGGAGGCGCGGTGTGTCCCCTTTCAAAACGTAGAGGGAGGACTTGGCCCAGTTGATAACCAGGCCAGAGTATCTCCCAAAGTGTCTAAGAACGTCACAGGCAACAATGAGAGACTAGTACGGGGATGTCAGATATAAGAGGATGTCGTCAGCGTACAGGGAGATACGGTCCTCGAAGTCAGGTGCCCAGGTGATGCCATGGAGGTCGGGGTGGAAACGCAGCGTGGCTGCTAGGGGCTCGAGAGCCAGAGCAAAAAGGAGAGGCGACAAGGGGCAGCCCTGCCTGGTACCTCTTTGAAGGACAAAGGACGTCGATAGACGACCATTCACAGATACATTAGCCATTGGGCTGGCGTAAAGAAGTTTTACCCAGCTGAGAAAGACCGGGCCAAAGCCAAGCTTAGCTAACACTGCCCAGAGGTAGTTCCACTCGATGGAGTCAAACGCAATGGTGGCAACGAGGGATGCCAGCACTGCTGGCTCCGCAAGAGTGTGCACCCTGGCCAGGGCGCCATGGAGTCGTCTCAAATTGAGGGCAGTGTTGCGGTGCGGAATAAAGCCCGACTGGTCCGGGTGCACCAAGTCGCCAATGACCCCAAACAGTCGGGCGAGGACCTTGGGTTCGGTGTTCAGGAGGGAAATAGGCCGATATGACCGACACATATCCCTTGGTTTACCGTCTTTGTGGATGACCACGATAGTGGCCATCCTCTGGTCAAGGGGAAGAATGCCGACGTCTAGCGCCTCCAGGAACATAGTACGGAGGTGCGGGGAAACCACATCAGGTCGTATCTTGTAGAGCTCAGCCGGGATGCCTTTGGGACCCGGCGCCTTGCCAGATCTCAAGGAGCGGATCGCGAGGGCAATCTCATCAGCAGATATGTCTCTGTCCAGATCATCGCGATCCGCGTCAGAGAGACAGGGAAGATCCACGGTCGAGAGAAGTTCAGCCGAGTCGGCCTCGGAGCAGTCAGAAGTGGAGGTGTAAACACCCCTGAAGTAGTCGGCAAAGGACTCGGCAATGGCGGAAGGGTTAGTGACAGGGGTCCCGTCTGCCCCCAGGATCTCAGGTACCACCCGACTGGCCAACTCCCTCCTGTCCAACCAGGCCAACAGCTTGCCGGCCTTGTCTCCCACATCGTAGATACGGCCCTGCTGTTCCCCGGCCAAGGTCTGGGCGGCATTCGTAGCGAGATCTCGGTATTCCAATTGCTTTAGGGAGAGCGCGTGGAGGAGGTCTGGGGTGGGTTCGGGGTCCAGCTGGGCGTCGAGGTTTAGGATCTCTTCCTCGATACAAAGTAGATCGGCATCTCTATTCCTACGGGCCTCCGCTAGTAAGGTAAATGCCTCGCCCCTTAGGACGGTCTTGAATGCCTCCCACAGGGTCGCGGACGAGCCAACCGAACCCTCATTTTCGGAGAAGTAGAGGTCTATAGCCTTGGCCAGAAGAGCGCGGATCTTTGGGTTCCGAAAGTACCAGGGATTGACTGTTGCCGGTCGCTCCGACAGGGCGATATCGAAGTCAAAGGAGACCAGGAGTGGCGAGTGGTCAGAAACTCCTCGCGCCAGGAAACGGGCCTCGGACACGGCCGTAGCGTGAGCTGCCAAGGTAAGAACGTAGTCTATGCGGGACAGGCTACCATGCGCACTGGACAGAAAGGAGAACTGACGAAGCGTGGGGTGCAGGAGTCTCCAACTATCCACAAGGCCCAATGAGTCTATGAACGAGGGCAACCACAATTGAAAGTGGCGAAGGTCCCTAGACGGATGTCGGTCTAGGGAGCCAGAACAGACCGAATTGAAGTCACCCCCAACAATAAGCAAGCCGTCAGGCAGAGCTAAAATGGCGCCACCAAGGTCCTGGAACGTACTGGTCTGTAGGCCAGGCGGGACGTAAACTGAAAGTAGGATGAGGGCCCTCCCCTCCCACCGCCCAGCCACCGCTGCGTAGCGCCCTCTATCATCTATCGTGGTGACGTCAATCTCCAGCGGAAGGGATGTCCGGACAAGAACGCCCGCCCCCCGAGAGCCCGAAGAGAACCCCGAGTGTGCCACCATCTTGTACCCTTTGAGATTGAGCGCTTTACAGGAGTTCCCAATCAAGTGTGTTTCCTGTAGAAAAACCACATCAGGCATGTGACGCTTGAGCATTTGAAGCACAATCCCCATTTTGATTCGGTCACCCAACCCATTGACATTCCAGCTGATCACTTTTAATTTCCTACCCCCCATCATCGTGACTCCCTCCCCAGCCCGACCCGAAGAACCCTTGCAGAATCAAAAGTGCAACAATATACACTACCCATTGCCGAAAGAAAGAAAACAAGATCACACTAAGAGACACTTGAACTTGTCCCAAAACACCCCCCACCCTGCACCCCTGCATCAGACTAAAAAGCCCCCCCAACCAGCAGTGTGCCTGTCGCCCCATTAACTAGTCTACAAAAAGCCCCAAAAGGAGTAAGGATTCCCTTCTGACACCTCCCGCCGCCCCCCATGAAACGACAGGAGATCCAATTACTATTACACTGGAAAAAGGACGATAGTCACACATTGCAGGACCACCAACCGCCAATGTTCTCGTAGTAGAGCCAGTTCTCACAAATCAGCGCCACCAGCAGCGCCCCTTTCGCTGTCCTCCCGGCCGTCGCTACGCTGTGGTAGGGTGTCTAGCCATTCGCTTACGTTGTCCGGAAAGTCAAAAAACAGGGCACGGCTTTCGTGCTCAATCCGAAGCTTGGCCGGGAACATCATCGAATACTTGAGTCCCATGTCC
Source organism: Lissotriton vulgaris (assembly GCF_964263255.1). Classification (NCBI taxonomy): domain Eukaryota; kingdom Metazoa; phylum Chordata; class Amphibia; order Caudata; family Salamandridae; genus Lissotriton; species Lissotriton vulgaris. Next base: position 575,354,213 of record NC_141699.1, read on the forward strand.
CTCAGTGGTTTTATTTATTTATTAATCTATTTACCATATCCCGTATTCTGTCGACTTCCCTCACCCTGTCCCCGCCTCACCCCACCGCTATTACCTGTACCAGTCGTGCTTGTTCAAGGCCCCCAAAGCTGTAAGAATGGCTTGGGTGGCTGGTAATATTTGTTTTTCATGTATATTGAATTAATAAATAACTGTTGTGCTGCTCATTTTTTAATTGCACAAACAGCACCACAATGTGACAACTAACATAATTGGCGGTGTTGACAATTAAGTGCTGCTGCCGAGCACCGGAAACCACCGGCTCAAATTAAGCACTGCTCTAGAGAGAAAAATATCTCCTCATGGTGCACGTACCCAGAAAGAGGCTTCTGAGATTTGACGGGGGAAAAGGAAGATTGATGCTCCCTATATTTACTTCGAGACGGGTTTTTATGCTGCACCAATAACAGGTGATCCATCGATTATCAAGCGAAAGACCAACCAGTCTGTCTGTCCAATAGATATTTTTTGCAAATACAATTAAAACCTACTTTGTGGTGATAGTTGAAATTCATACAGGCAGAGAGATTTAAGCGTGCGTGGAGCTGTAGTTAGGCCAGTTAGCTTACAGGAAATGGGTTTTATAAGCAGCACAAATAACTTTGCTCCTTCTATGCGAATCTGCAAAAAACCCTCCAAAATTACAAAAAAACACCCTTAAGTAGGTGTGCTGCTTGTATGGGTGGTGGGGGCAAAATGTGTGGTTTTATTTAAATTTCCATAAGGAAGCTTTGTTGTTTGAAAGCGAGAAAAACGATTAAACTTTCGACACACTAACCCTTTGTGATTTCACAATTTAATTTCATGTAAATCCTTACGTGGTTTTAGAACAATAACATAACATAAAGATAAAATAAAAACTAGACTGAACAGAAATCATACAGTTTGGATTGAACTAGTTGGAGCGCCCCATGAGGAAAGTATATAGCCTTACTAAAATGTTTTAAAAATGACAAACAAAAGAGGAAATGTAACTCATGATTAGTGATTTCGGACTCAAGGGTTATGAAAACACGCAAAACACCAGTCAAGAAAAGGGGAGGGAGCACCAACAGTATACTTGACACAGGGCATAACCGCAGGAGCAGCTCCTACATTAGAGCAGAGGAGTGTCGCCCCACTAAAAAATGCCCCCAGAAGAGCAGCAGAGATGAAAAATAAAATGGTAAATAAGTTAATTTATTACCATTTTATTTTTTACTACCCATCCTGAACCGGTTGTCAGGAGGGGATGGGGCCATTGATGCTGAGTAGCAGCAGTGAGATGTGCACTTAGGTTTAAAGTACACATTTCACTTTAGCCAGCTGTTTTGCTACAGCCAGCCAGACATGTGCATTTTAAACCTCTCTAACCCAGCTGTCCGCACAGGCTTCCAGTGCTCTTAAGAGTGCTGAAAGAGACTACTCCCTCGTATCCTGGTGCTTTCATGCTGTTTAACAGCATGAGAGCAGCGGCAGGATTGGTTAAGGGGAGTTCATTGAATCACTGGAGTCCCAGAGATGTCTATAGAACCAACCCACCTAGAAGTTGGAGAGACTTTGCAGGTATTCTGCCTCTACATAATGAATTTTGCAAAGACAATTCTCCCAGAGGATCTTGGAGAGACTGCAGAGACTATGACTTTGCACCTCCAAGCTTATTGATGTATCTTGCCATTGAAAAGTTGTCCATCCTTAGAAAGTTGCAAGTATAAGACTTGTGTTTGGTAAAGCTCTTGATAACAAAGATGCTTGATAGAAGCTCTAGTGAGTTGTTGTGTTGATTCAAAAGTCTACCGTTGAGGGAGGCCCAGAGGTAGCAACCCAGACTGATCTGATTGAGCCTAAGTGTATAACGATTTCTGGAGAGGGTTCAAAAATAACATTGCCATTCCAAGTATCTATGTTTAGAAGCCCATAACGCAGCTCTTTTCACAATACCTTTTTCAGTGAAACCCGGTCCAAGTACTACAAACTTTGTTGTAGGAGATACGTTTTCAAGCACTGTAGAACATGATAATTAAGGAGAGCATGAAAGATGGCTTGAACTGAGGCCTCCCGGATGCCAATGAGACAGAGAGGGTTCAAAGAGGTAGGAAAGGGGCTGCCAGGGATGACATCAACTCCTCTTTAATAAGGGACATTTTCAGAGGAGGAAGTTTCAGAGGGCAGGCAATGCCCACTGGAAAGTTGAAGTATATTGAAGTTTTGGTAGAAGAGGAAGAACAATTCTCAGTTCATAAGGAATCCCAGATCGTGCAGAAGAGATATCGTCTAGTCTAGATGGGGAGAAGAGGGACAATGGACAATGATGCATAAGGAGGATACCATCGAAATATGAACCAGAAGAACTGCTCTAGCATGCAGATGAACCACCATTGATAAAACACTAGAGGTTAAAGGACAGGCCAATACCACGTTTGGTGTCTCTAATGAAATGGTAGGTGCTTTGGAAAAACTGGAAGGAAAAATAGGCATCCTTTAAACCAGCCAGTTACCCAGGAGGATGGGGCCATGTAAACATTAGATGCATTCCATTTTTAATTGATGCAAAATAACAAAGTGCTTCAGGGCACAGAGATGTATGGCGGGTCTGAGACCCTTTTGTTTTTACAAATGAAAGAAGGAGCTTGCAACGCCTTCTTTGGCAGGCACTAGGGTGATAACATCTTACTGACGCATGTTTGATACTTCTTGGTCTACAAGGTCTGCATCCATTGCCATGAAAGAATGGGCAAGGAATGATGTGATTGGGTGAGAGTGGCCCTCAAGGCTGTCTGGTCACCTGAAACTGAATCTAGTATTTATATGTCTGAGATGATTCTTTGCCAGTTTGGAAAGAAGAGAGCAATTCGCCCCAATGTATGGAAGAGGAGCTGAATGCAAAAGAGGAAACCTTACATTGAGTTAGTGAGGAATGGCTGGCTGCTTGAATCAATCTCTTACACCTCTCAAGGGCTGGCCTCCACATTGAGAGAAGGCAGGAGACAAAGGTGAGGTAAGCACAGCTGTGGAAGCAACAGAAGCTGAAAGGTTGAACTCAGAGGTGGCTAAATGGCCAAAGGATCACTGGTTGAGGAAAAAAGGCAGCATCTGTGAAAGACCTTTCTCAGGTTTGCTTGGGCTTTGTCATGGAAGGAAAAGATGGATACATGTTGGGAGACTGATTTAATAAAGTTAATAAAATTATTGCCAAAGATTAGGCCATTTGTAGGATCTTTGATGGGATTGGTATCCAGTTCTGCCAGTGTCTGATGTTAGTGGTGAAGAATGGAAGATATCCAGAAGCATTGATGAATATTGAACGCACTCTCTGAGGGCATTTAGGGCCAAGTGACAGGGATATGTTGAGGCCCATTTTAGGACTTTTAGGAGGTGGATTAGAGGGCCAGTGGTGTTGAGGATGCAGTATTTATAAAGCTTCATAGCACATAACTCCTCACCTCTGGTTGCATACTTGGCACTGGAGGAAGGTGGGAAAGTGAGAGTTGGTGTTTGGTTTAAAGCAGGCCTAGCCAGAATAGTTGGGGCAAAGTTATTCAGGATTAAATTGGCCACCTGCAGAGCCGAAGACAAATCCAGAAATTGAAGCATCTTAATTCAGGTAGCTCATATATAGGTTTTCCAACAAGGACCAAGATAGGCATATTGGGTAGGGGGAGAGGCAGAGTCAATGTAGAATAGCTGAAGGAATGGAACATCCAGGGTATCAAGTGGAAGAGGGCCTGAGTTCTGCATATCATGGACGCTAGAGAGCAAAGCACATTAAGAGGAGTCATGACCTTTTTTGACCATGCTAATAACTTGTTAGACCTGGTACCATTGGTATGAGTCTCCCTTCCATTTTTCGCTGTTATGTCCACAGTATTTTGATATGTTTTTGGTGGTTTACATGCTTTGGGCACTGTGCTACTGCTATTCAGTGCCACAGTGCAAGTGCTCCCTATTGTAAATTGTTTTATTAGATTAGTGACTCTGTGATTTGCTTATTTGATTTACTTGCCAGACCCTAGTACAGTGCATCATGTGTGCCCAGGGCCTGCAGATCAAATGTTGCTGGTGGGCTTGCAGCACTGATTGCGCCACCCACAGAAGCAGCTTGTAAAGTGTGTCTCAGGCCTGCCATTGCAGAACCTGTGTGCAGTCTAGTACTGCCATGTCAACTTGGCAAGTGAACCTACTTACCAGTCCCTATACCTTCCCTTTTCTACTTGTTAGCCACCCCTAAGGTAACCCATGGACAGAGTGCATTGTAAGGAAAAGGTAGGACAAGCCCTGGTGTGTGTGGCATGTCCTGATAGTGAATTACAACCATCTATGATTTTCACTATTGCAAGGCTACCTGTCCCCATCAGCCAGAACGGGCAGTTTGATTATAACATATTATATAATCCTAACTGACCCAGGGAACATTGTAGAAAAACAAATTTAGTATGCCTGAACTCAGAACATTAAAATACATATTTTAGTGAAGGTGAGTTTTACATTCTGATTTTGAAAATACCACTTTCAGAAAGTAGGTATTTTTTTACCTAACCATCCAGCCTGCCTCTGCTAGGATGTGTATTGTATGTCTGGTTTGTGTGTAACAGGAGGGTTTGGGCTCCAGCAGTCTGATGAGTCAGGGCTGGGCTGAATCAGACCTTGGCTGAATAGAGAGTAGGGGACGGAGATTTTCTTTCACTCCCCTAAGCCCTCATATGCTAGAGAGTAGGGGGAGGAGATTTCCCTTCAGCTACCTAGGCCAATTCTGCTTTAAAAAATGCTGCCTCCACCTCCTGCCAGGAAGCTGCACCAGTGAGGACAGAACTGTTTTTGGCGAGGTACAGACACTGTGCCTTCAGAGAACAAATAAATTAGTAGTATAAATATTGGGGCCAGACCCCAAGACTTTAGATCACTTCTGGGAATCAAGACGAACCTTTGCCAAGCAGGGGAACCAAAGAAGCTGAAGGATTTGACTTCCCCTGTGCCATTGTGCTATTTTCTGGGGTTGGCCTGTAGTGGTTACTTATTTGCCAAGGAAAGGAAAAGGAACTTTTAATGAACTTTCATCATCTTGAACCTCCAAGGGCTTGAATTCTGCTTGCCTCCTGCTGAAGTCTTAGGGATACAAGAGTTCACCACCAGCTCCCCCCTGAATTTCCTTGCTGGGAATTCTGTCTGCAGAAGCCTGCATATTGTTGGGAGCTGTAAGCGCGACGCAACGAGAAGAAGAGTGTCACCTCCACAGCTGTTAACTTTGTATCACCGGAGAAGAGTGCCGCCACTGCAGAGGTCATCGTCGCATCCCCAGAGAAGCGTGTCTCGCAGCTGTTCATCGTTGCATCACCGGAGAAGCATGTCGCCATAGCAAGTGTCACAGTCGAATCACCGGAGAAGCGTGTCGCAGGGCCTGTCCCGGCTCAGCCATCGGCGGGCATGCATCGTGGGGCGGGCATGCATCGTCTTCACATTGTCGCATCACATCAAAGACGACATCTTATGGCATTGCAGCGGATCGTCGCATCACATCTGACTAGAAGCAAGGGTCCCTATTTGGACAAAGGTGCAAACCATTACCAACTAGAGACCTCAGTTCTAACACAGCCTCAATATCCTCCCTGATAAGGACCTTGGGTATGTGGCCTCGAGCATCATACAAGATTTTGTTCAGCATTTTTTTCTATAGCTCGGAGAAGGCCTCATGGATATGCTTGCTCTTTAGAGCTCATTTCAGTGCTGAGAGGGTTCAGAGAGTACAGGAGGTGAACTAGGTAGGGGTGTGCTCCAGGTCAACAGCCAGATTTTCAGAAGCCTTGTCAACAGAGGTGTGCATTGATGCACTCTGCTGTCTAATGGCCTGCTCGAGTGTCTTTGAAAAACAGAGGTGGGTTGAGGGAAAGTATCTTCATTCGAGGGTCCTCCAGGGATATCAAGAGTACCCTGTTAGGTGGCACGTTAGGTGGCACATTGGTGCAAACTGGGCCTCCTTGCTTACTATGTGCAGAGGGGCTGCCTCTATGTTCCCCAATGGAGATCCTGTCCTCAGGTCGCTTGAGGATACCCCCATTCAGTTGCTGTTGTTTTTTTAAATCTAAGATATGCTTCTTCCCAGGAAAAGTAGGCAGACTAGGTAAGAATTAAAAGGGATTGAATTTCGAATCTATGGATATATATATTTATTCATCTTGAAATATAGCAAACAGGACAAGGCTATCAGAAAAATCATTAGAACAAACTCACCCCTCATTTGTGATGATCCCATAGTTGGGCCAACTCTCCCGATAAATGCTCCTATAACTTACACAAGGGCTACCTCCATGAAGGATATCCTAGTTCGAAATGACCCCTTCACACTTCCCAAGAATACATGGCTGTCTCAAAGAAAAGGATTCCATTGCTGTACGACATGCAAGGCATGTCAATTCGAAGCTAATAAAGATTCCTATGACACCTCCTTCTGCAATGTAGAAAAACCCATAGGGAAATCCCTAACCTGGAAATCAGACTAAGTAGTCTATGTGCTGGAGTGTCCATGTGCCCTACAAGATGTAGGTAGTACTATACTACCGGGGCACAAAAAGATACTCCAGCACATTAGAGCCATCAGAAATAAAGTCATCACATACCACATAGCATGACACTTTGGGAAGACACACAGTGCAGACCCCAAAAGTTTAAAATATTTTATCATTGATGCAATTCCACAGTACAAAAGAGGGGGGGACAGGGAGAAAGGCCATAGAGGTCTAGAGACCAGATACATCCTAGACTACGATAGAAAGTCCCCGAAAGGCCTTAATATTACAGAAGAATTATTCACCTGCCTCTAAATTATTACAATAAAGCACTGTCATCCTCAATTTTGTAATCTTCCAGCCGCACATATCCCGATTCTTTTAAAATATTTTCATCATATTTATCACAGTGTTTACCAAAGGGACTGTTTACCACTTTTACAGACTTTTATTAGCGCAAGTTTGCACAGGTTTTAGACATGTTGTCTGATAGGCAACAAGGTTTGCACTTGGACACTTTCTGTACAGGTACTGTAGTTTGCACCAGCACTTTATGTCTTGGATATATAAAGATGAATTGGGTAGGTATTTATACCAGGATGAATCCTAATGTATCTTTTGATGTAGCATGTTTTGAAACTGCACATACCAAAATATTGCAATTATGTTTACAAGTGAAAAAATTATGACATCAAGATTTTGTTTATATTTATACAATACCTTGCACATCAGTGTGTACTAGCACTTTTATGATCAAAATAAACTAAAATCTGCACTCACTTGTGGTCCGTGCTCCGTTACCTGCCTGCTAGCCTGCATGGTGAAATCAGAGGTTGGAGTTTTCGTGAAATATATATCTATATCTATCTATCTATCTATCTATCTATCTATCTATCTATCTATCTATCTATCTATCTATCTATCTATCTATCTATCTATCTATCTATCTATCTATCTATATATATATATACATATATCTATATATATATACATATATATACATCTTTTTTTTTTACATCGTGAACCCCACGCGTTAGCACCTATAGCAGGGTTGGGGCACTTTATGGGCCATAGGCCTCTTCTGTCTGCAACTCGGCAGAAAAATTCTGATAATTAACACAATGGAGGAATTCAGCGTCAATAGAAGAGCATGTGGAATCAAGGACAAACAAAAGACGGTAAATACTGAAGGGAACGAAGGACAGAATATTGAATAGAAGGGAGGGTCAAGTGAAGAATGGCAGGATGAGTAGGCGGATAAATGTGTGGGTAGATGGATGAATGGGTGAAATCATAAGTGAATGGATAGGTGAATAGACAGGTGTCAGGATGGACCAGTGGATGGATGGATGAGTGGATCAATAGATAGATGGATGGATAGGTGAAAGGATGGTAGAATAAATGGATGGATGAGTGGGTGAAAGGATGAGCAAATGAATGCAGAGTGGATGGGTGAGTGGAAGGATTGCAGCGTGGATGGATGGGAGAGTGAATGGAAGGATGAGGATTTAGGGTAGAGGGAATGGATAGATGGATCAATGACAAAGTGGATGGATGGATGGATGGATGGATGGCTGGATGGATGGATGGATGGCAAGACGGATGGATGAGTGGTAAGTTGGATGGATGGCAAAGTGAATGGATGGATAGGTGGATGGCAGAGTGGAGGGATTGATGGAATGGGGAAGGTTGACTGATGCATGAAAGAATACATGGATGAAATAATGTAAAGGTAAAATCGTGGTTATCAGTGGGTAGATGGTAGAGTGGAATGATGAATGGATAGATGTCTACATGGACAAAACAGGGGAGCTCTTCTAGGGAGGGGTCGGCTCACTTGCTTCATTTGCTTTTTGCCACTAGAGCTTTCATTTCAAAGTGGGGGGTATTTTCATTTTCTGGATACTCCCTGTACACATACATACATATATATATATACATATATATATATATATATATATACATATATATATATATATATATATATATATATATATATATATATATATATATATATATATATATATATATATATATATATATATATATATATATATATATATATATATATTCACAGAAAAAACCATAGGTTATAGTCCATATATAGTTAGGAATTTGCATTTATAAAACCTTGAAAATTCAATGAAAAAACCATTGGTTATAGAACATATATAGTTAGGAATTTGCATTTACAAAACCTTGAAAATTCAATGAAAAAACCATTGGTTATAGAACATATATAGTTAGGAATTTTCATTTACAAAACCTTATTTTACTCGCATAAAACCATTGAAATTCCATATATAGTTAGATGCGCTAACTATATATCGCGCACCCGCAATCCACTGCTGATGATGTCACATATTACATCATTCATGACATGGTCAGTGACATCACTGATGACATCACTGATGACATCTCAAATGACATCACTGATGACATCACTGATGACAACATCCAGTGACTGTATGTTTCTGTAAAGTTAAAATATGTCTTACATATTGAAGAATGAGTGGATGTATAAGTGTCTGGATGAAGGATTTAGTAGGTGCATGACTGACTGTATGAGTGAGTGATTAAATGTGTCTCACTGAGTGCATGGGTTAGTGACTAAACTGTCTTAATTTGTGCATCATTATGTCTGTTGTTCTGTAAACTGCTGCATGTGTTGTTCAGTAGCTATATGTGTAACTATATGGGTTATTGATTGGTTGCCCAAGTATTTGTATGGGGGACTGAGTGTGTGTGGCTGGGAGGTGTATGACTCTGTGCATAGATGTGTGAGCAGTTGATTCACTAGATGTATGGGTTCAAAAGTGCATGTGGAAACAGCTGTATGGGCAGTTGACTGTGTGCATAAGTGTATTGGTGAGTGAATGGATATCTCAGTGCTACATGTCAAAGTAAGTACATATGTAAAACACAGTACATATGAAAGTTGACATATATAAATAACTGTGCCTAAGAGCCAGTGAATGTGTGAGTGGCTGTATGGATCATTGTGAACTTGTATCAGGGATTGAATAAGAGAGTAAATATGTGTTAGTATATGTTTGAATAAGTAAGGTGTGTATAACTGTATAGTTGAGGAAATGGAGGTGTGATTGATTCTTTGCATGACTGACTAGGTGTGTGAGTAACTCCATGGATGAGTGACAGTCTGTGAGTGTCTGTTTACACTGAGTGTATCTAAGGTTATATTAGAGTCTGAAGAGGTTCATCGTATTATCACATGAATGATGTCATCAGTGATGTGATCAGTAATGTCAAATGAGATGTCATCAGTGATGTCATCAGTGATGTCATTTGAGATGTCATCAGTGATGTCATCAGTGATGTCATTTGAGATGTCATCAGTGATGTCATCAGTGATGTCATTTGAGATGTCATCAGTGATGTCATCAGTGATGTCATTTGAGATGTCATCAGTGATGTCATCAGTGATGTCACTGACCATGTCATGAATGATGTAATATGTGACATCATCAGCAGTGGATTGCGGGTGCGCGATATATAGTTAGCGCATCTAACTATATATGGAATTTCAATGGTTTTATGCGAGTAAAATAAGGTTTTGTAAATGAAAATTCCTAACTATATATGTTCTATAACCAATGGTTTTTTCATTGAATTTTCAAGGTTTTGTGAATGCAAATTCCTAACTATATATGTTCTATAACCAATGGTTTTTTCATTGAATTTTCAAGGTTTTATAAATGCAAATTCCTAACTATATATGGACTATAACCTATGGTTTTTTCTGTGAATTTCATTGGTTTTTTAAAAGCTAACATCTGTAGCTGTAAAATGTATTCTACTTTAAAAACCAAAATATATTTTAGATGTTTATTGCTAATTTTAATTGAAATTTTTTTTTTCTTCGCTTCCGGTAAGCGAACCGGGAAGCTTTCCGTTAGCTCATCTTGATGCCGCGATCTAGTACGCGAACCGGTAAACGTTACGTTAGCGGGACTGTGACGCGTCGCGGAAGCGCGACGTATAATTGTCGCGAATGCGTCTTATGACGCGCCGCTTTAGCGCTCCCGAAAGTGCTCGGGACCGCGAACCGGAAACGATGCGGAACGCGGCGCGCACCGCGTAACGTGAGCGGAACAAGTCATGTGACTTGTTTATCGAAGTTTTCATTGGTTCATTTCACTTTTGGTTTCCAAATGATGTATGACTAGGTCATGTGACCTAAAAATAACACTTTTCATTGGTTCCGAACTTTTGCTTTTCCAAAATCACGTAAACCCCTTCTTCTTTCCTCACTCTGACTTTCATCTTGGTGAGAGAAAGACCATTTTCCATTTTGATTACAATGGCTTCTATCTTTGCTTCAGCTGGTGGACCCCCACCACCACCTCAACCTCCTCATGACAAGAGAGGACCACCATCTCAATTCATCTCAAACAGAGAGGAAGAAGAAGACGACTTAGAAGAAGAGGACACTGATGAACCTGAATTTATTCCGGAGTTGCCCCGTGTTTCCAGAAGGAAAACAAGTTTCATTTGGCAATTTTTCTCAATTCCTCGAGGGGAGAAGAAAGTTAATGCCAAATATGCCACCTGCCTAATTTGCAAAAAAAGATTATCTCGAGGCACAGAGAAAAAGTATAGTATGGGCAACTATACTATGCATCGCCATATGGTCAGGTGGCATCCATTAAATTACAGCCGGGCAGAGTTAAGGGATCTGCAAGATAATCCCCCGACAACTCCTGTGGCCAAATCAACTTCTAATATAAATTTGACTGTAAGAGAGGCACAGGAAACTGTGCCAAACATACAGCCAAACTTCAAGCACATGAAGTTTACGTGCATACATTGTGGTGCTATGCTCTCATGTGGCAACATGAGCGTAAACTTAATAAACTTGGTGTATGATAACCATAACTGCCCTAACCCACCCAAGCAGTAATTTTTTCTTTGCTCCTGTTGAGCCCTTTTCGATGCCTGTTTTTTTGTTGTTTCCCCTCCATGAAAAACACAAAAAAACATAAAACTGTTCTAAAAATACAAAAAAACCAAAAAATGTTCAGAAAATAAAAGAAAATTAAAAAAACAACAAAAACATAAAAAAAAAGTTCTTTTCAGAACTACCTCCCCTTTCAAATATAATTGCTAGAATGTTTAACACTCTAGCAAGCTCTATTTCTTTTGGTTCGCTTCAAGTTCGCTGACCGGTTCGCGAACTTGAAGCGAACCAAAAAAATATTTAAAAAAAAAAAAAGAAGAGTTAGTATAAGGGAAGTAAACAAAGAGTAATGTTAAAAGAAAGACAGCTATAGAGAGTAAATCAGAGATAGTGTCAGTGACATCATCAGCAGTGCATTGCGGGTAAAAAGAGTAGAAAACATTTACCTTATAATTCTTGTTACCTTTTTTAAATATTTTTTCATACTTTCAATCTGTAAAAGAGAAAACATACATTTCCAAAAATATTACTACATGTATTTAAAAATTACAAAAGAAAAGGGAAAAGGTTGAAGAAGAAACACTTTTTCAACAATTTTGACATTTACAGAAGCCTCTGCTTCTCTACGTCCCCTACACAATCCTAAAGATATATATTTTAAATAAACAGTATCTTCATGCTGATGAACTGAGACCTATTTTTGAACATGGTACTTCTTTTGCACTGCTGATGTCTCACAATAGTAATGCAATAGCAGCGCAAAAAAGATGTAAAGCCATCATAAAATTGTTTCTAATATTTTAAATGATAGTTTCAGGATGCAAATAAGATGTGTGCTTTGAAGAGCTTTCTTTGAGGTGAGGCCTATTCCTTTTTTTAAAAAAAACAGTACCCGGAAATACAGCACTATAAGCATTAAAATTGACACTTACAGAAGACTCAGTTTTTCCATATCTACCTCACATTTCTAAATGTATATCATAAGTACAAACAGAAGAACATTAATTATACATGTTTTATGGTTTATTTTTGCTGTTCTCAGAATGTATCAAATTTCACTTAAATCAGTGACTTGAACGTATTCATCATGTAACAGCGGGGAAAAAAAACACAATCAAAATGACTGTGTTTAAAAAACCCATACAACCTAAGAAATCTGATTTCAAAACTCCTTAAAATTAACTTACTTTCAATGACGTCGAAGGATCTCCTATGAACAGCATTCACTCTGTTGTGCTATAAATATTTTCAGCCCGCCACTTTCTGAAAGAAAACCTCCATCGATACGAAAAATATGTTACATAGAACAAAACACTTCTCTCATTCTATCACATGTTTCCACTAGGCCAAATCATGTTGCCGCGATTCGCTACTCTTGTAATTCTTCCAATCAAATCCCGACATTTTCTATTTTCGCAACTTTCTAAAAAAAAAACATTTGAGATTATTTTCACAATCCTGGACTACTAATATCTTACCCTTCTTTGTCACTCATGTTCTCCTTTTCCTATGACACTGATACTGCTTTCCATGAAGCAGACTTACTTGCATCAGGTTTATATAGTTGGATTTTTTTAAATTGACATTATAATTAAAAGTTTTGGACCAATAATCTAGACAGCATTGCAGACTTACATTCCCGCTACTTCATGAACCTTTTGCAATTCTTCACAGGAAATCCCGAGATTCTTTCATTAAAATTTTGGTTTTAAAAACACCAGGTAAGAATTTTTAAGGTCAAACGGCAATTTTTTTTTGAAAGTTACAACGGAATCATTGCAGAATGACCAGCCGTTTCGAGACTTTAAATAAGCAGTATAATGTCCTGATGTTGTTGAAGGACCATCGTGATAGATAATTGCTACAGTTACAAAAGTCCTTCCAGATATTGAAAGCTGAGAAGCCACAAAATTTTTTATTAAAGTTGACAATTTTGATCCATCAGGCCTACATCGTTGAATCATTAAAATGACATACTGTCCATATCTACGTATAAATAATGTTGACATCATTTCAGATTTACATTGGCTACACTCCATGTTGTGATCAGCTGCTTTTACTAGCTTATTAAAGGACACTGATTTACTGTCTGGCAAAGTTAAATATATAAATCTTTCTGAGTCTACACTAGTAGTACTTGATACCCTACAATTCTCGCAGTCATGCTGCCATTGATAAGAAAGCCCAAACAAGTGATCTACATCTACACCCTCATCTTGCAATACATCAAGCATATACATTAAAAACTCCTGACAATCTTGCTGATTATTTTCAGAGAAGTCTGTTTGCCCTGAACATTCATCTAACAGATAACGAACTTCAGACACACTTTCTACTTTTGTTCGATCACTGCTACATTTCTCGAAAACAGAATTCAATAAACAGCATAAAATTTGTTCTGAATTCAACAGAATCTGTTCTTTTAAACTCTCTAGTGAAAAGAGAACATTAACCACTACATTTGCATAGCAGTTGACACCAGAACTGTTTTCAAATTGAAAACCGACAACATCTTCAACAGAATCCACTTTCTTTCTGCTAACAATTTTCGGTTCATTAACTTTTAGTCTTTTTGCAACAACCTCCCTACTATTACTGATATTTCTACGTTTGCGGCCTACCACACGTTTCTCAAACAAAGGATATTGAGGCAAATGTGGCGCATACTCTCTTCTTAACCTATTGTATTCCTTAACACAATCTAGATCCGCACAAATGTTTGTGACATCACAGTCAATCAAGTACAATCCTGATAAAGTTCTTACTCGTGACAATGCCACATATGCCATACCCTCCTTGAACACAGAACTGCCAATATTCACCAATGCACTGTCTACACTTAAACCTTGCGATTTATGAATTGTTACCGCATATGCCAAGCAAACAGGAAACTGTTTACGGCGAACATATAAGTCTTTAACAAGCAAAAACCTAGCAGAACAACGACCAATTAGCTGTACTTCCTCAATGCCATCAAATTTAATTTTTAAAAATTCTATTCCATCTCTATTTCTGTACTTCTGAAAATCAACAACATTACCCATTGATCCATTTACCAGACCTCTTTCAACATGTAAATTTCTTCTCAAAATGATTCGGCAATTTAAACACACATTCAAAGTCTTTTCAAAACCCGCTGTTTTAGATATAGTCTTCTCTAATGAATCCAATTTTGATTTCAAATTTTCTGACAAAATCATTGTTGATCCCATGTGCTCTATTTTGTCAATAGCTTCAAGTTTCACAATCTCTTGCTTTTCTAAATTCAACATTTTGTTGTTGAAGATGGCACGTTCTGCAAGAGTTGGCATCAAACATATTCCGGATTTCTTCTCAGTAATTTTCTGAAAAATATTCTCAGCCACAATCTCTTGTTCGGGATATAAATTTGAAAGTAATCGTGCATTCAAAGCTTCTTTTCCATGCTCGGTCACTTTTCCAATTCTAATATCTTGTAGAATATTCTTGTAATCTTCATCTTTTGCCTGACGCATATTTTCATGCAGTTCAGCATAATTGAAGTTTAACCATATATTGACGTTGCCAATGCTCCCTAGGCACTTCCTGGTATCTTCATGTGTGAGTATTTTGAACACAGGTTCTCCTTTTACTGGTGTCAGCTGCAGAAGATCTCCGAAAACAATGATGTGTTTGCCACCAAATAACACATCATATTCAGTTTTAAGTACTTCTTGCATTCTCAAATGTACAAAGGCAAGCATGATATTGGAAACCATGCTTACTTCGTCAATGATAAGTAGTTTCATTTTCCTCAAGACTCTTGAAACTTCAAAGCAAGCATCCCCAGATAACTTGTGATATTGTAATTTGTTGTCATGCTCCACCGGCAGCATCAGTAGACGATGCAAAGTAATACCTTTAATGTTATGTGCTGCAAGTCCAGTAGGAGCGGTGACAACACAAGACAGCGATGACTCAGTCCTTTCCTGCAAATAGCATGAAATTGCTTTAATAAGGAAACTTTTTCCAGTTCCCGCTTCTCCACTCACATACAGTCGGACAGGCTTCAACGATGTACATGAGCACTCTTTCTTCTCATGACTTAATCCATGCTCAATTTGCTTGGTAACTTCTTCATATATTTTCCTCTGCTCAACATTGAGTTGTTTTTCCAAGTCTTCTAAGTTAACTGAATCCTCCTGAGCATGTGCCATGGCTCTTTCCACTTCATTCATAGCAGTGGCTGCTTCATTTTCGATAATAGGTCCTCCAAGTGGATCTTGACTCAATGAAACAGAACTCTGACTGTCCTGAGAACTGTCTCTGGCAATCTCGGCTGCAATCGTTGCTTCCTGCTCAATTTCCAAAGTTAGCATTTCTTGATATTTAGGAAAAGCAGGACATTCTATGGACTCCTTGGCTGCATTGAAACAGTCTTCGTAACAGAGGAAATCTCCAAGCAGTTCCTCTTCTGCACGCCAAGGCTTGAAAAGTTGCAAAAGTGCTAAATAGAAAAACTCCTTTGTTTCTGAAGATTCGCCACTCAATTTTCGATGGTTTACTAATTGGCATTTTCTTTGCTTGACCAGGCATCCCTCACTTCCAATTACAGCATACACTCCTTTCTCAATATCTTCTTTGATGTTCCTCTTGAATATATAATTTTGTAGAACCTCATATAGACAAACATTCTCAAGGTGACTGCTTCGATTTGGATAATATGTATCCAACATGTTGGTCTTCAAAATGTCGGTACTGTTTGGTTCCTTTTCTGCCAAATATTCAATTTCCCGGACAGGTTTTAGAACCCGATTTCGCGTTGCAGCAAGACCAAGACTCGCCCAAACAATACTCCTGGATTTGGCATAGAGACTTGCTGAAGACAATTGATCTGAACATTCGTAAGCTCCGATTTCTCGATGCGACAACATCTTCAGACTGAAACTGTACAACTTCTTGCTGAGGCTCTTTTCATGGGAAATGTCCTCCCACATATCCTTCAGTTCTGTCTTTTCTTTTTTGGTGATGTAAGATGTCACATACCGAGCCACAGCCATACAGTTGTCACCCACAAACTGTATATCCATGTTAGCATTCCACATGGACAAAATCACTGGGTTGTAGTCGTTTATGTACTTGGACTCTTCGTTCCTTTTCAAATTGTATGTATTTTTGGGTGATTTCCTCGTCAAATTATGTCGCAGTGAAGACATCAAACTGTTCACTTTTCCTTTAGAAATCACCGGTCGTGGAAAGTTGAAACGACATTTGGTGTAGAACTTGTCCTTGTTTCTGAATTTACGACGACAGTACTTTCCACAACGATGGCTTTGGAAACGTAAAACTTGTTCTCTTAGGCTTTTCTTCTCCGTTGCGTTTGGAACAGCACACGTAGAATACTGTTCTATGAAATTCATCACTAAGTCATCCGGATCTGTTCCAAATTTAGGTGCATCCTTGATCCACAACAACATATGTATATGAGGAGCACCTCTTGCTTGGTACTCCTTTCTCCAGAAGAAATCCAACACCTCTCCAAGAGGTGGATTCTTCTTATTTGTGATGAAAGACATCATAGCTTCAAATCTATGATTGAAGTACCTGCATACATTCACAGGATCCAAAGAACACAGTTCTCCAGGTGTCTTGAATTCAATGTTTTCAATATTTCCATTTGTCTCTCGTAGAAATTCAAGTAAGTCTTCCCAGCCATACTCGGCACAGCTCAGAGTGAGGAACCATGTCGGAGTTCCTAAGTTCCTCAGCATACATTTTAAATCACCATGACGACGGTACCAGTACTCATTAGTACCACGCTGACACGCCATGAGATTAATTAAGTGAGAATCCAAAATACTGTCTTGGACATTGACTTTATGCATAAAGTCCCTTGCCGAGATATTTCGCATCTGTATACCACTTTTTAAGATGTGGTTAACTGCATATGACAGTCCAGACAGATCGCTTTCAAACAGGAGATGAAACAAATATGGAATGCATTGACGAAACCTAGGATCGTCTGCATACAATCGTAAAGTCCGGTATTCAGACGCAGGAATTTGATGAGGTCGCTCATCATATCTTCCTCCTCGACCTGTGTGAAATAGCTGTGGGAAACACCGAGCTTCCAAACTTTCCTCCCAAACACTAATGGGACTCCCTTTAGCTTGTTTCATTTGAAACAACTCAATAGCATTCCCCATGACTTCCTTGGAATGCAAAGGATGAACACTATAATGTTCATATATTTCTTCACTTTTAGAGGCCTCTACTTTCTCAATTTGGCCAGCACACAAATCGCTATCCTCTTCATCACTTACTTCCTCTTCTGCAACATATACATTCTTATAGTACTTATTATTTGTCTTCAAATACACTGTTGCTTTTTTGACTTTCCTAACATCCACTAAATCTTGCCATATTTTCTTATTCTTTGTCGGAACCCCATTAACTAAGATAACCAGAGGTTCCTCTTCCACTTTTTCTATTCCAATTGTGTTAATGTTTTTGTTCAAATCTAGAGGCAAATAAACAACTCTTCCCTTTAATCCTCGCTGTAAATCTGCTGGAGGCAACTTCCCTGTCTTTGGCTCCATTCTTACAATAGCCTGAAAGGGATGGATACTTTGAATCAAAATACATTCATAAGTATTTAAATCCTTCAATTCAGAAGGAACCTCAACCAATTCCAGATTATTATGTACTGCCCTAGCAGGCATCTGGTTTTGGTTTAATTTATTACAACAATAAGTACACACTCGTTGATCCGATCCTAAATCAAAATAATTTTCTACCATCAAGTATGTGGCAAAATCCTTCCATTCACTATTATTTTCCCTTTCACTTTTTGCATATAAATCCACTACTTTAGTCTGATTCTTATAATAAGTGCGCCGACAACATACACAAGTGAAATTAGGCCTCTCACTTGATTTCATCAGAAAAGTGGCAATTTCCTTCTGAAAATTATCTGTACTGGAAACCTGTACATTATCTTCAACATTACCCTCTACTTCAGGGTCAATTTGAACATTCTCATCTTTACTACTAAAGTAACAAAACTCAATTTCTTCACAAATATTCTTCACATCTATTTCTGAACCATGCAAAAGAGCAGCACATAATTGTTTAAGCATAATTACTGGACTCTTAGCATAATACAACATTCTCACTAATTTTCTCACTTTATTATGATGCACTGCTACCATCCTGAAATGATGAAAAACACTCTGGCATACTCTCCTGGAAAGACAAGCCAGTGAATGACCACGCAAACCTGTCATTTGTCTCACTCTGCAAGGATCTAAATTTTGCAACAACTTCATTTTCTGCTTCAAACTTTTCTTAATAAATGTCCGTATAAAATCACAAAGCAAATTGATGGAAACCTGTCGCACACTGCAAATAGAACTACACTTCCAAATGTACACAGGACCCTTAGGACGTCTTCCTAAAACCTCATCACTTAGCACCTCTTCTGTCTCTGTTGTCACAAGTTTTTCCTTTTCAACTGGACAACCATCCTTCACTTCATAAGCTCGACCACTGGTGTCAACTGCAAACATCAAATCATTATCCTGAAAATAACTCTCCTCATTAAAAAATGCCTCAGAACTTGAACTATGCATCCATTCTCCGGAAAAAACTTCACAAAAGTTACTACGATTTACTACTCTCTTCCATCTACTGTTTGTTTTGAAATCAGAAATTACCTTGCTTAGTTTCCTAATTCTATTGATTACCAAAATAAACAACTTCCGCTTAATTTCAAAAGCATGATCAATAATTTTCTCTACATTTTTCTTCTTATAAAATGCCGCTTTCTGTTGGCCTTTTTTTATATTTCTTAATAAATTAACTATTATCCTGTTACGGAACATTCGATGTCGAATGTCCCTAAACTGTTGTTTCCTTCTACTATCATGCACAGAGTTATCTCTTCCTCTACCAATAACATTTTTGATGGGTCTTTCCTTTCCATTTAAATTACTCTTCTTTTTCTGAACTGAAACATTTTGGCGAAAAATACTTTTTTTACTAAAAATACTTTTTAAGAATGATTTTGTGCTCTTACCCGGAGCTTTCTTGGTGTTTTGATAAGTATTTGGGGAAGAGGACTGCTGCAATAAAACATCATCCTGCTGTCTTTGACGTTTTCTAGCTTTTCTTATTCTATTTTTTGTAGGCATTTTTCAAATTTAAAAAAGATCTGCAGTTGAATCTGTGGAAAAATATAATAAAAAATGTTATTAAGCACTATTACCAAACAGTAAATGAATAACAGTCATCAAAAACTTAACGTCCTACTTATTATTTAACATAGAAAATCTTTTGCACCAGGACTGCATCACAAGGACATTTTCAGTCATTTCCTCTTGAATGCAGATATACAATTGATTTATGTGCCGTGTTTATAAACGATTTTTTGAAATCAATTACATTTCTGGATATGTACTGCTAGAGCTTTATAGGTTGCTTTGGGTCATATTTATAAGGCATATGAGTGTCTATAATGTTATTTTTCCTTTTTAAATGGAAAGCGTTGTTCATGGTGCAAGTTTCTTATAAATACGCTCCCACCTGCGAAACGGAACTTTGCATGCAGAAAGCTGATTGGCTCTCCGGTGTCTGTCAACATTCTAAACAGACCGGAGCGGCCGCCATCTTATCTCTCGGTAGGATCGAGAGAGAAGAAGAGGTGAAAAACGAAGGGGGAATTTAATGAAAGGGGGCAAGGTATACCCCTCTTGACCCCCTAGGAATGATGTTGGGGTTTTTAAAGGGTCCCGTGGGGAAAATAAAAAAAATATATTTTTCACGGTAGAAGCGCTTTCCGAACACCGAACTGGGCCGCAAACTGCTGGCAAAACGGGAATAGGTATAAGGGGGTGCGGGAGACCATTTTGTGCTTCGTTTTAATTAAATTACTAAGTATAAGGGGGTGCGGGAGACGTATCCTAATCCCTTATATTTTCTGAGGGTGGCTGAGAAGGCTCATATATGTTGATACATGTGTTCCAGCGGCTCTGCGTGAACTTTTTTTTTTCTTTGCTGCGTCACGTCTGTTAACGTTCGATTGGAAGGAAATCGGGAAGTGTTGACAACCAATTTGTCAGTGCGATAAAATATTTCGTTATAAATGAATCCTTATTGATAAACATTGTCTGCGCAATCTTGTCTTTTTTACAATGCCACAATTTTGTCGTGCACGGCAGCCATTTTAGATGCCAGGCCGGTCCCAGGCTATCACCTAGCCCCAGCTGTAGAGAATCCACACATGCCAACCCTCCCGATTCAGGCGTCAGACTACTGATTTCAGTGCTACTCTCCCGCCTCCCGATTCCTGCAACCAAAAACGCGGGGGTATATTACGAACCACTAGCGATAACTTCTTTAGAGACAAAAATTATCGCCGCACATCGACGATTTTTATCGCAGATAAACCTTGCTATTAGCTAACCTCGCGGAATTTTTAAAAAAAATGTTTTTTTTCCGCACATTTAAACCTCCTCAGCCACCCTCAGAAAACCTAGGGGGTCAAGATAAGTCTACCGTGCCCCCTTCTACACATTCTGAACATTATTTGCCCTCCACCTTGTATCTTAATGCGACCGAAACACAAAATGGTGGACTCCCGTGACGCTTAAGGTTCGCTAACCGGGCCGCTTTCCGGAAAGCGGTCCTAAAAAAAGGTGGGAAAGTAATTAGCAGAAAAACGACTAGAGACACTCTCACCAAATATAGATTACCTCATACTACATAACAATCCCTTTCATTCTCACAAATTTGATTGAAATTTCATTTAGCCATTTAGCCTGTACACCTATCTAAATACCCTGAGGTAAATTACTTCACAAAACACATCTAAAATATTAGAATTGACAACCAATGAAAACTTTACTTTCATTTACAATTTTTATTACCTGACATTTGATTGGTTATATACCTGAATATATATAAAGGAAGCGAAGGAAACACAGCCATTTTCACTGCTACTTCCTGAACTACATTTCAAGAGCCTTTTCACCTCCCTGTAAAGTTATTTGATAATTTGTAAGTGGCACTTTAAATTAATTTGTAAAAATGTTTATTGATAATTATTTACTGACCCCCTGCTATAGTTATAGATACAGATAACCTCCTCTGTTACATTTATTGATTGACTTACACTTCTCTGCTATAATTATGAATTTACTTACTTTAACTTCACTGTTAAAAAAACAGAACGACATGTCTGAACTTAAACCCAACAGTGCCCTAAGTCTTCTAATATAATTTTTTTTTAATGCAATTTACAGCAAAAAAATGGAAGGGGAGCAAGAAGAAACTAATGTTTCCTTCGAGATTACATCAGAAGACATTGTAACTTAAGAAAATGTGGATGAAGATTTTATGGATCAATCTTTTGACGAACAATTTATTCAAACCTTACAAGAGACAGAAACATCCATGTTCGACGAGATACCAGATGATATAATGCTGGAAGTTTTAATGAACTATGAAAATAATAAATATTTTTTTTTTAAATCAAAATAAATAAATAAATAAATAAAACGAACAAAAACAACAAATAATTAACATACAGTATTAGAAAAGTCTATCATTCTTTTATCCTTAAAGTACGCTGCCCAGAACGCTTTCCGGTTCGCGAACTTGGCGCTTACCACGCAAAAAAAATATATATATATATTTTTTTTTTTAGACCCTCCTAGGCCCTTTTAAAACCTCCACATAAAACCTAGGGGGTCAACGAGGATCTACTATGCCCCCTTATGGTAATTTCCCCCTTTGTTTTTGCCTCCTCTTGTCTCTCGATCCTACCGAGAGACAAGATGGCGGCCGCTCTGGACTGTTTAGAATGTTGACAGACACCAAAGGGCCAATCAGCTTCGCTTCGCAAAGTTCCGATACGCGAAAAGTTCGCTAACCGGATCGCTGCCCGGAGCGCTGTTACAGATATATATCTTGATTTAAACGGTAATTTCTCAAAATCCACTGAAGCACATATAATGAGACCTAGCAAAGGCACATCGGGCTAACAGTCCCTACAATTTTGCCAAGTTTCGTGAAAATTCATTCAGCCGTTCGGCCTAAAAGTGAGTCCAACCGCCCTATGGAAATTAACATGGGAAAAACGCGTTTTGGGACCCCCCTTTTTTCTCGGCCCCCCCTTGACGACCCCCCCCCAAATTTTCAGGGGCTGCTCAGAAACAAAATGTGCCATTTTCCTGAAAATTTCAGCCGATTCCGTCCACAAACGCCAAAGTTATTAGACATAGAATTTTCAAAAGTTCCATAGAGAAAAAATCCTAACTATATATACCTACTGGCGACCGCCAGTAGGTAATATATATATATATATTCACTGAAAAAACCATAGGTTTCACACCAGTTATAGTTAGGAATTTGCATTTAAAAAACCTATTTAATTCACAGAAAAAAACATAGGTTTCACACCAGTTATAGTTAGGAATTAGCATTTAAAAAACCTAATAAATTCACTAAAAAAAACGTAGGTTTCTCACCAGTTATAGTTAGCTGGAAATTTTACTGACATAAAACCAATGAAATTCCACGTTATAGTTAGTTGGACTCACTATAACTTGCGCGTTTAATGCACTGCTGATGACATTACATATTACATCACTCATGACATGGTCAGTGACATCACTCATGACATCACTGATGACACCATCCAGTGAATGTGTGTCTTTCTGAAAAATAAATTGTTTTATTTATGTATATGTAAAGGTCGATGGAAGAATAAATGTTTAAATTATTGTCTTAATTAATGTGTTTTTTTTTAAAATGATTGGTTAACTGGCCCCTCCCACGGGGAGGTGGCACCCACTAAGGATGGGTCGCCTAGGGGGAGACGGCCATAGGCCCCTCCCAGGGGGGGAGGCTACTAATTTCCCGGGGGCCGGATATCCGCGACGGCGGATAGAGAGTGTGGGGATGGGGGGGAGTCCACGCTGTCCTTCCTACAGATACCTCACACGGGAACTCAGACGACCTTTAAGATGGCGTCGAGTGGAAAGGGGGCCCCCACCAGGACAAGGGAAGTTACAGTTGGCAATGAGGGTAGAGTCCTCTGCGCATGCGCCACTCACACCGTGAGGGCGAGAGTTTTGGTAGTAGGGATCTGACACCGGTTAAGACCTTGCCGTTGGCCCTTAATGCTAGGATGTACAATTTTAATTTAGAATGTATGCATTTGCAGGATGTTAGACTTGGCTAGGAAACCTTTGTATTAGAGATCTGTTAAGGTTAGCCAAAGAACATGTCTTCATCGAAATGTAATAAATGTAAAATTGTACATAATTATGAAACTTTTATTTAATGTTTTAAATTTTGTTTCATATTTTAATAAATACGGCCGGGAGGGTGACTCCCTCCCGCCTTCCAAAAGTTCAAACCTGTGTCCGACTTCTCCCATCCTTGGGGATTGTGTTGAGAGGGGGTGGCGGGCATCCCGGCCATAACGTAGGTTTCACACCAGTTATAGTTAGCTGGAAATTTTACTGACATAAAACCAATAAAATTCCACGTTATAGTTAGTTGGACTCACTATAACTTGCGCGTTTAATGCACTGCTGATGACATTACATATTACATCACTCATGACATGGTCAGTGACATCACTCATGACATCACTGATGACACCATCCAGTGAATGTGTGTCTTTCTGAAAAATAAATTGTTTTATTTATGTATATGTAAAGGTCGATGGAAGAATAAATGTTTAAATTATTGTCTTAATGAATGTTTTAAAAAAAAAAATGATTGGTTAACTGGCTTATTAAGTGTATCGTAGTGAATACATATATTAGCGAGTAATGTTTAAGTATTTAAATGTTTGTATCAGTGTTTCACTTTGTGTATAAATGGCTACATGGGTTGGTGTGTAGCTACATGTGTGTGTATATGGGTTATTAGATTTTTTTTAGTATCAGTATGAGTGTCTGTATGGTTTGGTGGGGGTGTTACTTAGCATATAGATGCATCAATGACTGACTCACTGTTTATATGTTTTTTGAAGACAGCATATGTGCAGGACTGTATGGGTGGATGAGTGTGTATATGTGTGTGTTAGTGAGTGAATGACTGCCTCAGTAGTGTCTTTATCAGTAACTACATATGTTTTAATCTAGTATATGTGAGTATTGATATATATAAGTCAGTATATGTGAGAGTGAGAGATGAAACAGTTCCTGTTTAAATAAGTATGTGTTTCTATAAGTGATTGTTTAAGAGAGTAAGAATGTGTAAGTTTCCTTAGAAGTAAGGTGGTAGTGTGTGTATATCTGTATATGTTAATAAATGGATGTTTATTAGTTTATTTGCATGTGTGAATATGTGTGTGAGTAACTTTTTGATGACTGTCGGTGTGTAACAGGATGTATAGGTGTATCACTACATATGATGAATGAGTATATGTATGAGTGACTATATAGAACTGTTGGTGAATGAGTGGATGTGTATATAGATGGTGGAATTACTGAATTGGTTGTTGTAACTGGTATGGGTATATCCACTTTTTTGAAAATGTTAGTTTCTATTTTTGATTACATGTTTCAAGGGTTACTTTACAGTGAAAGGAGGTCTGTTACTCTATCACAAGGATGGTGTCATCAGTGATGTCATGAGTGATGTCACTGACCATGTCATGAGTGATGTAATATGTGATGTCATCAACAGTGCATTACACGGGCAAGTTATAGTGAGTCCAACTAACTATAACGTGTAATTTCATTGGTTTTATGTCAGTAAAATTTCCAGCTAACTATAACTGGTGTGAAACTTATGGTTTTTTCAGTGAATTTAATAGGTTTTTTAAATGCTAATTCCTAACTATAACTGGTGTGAAACCTATGGTTTTTTCTGTGAATTTAATAGGTTTTTTAAATGCAAATTCCTAACTATAACTGGTGTGAAACCTATGGTTTTTTCACTGAATTTCATAGGTTTTTTAATAGCAAATTTCTATAGCTATGAAATGTAATATTTTCTAAAATGAATCCTATATTGTATATGTAGTGTATGTAATTATGTAATACTATTTTTTTATATATATTGTTCATGTTTTTTTTTTTTTTTTTTTGCCTTTGAGCGCTCCCGGTACGCGTACCGGTGTGCTCACCGGTAAGCGCATATTTTTAAGCGCCCCGTGCGCGTACCGGGTCACGTCCCGTTAGCGCACCCCAAAAAAAATGAAAAAAAAATAATGAAGGAGTGAGCATAAGGAGAGGGACAGAGAGAGTGGTGTAAAGAGAAAGAAAGCTAGAGGTAGGAACACACAGGGACTGTGTAATAGATAGTAAGACAGAGAAAAGGTGTAAGAGGAAGTAACTGAGAAAAGGAAAATGAATAAGGGAGCAAAAGAAGAGAAGAAAGAGGAAGAAGACTAAAGCAGAGGTTCTGGGAGAATGTGAATGGGTGATGAAAGTAAAAGGAAGGAAAGTAAAGGATGGAGAATGACAGGTAGTGACGGAACTAGAGAAAAGGAACAGCGATGACGGAGGGAAAGAAAAGAGCAGTGAGTGAAAGTAAAGAGGGGTGAAAGAGGGTGGAAAAGAGTGGAAGACATGGGGAGTGACAGAGAAAAAGAACAGAGAGAGTAAAGGAAGTAGTGACAGAAAGGCACTAAGTGAACCAGAAAAAAAAGGTAAGTGAGGGAGTGTGGGTGAGCAGTGGCACTAAAAGAAGTTGAATGTGGTAGGAAAGTAAGGAAAAGAGTAACTGGGGGAAGCAGACTAAGGAAACAAGGGTGAGGTAGGGTGAGAGAAAAGTAGCGAGGTTAAAAGAAAAGGTGATGAGAAATAGTCACACTTACCATTTAATTAATGTAAACTTACTTTTATGTTTAAACTACACTTTAAATCTGTGAAAGACAAAAGAAAAAAAAGTTATAATTAGTAAAATATATATTTTAAAATAGAAGGAATAGGCCAAGAGGTTAAAAATCTAAAAAAAATGTACTAAGAAATAAAGCAAGAGTGAAGGATACATAAACGAAAATAAAGTAATGTACAAGGACCAAAAAAGGGAAAAAGAAATAGAAGGAGAGCAAATTACTGAAGGTAAGTAAGATACCAAAACGAAATAAGGAAAGAGAAGTAAGTAAAAGGAGAATGAGTGAAAGGGAAAGGAGTCTAAATGAGGATCTATTTACAAGAAAGAGATATGGAAGATGACTGAGAGTGACTAAAGGGGAGTCACAGAGTGAAGGGATGAAGGGAATGAGGTTCATATAGAATGATAGTGGAAAAAGGAGTGAGAAGGTAACTATACAGAAAGACTAAGGGAAGGACTGAATGAAGTGCAGTACAATGAGTGAAGAAAGGAAAAAGAGTAAAGGAGCAAAACAAGGATAGAGAGGGGAAGAGAACTAAAGCAGTGGTACTGAGAGAATGTGAGAAAGCTAAAAAGTGGTGCAAGGGACAGAGGAAATGCAGACAGTTGAAATTGGATTGAGGGGTTGTGAAAGAAGTGGAGTAAAGAAACAGCGATGAAACAAAGTGAAAAAAAGGCAGTGTAAGTGAGTAAAGAGAGCTGAAAGTGGGTGGAAAAATGGAAAATGAGTGTGAGACAATGGGAATACAATAAAAATTACACAATGCAAACTATAGAATTATTTATAGAACATGTTAGATAGTTTATTTTTGCTGTTCGCAGAATATATTGAATTTCACTAAAAACAGTGAGTTCAAACTCTTCATCATATAACAGCGGGAAAAAAAAACCCAATCTAAATTATTGTGTTTTAAAAAAACCATATAAACTTACAAAATATATATGTACACTAATCTTTGATTCACTTACTTTTCCATGAGGCCAAATAGTAGATAATGAAGGTCCTTTTCATACGAGAATTTTTCTGCTGTTCTCTTAAACTTCCATTTCATCGACTTTCTATAAAAAAAAAGCTCTAAGAACATCTGAAATAATTGTCAACGTTTTTATTTTCCTCCTTGTGTTAACTAAAAACGTATTGCTCATACCTTCAACTATCCTTACGGCCAAACAGTGTCAGATATATGAGTATATTTTGAAATTTCTCTAATTAAACTCTAAAATTACCGTTTACCCGAAGTTTTCAAAGAAAAAAGCACATATAACATTTTCACAATCTTTTAAAATTCATATTCCCTTTTTTGATCACTCATGTTGAACATTTCCTATAATACTGATATCACTTACTATGAGATCCACTTACTGTACCTATTTGACATAAATAATTTCAAACATTAGACTAACTAAGTAACTAACTTTTATTAACTGCACCCGTCTTCATAGGCCAATTACCTTTGCTAAAATTTTGGTTTTAAAAACACTAGGTAAGAATTTATTAAGTCAAAAGGCAAACATTGTTTATAAGTCAAATGAGAATCATTGCAGTAACTCCAACCTTTTTGACATTCATAGTAGCATGTATAATGTCCTGATGTTGTTGAAGGACCATCATGATAAATAATAGCTACAGTTGTAAAAGTTCTTCCTGCAATTGATAACTGAGAAGCCACAACATTTTTGATACAAGTTGTCAATTTAGTTCCATCAGGTCTACATCGTTGGAAAACTAAAATCACATACTGACCATAACTTTGTATAAATAATGTGGACAGCATTGGACACATCCATTGGGTACACACCATATTATGATCAGCTGCTTTAACTAGACTATTAAATGGCACTGATTTGCAGTCTGGTAGAGTTAAATATATAAATCTTTCAGTGTCTGTTCTAGTAGTACTTGATAAACTACAATTCTCGCAGTCATGCTGCCATTGATAAGAAAGGCTAAAAAGATTTTCTACATCTATACCTTCATCTTCGAAAACACCAAACATATACATTAAAAATTCCTGACAATCCTGCTGAATGTTCTGTGAAAATTTTTCTTGACCAGAACACATATCTAAAATATTTCGAATTTCTGGTACACTTTCTATTTTTGCTCTATCACTGCTACATTTCTCAAACACAGAATTCAATAAACCGCACAATCTTTCATCCCGATTTTCAACAATCTGTTCTTGTAAAGTTTTAAGAAAAAAAACAACATTAACCACTACATTAGCATAGCAGTTGACACCAGAACTGTTTTCAAATTGAAATCCAACCATATCTGGAACAGAACCCTTTTTCTTTCTGCTTACAATTACATTTTCATCTACTTTTTGTCTTTTTGCTACTACCTCACTACAATTACTCTCATTTCTTCTTTTTCGGCCTACCACACGTTTTTCAATCAGAGGATATTGTGGCAAATGTGGAGCATACTCTCTTCTTAATCTATTGTATTCTTGAACACAATCTAGATCTGCACAAATCTTTGTGTCATCACACTTAATCAAATACAATCCAGATAAAGTTCTGACTCGTGATAATGCCACATACGCCATACCCTCTTTAAACACAGAACTTCCAATGTTCACCAAAGCACTATCTATACTTAAACCTTGGGATTTATGAATTGTCACCGCATATGCCAAACAAACAGGAAACTGTTTTCGGTGAACATATAAGTCTTTTACAAGCAAAAACCTAGCAGAACAACGACTGATTTGTTGAACTTGCTCAATGCCATCAAATTTAATTTTTAAAAATTCAATTCCATCTCTATTTCTATAATTCATAAAATCAACAACATGATCCATTGCTCCATTTACCAGACCTCTTTCAACATGTAAATTCCTTCTCAAAATGATACGACAATTAAAACACACATTCAGAGTCTTTTCAAAATCAGCTGTTTTAGATATACTCTTCTCTAATGAATCCAATTTTGTTTTCAAATTTTCTGACAAAATAATTGTTGCTCCCATATGCTCAATTTTATCTATTGCTTCTAGTTTTACAATCTCTTCATTTTCTAACTCTAACATTTTGTTGTTGAAGATGGAACATTCTTGCAGAGTTGGCATCAAACATATTCCAGATTTGTTCGCAGTAATTTTCTTAAAAATATTCTCTGGAAGAATGTTTTCATTAGGATACAAATTTGAAATTAATCGTGCATGTAAAGCTTCTTTCGCATGCTCGCTTACGTTTCCGATTCTTACATCTTGTAGAATTTTTTTATAATCTTCATCCTTTGCCTGTCGCATATTTTGAAACAGTTCTGCATATTTTAAATTTAGCCATATATTAACATTTCCAATGCTTCCAAGGGATTTCCTGGTATCTTCATGCGTGAGCATTTTAATCACTGGTTGTCTTATTACTGGAGTCAACTGCAATAGATCTCCAAAAACAATAATGTGTTTTCCTCCAAATGACACATCATACTCTGTTCTAAGAATTTCTTGCATTCTCAAATGCACAAAAGCAAGCATTAGATTTGAGACCATGCTTACTTCATCAATGATAAGAAGTTTCATTTTCTTCAGGACTCTTGAAACTTCAGAACACGCATCTCCAGATAACTTGTTGTAATGCAATTTATTATCATGCTCAACTGGCAGCATCAGTAAACGATGTAGAGTAATCCCTTTAATGTTATGTGCTGCCAGTCCAGGTGGAGCAGTTACAACACAAGACAGCGGTGAATCAGTCCTTTTCTGCAGATAAGTTGAAATTGCTTTAATTAGAAAACTTTTTCCTGTCCCCGCTTCTCCACTTACGTACAGTTTGACAGGCTCAAATGATGTACATGAGCACTCTTTTTTCTCATGTCTGAATCCATGTTCAATCTGTTCTGTGACTTCATCATATATCTTTTTCTGCTCAACGTTTAGTTGCTTTACCAAATCTTCTAAGTTAACTGCATTCTCTCTCTTGAGCTTGTTCCATAGCTCTTTCCACCTCATCCATGGCAGTGGCAGCTTCATTTTGGATAATTGGTCCTCCTAGTGGATCCTGACTCAATTAAGTAGAACTCTGACTATCTTGAGAACTGTTTCTGGCAATCTCTTCAGCAATTGTGGCTTCTTGCTCTATTTCTTCATTCAACATTTGCAGATAATTTTGAAAAAACAGGACATTCTATGGTATCCTTTGTTGCATTAAAAGAATCTTCGTAACAGAGAAAATCTCCAAGTAGTTCCTCTTCGATACGCCATGGCTTAAACAGTTGCAAAAGAGCTAAATAGTAAAATTCTCTTTTGTCTGGAGATTCACAACTCAATTTTCGATGATTAATCAAATGGCATTTTTTCTGCTTCACTAGACATCCTTCATTTCCAAAAACAGCATTGTAACGGGGTGCCCGAGGCGCCCCCTGGGGTCGACGTAACCTGTACACCCCCCTTTCTGTTTCCACAGCCCAGACAGGAATCACCGTGCTGGCACTCCGTGGAGGAACCGTACAGCGGAGAGGAAGAGGACAGCGCCGGCGGCCCCTTTAACTGGCCTCCAGCTACTGAGGGGGAGTGGCCAAACTCCGCTAGAAAAGAGGCAGGTGAGGCAGACCAGGTGTGTCTGTACACCGGCGGAGCAGTGTGTGGGAGGAGAGGCGCGGAGCGAAGTGGAGACGAGGAGGACGTTGAATGGTGGGAGGACGACTCACCCGATCTACGACTACAGCATCGGATCCAGTCCCGGGAGCTGACGGAGGAGGTGGTGTCCTACGAGGGATTTCCGCGGAGGCAGGAGGATCCCCCGGACTACCGCCAGGTCGACATCGCAGAGTTGGAGCAAAGGTCGTTGGTCTTCCGCCCCGCCGAGGAGGAGAGGAGTGAGGACGAGCCACGAGAGGACGACCCGAGGACCCGGGAAGACGGAGCGGAGCCCCGCAGCGGCGAGAGTTGTCAAGCAGCCGCAGGAGGAGATCCAGAGCCCGGACCGGAGCCAGGAGGCCATCGACACCGCGATCCGCCCAGCCACTCCCCCGGAGGGGCGTGGCTCCGCGAGGTACGTGACCGCATAGCGGGTTGGATCGGGAGGAGGGCGAGGCGCTAGAGCGCTTCCCACATAGAAACAGGGAAGGGGACGGAACGGAGCGTGGAAGTATTCCAGTTGCCCAAAAACCCCTATGCTAGCGGAAACAAGCTAAATACTAAGATACGTTGGGTGCACTTAGTATACCTCCCCTCACTTCCCCCCCCTGGTGTATGGGATTTGCACACGGAAGGCCGTGACAGTAACGCGCTTTTCCATTTTATTTGCATGGGTCCGCCTTGAGAGGACGGCACGACGGAGCCGGACGCTGTTGACCGAAGGCGGACATTAAAGACAAGGAGGACCGAGGGTGTCATCTCCAAGAGCCGGGCTGAGAGGAGTCGCTCACCAAGGAAGCCACCTGGGAGACTCAGAAGCACCGACCAGTTGTTGTCAACAATAAAACCTTTTTCTTTGATCACTAAGACCCGTCTCCTGCCTCTTCCTGCAGTCCCGCTTACAAGCATATTTTCCATTATTGATATCTTCTGTGATGTTCCTTTTATAACTATAGTTTTGCAGAACTTCATACAAACAAGCGTTCTCAAGGTGACTACTTCTATTTGGATAGAATGTATCCAACATGTTTGTCTTCAAAATATCTGTACTATTTGATTCTTTCTCCGCCAAATACTCAATTTCTTGTACAGATTTCAAAACTCGGTTTCGTGTTGCAGCAAGACCTAGACTCACCCAAATGATTGTTCTCGATTTGGCATAGAGACTTGCTGATGATAACTGATCAGAACATTCATATGCTCCAATTTCTCGATGCGACAACATCTTCAGACTGTAACTGTATAATTTCTTGCTTAAACTCTTTTCATGTGAAATGTCCTCCCACATTTCCTTTAGTTCTGTCTTTTCTTTTTTTGTGATGTAAGGTGTCACATATCGAGCCACAGCAATAGAGTTGTCAGCAACGAACTGAATATCCATGTTAGCATTCCACATGGACAAAATCACTGGGTTGTAGTCGTTGATGTACTTGGACTCTTCGTTTCTTTTCAAACTGTATGTATTTATGGGTGATTTCCTCGTCACAGTAAGTCGTAGAGATGACATCAAATTATTTACTCTTCCCTTAGAAATCACTGGTCGTGGAAAAGCAAAACAACATTTTATGTAGAACTTTTCCTTGGTTTTGAATTTTTGACGACAGTACTTCCCACAACGATGGGATTGGAAGTGTAAAACTTGTTGCCTTAAATTGTTTTCTTCAGTACTTTTAGGAACAGCACGTGTTGCATACTCTTCAATGAAACTCATCACTGTTTCATCCGAATCTGATCCAAATTTGTGTGCATCTTTAATCCACAACAACATATGTATATGAGGAGCACCTCTCGCTTGACACTCCTTTCTCCAAAAGAAATACAAAACCTCTCCAAGAGGAGGATTTTTTTTATTGGTAATAACAGACATCATAGCTTCAAATCTATGATTGAAATATCTGCATACATTCACTGGATCCAAAGAACACAGTTCTCCTGGTGTTTTCAATTCTATATGGCCGAGATACCCGCCACCCCCTCTCAACACAATCCCCAAGAATTGGGAAACCGGAAACAGTTCTTGAACTTTTGGAAGGCGGGAAGGGAGTCACCCTTCCCGGCCGTATTTATTAAAATATGAAACAAAAGAAAACATTAAAATAACAGTTTCATATAATGTACAATTTCATTTCCACATTACGATGTTGGCTAACCTTAACAGATCTCTAATACAAAGGTTCTCCTAGCCGATCTAACATCCTACAAACATTTGACTTGAAATTGTACATCCTAACGTTAAGGGCCAACGGCAAGGTCGTAACCGGTGTCAGATCCCTAAACCAGAAATACCACCCTCACTTGTGAGAGGGGCGACCGCACCGGGACGTACCTCAAGTGCATCTACCAATTTCCCTTTGTACTTGACGGGGGCCCCAATAAACTCGACGCCATTTAACGGTCGTTCGAGGGCTCGTGTGAGGTGTCTAAAAGGTAGCGTAAACCCCCTCCCGCACCCCACACAACTTACCCATCTGCCGTCGCAGATGTCCTGGCCCCGGGAAATTACCCAGGAGGGGCCGTAGCCCCTCCTATCCAGGAAGGGGCCTTGACCACCTTTCCTTTCCTTCCGGCGGCCTCTCCTTAGACAGGACCGCCTCCCCGTTGAGGGGCCAATTGGCCACCTCCCCCGCGCGCTCCCATCCGTAATGGGTGACGCCCCCTCATAGGGATCTTCCAATTACTGCTCACCGATCATGACCTTACCGCCCGACCAAAATAAATACGACAGTTCTACCTAAGTTACTAAGATTTACAAAGCAAAACAACATTTATTATTAGGCGAAAATGCTGATCAATCCTTGTTCAAAATTACTTTATTCGCAAAACATACTGAAAATAACCAATCTTTATTGCATCGTTAAGAAATTTCACGACAATCATCACAACCTGTAAGAAAACAGATAAAACCAAAGATACTATATCAACTGTATTTCCCACGAATTGCTGTCCTCAGGGGCTGGTGGGTGGGTCAAAATTGCTCTTCGTTCCGTCTCGAGCTCACGTGCAGCGGGGAGGTGCAGCTTCAGAGCACAGGAACAAGAGGATGCTTTCTTGGCTTCCGCTCCTTTTATCCGTCTTCAGGGTGGGCGTGAACCCGCCCCCGCCTGCCTCCGAGGGCGTGGCCGGCCGCGTTGGTGTCTAGGCCAGCCCACTCTAGGGCGGGAAAAAGGCGCGCCCCGGCTACGCCGCTTCGGGCATACCAGCCGAGACCCGCCTCCCGCCCAAGATGGCTTCCCGGGGGGATCGTGGTACTCCACCATACGTTCGGGGGGACCGATTGGTCGCCCCTTTCCATATGGCCGAGATACCCGCCACCCCCTCTCAACACAATCCCCAAGAATTGGGAAACCGGAAACAGTTCTTGAACTTTTGGAAGGCGGGAAGGGAGTCACCCTTCCCGGCCGTATTTATTAAAATATGAAACAAAAGAAAACATTAAAATATCAGTTTCATATAATGTACAATTTCATTTCCACATTACGATGTTGGCTAACCTTAACAGATCTCTAATACAAAGGTTCTCCTAGCCGATCTAACATCCTACAAACATTTGACTTGAAATTGTACATCCTAACGTTAAGGGCCAACGGCAAGGTCGTAACCGGTGTCAGATCCCTAAACCAGAAATACCCCCCTCACTTGTGAGAGGGGCGACCGCACCGGGACGTACCTCAAGTGCATCTACCAATTTCCCTTTGTACTTGACGGGGGCCCCAATAAACTCGACGCCATTTAACGGTCGTTCGAGGGCTCGTGTGAGGTGTCTAAAAGGTAGCGTAAACCCCCTCCCGCACCCCACACAACTTACCCATCTGCCGTCGCAGATGTCCTGGCCCCGGGAAATTACCCAGGAGGGGCCGTAGCCCCTCCTATCCAGGAAGGGGCCTTGACCACCTTTCCTTTCCTTCCGGCGGCCTCTCCTTAGACAGGACCGCCTCCCCGTTGAGGGGCCAATTGGCCACCTCCCCCGCGCGCTCACATCCGTAATGGGTGACGCCCCCTCATAGGGATCTTCCAATTACTGCTCACCGATCATGACCTTACCTCCACAGGCCGGATAGTTGACCGGCTATCCGGACCCCCCACAACACTCCTACCTAAAGGTCATGCTGTAAACTCCTTAACCATGCTATGAAGTCTCCTATGAGTAATTCGTTCCCCACCCGGGACAAATGAACCCCGTCCCCCAGATACATACTGTCCCCTTTAATACAACCATGCGAAACAGAATGCAGTGTACTTGAACGAAACAATCTACTCATTTTATTATTAATTTTCCTTACTGAATGATTCAGCGCAGAAACAGAAATAGCCCCCCGCCACACTTTCCGTGGGATCATATGGGACCATGCAATTGTGCACCCTGGAACTCTTCTCGCCAACCAACTTACCGTGGAAAGCATCGCCTCAAGAAGAAGTCGTCTACCAGTGGTCACCAAATCATTGCCCCCAAGATGTACTATGACTACAGACGGCGGTGACCTTGTCCGCCCTAACAAACCCTCGAAAAATGAGCGAAACTGGTCAATACAGAGCCCACCCCTTCCGTAGAAGGACACACTGTACCCGTATTCCCCAGCCACGTGAATCATGTCACCTGCTTTGAATACGTCCGCGGCACGCCTAACGTATGAGTGGCCCACGACCCACACCTCCTTTTTCACAGCTGGCAATGTCTGACCGCTGGCCCCCTGGTGTCGGGTCGACTGGACAGTCCGCCCCGCCTCGTAGGCTTGCGCAACTGAAAACCAAACAAAAACAAGAAGCGTGAGTACATCATAACAGCTTCACAACATGTGCAACCGCACATACCTCTTATAACAGTTCGAGGACCAACGCCCCACACGTTTTACTTGTTCAACGTTCAGACCCCTGGCTGTAGCTTCCGTGGCAGCCCCTATCCGAAAGGAATGGGTCCCAAAGTCGCCGGGGTTCAAGCCCGCGGCAGAAATCGACATCGCAAGCACCCGCTGAAACTGAAACCTCGTCAGTGGGGTGGCGTCAGCGTGTCTTAACAAGGTCCCCCCCCATGCTGCCACCCTCTGTGCTAAATATTCCTCTACGCACCCCACAGGGCACATGGCAGACCCGGGGATCCTCTGTATGATTATGCAGTCCCCGATTGCATCCTGATCGGATTTGGACCTGACAAACGAGACCGTCATTGTCTCCTCCCTGACCTGAATGTGTTCCCGGCACAGTCCCCCCATCGTATCCTGCTTGTTCCTTGCCACTAATTTGCTTACCCGCATAGCCCCATGGAAAGCTAATGCAAATGCGGCTCGGAACAACACTGCTTCGTACTGGGATGAACATGTTACCGGTAGCACGGATAATAACAGGGCCAACCTATCCAGACCTATCGGGTGCCTATCGTCTACTCTGCGACCCTCAAGGCGTTGCCACCCACGTAGCGCTTTTTGCACAACGAAAGACGCTGTCGGGTCCTGGATCCCATGAGCCCTTGCCATGAAGGAAATGGCGGCCCGATGCCTCTGGGCCGTAGCTACTGACTTGCCTGCGTGACGTAAAGAGAGCAGGAATCTCACTACACATTCTTCCAGACCCCAAAGCTCCCTCCCGGCAATACCCAAAAAGGCCCAATAGGAACGGAACGCCCCTTCATATGCCTTCCTCGTCCGGGGTGCTAAACTCTCTCCCACGAGGTCTTGTAGTTCGGGGCACCGAGAGACCAGAGAGCTTCGGGAAAGGGTGCCGCCACCGGGTCCGCTGTGGGCAGAAAACCCCAGAAGGCCTGCATACGGAAACGAGAGAGCGCATCAGCCGCTTGGTTCATTACCCCCGGCACGTGTTGCGCCCTAAACAGTACATTCAGTTGCATGCACAGCAACACAATTTCTTTGAGCAGCCTCAGAATCAATTTGCAACGTGCTGCCTGACTATTGATACACTCAACCACGGTCATGTTATCCGACCAGAACACCACAGAGTGATCCCTAAACCCTTCTGGCCATGTTTTCAAGGCTACCAGAATAGGGAATAGTTCGAGAAAAGCAATGTTACTCGTCAACCCGCACTCATGCCACCATGACGGCCATCTTTGAGCCGACCATTGTGTACCCAATATGGCGCCAAAACCCACACTCCCCGCCGAGTCTGTCCACAGCCCCAGCTCCTCGGAAGACACTGCCGGTTTATTCCAGACAATTCGACCATTGAAATCCGCCAGGAATGCAATCCAAATGCGCATGTCCTGGCGAACCTCTGCCGAGAGTCTCGTACGGTGATGTCCTTCCCTCAAGCCGATCATGGACTGTGCAATCGAGCGGGAAAAGGGGCGTGCCATCGGCATTACTCTTAGGGCAAAATTCAACTGACCAACCACCTGTTGCAATTGATGCAAGTTCACTTTCGTTGCACGAATACATGTCTCAAGGGATAACCTGAATTTTAACACTTTTTCTTTAGGTAAACGAAAACAACCCTCCACCGAGTCGAGCTCGATCCCCAGAAACTCAATCAAGGTCGAGGGACCCACCGTCTTACCTGGCGCCAACGGCACACCGAATTGATTCATTAGGACACAAAATTCATGTAAGGCCTGTCCACACTCAGAATCCCCGGCTGCCCCCAGAAACAAAAAGTCATCGAGATAGTGCATAACATGTTGAAAACCTGTCTTTCTTGTGAAAACCCACTGCAGAAAACAACTGAATTTCTCAAAATAAGCGCATGAAATCGAGCATCCCATTGGCATACATTTATCCATGTAATAGCGACCCTGAAACTGAAAACCAAGGAGACGCTGATCGTCTGGGTGTACCGGGAGCAACCGGAACGCTGACTCGATGTCCGATTTGGCCATCAGCGTCCCGGGCCCCAGGCGATTCAACATGGCTACGGCCTCATCAAAAGATGCGTACCGCACCGAACATACTTCCGGGTCTATCGCGTCATTCACGGAAAGACCATGTGGGGCTGATAAATTATGTATCAGCCGAAACTCACCCGGGTCCTTTTTGGGAACCACCCCTAGAGGAGAACACACAAAATTAGCAACTGGTGGCAAATCGAATGGACCGGCGACACGACCTCGAGCCACCTCTTTCCCAATCTTTACCTGCACCACTGCCGTGTGCTGTAAGACCGACAATTGTTTCTTACAGTCCGGTACCCCCTGAAAATCCCCCACTGGGATGCGGAAACCATATGAAAACCCGTTCCGTAACACCCCAGCGGAGGCATGATCTGGGTATTCGCTGAGCCAAGGAATCATCGCCATGGTATCAATCGGAGTCGGTAAAGGCGCCCCTCGGACTATATTAGACCTGTTTGGCGCCTCCCTTACCACCGTTATCACCCGTTTTGGCTCTGCACATGGACTCAGGATGGGATGACTGCCCGCACCCCCCACACTCATGTCTAAATTTGCATGACCCCTGGGGCCTGGTACATTTGCCCCTGTTAAAATTCCAACAGATCCCCCTTTTACCTGTGTTGCCATTCGGCTTCGTGTGGAACTCGTTACCTGTACCCGTCCAAAAGGGCGTCCCAGAGTTTTGGCGGGAGGATTCCCCCCCGTTACTCCCCACTAATGGTACCTTCAACATCCCTGTACTCTCCATTTTTTGCCAAGACACAGAATCGTAACAATCCCAAGACAACAACGGGTTGTGTTCTTTAGCTTTTCTAAACAGATTATCATAGCATAACCACTGATTGCCCCCATATGCCACAGAATACTCCATAATACGTGACTGATAAATGGGTAACTCGGTCAACAACTCAGGTCTGCGCTCCCCCATGATGGAAGTAAAAATTCCCCATGCTCTGCCCCAAGTACCAATGGTCTCGTCCACCTTAAAGGCGGCCATTTTTGCGCGCCAAACACTCGGATGCATGAGCTCCTTTTGACTCCTTACATGCTCGATCTCGTAATGGTCGGTAAGTAATGAAAACATGTTAACATATTTATCCGCCCAAATCAATTCCTTGACTTCTAGTGGGACGTGCTGGGCAATCTTCTCCTTTCGAGAAGGTGCAGAGTCCCCCCCGCAATCGACAATGGCCGCTTACCTGAAGTAGACCCCCCGCTTGTCGCCGAACTTGGGCCCGCTGTACTCCCCACCGCCGGGACCTGCGGGGGAACAGGAGATGGAGTCTTCGCAGCCTCCCTAGATTCCCGCAGTTGCCTCATCACTGCCCGTGCATCGTCAGCCGTGGCGCCCTCGCTATCGTTTCCCAACCACGCTGCCAATTGCGCCGCTAATTCGGGGGGATATCCTCCCTGTTCGCAGGGGTGACTACCACAGGGATTGGATTCCCCTCCTTTGGCGCCGGGGTTGGCTCCTCTCGTGGCGCTTCGGGAACCGGGGTCTCTCCCCCAAGTGCTCCCCTTCTGGGCCTCTTGCTCTTTCCACCGGGGATTGTTCCTTGTAAAGGCCGTTTCGGTCCTCCCTCCCCGTCCTTAGCCTCCACCTTTCTCTTCAGATCGGCTATCTCCTTCATGAGTATGCGGAGCATCTCCTCGGTACCGACCCGCTTTCCGACCTTCTTGGGCATTCTCAGACGGGATATCTATAAGACAAAAAGAGAGATTACAACGCTCAAAATTGCTCTTCGTTCCGTCTCGAGCTCACGTGCAGCGGGGAGGTGCAGCTTCAGAGCACAGGAACAAGAGGATGCTTTCTTGGCTTCCGCTCCTTTTATCCGTCTTCAGGGTGGGCGTGAACCCGCCCCCGCCTGCCTCCGAGGGCGTGGCCGGCCGCGTTGGTGTCTAGGCCAGCCCACTCTAGGGCGGGAAAAAGGCGCGCCCCGGCTACGCCGCTTCGGGCATACCAGCCGAGACCCGCCTCCCGCCCAAGATGGCTTCCCGGGGGGATCGTGGTACTCCACCATACGTTCGGGGGGACCGATTGGTCGCCCCTTTCCATATTTTGTATATTAGCATTTGCCTCGCGTAAAAATTCAAGTAAGTCGTCCCATGCATACTCAGCACAGCTAAGAGTGAGGAACCATGTAGGAGTTCCTAAGTTTCTTAGCATACATTTCATTTCCCCATGACAACGGTACCAATACTCGTTTGTACCACGCTGACATGCCATGAGATTGATTAGATGAGATTCCAAAATATTATCTTGCAGATTGACTTTTTCCATAAAGTCCCTTGCCGAAACATTTTGCAGATGTGCTCCACTTTTCAGTATATGATTTACTGCATATGAAAGTCACTTTCATACAGTAGATGAAACAAATATGGAATGCATTGACGAAACCTTGAATATTCAGCATATAATCTTAAAGTCCGGTATTCAGAAGCAGGAATTTGAACTGGTCGATTGTC
Organism: Lissotriton vulgaris; assembly: GCF_964263255.1. Taxonomy (NCBI): domain Eukaryota; kingdom Metazoa; phylum Chordata; class Amphibia; order Caudata; family Salamandridae; genus Lissotriton; species Lissotriton vulgaris. The sequence goes on from NC_141699.1 coordinate 575,394,353, forward strand.
ATATCGTCCACCTCGACCTGTTGGAAATAGCTGTGGAAAACAGCGAGCTTCCAAACTTTCTTCCCATACACTAATGGGACTTCCTTTTGCTGCTTTCATTTGAAACAAGTCAATTGCATTCCCCATTACTTCTTTGGAATGCAAAGGATGAACAGTATAATGTTCATATATTTCTTCACCTCTAGACACATCAACTTTTTCAATTTGGCCGAGTGAACAATCACTGTCTTCTTCTGCAGCTATTTCCTCTGCTTCAACACATACATGTTTGTAGTACTCATTGTTTTTGACCAAATACAACATTGCCTTTTTGACTTTCCAAACATCCACTAAATCTTGCCAGAGTTTCTTACTCTTTGTTGGAACCCCATTAACTTGAATAACTAAAGGTTCCTCTTCCACTTTTTCTACACCAATAATATCAATATTTTTCTTGAAATCTAGAGGCAAATAAACAACTCTTCCCTTTAATCCTCTCTGTAAATCTAAAGGAGGCAATTTCCCTGTCTTAGGCTCCATGCAAACAATTGCCTGAAAAGGATGGACACATTGAATCAAAAGAGATTCATATGTATTTAAATCCATCAATTCAGAAGGAATGTCTACCAACTCCAGATTATTATAAACAGCAGGCATTCTGTTTTCATTTAATTTATTATAACAATATTTACAAATGCGCTGATCAAAACTCAAATCAAAACAATTCTCCACCAACAAATAAGTTTCAAAATTCCTCCATTCACTATTATTTTCCATTTCACTTTTTGCATATAAATCAACTAACCTAGTCTGAATCTTATAATGAGTCCGTCGACAACACACACAAGTAAAATTAGGCCTTTCACTTTATTTCAACTGAAACTTGCTAATTTCCTGGTCAAACTTTTCTGTACTTGAAATCTGTACATTGTCTTCCACATTATCTTGTATTACTGTGTCAATTTCTACACTGTCCTCTTTTTCACAAAAATAACAAATCTCAATTTCTTCACAAATCTTCTTCACATCTAATTCAGTTCCATGCAAAAGAGCACTGTTTAACTGTTTAAGCGTAAGTGCTGGACTTTTTGCAAAATACAACCTTCTCACTAATTTCCTCATTTTGTTATGATGCACTGTTAACATCCTAAAATGATGAAAAACACTCTGACATACTTTTCTAGAAAGACAAGCCAATGAATGTCCATGCAAACCTGTGTTTTCTCTCACTCTGCAAGGATCTAAGTCTTGCAATATCTTCATTTTTTTTTTAGACTTTTCTTACTATATGTACGTAAGAAATTACGAAGCACATCGATAGAATCCTGTCGCACACTACAAATACTACTACATTTCCAATTGTACACTGGACCCTTAGTACGTCTTCCTAAAACTTCATCACTTAATACCTCTTCTACATCTCTAGACACAAGTTTCTCTTTTTCAATTGGACAACCATCTTTCACCTCCTATGCTCGACCACTGGTGTCAACTACATGCACTAAATCATTCTCCTGGAAATAACTCTCCTCATTAAAAAATGGCTCACAACTTGAACTATGCATCCATTCTCCAGAAAAAAACTTTACAAAAAGTAGTTTGATTAATTACTCTTTTAAATCTACTGTTTGATTTGAAAACATCAATTGCCTTGTTAAGTGTCCTAATTCTATTGATTAGAAAAATAAATAATTTGTTCTTAACTTCTAAAGCTTGATCAACAATCTTCTCTACATTTTTCTTTTTCTTATAAAAAGCAGCTCTCTGTGTACCTTTCTTAATGTTTTTTGATAAATTTAAAACTACCCTATTGCGAAACATTCGTTTACGTATGTCCCTAAATTCATTTTTTCTTCTATTCCTATAAATATTATTGTCTCCTGCTGCAGTAGTAAGATTTTGGGGAGACCTCTCCTTTCTCTTCAAATTTCCTGTCTCTTTCTGTAAACTTACATGTATATTTACATTTTTTTTTATCTATAAATATTCAGAAGAAAGGACTTCGTTGTCTTACCAGAAGCTTTTTTCGCATTTTTTGTAGTATTTGTTGTAGGACACTGTTTTAATTGCATTGCTGTTTTTTTTTTTTCGCATTGCATCTTTCCTTTTCCTCTGGCTTGTGGGCATTTTGCCTTAATATTGAAATGTTGATTTTAATCTGTGGTAAAAAAAAAAAAAACATTATAGACCACTATTATCAAACAACAAAGCAATGACAATAAGTAAACAATATAAACACTATAATACTTATACATATAACCTTATCTCTGTTTTTTAAATGTTATTGTAAAAAAATATTTTGAGCACATGAATTGGTTTTACATTATTGACAAGGATTAGACAGTACCATTGATTTGCCCCCAAAATCGTTTTTTGAATAACATTTTAACAACACAGCGCAGGTCCTATGTACAAGCATTCAATTTCACTAGTGAAACCTCATTGTTTCACAAAATACAAATCCTCTATCTTGCAAATGTTGATAGCAAACATTATCAAAAAGCAAGACACAAACCAACAACAAAGAAACTCAGGGCCTTATTTAGGAAGGCCTTGCGCCACCTGTGCGTCATTTTTTTCCCATGTTAAAAGTGACACACCTGCGGCACAAGGCAATCATAAATAAGGCCCAAATGTAAATACCATTGATTTGCCACCAAAATCGTTTTTTGAATAACATTTTACCAACACAGCGCAGGTCCTATGTACAAGCATTCAATTTCACTAGTGAAACCTCAGTGTTTCACAAAATACAAATCCTCTATCTTGCAAATGTTGATAGCAAGCATTATCAAAAAGAAAGACACAAACCAACAGCAAAGAAACTCAGGGCCATATTTATGAAGGCCTTGCGCCACTGGTGCATCATTCTTTCCCCATGTTAAAAGTGACGCACCTGCGACACAAGGCAATCAAAAATAAGGCCCAAATGTAAATACCATTGATTTGCCCCCAAAATCGTTTTTTGAATAACATTTTACGAACACAGCGCAGGTCCTATGTACAAGCATTCAATTTCACTAGTGAAACCTCACTGTTTCACAAAATATAAATCCTCTATCTTGCAAATGTTTATAGCAACAATTATCAAAAAGCAACACACAAACCAACACCAAAGAAATTCAGGGCCTTATTTAGTTTCATCGCTAATAAATGTACTAGAGACTGGCTCATCTTAATAATCAGTACCGCCCAACGTTTAAGCAAAGAACTTCTGAAGGAAATTATTGAGTTGGAGGAAACTATATCTAAGGATACGACCCTCTTGAATAGCAAAGAGCATCTACAGAGAATTCAGGACGATTTGGCAGACTATAAAAATTACATGGTCAATCAAAAAATTAAAGGATTAACCAAAAATGTAGAGAGGTATTCACATGAGTGGGCTTTTCCGTACGTTAAGGAAGAGTACTACCAACAGACAACAGATCAGCAAAGTGTAGGTACACGGCAGAGAGGTAGAGGTGGTAGACAGCAATTCAGACGTACCCCTAACAACTGGACGTTTGACAACACCTCTAGTGAAGAGGAAGAGGAACCCCAACAGGGCAATAGGGTTAGGTTTAACCAACAGAACCGCCAGGACGAAGATTTGGGGGCCCTACTGCGCTCTTTTTTAGGGCAAGGTCAGGGAACCAATCACAACAGGGGTAGGGGGAACCCATATGGCCGAGATACCCGCCACCCCCTCTCAACACAATCCCCAAGAATTGGGAAACCGGAAACCGTTCTTGAATTTTTGGAAGGCGGGAAGGGAGTCACCCTTCCCGGCCGTATTTATTAAAATATGAAACAAAAGAAAACATTAAAATAACGGTTTCATATAATGTACAATTTCATTTCCACATTACGATGTTGGCTAACCTTAACAGATCTCTAATACAAAGGTTCTCCTAGCCGATCTAACATCCTACAAAACATTTGACTTGAAATTGTACATCCTAACGTTAAGGGCCAACGGCAAGGTCGTAACCGGTGTCAGATCCCTAAACCAGAAATACCCCCCTCACTTGTGAGAGGGGCGACCGCACCGGGACGTACCTCAAGTGCATCTACCAATTTCCCTTTGTACTTGACGGGGGCCCCAATAAACTCGACGCCATTTAACGGTCGTTCGAGGGCTCGTGTGAGGTGTCTAAAAGGTAGCGTAAACCCCCTCCCGCACCCCACACAACTTACCCATCTGCCGTCGCAGATGTCCTGGCCCCGGGAAATTCCCCAGGAGGGGCCGTAGCCCCTCCTATCCAGGAAGGGGCCTTGACCACCTTTCCTTTCCTTCCGGCGGCCTCTCCTTAGACAGGACCGCCTCCCCGTTGAGGGGCCAATTGGCCACCTCCCCCGCGCGCTCCCATCCGTAATGGGTGACGCCCCCTCATAGGGATCTTCCAATTACTGCTCACCGATCATGACCTTACCGCCACAGGCCGGATAGTTGACCGGCTATCCGGACCCCCCACAACACTCCTACCTAAAGGTCATGCTGTAAACTCCTTAACCATGCTATGAAGTCTCCTATGAGTAATTCGTTCCCCACCCGGGACAAATGAACCCCGTCCCCCAGATACATACTGTCCCCTTTAATACAACCATGCGAAACAGAATGCAGTGTACTTGAACGAAACAATCTACTCATTTTATTATTAATTTTTCTTACTGAATGATTCAGCGCAGAAACAGAAATAGCCCCCCGCCACACTTTCCGTGGGATCATATGGGACCATGCAATCGTGCACCCTGGAACTCTTCTCGCCAACCAACTTACCGTGGAAAGCATCGCCTCAAGAAGAAGTCGTCTACCAGTGGTCACCAAATCATTGCCCCCAAGATGTACTATGACTACAGACGGCGGTGACCTTGTCCGCCCTAACAAACCCTCGAAAAATGAGCGAAACTGGTCAATACAGAGCCCACCCCTTCCGTAGAAGGACACACTGTACCCGTATTCCCCAGCCACGTGAATCATGTCACCCGCTTTGAATACGTCCGCGGCACGCCTCACGTATGAGTGGCCCACGACCCACACCTCCTTTTTCACAGCCGGCAATGTCTGACCGCTGGCCCCCTGGTGTCGGGTCGACTGGACAGTCCGCCCCGCCTCGTAGGCTTGCGCAACTGAAAACCAAACAAAAACAAGAAGCGTGAGTACATCATAACAGCTTCACAACATGTGCAACCGCACATACCTCTTATAACAGTTCGAGGACCAACGCCCCACACGTTTTACTTGTTCAACGTTCAGACCCCTGGCTGTCGCTTCTGTGGCAGCCCCTATCCGAAAGGAATGGGCCCCAAAGTCGCCGGGGTTCAAGCCCGCGGCAGAAATCGACATCGCAAGCACCCGCTGAAACTGAAACCTCGTCAGTGGGGTGGCGTCAGCGTGTCTTAACAAGGTCCCCCCCCATGCTGCCACCCTCTGCGCTAAATATTCCTCTACGCACCCCACAGGGCACATGGCAGACCCAGGGATCCTCTGGATGATTACGCAGTCCCCGATCGCATCCTGATCGGATTTGGACCTGACAAACGAGACCGTCATTGTCTCCTCCCTGACCTGAATGTGTTCCCGGCACAGCCCCCCCATCGTATCCTGCTTGTTCCTTGCCACTAATTCGCTTACCCGCATAGCCCCATGGAATGCTAATGCAAATGCGGCTCGGAACAACACTGCTTCGTACTGGGATGAACATGTTACCGGTAGCACGGATAATAACAGGGCCAACCTATCCAGACCTATCGGGTGCCTATCGTCTACTCTGCGACCCTCAAGGCGTTGCCACCCACGTAGCGCTTTTTGCACAACGAAAGACGCTGTCAGGTCCTGGATCCCATGAGCCCTTGCCATGAAGGAAATGGCGGCCCGATGCCTCTGGGCCGTAGCTACTGAATTGCCTGCGTGACGTAAAGAGAGCAGGAATCTTACTACACATTCTTCCAGACCCCAAAGCTCCCTCCCGGCAATACCCAAAAAGGCCCAATAGGAACGGAACGCCCCTTCATATGCCTTCCTCGTCCGGGGTGCTAAACTCTCTCCCACGAGGTCTTGTAGTTCGGGGCACCGAGAGACCAGAGAGCTTCGGGAAAGGGTGCCGCCACCGGGTCCGCTGTGGGCAGAAAACCCCAGAAGGCCTGCATACGGAAACGAGAGAGCGCATCAGCCGCTTGGTTCATTACCCCCGGCACGTGTCGTGCCCTAAACAGTACATTCAGTTGCATGCACAGCAACACAATTTCTTTGAGCAGCCTCAGAATCAATTTGCAACGTGCTGCCTGACTATTGATACACTCAACCACGGTCATGTTATCCGACCAGAACACCACAGAGTGATCCCTAAACCCTTCTGGCCATGTTTTCAAGGCTACCAGAATAGGAAATAGTTCGAGAAAAGCAATGTTACTCGTCAACCCGCCCTCATGCCACCATGACGGCCATCTTTGAGCCGACCATTGTGTACCCAATATGGCGCCAAAACCCGCGCTCCCCGCCGAGTCTGTCCACAGCCCCAGCTCCTTGGAAGACACTGCCGGTTTATTCCAGACAATTCGACCATTGAAATCCGCCAGGAATGCAATCCAAATGCGCATGTCCTGGCGAACCTCTGCCGAGAGTCTCGTACGGTGATGTCCTTCCCTCAAGCCGACCATGGACTGTGCAATCGAGCGGGAAAAGGGGCGTGCCATCGGCATTACTCTTAGGGCAAAATTCAACTGACCAACCACCTGTTGCAATTGATGCAAGTTCACTTTCGTTGCACGAATACATGTCTCAAGGGATAACCTGAATTTTAACACTTTTTCTTTAGGTAAACGAAAACAACCCTCCACCGAGTCGAGCTCGATCCCCAGAAACTCAATCAAGGTCGAGGGACCCACCGTCTTACCTGGCGCCAATGGCACACCGAATTGATTCATTAGGACACAAAATTCATATAAGGCCTGTCCACACTCAGAATCCCCGGCTGCCCCCAGAAACAAAAAGTCATCGAGATAGTGCATTACATGTTGAAAACCTGTCTTTCTCGTGAAAACCCACTGCAGAAAACAACTGAATTTCTCGAAATAAGCACATGAAATCGAGCATCCCATTGGCATACATTTATCCATGTAAAAGCGACCCTGAAACTGAAAACCAAGGAGACGCTGATCGTCTGGGTGTACCGGGAGCAACCGGAACGCTGACTCGATGTCCGATTTGGCCATCAGCGTCCCGGGCCCCAGGCGATTCAACATGGCTACGGCCTCATCGAAAGATGCGTACCGCACCGAACATACTTCCGGGTCTAACGCGTCATTCACGGAAAGACCACGTGGGGCTGACAAATTATGTATCAGCCGAAACTCACCCGGGTCCTTCTTGGGGACCACCCCTGAAGGAGAACACACGAAATTAGGAACTGGTGGCAAATCGAATGGACCGGCGACACGACCTCGAGCCACCTCTTTCCCAATCTTTACCTGCACCACTGCCGTGTGCTGTAAGACCGACAATTGATTCTTACAGTCCGGTACCCCCTGAAAATCCCCCACTGGGATGCGGAAACCATATGAAAACCCGTTCCGTAACACCCCAGCGGAGGCATGATCTGGGTATTCGCTGAGCCAAGGAATCATCGCCATGGTATCAATCGGAGTCGGTAAAGGCGCCCCTCGGACTATATTAGACCTGTTTGGCGCCTCCCTTACCACCGTTATCACCCGTTTTGGCTCTGCACATGGACTCAGGATGGGATGGCTGCCCGCACCCCCCACATTCATGTCTAAATTTGCATGACCCCTGGGGCCTGGTACATTTGCCCCTGTTAAAATTCCAACAGATTCCCCTTTTACCTGTGTTGCCATTCGGCTTCGTGTGGAACTCGTTACCTGTACCCGTCCGAAAGGGCGTCCCAGAGTTTTGGCGGGAGGATTCCCCCCCGTTACTCCCCACTAATGGTACCTTCAACATCCCTGTACTCTCCATTTTTTGCCAAGACACAGAGTCGTAACAATCCCAGGACAACAACGGGTTGTGTTCCTTAGCTTTTCTAAACAGATTATCATAGCAGAACCACTGATTGCCCCCATATGCCACAGAATACTCCATAATACGTGACTGATAAATGGGTAACTCGGTCAACAACTCAGGTCTGCGCTCCCCCATGATGGAAGTAAAAATTCCCCATGCTCTGCCCCAAGTACCAATGGTCTCGTCCACCTTAAAGGCGGCCATTTTTGCGCGCCAAACACTCGGATGCATGAGCTCCTTTTGACTCCTTACATGCTCGATCTCGTAATGGTCGGTAAGCAATGAAAACATGTTAACATATTTATCCGCCCAAATCAATTCCTTGACTTCTAGTGGAACGTGCTGGGCAATCTTCTCCTTTCGAGAAGGTGCAGAGTCCCCCCCCGCAATCGGCAATGGCCGCTTACCTGAAGTAGACCCCCCGCTTGTCGCCGAACTTGGGCCCGCTGTACTCCCCACCGCCGGGACCTGCGGGGGAACAGGAGATGGAGTCTTCACAGCCTCCCTAGATTCCCGCAGTTGCCTCATCACTGCCCGGGCGTCGTCAGCCGTGGCGCCCTCGCTATCGTTTCCCAACCACGCTGCCAATTGCGCCGCTAACTCGGGGGGCATATCCTCCCTGTTCGCAGGGGTGACTACCACAGGGATTGGATTCCCCTCCTTTGGCGCCGGGGTTGGCTCCTCTCGTGGCGCTTCGGGAACCGGGGTCTCCCCCCCAAGCGCTCCCCTTCTGGGCCTCTTGCTCTTTCCACCGGGGATTGTTCCCTGTAAAGGCCGTTTCGGTCCTCCCTTCCCGTCCTTAGCCTCCACCTTTCTCTTCAGATCGGCTATCTCCTTCATGAGTATGCGGAGCATCTCCTCGGTACCGACCCGCTTTCCGACTTTCTTGGGCATTCTCAGACGGGATATCTATAAGACAAAAAGAGAGATTACAACGCTCAAAATTGCTCTTCGTTCCGTCTCGAGCTCACGTGCAGCGGGGAGGTGCAGCTTCAGAGCACAGGAACAAGAGGATGCTTTCTTGGCTTCTGCTCCTTTTATCCGTCTTCAGGGTGGGCGTGAACCCGCCCCCGCCTGCCTCCGAGGGCGTGGCCGGCCGCGTTGGTGTCTAGGCCAGCCCACTCTAGGGCGGGAAAAAGGCGCGCCCCGGCTATGCCGCTTCGGGCATACCAGCCGAGACCCGCCTCCCGCCCAAGATGGCTTCCCGGGGGGATCGTGGTACTCCACCATACGTTCGGGGGGACCGATTGGTCGCCCCTTTCCAGGAAGAGGCAGAGGGAGAGGCAACTTAGTACCCCAATGGCAGACCCACTCACCCAGGGTGACTCGCAGCAGGGGCCGTACACAGAGCTAGAAGAAAGCATTGTTGTGAATTTATCTGACTACGCTCTAACACCGGATGAAGAGCGAATCTTGAACAAAGGTTTAGGGTTCGTTCCTACACCCAGACACGATGCCTTTAAATGCCGCACTGAATTCCATGAAACAATGAGGAGAATTAAACTTAAAAAGTTTTTTGCCAATAGAGAAAAAGACACTGACTCGTTCAGAGGGACTACGCTCAAAAAACCTTCCACTTTTTGTCCTCCTATGGTGACTATGGGTCCGGAGGTTGCTGTCTTCGAGGAAAGGGTCTTACAGGACATAGAAAACTTTGAAAAATCCCAGGAACATTGTAGATACTCAAATATGACTAAAGATGATTGGAATGCAGTCAGATCCCTTGAACAGAATAGTCTGCTGACTATAAAATCAGCAGATAAGGGAGGCGCGGTTGTTGTACTAAATACTAAAGATTACGATGCAGAAGTGCAACGTCTATTGAGTGTACGTACCAACTACCGTCCTCTCAATAAGGACCCTGTCGAGGAGTTGTCTGGAATGATCAAAGCAATGGTGAGTAGGGCTAAGGCCAACAAATGGATCTCGGTAAAAGAAGCGGAGTTTCTAATCAATGACACCCCCAGGACTCCAGCTCTATATATCTTACCAAAGATTCACAAGCCCACTCGCCCACCCCCCCGGTAGGCCTATCGTTTCGGGGATACAATCTATCCTTGAGCCCCTTTCGCAATATGCGGATTATTTTCTGCGGGAGGCAGTGTTGAACCAACCTTCCTTTATAAAAGACACTACCGATATTTTGAACATTTTGGAGAGTGTTTCCTTCGACCCTGACGTACAATGGTTGGTAACCATCGACGTAGAATCTCTGTACACGAGTATCCCTCAGGACGCGACGCTGGTGGCAGCAACGCGCACCCTGAGGGACCTCGAGTGGTTCTATGATGTCCCACAATCATTCGTCATGGAATGCGTTGAAGTGGCTTTAACTCGTAACTACTTCATGTACAAGAACCAACTGTACTTACAGACCTCTGGGACTTCTATGGGGGCCACCATGGCCCCCAGCCTGGCATGCATATACGTCGGCCAGTTTGAGGAGCACATCGTCTATCCGGATACCAACCCTTTCCAGAGGCAGATCTGCCTCTGGAAAAGATATATAGACGATGTGCTGTGCATCTGGTCCGGCTCAGAGGAGTCGCTGCTTGAATTTTGCACTTGGTTAAATTCACAGGACCAGAGCCTTAAATTTACTTGGTCATACAGTCATACTCGGGCCACCTATCTGGACCTGGACATTGAGGCCAATGATGTCGGCACTTTGAGTACTCGGGTCCACCAAAAACTCACGGATAGGAATTCCCTATTATTGTATAACTCATACCATCCCAGGGCCCTACGTGATAATCTTCCGGTGGGCCAATTTCTTCGTTATCGGAGAAATTGTTCTGAGACCAAAACTTTTGTTGCACAGTCCATGGACCTCACGAAAAAACTAGAACAGCGTAACTATCCACGTAAGGTCGTGAATAATGCAAGAAAGAGGGCGCTCAATACCCCCAGAGACACCTTACTTGAGCATAATACCAGGGAGAGAAAAGACTGCTTACCGGTGGTTATGACTTTCGAACCTATGGCCACGAAGATCAGGCAGTCAGTTCGAAAACACTGGGGTTTGTTAAGTAATAAAGAGTTTACCATGCCCCCCCCTAGATTTGCTTTCAAAAGGTCAGGGAATCTAAAGGACAGACTTGTCCATACTCGGGACCGAGTACCTTTGAGAAGTGATACTACGACGATACCTAAGGGACATTACCCGTGTGGTACATGTTCAGTGTGCCCACTTACCAGCAAATGCAGTAGTGTTACGTTATCCACTGGAAGAGAATGGTTCCTAAACCAATTCAGCAACTGTAACACCACTAATGTGGTTTATAGGCTGACATGCAGTTGTGGTTTACAGTACATTGGACTTACCACAAGAAAAGTAAAAGTACGCATACAGGAACATCTAAGTACCATCAGGGCTGGGAAGTTGACCACCAAGTTAGTCCAACACTGTTACAAAGAGAAACACAGCTTCACATGGACAGTGCTGGAAACTGTAAAGGGAAACCCTACTAATGTCGAGTCAATCCTGATCACAAAAGAAGCGAAATGGATTTTCAGAGAGAGCAGTGATAAACAGGGCCTTAATGAATTTATAGAGTGGAACAAGGTTAAATAACTGGTCATCCACCTAGTATGCTCGTCTATCCTGATTTGGAACCCCACAGCCAATGCTGTCGGCTGTATTTAAATAGAACTGCTCTGTGGCCACCATTATTGGATATTAGCATCACCTGCGCTACACTTTATGTACATATAATGCTATATTACTGGTGTTTTACCCCAATTCCTATGTCCAGTGTATTTACAACTCTTCTGGTGTCCTTAGGCTATTCAGACACTATCACTGTTTTGGCTCCCCATAGCCATTGCAGTCAGCAGTATTATATATAACTGCTCTGTGGCTATACCAACTGCCACCATTATTTGATATTAACATCACCTGCGCTACACTCTATGTACATATTATGTTACATTACTGATGTTCTACCCCAATCCTATGTCTAGTGTGTTTTAAACTCTTCTGTTTTCCCTAGGTTATTCAGATACAGTTTCACTATGTTTTTCACCACTCTGTAATGGCTCCCATTGTGGTTATGGTTTTCCCTTTAGCCTTATGACTATTTATACAGTTGAGGGAAATTGATATATGAGGGCGAGTACTCTGTTATAAGTGAGGAGGATGACTCGATTTATCCTTCAATTTTACCATATCCCTTACGTGAGTATTTGGTGAAAGCCTCCTTATAACTTTTACTGAATCGATTCCACACACTCAGGTTTGTTGTGCCTTTCCAGTATGGCGCCCGTTTCTGTTAGTGAAGTCCTGTACACTCTGTAGCCCACATCACGTGACGGGGGCATCCGTCGATCACGTGACCGTGGTGCGCGACGCGGGATTACCTGGCTGGGATCTTTAAATGGTGTACTCCGGCTTTCGCCAGTCGTTCCTGGGATGATACAACGCCCAGTTTCCTCGTCTGTACGGTAAGGAGAGGGCTCTGGGTCACCGGCGCCGCTGCCGGCTTTAGGCATGCGCCACGGAGGTAATTTCATAGTAGCTTGTAGATCTTGGCTCATTTCACATGACTGCTCTCCGTTTGGCAAGGATGCCATTGACCCGTTTCTAAGTTTTTTAGACGGGGCGCTAAGTTTTTTAGACGGGGCGCTAGTTTATCTCATCCCACTTCCCACAGGTTATACATAGTTTGATCGGTATGACCGCCCTAGAAACAGCAAAGGGGGCGCCATACATGTATTGATACTGGGCAATAAATAATAATAAATATGTATGATGTGCAAATGTTCCACGTGTTTACCCTATACAAATAAGATAACGACTTTTAACAAAGCACAGGTAGCAGGTCACCTTTTGCACAGACATCAATGAGTGCTATCTTTCAGCCAGACAGCATTGACATGGCAGAATAGAGAGGTTTTCCATTATTCTCTGTGGATGCTCTTGTTGGGGGTTGCATATATATGTATGCATCGGGGTGACATGATTGCTCTAATGGGGTGGCAGCCCATGCATAGAATGGCATTTTCAAGAGCTGGCCATTATAGACCCTTGATACTGATTATATGCAAATACCTTACAGGTTGATGTGACAACCGACTGTCCGGTGGAGTACCCCTCCTTTTCAGCTGGTACGAGGGAGCATAGCTGAATAAGGGTAATTGTTTTTGAAAATGTAAACTAACATTGAATAGTCTTTGCTATAAGAAGCACAGACATTTGGTTGGTTTAGAATATGACCTGGTCGTGATTTTAGTTGTTTCTTCTGTTTATTTTTTCAACTCGGCAGCTTCCTGTCTAAAAGATGTTTGAAGGAGGTGCAGTAACAGAGTATTGACCCTGATGAATCTGCCATAAAGGTTTCTGGGCAGTGAAACATGTTGGTCACAGGTAGTGGTATGCAACTTTAAGCTACCCTCCTTTTTATTTCAACTTCACACACCCGATTCATAAATAAAAGTAGTACGAGTGGTGTGGTTGTTGATTTTATCGTTCACTCTGTCTTGTTTGTCCAAGGAGTCACGCTCTCAATCTCCTTGATTTGCACCCTCTATCCTTTTCCTTGTCTCACTTATTCACCAAAATTCTGGAATAGGAACGGCCGCCTATGATGAGAAAGGGGCCAAGTCTCTGGTAAACATCTGACCAGATTGCCCCGTGGGTGTTCGCCCGTGAGGTGCCTTCCTCTCCGCCACACTTTTTTTCACTTATTATTTTGGTATACGTGTGGTTCTGTGTATGGTCCTAAACCGGGCAGACATTTTTTGGGTTGCGCCGAGCTGAAAATTTATGAACCCCCCACAATTAGCGAAAACGAAAGACTAGAATGTCTGGTTCAGGACGGTAGGGCATTAGAGACAACAAACACCTTAATGCAGAAATAATACCGGGTGTTTTTACAAAATTCTACTTCCTGAGAATTTAGGTGGATCAAAGTCGCATGCCTGCTAGATAATTTCTAACACCAGTCCCGGGTTTTGGGAATCTTTTGGATTGCATTTGATGAGTGGAGGGTTTTTCCCATTAATACCCGTAATAGTCCCTCTAAGCTCCTTTTGTTAATGAACCTTATTTATAAAGGCCTTGCGCCACCGGTGCGTCATTTTTTTCCCATGTTAAAAGTGACGCACCTGCGGCACAAGGCAATCAAGAATAAGGCCCAAATGTAAATACCATTGATTTGCCCCCAAAATCGTTTTTTGAATAACATTTTACCAACACAGCGCAGGTCCTATGTACAAGCATTCAATTTCACTAGTGAAACCTCAGTGTTTCACAAAATACAAATCCTCTATCTTGCAAATGTTGATAGCAAACATTATCAAAAAGCAAGACACAAACCAACAACAAAGTAACTCAGGGCCTTATTTAGGAAGGCCTTGCGCCACCGGTGCGTCATTTTTTTCCCATGTTAAAAGTGACGCACCTGTGGCACAAGGCAATCATAAATAAGGCCCAAATGTAAACACCATTGATTTGCCACCAAAATCGTTTTTTGAATAACATTTTACCAACAGAGCGCAGGTCCTATGTATAAGCATTCAATTTCACTAGTGAAACCTCAGTGTTTCACAAAATACAAATCCTCTATCGTGCAAATGTTGATAGCAAACATTATCAAAAAGCAAGACACAAACCAACAACAAAGAAACTCAGGGCCTTATTTAGGAAGGCCTTGCGCCACCGGTGCGTCATTTTTTTCCCATGTTAAAAGTGACGCACCTGCGGCACAAGGCAATCATAAATAAGGCCCAAATGTAAATACCATTGATTTGCCACCAAAATCGTTTTTTGAATAACATTTTACCAATACAGCGCATGTCCTATGTACAAGCATTCAATTTCACTACTAAAACCTCACTGTTTCACAAAATACAAATCCTCTATCTTGCAAATGTTAATAGCAACAATTATCAAAAAGCAACACACAAACCAACACCAAAGAAATTCAGGGCCTTATTTATAAAGGCCTTGCCCCACGAGTGCGTCATTTTTTTCCCATGTTAAAAGTGACGCACCTGCGGCACAGGGCAATCAAAAATAAGGCCCAAATGTAAATACCATTGATTTGCCCCCAAAATCGTTTTTTGAATAACATTTTACCAACACACCGCAGGTCCTATGTACAAGCATTCAATTTCACTAGTGAAACCTCACTGTTTCACAAAATAAAAATACTCTATCTTGCAAATGTTGATAGCAAACATTATCAAAAAGCAAGACACAAACCAACAACAAAGAAACTCAGGGCCTTATTTAGGAAGGCCTTGCGCCACCGGTGCGTCATTTTTTCCCATGTTAAAAGTGACACACCTGCGGCACAAGCCAATCATAAATATGACCCAAATGTAAATACCATTGATTTGCCATCAAAATCTTTTTTGGAATAACATTTTACCAACACAGTGCAGATCCTATGTACAAGCATTCAATTTCACTCTTGAAACCTCACTGTTTCACAAAAGACAATTCCTCTATCTTGCATATTTTAATATCAAGCATTTCCAAAAAACATACCACAAACCAACACCAAAGAAACTCAGGGCCTTATTTTTGAAAGCCTTGCTCCACCGGTGCGTCATTTTTTTCCCATGTCAAAAGTGACGCACCTGCAGCACAAGCCAATCATAAATATGACCCAAATGTAAATACCATTGATTTGCCACCAAAATCATTTTTGGAATAACATTTTACCAACACAGCGCAGGTCCTATGTACAAGCATGCAATTTCACTAGTGAAACCTCAGTGTTTCACAAAATACAAATCCTCTATCTTGCAAATGTTGATAGCAAACATTATCAAAAAGCAAGACAAAAACCAACAACAAAGAAACTCAGGGCCTTATTTAGGAAGGCCTTGCGCCACCGGTGTGTCTTTTTTTTCCCATGTTAAAAGTGACGCACCTGCGGCACAAGCCAATCATTAATATGACCCAAATGTAAATACCATTAATTTGCCACCAAAATCGTTTTTGGAATAACATTTTACCAACACAGTGCAGATCCTAGGTACAAGCATTCAATTTCACTCCTGAAACCTCACTGTTTCACAAAAGACAATTACTCTATCTTGCATATTTTAATATCAAGCATTTCCAAAAAACATACCACAATCCAACAGCAAAAAAACTCAGGGCCTTATTTTTGAAAGCCTTGCTCCACCGGTGCGTCATTTTTTTCCCATGTCAAAAGTGACGCACCTGCAGCACAAGCCAATCATAAATATGACCCAAATGTAAATACCATTGATTTGCCACCAAAATCATTTTTGGAATAACATTTTACCAACACAGCGCAGGTCCTATGTACAAGCATGCAATTTCACTAGTGAAACCTCAGTGTTTCACAAAATACAAATCCTCTATCTTGCAAATGTTGATAGCAAACATTATCAAAAAGCAAGACAAAAACCAACAACAAAGAAACTCAGGGCCTTATTTAGGAAGGCCTTGCGCCACCGGTGTGTCTTTTTTTTCCCATGTTAAAAGTGACGCACCTGCGGCACAAGCCAATCATTAATATGACCCAAATGTAAATACCATTAATTTGCCACCAAAATCGTTTTTGGAATAACATTTTACCAACACAGTGCAGATCCTAGGTACAAGCATTCAATTTCACTCCTGAAACCTCACTGTTTCACAAAAGACAATTACTCTATCTTGCATATTTTAATATCAAGCATTTCCAAAAAACATACCACAATCCAACAGCAAAAAAACTCAGGGCCTTATTTTTGAAAGCCTTGCGCCACCGGTGTGTCATTTTTTTCCCATGTTAAAAGTGACTCACCAGCGGCACAAGCCAATCATAAATATGACCCAAATGTAAATACCATTGATTTGCCACCAAAATCGTTTTTGGAATAACATTTTACCAACACAGCGCAGGTCCTATGTACGAGCAATCAATTTTACTCCTGAAACCTCACTGTTTCACAAAAGACAATTCCTCTATCTTGCATATTTTAATATCAAGCATTTTTAAAAAACATACCACAAACCAACAGCAAAAAAACTCAGGGCCTTATTTTTGAAAGCCTTGCGCCACCGGTGCGTCATTTTTTTCCCATGTTAAAAGTGACGCACCTGCGGCACAAGCCAATCATAAATATGACCCAAATGTAAATACCATTGATTTGCCACCAAAATCGTTTTTGGAATAACATTTTACCAACACAGCGCAGGTCCTATGTACAAGCATTCAATTTCACTACTGAAACTTCACTGTTTCACAAAATACAAATCCTCTATCTTGCAAATGTTGATAGCAAGCATTATCAAAAAGCAACACACAAACCAACAGCAAAGAATCTCAAGTCCTTATTTATGAAAGCCTTGCACCACTGGTACGTCATTTTTTTCCCATGTTAAAAGTGACGCACCTGCGGCACAAGGCAATCACAATAAGGCCCAAATGTAAATACCAGATTTGCACCCAAAATTGCCCAAATGTAAATACCATTGATTTTCCCCAAAAATCGTTTTTTAAATAACATTTTACCAACACAGCGCAGGTCCTATGTACAAGCATTCAATTTCACTAGTGAAACCTCACTGTTTCACAAAATACAAATCTTCTATCTTGCAAATGTTAATAGCAAGAATTATCAAAAAGCAACACACAAACAAACAGCAAAGAAACTCAGGGTCTTATTTATGAAAGCCCTGCGCCACCAGTGCGTCATTTTTTCCCATGTTAAAAGTGACGCACCTGCGGCACAAGCCAATCAAAAATAAGGCCCAAATGTAAATACCATTGATTTGCCCCCAAAATCGTTTTTTGAATAACATTTTACCAACACAGCGCAGGTCCTATGTACAAGCATTCAATTTCACTACTGAAACCTCACTGTTTCACAAAAGACAAATCCTCTATCTTGCATATTTTAATAACAAGCATTTCCAAAAAACATGCCACAAACCAACAAGAAAAAAATCTCAATCTGCTTCCTAATTTGAGATAACGCAGGTGACATAATTCTAAAACATTCAAATATATTTCTTTACAGAGGCAGAGACTATTAATTTCTTCTCAAAAATATAAGCCATCCATTTACCCCAAAATCGTTTTTTAAATAACTTTTTACAAACACAACACAAGTCCCATGTACAAGCATTCAATTTTACTACTGAAACTTCACTATCTGATTCCAAATCTTCTCCATAGAGCAAACTTCTACCCATTCCCAACGTTTTAGGTCCTCCATCTTGTGTCTCAATTCTACAAAAACACAAAATGGCGGACTCCCGTAGCGCTTACTGGTGCGCGTACCGGGGCGCGCACCGGGAAGCGCTCCCAAAAAAAAGGTGGGAAATGAAATTACATAAAAACCACTGAACAGACTTTCACCAAATATAGAACAGGCCCTACTATATACCAGTCCCTACCATTTTCCCAAATTTGGTAAAATTCCATTGACGCATTTAGGCTGTAGCTCTGTCTAAATATCCTGAGGTAAATTACATGACAAAAACACATATGAAAGCTTTAGAATATACAACCAATTAAAATGTTACTTACATTTTTTACTTTTATGTGCTGACATTTGATTGGTTAAGTACATGAATATATATGAAAAATGAGAGAGAAACACAGCCATTTTGACTAATAGTACCTGAGGGACATTTCAAAAGAATTTTCACAGAAAACTTCAACTGCTTTTAAAAAGGTAAGTTAATATTTTTGAAGGGGAACTATGTTGTGCACTTCAAGTTAATTTGACAAAACGTTTTCAGATAGTTATATATCCTGTCCCTCTGTAAGAATTAGAGATTGAGATAGGCTTCACTGTTATAATTATGGATTGATTAAGGCTTCTCTGATATAATTATGAATTTACTTAGGCTTCATCACAGGCACTTTTTAATAGTTCTACTTCCTGCCTAAAACCATACACTGCCCAAAGATAACTTCACTGTTAAAAACTCACAAGTACCTGTCTGATCTTAAACCCAACAGTGCCCTATCTCTACTGATATATTTATTTTTTATGCAATTTACAGCAAAAAAATGGAAGGAGAAGAAAATAAAATTAATAGTTCATTTGAAATTAATATGGAAAACAATCCTAAGGAAGACAAAGATGAAATAGACTTTTTGGATCACTCTCTGGACCAAGACTTAATTAATTGTGTAGAAGAAATTGAATCATGGAATCCAAATGAGGACATACCTGATGAATTAATGTTGGAAATTCTTTTAGATTTTGAAAAATCACAGCAATAAATGTATAATTAAAAATTAAAAATTGTTTGAGACATTATTCTTTTTTATATGTAAATTATGAAATAGTACCAAAATAGATATAATATAAAGTGAGACTTAAAATATACTGTGCAACTTTTTTATGTTACATAGTAATTTTGCTCATAGTTACTTCCATTCTCCCACTATATTATCTCCAATATGTATTTAACATCTCTTTATCATCTCCTGCCTCCATGTTGTTTCTGCTTTCCTGACAAACTATGGTATGAATTCCATATACCACAATAACTTCTGTAACAACATGCAAGATATCAACAAAGGAGACGGTGTATATACAATTTTAGACTCTGCATTGGTACCTACATGTTGGTACTGAATAATAAAAAAAAAACAACAAAAAGAATAATTAATAAACATACAGTTTTTGAAAAGTCTATCATTCTTTTTTCCTCATGGTACACTCCCGGGTGCGCTCTCCGCGAAAATCGAAAAAAAAATAAAAACAATTTTGACCCAGCGGGGCCCTTTTATGGCCCCCACATCAAACTTAGGGGGTCAGGGGGGTCTACCTTGCCCCCTTATGGTCAATTCTCCCCTTTGTTTTTGCCATCTCATGTGTCTCGATTTCACCGAGAGACAAGATGGCGGCCACTCCGGACTGTTTCGAATGTTTACAGACACCCGAGAGCCAATCAGCTTTTCACATGCAAGTCGCGTGGCGCGCCCGGTACGTGCCTGGGTGCGCGTACCGGGGCGCTGCCATAGATATATATATTTTTTTCAACCTAAATTACTCAAAATCCACTGGAGCACATATCTTGAGACATAGCAAAGGCACATCGGGCTACCAGTCCCTACAATTTTGCCAAGTTTGGTGGAAATCCATTCAGCCGTTCGGGCTAAAAGTGAAACCGACCGCCCTATTGAAATTAACATGGGGAAAACATGTTTTGGGACCCCCTTTTATCTCGGCCCCCACTTGACAAATCCCCCCAAACTTTCAGGGAAGGAGCGGAGCGGAGCGGGCCATTTCTTTGGAGAAATTCGCGAAGATTCGTCCACCGGCGCCAAAGTTATTCCAATAGAATGTTGCGGATTTCCTATGGAAAGTAGATCCTAACTATAACTACCTACTGGCGACGGCCAGTAGGTAATATATATATATATATGTATGTATGTAGATTCGCCACATCCGCTGGAGCAGCCGCCTCAGCTCTCGATTTAAATGACGAAAGAACAGACCCAGATTTTGTGCTTAATTGAGGTGTTTATTCTTCTCCAGCAAGCCTGCCGCCGCCATTACGCGTTTCGCCTCTTACAAAGCTTGATCACATGGCCGCAACACTTCCCATCCATAAGAACGGGAACCGACACATGCTAGTTGGCTCAGGTTATTTTATTTAAATGACAGGGCTCAGTTCATAAAGTTGCGAAACGCAGGGGCAGACGTGTTTCAGCCTTGCGGCTTCTTAAGTGCCCGTTTCACTGCCAAATATCGAAACTGCTGTGGGGGCTCCCGATTTTGAAAGTCTTTTGGAGTCTCTCCTAATTGGTGTTGCTCTTCGCCCCACCCCCTCAGCGTTCCTCCTCTCCACTCCCAAATCCAGGTCGGAGTTTAGTCGTCTCCCAAACAGACTACAGACATAGTATTCCGTTTCGTCTTACATCCAGTGATGCCCAAACACAGTTTGGTTTCGGATGGCCTTTAACTCCGAAGTTTCCAGGGGTGGGGGACCGATGAACTTTCATTCCCCGAGCCTGCTACAAACAACGGACCAATGTTGCCCGCCGTGTGCTTCCTCCCCATCGCAGTCAGCATCCCAGGTGAACACTTCTGACCGCTTTGAGGGGGCGCCACGCTGTCTCTGCTAGAAACTCCTTTTTCGAGCTGCCACTCTCTTTGCAAGTTTGACGCGGTGCTCCTGATCGGAAGGCGTGCCGGTAAGACGGTACTTGCTAACCGTCTACTATCTCCACACCACTTCCCATCCATAAGAACGGGAACAGACACATGCTAGTTGGCTCAGGTTATTTTATTTAAATGACAGGGCTCAGTTCATAAAGTTGCAAACGCAGGGGCAGACGCGTTTCAGCCTTGCGGCTTCTTCAGTGCCCGTTTCGCTGCCAAATATCGAACATGCTGTGGGGGCTCCCGATTTTTAAAGTCTTTCGGAGTCTCTCCTAATTGGTGTTGCTCTTCGCCCCACCCCTCAGCGTTCCTCCTCTCCACTCCCAAATCCAGGTTGGAGTTTAGTCGCCTCCCAAACAGACTACGGACATAGTATTCTGTTTCGTCTTACATCCAGTGATGCCCAAACACAGTTCGGTTTTGGATGGCCTTTAACTCTGAAGTTTCCTGGGGTGGGGGACCGAAGAACTTTCATTCCCCGAGCCTGCTACAAACAACGGACCAATGTTGCCCGCCGTGTGCTTCCTCCCCATCGCAGTCAGCATCCCAGGTGAACACTTCTGACCGCTTTGAGGGGGTGCCGCGTTGTCTCTGCTAGAAACTCCTTTTTAGAGCTGCCACTCTCTTTGCAAGTTTGACGCGGTGCTCCTGATCGGAAGGCGTGCCGGTAAGACGGTACTTGCTAACCGTCTACTATCTCCACACCACTTCCCATCCATAAGAACGGGAACCGACACATGCTAGTTGGCTCAGGTTATTTTATTTAAATGACAGGGCTCAGTTCATAAAGTTGCGAAACGCAGGGGCAGACGCGTTTCAGCCTTGCGGCTTCTTCAGTGCCCGTTTCGCTGCCAAATATCGAACATGCTGTGGGGGCTCCCGATTTTTAAAGTCTTTTTGAGTCTCTCCTAATTGGTGTTGCTCTTGGCCCCACCCCCTCAGCGTTCCTCCTCTCCACTCCCAAATCCAGGTCGGAGTTTAGTCGCCTCCCAAACAGACTACGGACATAGTATTCCGTTTCGTCTTACATCCAGTAATGCCCAAGCACAGTTCGGTTTCGGATGGCCTTTAACTCCAAAGTTTCCAGGGGTGGGGGACCGATGAACTTTCATTCCCCGAGCCTGCTACAAATATATATATTTATTTTGTATTTATTTTTTCCACTGACAAAACCATAGGTTTCAGGGGTGTTATAGTTAGCTGGACATTTCACTCATACAAACAAAACCATTGAAATTCCTCCGTTATAGTTAGTTCTTCTAATTATAACTTGCACGCCCGCAATGCACTGCTGATGATGTCACATATTACATCACTGATGACATCATCAAGTGAATGTGGTTTAGTTTGAAATTTAAATATGTATTATATATATACCAATTTGTATTGAAGATTGGGTAGATATATAACTGTCTAGATGGAAGATGTACTAGGTGTCTGACTGTCTGTTTAAGTGAGTAATTAAAAGTGTCTCACTTAATACATGGATTAGTCACTAAACTATGTGAATGTGTGCATCACTGTCTCTGTTGTTGTATAACATGCTGCATCAGTTGGTCACTAACTACATGATTGGGTATATTAGTAATTGATTAGTTAGGTGAGTATTTGTATCAGACACTGCGTTTGTATATGTGGTTGGATGGGTTGTGTGTAACTCTATGCATAGATGTGTGAATGGTTGATTGACTAAATGTACAGGTTTAAGAGTGCAAGTGGATACACTTGTTTGGGTGTCTGAGTGTCTTTATTTGTGTGTTGGTGACCGAATATATGTTTTAGTTGTACATCTTCAACAAAGTAAAAAAATAAAAAGCATTGTATGTGAGACTTGGTGTATATAAATAAGTATGTGTAAGAGTCATTGATTGTGAGAGTAACTATATGAATGAGTGTATAATTGTAATGGGGATTTTTTAACATATTACCTATGAGTTACTATGTGTTTGAATACATGAGGTGTTGTGTGTATAATTGTGTAAGTGAGTAAACGTAAGTGTGATTAATTTTTTTCATGAGTGAGTAGGATGACTGCATAACCTAACAATAAGATGACTGCTGATGTGTAAATGTCTATATCTGTGTATAAGTGCATTTCATAGTGTTCTATTAATTAGTGACTGCATGTATAAATGATTCTCTTGTTGAATGGGTAGTTGTGTGTGTAAACTATTGGTGTGTCAATGGTTTCAAATATGGTACTCTGTATTTTACAGTGAGTGATAAAAGGTTTTACTAGTATATGACGAGGTGTATCAGATTATCACTTGGATGATGTCATCAGTGATGTCATCAGTGATGTCATTTGAGATGTCATCAGTGATTTCATCAGTGATGTCACTGACCAGGTAATGAATGATGTGATATGTGACATCATCAGCAGTGCATTGCGGCGCGCACAAGTTATATTTAGCAGAACTAACTATAACTGAGGAATTTCAATGGATTTGTAAGAGTGAAATGTCCAGCTAACTATAACACCCCTGAAACCTATGTTTTTTTCAGTGAATTTCTAAGGTTTTTTAAATGATAATTCCTAACTATAACCTGCCTGAAACCTATGGTTTTTTCATTGAATTTCAAAGTTTTTTAAATGACAATTCCTAATTATAATGTTGACCACTTCCCCATATTTTCAACAAGAAACCAAATCTGCAATGCTACCTAAAACAACAAGCAATAGTTTCACTTACCACTAACAAATTGACATCAACATTTAACTAGTGTAAGGACGTGGACTATGAACTGCGTGAATTACATTCAAATCATACCCATATTTAAAGAGCAATAAGTGATAGAGATACTAATTATACACTTCCGATGCCCAATAAAATACCTAGCGTCACCACCACTACAACCACCCCTCCTCACCCCTCTCCCTCTACTACCTCAGAGGCAGCGCAAAACAGGACAATGGACCTTCCCAAGATAATATATCCCCTCAACAGCACACTAGCTTAATGTTCAGAGATGTGGTAACTTTTATTCGAACCACGTCCACATCCCCCCCTCTCACCTGTCTTCTCATTTATCGGCCTCCCCAGTCGCCTCTACGATTTCTCCCTGATTTCCAGGAGGTGCTAGCCACCCTCTCGGTTAATAACTCTTCTGTGTTATTACTGGGTGATTTTAATTTTTGGCCCTCCGACCCAGCAGAGTGCTCATCTTCAAGAGAGTTTTCAGACACACTTTTATCTCTTAATTTTGTTTCTCACGTATCTTCCCCAACTCATGTCAAGGGGCATATCTTGGACCAGATTTGGTCCTTGAACTGCCCTGTCGACTCCCTTTTTATTTCTCCCTGCACTTGGTCTGATCATCACTTCATTTCTTTTGTTCTTCCTATGAGTTCTGCAGCTAGGGCCCCCCTTCCCAAAAATGTCTGGGTCCGCTCGTGGAGTAGAGTTGACCCGGCGAACTTATCAGCCCTTTTAAGTGCTTCCTACCCCGTCTTACACGGTCTTTCCACCTCAGCTCAGGTTAACATCATTGAACAATGGCTCTCCTCAGCCAGTGAGTCCATTGCTCCCTTGAAACGTCT
The DNA here is from genome assembly GCF_964263255.1 of Lissotriton vulgaris. Taxonomy (NCBI): domain Eukaryota; kingdom Metazoa; phylum Chordata; class Amphibia; order Caudata; family Salamandridae; genus Lissotriton; species Lissotriton vulgaris. The sequence goes on from NC_141699.1 coordinate 575,418,970, forward strand.
GACCTCCAAGCGGGAGAAAGATGCCAACTTGTGGTTTACCGATGACCTGAAAACCATCAAATTATCGGTACGCCGTGCTGAGAGGGCCTGGAGGAGAAACTATTGTCCCATCTTAAGAGCTGATTTTACCACTCTATTAGCTCAATATAAGAATGCCATCTTGGCCGCTAAAACGGCCTATTTCTCCTCCAAGATCCTCACAGCCGAGAACCAATCAAGGGAAATTTTCTCGATTGTTCAGAACCTAGCCTTTTCAGATCGTACCTCTCTTAAGCCCTCTACTTCCCTTGCCCTTTGTCACTCTCTGAATAGCTTTTTTATCGATAAAATTGCTGCCATTAAAGCTAATATCCCTGCACCTTCCCCGTCTTTTGTTGATCCTCAGTGCCCTCCTTCCCAAGGACAATTAAACTCTCTCTCCCTTCTGACCAAGGAATCCTTCACATCTTTAATCCCCCTTGTAAAATCTGGCTCTCCCCTTGACACCTGTCCCGCTCACATACTTCGTCACATTTACACCTCTTGCCCTGATCCTCCCCTTCACTTGCTAAACAGCTCACTCTCTCAGGGGGATGTCCCTAACCCCTTGAAATCAGCTATCATTTTACCCATTTTAAAAAAACCTGGCGCAGACCCCTCGATCCCAGCCAACTTTCGCCCCATTTCTCTCCTACCATTTTTGGCTAAGGTGCTCGAGCGCCATGTCACCAGGTCTCTGAGCACCTTTGTGGAAGAGAATGGGGTATTGGCTTCCCGTCAGGCTGGTTTTCGCCCCGCACACTCTACGGAGTCCGTAGTCCTTTCGGTCCTTGACAACCTCAGGGAGGGGAGGGACACCAATCAATTCCAGGCTCTGGTCCTCCTCGATCTCTCTGCCGCCTTTGACACGGTGGATCATACCATCTTACTTTCCCGTGTCGCGGCGGCGGGGATCGGGGGTACGGCCCTGGTCTGGTTGTCCTCCTTCCTGAGGGACCGCACCCAGGCAGTTCGCCTGGGTGACTTCACTGCGGACTTTCGGAAGGTTCCGTACGGGGTCCCCCAAGGCTCCTCCCTTTCACCTCTTCTGTTTAATCTTTACATTTCTCCCCTCATCTTTTCTTTAGAACAAATGGAGGTCGCCGTATATAACTATGCGGATGACCTCCAACTTGTCTTCAATCTGTCCTCCTCTTCTGCCTCTATCTCTAATTTTCAGTCCACTATGATTTTCATCAGGGACTGGATGGATTTCAACCACCTGAAACTCAACCCTGATAAGACCGAGTTGGTGTTGACGGGTGGTTGTTCCAGTCCCTGGTCTTCACTTTTTTGGCCCCCTTCCCTTGGTCCCTCTCCGGTCCCCTCTACTTCGGTCAAAACCCTTGGTATTAAACTCAACTCTCACCTTACCCTTCACTCCCAGGTTAGTTCTGTGGTTTCTTCCTCTTTTCTTTCTCTTCGTACCATCCGCAAGGTCTCTCGATTTTTCACCTTTGAGGCCTTGAAACTGATCGTCCTTGTGATGGTCATCTCCCGCCTGGATTATGGCAACGCCCTATATGCAGGTATACCTGCATATAGTCTCAGGTGGTTGCAGATGATCCAAAACCAGGCGGCTCGGCTGGTCTTTAACCTTCCTAAATCCTCACATGTCACCCCCCTTCTGAAACTTTTACATTGGCTCCCGGTTCGGGAACGTATCCAATTCAAGCTTGCATCTATCACTTACCAGGCTCGATTGGGCACGGCCCCTGCATTCATTTCTTCGGAGATTATCCCCTACTTGCCAACTTGGGAGCTCCGATCTTCTTCCCAATCCCTCCTGACAGTTCCCCGGTTTCGCCGGAAAAAGTGGGGGGGCTCAAAATTTGTGACCCTTGCCCCAACCCTCTGGAACTCATTACCCCTAGATCTCAGATCCCTAACCCCATACTCCCAGTTTCGAAAGAAACTTAAAACTTATTTCTTCAGCAAAACCTTCATTTAGTCCTTTGTCACCAGACCTCCTTTCCTTGTCTATTGTGGAGATCTGCCAGTTACAGCGCCATGAAACCGCTGGTGTAAGAGCGCTATATAAGAATTTTTAAACTCAAACTATGTATGAGGGAAGGAACTCGCACATCAACAATAAGTTACACAATGCCAGGACTATCGGTAAAATGCTATACACAACTCACTATAGAAACTAAAAACTTTTCCATGTGTAGATATACCAGTGATACATGTGTACTGCATAGTGGACGCAACCATACTATCTCAGACTCTGGGGAATATCTCGGTCATGTTGCTGTCTTGTCTCCCCCCCTTGAATCAGTAGTGGAGTGGGCTGATCCAACGTATGCAACTCCGGCATAAGAGTACAAATAATTAGCCTACGCCTTGGGCGTGGTTCACTTCTGCAAAGAGAAAAGACCCTGCCACAGTCAAGGTCCTCACCCTGCCACGTGGCTGCCGCCATGACCACATGCCTCCTCGATACTGGCCAATCTACACTGCGGACAGCAGGGTTCACAACTTGAATTCAGCTTTGGATCTACACTACGCAGAGCATTGAAGTTATCCTTCATTTATGTAAGGAAGACAATTCTACTCTATGTCCTCAGACTTTGTTAAAATAAGTGATAACAATTCTTCGTCAGTATCGTCAGTATCTGTGGTGACTCCTGCCTTCGATCTACAGAGCGGTCAGTAGAGTTCACAACTTGATACCAGTAGCGCTTAAGCACTACAGACAACATTGAATTAAGTCTCGATTTATTTAAAGCAAAGACCATTGTACTATGTCCTCAGATTTTTTTAAAGTATGAACAGTAGGAAATTCAGCCTTAATTTATTCAATGCAGCGACAATTCTACTATATGTCTTCAGATTTTGTTTAAATAAGTGACAAAAAGCATTCCTCCATGTCTGTGTCAACTACTGCCTTCGATCTACACTGCGGACAGCAGGGTTCACAACTTCAATTCAGCTTCCCATCTACACTATTGACAGCATTCAAGTTAGCCTTCATTTATGTAAGGCAGAGACAATTTTGTTAAATGATGCGACAAAAAACATTCCTCAATATATGTACTGAGTACTGATTTCAAATGTACACTGCGTTTACTACTTGATACCAGTTCATCAGTTTTGTATGCAAAAGTCAATGTATAGAGTACATTACAGATAATGCAGTGCTGCCTAAGATCTACACTGCGAACAGAAGGGTTCACAACTTCAATTTAGCTTTCCATCTACACTACGGACCGCATTTAAGTTTTCCTTGATTGATGTAATACAGAGACAATTTTGTTAAAGGATGCCACAAAAAACATTGCTCAATAGCTATACTAACTACTGCCTTCAAATGTACACTGCGATCAACAGAGTTTACCACTTGATACCTGTGGCGCATCAGCACTACATACAATATTAAATTCATTCTCGATTTATTTAAGGCAGAGACAATTGTACTGTGTCCTCAGATTTTGTTAACTGTGACAAAAAAGCATTCATCGATGTTTGTGTCGAGTACTGCCTTTGATCTACACTGCAGACAGCAGGGTTCACAACTTGAATTCAACTTTGCATCTACAATACGGACAGTAGGGAATTCACCTTTGATGTATTTAATGGATAGACAATTGTACTGTATGTGTTCAGCTTTTAATAAAATAAGAACAAAAATCATTTGTCCATATCTGTGCTCAGTACTGCCTTCGATCTACAGTGCGGACAGCAGAGTTCACAACTTCAATTCAGCTTTGAATCTATACTACGGACAGCATGAAATTTAGCCTTAATTTATTTAAGGTAGAGATAATTGTACTTTATGTCCTCGGATTTTGTTAAAGGTTATGACAAAAACTAATTTCTTGATGTTTGTGATGACTACTGCTTTCGATCTACATTGTGAGGGCTCACAATTCAGCTGGAATGGCGATTGCACATGATGCATACCAGTAAGCAAGAGACATTGTACCACTGCGACCCGCCTGAACCACGAATCAACGCAGGGTGCGCACGTGCTGATTTCTTCAGGTACCACAAACTCACTGCATCAGAAGTCATCTCTCCGTGGCCTTATTAAGACAGAATTCATTGGGCAAGTACCATTGCTTCGTGTTCCGCTGGCCCACACCACGCATCATCGCTGGCTGTCCAAACGCTGAGAGCCACACCAACTACTAACTCTATACAGCTCAAGTCAATGCCACATGGCTGTGGGCCCTTCCTGACGACTGCCTCCGGTCTATACTGCAAACAGTAGGGCTCACAATTCAAGATTAGTAGCAATGCAAATTGTGTAAGAGACTATAATCAGTTAAGGAAACCAAATGCTCCCAATCTGCAACATCGCCACCAGACATACGTTCCCATTTTGATAAAGGTAGAATGCACTGCTTCAAGTGCAATCATTTAATTTGTTATGGGGAACAATCAGTAGACCTAGTTTGCAGAACAATTGATAACCATCAATTGTAGTTTTTTTTTCTCCCCTCAAAGTACATGCAATCCGGTATGCAACATTCAATGCTTTGAGTGCAACCCGTTCAGACCACTCATCATCGCAGGGTGAGCAAACACTAAACACCAGACGTACCACTAACTCAGTACACCATAAATAATCACCGCTGCTTTATTAAGGGAAAATGTAGTAGTCAAAAAACATTACCCCCAGTGCGGCCTGTCCAGACCACGCATCATCGCAGGTTACGTACACGTTCAGTCCCAAAGGTACTACTAACTCAGTGCACCATAATTCATCGCCACATGGCCGTATTCAGGCAGAATTCAACTGACTCTTCATTCATTATTTGCAGAGTGCAGAACCTAGCTAAAAAAAATGTCTATCAAACCCTTTACAATATCCCTTTAGTAGCCTTCCTTCAAAAACTTCTTTTATATCAGTTCTAGGTTTAGTTGAAAAACAAAATTCACGCTGCAAGTGCAAAGCGACACTAAATGGCAGTCTACACTGCGGACAGCACAGGTCACAACTTGAACTATAATGTGCCTAAAACATACACATTTCGACAAGGCAAAATTTAGTAGCCAAAAGACATTCTTAGCAGTGCGGTCTGCCTGAACCACACATCATCTCAGGTTCCACACAAACGGACCCCACCTTAGTGCACCACAACTAATGAACGCTTTACGATAGAATCTTCTGTGTATTATTTCACATGTAGTGCTCCTACCTTTGTACAGCAGAAGTCATAAACCATTTACGATTGAATATCTATGTATGATATAATGATTACTATTCTACTTGTTAAAAACAGCAACGTAATAAAATGGAGTCGAGCACACATGCCCGTACACACTTCAACTATCTATTTGTGACTGTGTATTTATTATGTTTGTAAAATGCTGCTTCTACGCCCTACCACATTATATTGTGATATAAATAGCGCATACAACCATCTTACTCCTAACAGTAAGTGTGGGCTATTCATCCTTTTTTAAAATTTATTTTTAGCATATTTATATAGCGCAAAATCAACCCAAAACTACATTAGTAATTTACATGAGCACCCTATTTACAGTACATTTTCAGGCATGCGTAGATTACGTCATTACTCTACGATGACAGGATGTGAATGCAACTCCGAGCTTCGAACACTGATTTCCAGCACCAAGTTCAACAGTATATCTGAATGACCACATACATATATATATTATCTGCCTTTCATGTGCCAAAAACTGCAACTTAAACCTTTCACAGAGCTCTATTACTACAGCTACAATACTCCACTGAATGTGCAACAACCATTCATAATCGCAGAAATGCGTCATGTCCACCATCTTTTATGTATGCCACTATGAATGAATATAGAGTCAGTGATAACCCGTACCTTCCATGTTGGCCATGTTGTGGAACTTTATAGATATATTAACACATTTGCGTTTAAGACCCGGGGTGACGTCAGCACTACAAGAAGGACACCCAAATCACTTGATTTCTCATATAGTTCACGACGGAACCACAACCATAGCTCCGGAATCATGGTTCAGAGCCTCGCGCAGCACTGGAATACGTCAGGCCAGCCCACTTCACTTACGCCGCCAGGAAAAAACAAAAACGCATCATTGCCCATATTTCCATTGTACTGATTTCTTAGTTCCAGGTCTAGTTGTCAGTACGGCACACACAAACTCCCTCATGCCTGGTACACACCCACACCACACCCATCCAGCACATGCGTCACTACACACGTGACCCTACCAATAAAAAAGATGGGGCTACCGTGAGCTACGCCATTTTAGAGTTGCTCCCATTGCAAGCGCTGTGATGGTCTGACCTAGTGGTTCGGATGCCTCATGTAGGCCCAAACCACTGAGTAGGGGGGCCCACCACTACGTGCATGGCCTCTTTGGTCACTGACTTAGTGGTACCACAAGGACTGAGTGGGTGAGGAATCTGCAATGAAGATAGGTGCAGGAGTATGTCCTTTCCCATAACGATATCAAGACTCTGCACCATATGTCAGACTTCTTGGTGGCAGAGCGGGGCTGCATGATGTAGAAGGTATCCTCTCAATGAAAAGGTGAGCAATGAGGCCTGGGTGCACATCAGAGGGAATCGATGGGGTACAGCAGACTAGATTACAAAAAGGCGACGCAGCGATTTAGGCGTACGCAGTCCTATATACCGTATCTTATTACATTTATATATTTTTTTCCAATAGCAGGAACGCTTTTATAATTGGTCAAATTTCCAATGCTCATGACGATCGAAACCACATGTATCACTTCGCACCACTTGCTTTCACAACCGGATAAAAACATTACTACTACAGTAATTTTTCAAAAATCGAAGCCTATTAAACAAGTTGGAACTGTACAAATAGTTGTTTTTAAATGTGGGAGGGAAGGTGTGTGAAAGGGCGATGAATTCTACTCCACATTAAGATAGTACCAATTACCAATCATAGCATCTTTCTTTCATTATATTTTAGATGTAGAGCTTCAGGGTGCATTATATCTCCGCATGTGGTGAAAAACACACCAGTGACAGAAAGGTGAGCTGCGAATATTCTTTGAAGTTGAAGTTAAAGGACTTGTAAAGCGCTCGGTCACCAAGCGGTTTCTTGGCACTAAGGACACAGATCCAGAGGAGTGGAAAGAGTCAACTAGGGCGAAAAGGCTTGTGAGAAAAGAAGGGTCTTCAGAGCTTTCCGGAAGTCAAAATAGGAGGAAGAGGACCTAATGGTAAATGGAAGAGTATTCCTGAAAATGGGAGCTAAGGTGGAAAACTTCAGGCCCCCCGATTTCTTCTTCTTGAAGCGGGGAACGGAGAGAAAGGATTGAGTTGAGGAACGCAGATCTCTGCTTGGGATGTATGCTTTGATTTGGGAGTTGATAAAAGCTGGTGCAGTTCCTGCCAGGGCCTGGAAGGTCATGCAGCCCATCTTAAAAACAGCGCATTCCGAATGGGAAGCCAGTGCAGGGTTTTTAATAAGGGTGTAGCATGATGGGACTTGGGGAGTTTGTAGATAAGTCGGGTTGCTTGATTTTGAATAAGTTGGAGGCGCCGGAGGTTGTAGGCAGGAGCACCATTGTACAAAATGTTGCCATAGTCAAGGCGTGACATGACCATGGCCAGAAGGATGAGTTTAAGAGCAGAAAAAGAAAAGAACCGTGAGATCTTGCATATTGTATGGAGAGTCAAAAAACTGGATGAAACCACAGTGCTGATCTGGGAGTCCATGGTGAGGTTGCTATTGAGTTTAATCCCCAGTGTTTTAACAGAAGAAGAAGGTGAAGGGGAGGTGCCAGGGGAAGGAGGCCAAAAAAGAGGGGTCCAGGGACTGGAGCTGCCACCTGTAAGTACCAGTTCGGTCTTCTCAGGGTTTAGCTTAAGGTGATTGCAGTTCATCCGGTCCCTGATAAAAATCATAACGGATTAAAATTTGTAGATGGACACCGGGGAGGGAGAGAGATTAAAGACCAGCTGGAGATCATCGGCATAATTGAATACCGTGACCTCCATTTGCTGTAAAGCAAAGATGAGGGGGAAAATATATAAGTTGAACAAAAGAGGGGAAAGTGAAGAGCCCTTAGGGACCCGCATTAAACATTGCATAAGTGCGTGGAGAAGTCGGCCAGGTGAACGGCCTGAGTACGATTCTTCAGAAAGGAGGTGAGCCAAACCAGGGCAGGTCCCTTAATGCCGGCCGCCTCGACAAGGGTGAGAAGAATGGAATGGTCAACTGTGTCGAAGGCGGCGGACAAATCAAGGAGAACCAGCGCCTGGGGCAAGTTGACATCCGACCCCCCTCTGAGCTTGTCCAGAACGGAAAGAACTACCTATTCGGTGGAATGTGATGGACGGAAGCCAGCCTGGAAAGGGGCTAAGGAACAACTCTCCTCATCAAAGGCACTAAGGACTTTAGTGACATGACATTCCATGACCTTACCCAGGAAAGGAAGAAGGGAAATGGGACGATAGTTGGGGAGGGAAGTAGGATCAGCACCAGGCTTCTTCAGAATGGGAATTATGGTAGCTGATTTATGTGGGTCGGGGACAATACCCTGCGTGAGAGAGTCTTGAGGAAGATTAGAGGGGGCAAGGGGCAGGCAAAAAAGATCTCTCTGAATATATGTGCAGGGCAGATATCAGACGGAAATCCTGATTTAACCCTGGCAAGTAGAGTCAGAAAGGTTTCCTTGGTGATCATAGGTATTTGATCTCAAGAGAACGGGTTGGGCGGAGGTTGGGGATCAGAAAAGGAAGGGGAAGGCAATGAAATATTAGACTTAATGATGATGATTTTCTCAATAAAATAGTCATTGAGAGAATCACAGAGGGATTGAGAAGGGGTAGGCTTGAGAATGACTCTGTCTGAGGAGGCTAACTCATGGTCTGTGGAAAAGATTTCCTTAGGTTTATTTTCAGCAAAAAGAATTTTGGAAGAGAAGTATTCAGTTTTAGCATGAAGGATAGCCTTTTTGTATTCATTAAGGAGAGAGGTGTACTTTAATTTAAAGCCAGGGCAATATTCGCGTCTCTAGGCGCGCTCTGCCTGACGTAATGTGAGTTTTTTATCTTTGAGCTCGACATTAAATGATCTGTTTGCATCATGGGCGCGTCTGGTCCTGACTCGTCTAAGAGGGGCTACTTGATAACACACTGCAGAGAGCCAATTGTTAATGGTAGCTGTTTGGGACAAAGGGGGAAGTCCTGCAAGGTTAGGGGATGAAGCAGAAAGGGAAGAGCAGTGTGTAGCTAAATCTACACGATTCCAGTTTCGTGCCCAGGTATTCCTAGGAAGAGGAGATGACTTGACAATGCTTTGGTTAAAAGAAAAAGAAACAAAGGAGTGATCAGACCAGGAACAGGGAGTAACTACAGGAGGAGAAATTGGAGTATTGATCGACCAGACCTGATCTAAAATATGGCCGTGGACATGAATGGGGGTATGAATGTGTGAGGAAAAATTTAAATTGAGTAGGAGTTTTGTGAATTTTTTAGATATAGGGTCCTCAGAAGGGTCAGTAGGCTAAAAGCTAAAGTCACCAAGTACCAGGACAGAAGCGTTATTCACTACTAGGGTTGCCAACAGTTCCTGAACTGCAGGAATAAAGTGCAACATTTTTTGCGGTGGGCGGTGCATGAGTACACAGGTAAGAGGAACCTGGAAAGAGGCAGATCGAACAACCAAAAAAATCGACCGCCATGATGGGGGGAAATGATAACAGTTGGAAGTGGAGATTTGAACTGACAATAAAGGCTACCCCGCCTCTGACCTTCCAGACTCTCTCACTTCCTCTCTCCTTTGATAAAGAAATGACACACAATGTTAACTTCCTTTCTATCTTACAGGTTGTGCTTCACAAATTCGCGTCCCCCCAACACCTCCAAAGCTCAACGTTCGTGCATTCTCCGATGATGCGTGGTCATCGTAACGACGTCTGAGAAGGCTGCTTCGACACGTGGTGCACCCTCTTTGAATCACGCCAATGACACAAGGTGAGCAAAGAAGCTTGTTGCCGAAACAAAGACAAGTCATCTGTGGACGGAGAGAGTGGGTAGTGTGCAGCAGCTTCACTGCGTAGGAATGTACAATTACCTCCAAGCAGTGAAATAGATAGGTTACAACAGTCTGAGGGGAAGATTTACAAGCCCCTTGCACCACTTTTGTGTCACTTTTGACATGGGAAAAGTGGTGCAACAAGCTTGTAAATCTGCCCCTCAAACTGTTGTAACCTATCTATTATCAATGCTCCTAGGTAATTGTACATTCCTAAGCAGTGCAGCTGCTGCACAAGAAAAAGCACTCACCTCCGGACTCTGGGAGTCAATGGTGTAAAACAGTCTGGGTACGCAGTATTGAGAACTCACCGCTATGCAGTGGGAGTGCATGAGATATAGTACTTCGGAAGAAAAACAGCGCACAGACACCTCCTTACAGTGGAAGTTGATGAAATACAGTATCCTGTCTTTACAAAGACGTAAAGTAAAAATAAACTTGTGCAGTTGTATATACTCTGCTATTACTAACTCTATACTATCTTTCAAATCACTAAACTAGAGGGTGTACTGTGAACCGACATGTGCTTGGACACACAACGGAGGCAAAAAGGTAAGCTACGAAGATTTTCTCCACTATTAACTGCTCCATCTATACCTTTCTCTCTCTCACAGTTTTAATGTCGGTTTTTTCACTTTCTTTCTCTCACTCTCTCTCACATCATTTCTTTTTCTCTTTTCAAGTTATGGATGCTGCTGTCCACTCTGCCTATAAACAAATCAAGGCTGAATGTTATACAGTCTGCAGTGTAAAACCAAAGCTGAGTTCAAGTTGTGAACTGTATTCGCCACAGTGTTTACAGAAGGTAAGCAGAGCGGCCTAGATACATAATACCTCCGATTAAATGTGTTAGAAATAAAAGGGCTTATTTACAAGCCCCTTTCACCACTTTTGCGTCACTTTTAACATGGGAAAAGTAATGCAAAAGTGGTGCAAGGGGCTTGTAAATAAGCCCCAAAGAATATTGTCCTGCATAATGACTTGATCTCTCACCTAATTCTATCTCATCTCTGAATCATTTTAAAGACCTGTTAGTCCATACTGTAAATCTGACGCAGTAGGCACTCCCCGTACAGACACCTCTTGAACGCGGGCCTATAAGAGAGGTGGAATGTATCAGGCTCACTGCAGATGTGTAAATTAACAAATATTGCCAAGTATAACCTTAACTTGTGATCTTTGACCTCCTTCAGTACATCGATCTAATTTTAAACACTTATTTTCATTTTTGTTTTGCAGATTACCTACCCTACTTCTATTGGAGTCCATGTCACATTTTGTTTAATATATTGTTTTGTTAAAGTTATGTTTCTAGTTATTTATTATATTGTTATCTTAAAGTTACGTTTCAAGTTATTTACTGTTGTTTTAATAAAAGTTAATTTAAAAAAGAATATACGTCTTCTTTTTCTGACAACATTTCACTAATATTTAGTGTGATAATCATATAGTAAAAATAGAAATGATATTTATAACTAGAAATATGATACTGAGGCTTACTATTTAACAGCTCTTTACCAGAGTCTATAGCTACAACTAACGGTTCCTATGGAAAACTTTAAAAATTCCAGCACATTAACTGTTTTGATTAGCAACATTGTGTGGTGAACTACTAACCTCTGTGCTCACTTGTGTTCCATGAACTGTTACTATGGTAACAGGCAGTAAGCAGTTTGGGGGTAGGGTTGAAAGGTACTGACTGTACAGAAACTGTTATATTTACCCAGGATCCTCTACATGACAGAAAGGAAAGCAAAGTAAGACAGAACACTGTGTAGCAGATTTACAAGCCCCTTGCGCCACTTTTGCCTCACTTTTCCCATCTTAAAAGTGATGCAATAGCTGCTCAATGAACTTTTAAATCTCCCCCTATGCACATTACGAGCAAAAGAAGTACACAACTCTTTCAATTGTTTATCGATCACAATCAAACAGTGTTGCTTCACGATTCACAATGCACTTCAATAAATACTTTGTGCCTATTTAAATGGGAGACGGGATTGGCCACATTACAAAACTTAGGGGCATATTTACAAAGACGGTGTTAAAATTGTTGCCGCTTTAACGGCAGGAACTACAACAAAAAAGGCGAAAATGGACTTCAAAATCCTTTGTTATCTTACCGGAAGATTTTTTCAACATTGCAGTTTGCTATGCAAGAGTGAGAGCCACCCCCCGGGGCTATAAAATAAATGGTTGAGGGGGGCTCCAAGGCAGCCCCCCTGCAAAATTAGTAGTGGGGGCCACAATGACCCTCCAAAGCCCCAGAGACCACCCCCCGGGGCTTTCTGTATTGTGGGAGGGGGGCTGCGTGGCCCCCCTCCTGGAGCCCTCGAGGGCCCTGGAGACTGCCGCCCCCCTGGGCCAGCTCCTGCAGTGTCCTGGGGTGCCTACCCCCGGGACACTGCTGTTTGCTGTGAGAGGGGGGGAGTCTCACAGGTCCGGCCCTCCCATTACAAACTTGGTTTGGATTTTGAAAGCGAGACCAGGGAAATCTGTTCTCTCTTTCAAAATCCAAACCAGATTGCTTTTCCACATAGGGAGCTGCATGTTAGCAGCTCCCCATGTGGAAAAGCAATGCCGGCTCCTAAACGCATAAAACTTGTGTACCAAACGCGCTGGAGTCGCCCACCCTACAGATTGTGAGCCGTGCATCCAACGCGTGCACATCACGGGCTGCACTGAGCGCCGCGCTGGGTGCGCGACTTCTTATTTTACCGTAAAAAAATAGCTCCTATCAGTAATTTCTAATATCCTCTGGGACCCCATCCCCTGGGACTTATAAAAAACGTTTATATATATATATATTTTCTACTGGCGGTTGCCAGTAGATAGTTATAGTTAGGACCTATTTAAAACCGCAACTTTACATTGGCAATAACTTTGGCGTCGATTGATGAATCTTCTCGAAATTTTCCAAACTTTTGGCCAGCTCAGTTCAGCTCCTTCCCTGAAAGTTTAGGGGTGATTGATGAAGCGGGGGCGGAGAAAAAGGGGGGTCCCAAAACGTGTTTTCCCCATGCAATTTCCTATAGAGCCTTTAGACACGGATACAGGTCGTACGGCTGAACGGAATTACACCAAGTTAGGCAGCAAGGTAGCCTTCAGTTCTGACTTGTGCCTTTTGCTTATATGGTGTCAATCTGTTCAGCAGTTTTTGAGAAAATTGCAGTTAAAGTCATTTACATCTCTATGGGCGCGATGGATCGGCGGATTGTGGGAGGATTGGCATAGTATTCGTAACTTAAGCCCACCGTCCCGATCAGGCGCTCAATTCTAATTGGCTGTCAAGCGGTTGTAAACATTCGAAACCAGGAACTGTTGGCAGTCATTTTGTGCCTCGGTAGAAGCGAGGGTGAAGAAGTCTGTGAAATATGTTGGCAAAATGTGAACAGGAGCCGGGTAGACACAACCTGACCCACTAGGCCTGCACAGGGGGTGCTATAGGGACCAGTAGGGGAAAAAAAAGTAAGATAGTGGTTTTTTTTTTAAGGCATGGGATGTGCGTAGGATCTGCACATTTTGCCACTGGAAAAAACGAAGTATGTACTTTTGAGATATATATCAAACTTATGTGTTTAAGTGTTGGGTGTCTCTAAAAAGAGCCCTTGTGTTTATTGAGAGATTTTAGTGCTTACAAGTAAGTACCGATGCAGAGTCTAAAGTTCATGAGGAAGACTCTGTTCCCTTCATCTGTCAAATGTACACCATTTCTCCTAAAGATGCCATCCATATTGAAACGCAGATTGTTGTGGTATATGGACCCCATTCTATAGTCTCGGAGAATAGCAGAAACAGATTTATTCACATATTTCCTAGCTTTCTCAATCTGTGGACAAAATTGATTGATTGGACTAGTTTCATTTGTGCTTTTGGCATATATTAGAATAGACAAAGGGAGTTTGGGGGAAAATTGAAATCAATTCTCTGAAAGGTGTCCAACATAAGCATTTGCAAACCTACCCCAGTCAAAGTGCCTGGGTCATTGCCACCAAAGTGCACAATTATGAGGTCAGGGTGTTGGAGATGCAAAAAGGATTTAACCAATGGCATCAATTGGTGTCACTTTAATCCTCTCTGTCCAATCCATTTAATGTCTACATTTGATAAACCTAGGTCTTTGTGAATTCCTTTGTGTTCTGCATTCCTTTAGTTCAAGAAAATATATTTATGTCCCACAATTCACACTCTAAGCATCTTGAAAGGAGGTCTTGATGTACTCAGATGCTCTCTGTAAATGAAATTGCAGTTTGAAAACTAAGATCTTTCTAAAATGGTGGATAAGATGCAGTGTTGAAAAACAGAAAATAAATAATTTGTTGTTTAACAACATTCTACACAGAAAACTAGGGTGCATGTATCTGTTTTATAAAAGCTTGATTTTGATTGGTTATTAGAACGTGATTGAAAATAATATTATGAAGGATAACACACTTGCTGTTTTATTTAGTAACATTGTGTGATGAACTTTTGCGTTCTTCGAGAGCCAGCATTACTTTTTTGCATGGGTAGATGCGAATTTGTATGTGGAAATGCAATCTGCTTTGGATTTTGAAAGCCACAACAGATTTCACTGCTCTATCTTTCAAAATGCAAACAAAGTTTGCTATGGGAGGGCGGGAGTTGTGAGAGTCCCGCCCTGTCAAAGCAAACAGCATTATACCAGGGGTAGGCACCTTGGGACACTGCAGGAGCCGGTCATGGTAGTTCCCAGGACCCTCGAGGGCACCAGGCAGAGGGTCACGCAGTCTGCCTTCTGTAATACACAAATTTCCAGGGGTGGTGATTCCCTGTTCTTGAGGGGGGTCTTTGAGGCCGACATACTTGTTATTTTGTAGGGGGGTGGTTGGATGCAAAAGTGGTGCAAGGGGGTTGGGAATCTGGTACACAGTGTTTTGTTTTACTTTGCTTTCTTTTTTGGTCTTGTAGAGACCCCCAAATGGCTTTCTGCCTGTTACCATTGTAACCGTTCATGGAACACTTAGGTGAGCACAGAGGTTAGAAGTTCACCACACTATCGGTATAGACTCTGGTAAAGATGTGGTAAAGAGTTAGCCTCAGAATTATACCTCAAATTATAAATATAATTTCTATTGTGGAATGCTACCCACACAAAAAAAAGACGTATATACTTTTTTAAATTAACTTTTATTAAAACAATAAATAACTGGAAATATAACTAAAAGATCACAGAATAAATAACTAGAACCATAACTTAAAAAAAAGCAATATAATAAACAACATGTGATGTGGACTCCAATTGAAGTTTGGTAGTTATTCTGCAAAACAAAAAAGAAAATTAGTGTTTAAAATTAGATTGATGTGACTAAATGAGGTCAAACATCACAAGTCAAAGTAACACTTGACGATATTTACAATTTTTAATGTGTGCAGTGTGCCTGATACATTTCACTTATCTTATAGGCTTGCATTCAAGCGGTGTCTGTATAGAAGTGCCTACTGCGTCAGATTTATATTTGAGATCAACAGGTCTTTAAAATGATTCAGAGATGAGACAGAATTAGGTGACAGATCAAGTCATTATGCAGGACACTATTTTTTAGGGCTTATTTACAAGACTCTTGCACCACTTTTGTGTTGTTTTCTCATGTTGAGAGTGGTGCAAAAGTGGCGCAAGGGGTTTATAAATAAGCTCTTTTATTTCTCCTACATTTAATTGGAGGTATTGTATATCAAGGCCATTCTGCTTACTTTGTGTAAACACTGTGAGCAACAGAGTTCACAACTTCCACTGAGCTTTGGTTCCACACGTCCGAGTTGACAGCAGAAATACCTTTGAAAGAGAAACGATGTGAGAGAGAGCAAGAGATGGAGAAAGATAGAGAAAATGACATTAAAACTGTGAGAGAGAGAAAGTTATAGATGGAGCAGATTTACAAACCCTGCCTCCACCACCCATGGACCTTCCTCCCCGTTGTTTCCACCTCCTTTGCTATGCCCTATCAAACAAATCTCTTCACTTGGGTGTACCCGCTCTCAAAACGCTTCCACTGGCCATTGTACATGCAGACTTTGGTCTACCAAAATGAATGTTTTCAAATTAATTTTCACAAGTCTTAAAAAAGTTGAATGCAAGAAAAGTTACTTGCCGCATATGCAAGACTGCTTTCAAGAGGAGACCCCAATAAAAAGTACTGGTGTGGAACTGTATGCGGAAGCACTTGCAGACTAAGAATCCGGTCAACTTTGCAAGGAAAGAGTTAAGGAGATTGAGAAAGGCTCCTACTGCTTCATGAGAAAGCCCAAGTACCAGTGGAGCAACACCGTCAACCTCTACTGCACAGCCTAATCGTCATCACCAATTTGGAACCCTTTAAGAGAAAAAGTAAGAAGGTTGGGAGCTCTATATGCCATCCTAATACCTAATCATCCATTAGCTACACAGAGAACCACCCTGTATCAGAACCATCCGTACAAGTGTGAATTGGAGATTATCTGCCACCACAAACCCCTCAAGTACTTATATCGGTTACTTTTTCACTTTGTCGACTAGCATATTTAGAGTATTTACCTTAACGTTATGCGTTAAAAATTTGTTGATGTTTTTGGCTTCCCACAACTAGTTCATGCCATATTTGAGACATTGGTGTAATGAGCTAGAATAGGAGGATATACTTTCTTCAATCTCTGCAATTTGCTGCTGACTTATGTACCATTCTGCAAAATGAAAAAAGAGTTAAAAATGTTTATGTTGTACGTGTGTCCAAGATTAATTTAAATGTACATAAAAACAATTATTCTCAATAGTATTGGGGTTGAATAGCAATCAGCAGAGGTTTCAAACCAACTGCGTTAGGGCCATACTAGTGGTTATATAAAATCATATGCGAATACCAATATGCTTTCGAGGGGCACTATGGACGCGCTTGGTAGGCGTTCATAAGTGTCATCCCTAAGAGCCGTCTTTCCTATTTACCACTATTCTAACGAAAACAGTTATTAAAATAAAATAACATAAAGTAATGTCTCTTCAACAAATTAATGTCTTTGGAAATATCATTACCAGCAAGCAAAAAACACCACAATTGTAGTTTTCTGTCTGCAAACACATTAAATACACAAATGCTCATTTCAGAATGCTTTTCTATCATGAAATGTTGAAGTCAAACCTGATAACTCCATTAGGTCCATTGCATTTTCCGGCTGATAGCATATGGAGAGTAGTCAGTGGATCTGGTGTGTTGCGTTGTTGACCACAACCTGGGATAGTGCATTGGCAGGAATAAACAGTTTGTGGCAATCAATACATCCCACGGTTGAGACATCTGTATGATTAGCTAGAACATGGGGAAAATCAAGTTTAACTTTATTAAAAAACATGGAGAGCGTGTTAAAATACAATATTGGCCAATCGATTACATGTGCATTACACAAGAAAAACTACATCGCATTAACTTGAACAGCACGTAGCACACTGCTGCAGGACGGCCACGTGGCGCTTGGAAAATTAAAGAAACGTGGTAGGATTAAGTGGTTTGCACAGAAGAAAGGATAAGAAATCAAGTTTAACGTTATTAAAAAACATGGAGAGCATGCTAAAATACAACATTGGTCAATCGAATACATCTTCAGTGCTTGGGGAGGAAGCAGCACGTGGCGTACTACTTAAAAAATTAAAGGCAGCAGGATTAATTTATTTGCCCAGAAACATCACCCACCAAGGCAAGATATTTGACGTATAAGAGCTGGAAACCGTGCTAAAATACACTATCGCCGAAAACATTACTTTTGCAATGCATGGGGCACGTGACGCACTACTTACACGAGAAAAACTACATCGCATTAACTTGAACAGCACGTAGCACACTGCTGCGAGAACGGCCACGTGGCGCTTGGCAAATTAAAGAAACGTGACAGGATTAAGTGATTGGCACAGAACAAACGATAAGAAATCAAGTTTAACGTTATTAAAAAACATGGAGAGCGTGCTAAAATCCGACATTGGTCAATTGATTACATTTGCTGTGCATGGGGAGGAAGCAGCACGTGGCGCACTACTTAAAAAATTAAAGGCAGCAGGATTAAGTGATTTGCCTAGAAACAACGGCTACCAAGGTAAGTTATTCGATATACAAGAGCAGGAAACTGCAGTAAAATACACTATTGCCGAAAACATTACTTTTGCAATGCATGTGGTACGTGACACACTACTTACAAGAGAACATCTAAATCGCATTAACTTGAACAGCACATAGCACACTGGTTCGGGAACATATATGCATTCACTAATCAAATGCACTTATATACAGATATGGACATTGACACATCAGCAGTCATCTCAGTCGGTTATGCAGTCATCCTACTCACTCATGAAAAAAATGTATCAAACTTACATTTACTCATGACGCAGGGTTTCCGTTCTCCCACAGAACTGTGCACAGAGATCTAGAACCTGGGTGAGTTAGGGTGACCCAAAACTCACCAATGACTTAGACAATCCAGAACATGAACTTAGGGTACCTCAGGTATCGTGGAACACATGAACACTCTTTCGTTATATAATCATTACAAACCGAAACTGGGAGGCAAAGAACACACGTGCAAGTTTGAAATGTTTATTTTTCAATGCAAAGTTCTCAAACGCAGTATCTTGTATAATATCAACATACATATTATAAAAATCAGAGTTAGCAGCATAGTCACTAGCCCATAGTAAGCGAACGGTGACAGCATATTATAATGCAAAATCTATAGAAATCTGTATCACCTATATTTCGCGCACCCTATTTAGAATAATATATTATATCAAAGAAGGTCTCATTTGGGTTCTAGCAGGGCGGGCCCATACCTCTAATTCTGAGTAAGAGGAGATCACATCAACAGCTACCAGCTCTCTGCATGCGAAGCATCAAGTGTGTTGATTCATTCCCTGTAACTGTATCTTAAACCCGCGTAGAGCCCAATGTTGGCAGCAACATTATTTGTGTTATGTCTAACGTGGTGCGAGGATCAGGCCTTCAGCAACCTTGTGTTAGGTTATTCTTAGAGTGTGCAGTTCTCGGTGTGCAGACAGTTGTACCAAGTGTACCAAGCACGACTGATACTAGAGCAATAACATATTATTCTCAAATAAATCACATCTTTCGTCTAGGTTGAAAGCTACAATAACAATTAGGTGTCGTGTGCAAACTCAAGCTGAAAGAAAATATTGCGTTTAAACATTTAATAAGCTCATGCTAACTTAACACAATATATAGAAACGTAGTAACCATATGACACCCCCCCCAATGATCCGAGGACGGTTAAAAAAGAGAAAACACAAGCTAATACCATATGAGAGGTAAAACATGAAAGCAGAGTTCAATGATATTGAGCCAAGCTAAATGTATGCAAATGTATATAAAAATTAAAAACAAAAATATGTATGAATGCCTATAGTGGCCACACAAAATATAAAAGTCGAACTTAAGGCCTACTCCCAGTTCATAGGCCCAGAACATATGAAAGTCGGATGTTCGTATTAAAAAAGGCACCATTCAGAATTACTAAAAAGTCACGTGCCATAATAATGAAAGTCTTCAAAGTCACTCATGGGTTGAATGAATATGCAAAATAGGTAGCTACAGCTTCCAACATGAAATCACTGTCATCATCCGAAAACAGTTCAGCCATCCAATTAAGCAATGGGAAAGAACATACGTGCTCCTCCAACACCGATTCCTCTAGCAACATCAGAGGACAACTCAGTGGGTTCTCGAGAACGCTATGTGCCAGAAAGTCAAGCGCCGCTGCGGATATGTCCCACTGACCCATTAGTCCATGCATCGCTGCCACAGCCATAACCCTTTCGCCAGAACAAACCAACTCGTGAGCAACTACGGGGCTCATCAGCTGATCGAAATTGACGTCAGGAGAAGTCGGTAAGCAGAGACACAAATCAATGGCCCAGTCGAAATCACAGCTCAGACAATGAAACACGGGCTGGACACATGTGAAATAGGAAAATCTGAACGATAATCCAAAAGCCGTGCTTAAAGTCGCAAGCGGCAAGGAGCCATAGTAATCAAGCATCCGGTTGCGAAACTGCATCAGTAGGGGCTGAGCGTTTCCTTGCGCAGGATGGGCATCCATGTTTTAGAAAGCAAAATATCACCAGAACGCCTGCAGCCAAAGCCAGCAAAACAGGAAATCCGCCAAACAGGCTTGCGAATATAGAATGAAAGAACGCAGGGATAATACCAAATACTTTTTCAAATGTAGTCACGAGACCACTGCTAACCAATTTAAAAAAATGAGCCAGGCCTGTTGTGGAGGAGGCATTGAAGATTTGATGAACCAGCTCGGAGAAATGAAACGGCAAATCAGTATTTAAAAGTGCCTGCACCTCTGTGCGTGTGTTAGCTATGTGAAGGACATAAGTTTCGCGGGCAGAGCTCAGGGCCACTTGCTTCTGAGGCAATAGGGCTCTTATACGGCTTAAACCATTGAACTCGGCTTTCAAGGTTGGTATTCGTGGCCAAATTGAAACATCTGAATTCCCATGCGTGGGTGGATATAACACATTCTTGCAACAAACCACCCTCTCTGAAACGGTTACCACATAAGCGATACCGACCTGTAACCCACAACACAGTTCGTTATTCAAAAGTAAATAACTACCGTTGGACAATAAAGTGAACGTGGGAACTATTGCAGGAACCGGTGTCCCTTTCAAAACACAGGCCAAATTAGGCTTGTCCTGATTACAAGAACCATGCAACTGGATGTGTCTGCATATTAGTGAGCGGTCAGGCGACTGTGTACATTCTTCACCATTCAGATTCACTTTTTCCCCTCTTTTAGGCATCTGTAAGTGTATGGTAAAGACCATGTCTCATGGAGGAAAGCACTGCCTAATGGTTCATATCGCCCTATAGCCATATATTTCATACAATTTGTAAATTTATACAGAGCAAAAGGTAAGGTAATAACACCATGGATAAGCCATGTAGCAGCAGTTACCTCAGCCACAGAAAAGGGCAAGGATTCTAATTTTTCAATGTGTAACATAGAAAATGATGCATCTCTCATTGAAAGCATGCGCTGTTTTTCAGTCAAATTAAATGGGGCAAATAGTGATGAGACGTTCATAAAATGCCAAGGCACTCGACCAGACTTCAGAGTCTGTAGTGTCCAAGCAAACTGCATCACAGAACGCAATTGATTTTGACCATGATATTACACGGACACTTCATCATGTACAATGTCAACAACAGAAGACACAATATTGTTTAACGTGTAAATTTGGGACGAAAGCGTGTTAATACTGTTTTCGACCACTGCAAGTACCTTTTCCAAATTTGCTTGGTCAATTGTCCTTAGGCGCTTAGCAGCCTCAATTTGAGACACTTTCCAAATTTCATTGTAAACAGCATAAATCCACCGTTTAGATCTACCCTTAACTGGGCCTTTTATAAAATCATTTAAATCCACATTTTCAGTCAACTGAGACAGATGTAGTTTAACTGCAGCTAACGTGGAATGTTGTAACCAATTCTGACACAGTTTCCCTACAGAGTAAGTGGTGACAGTATAATCAGTTTCAAAACGGGGATCTGGTCGCACTTGTGTGAACCCTTCAGCCAACCCTAGAAATCGACGTTGGCAAGAATCAGAACTCTTTTGCCATAATAGCCAACCTTTAGGATCCAAGCTGGACACATTAAAGGACGAATTGCATATAAGAGATTGTATCTCATGAATAGTCAATTCGGAAAAATTACCCCAACCTGAATATTCTTCTAATTCGGGGATAGTTGGTGTATTTAATTTTTTAGAAGTAGCCAATCCAAAGCATGTTGTTTGGAAAATAGATGATTTTAAAAACAACATGTGATTCGGGATGAGACATGCACGGTGCAAAGCCTCAGTGCCTTGTACCTGCCAATCCTTGGTACCCCAAACCGATTTAAGGTCAATTGTTCCTTTCCAAAACTCGTAGCCATCTACAGCCAACCTGTCTAGAAAGGACTTCGAATACAGTAATTTTGTATCGGTAAGTCTAACTTTGGACATGGACATTTGTGTCATTTTAAAATAAAATGACTCAGGATTCGATTCATTAAAGTCTGTGAAATAAGTGTATTTTTTCAGAAATGTATTGGAACTGCCTCCTAATGGAGCAGGGCAATGTTCCCATTGTGTATAATTTACAGCAACCCTCCTTGAATTTGTCTTATGCAAAAAATGATTACCATAGTGTTGAAAACAAAACAAATCACCATAATTAATAGAATCTGAATACAGATCCTCAGCATCGAAGGCAGCATAATACCTCAAATCAGAGAATAATGCTTCTACGGCCTGAATATCCCAATCATCAGAACGTATATTCTGTTTAATCACATCTCCCATGTTTACTCTAAGCACATTTGGAACATTAATCACTTCAGTGGGCCCATGTATCTGAAACCTAACCGCATCCCACACAATCCCATCAAGGACAGGCCAAGCAGTAATGTTAACTGTATTTAAGTTTCGTTTCAGTCTGTGCGCTGAATGTGAAGAGGAAAGAGGGGCCAATGTTCCATTAAGGTACCGAATTCCTGTTCTTTCTTTAACGTAGTGACCATCGATCAGGCGGAAAAAATAAAACACAAAACCAATTGACATAAAAAGATAAAATTAAAATAGGATCAACCAAATGTATGTCCAAGGGGGAATTAAAAAATGTTTTTTAAACAACGTGGCACATCTTGCAATAGTTGAGGGTTTCTTTGAAGGTTCCAAAACAGAGTCAAAAGAGAATCTGGACTGGTCGGCCAAACGAGTCTGTAAATCAGGCATCGATAAATCAGCAGGATAGGTGTAGTTTAGCTCATCAATGTTAGTAACAGGAATAGTATTTAATAAAGGACTGGATATGGCAGGCATCTCGAGGGACACCTCCTGTTCTGCACCAGATGTAATAGCCAGCACAGAGTGCCTCACCATGGAAGGACAGGATACAGCCGGTGTCATGCTATGAAGAATCGGCCACCCTGTGTGTCTTGACATTGTCAATAGAAATAAATCTGTTTTCCTTACGACCTGGAAGTGGTGGTAAAATGACTGTTCTTGTGCCCTTCACTCCAAGAACTCGAACCGGTGTCCGATATGAGGGACCAAACTCTTTCTTGTTATCGATCTTCTCTCGAACCAGTTCTCCAACTTGGGGTAGCCAGCCCACTACCGGGATCTGCAGCGCATCATCCGATGTGGAGGGCAAATGTTCCTTTGCAAGACTGTCTCTGGTCTTTTGTAGATTCTGTAAAACATTGCAATGTTCATCTACGTCAAAGGCCGTGGCCTGGGACTCGCAGTCTAGCCCGTCGAGGTCAGGGACATACATCTTGATACCAAAGAGCATTTCGTACGGGGTCCGCCCACCCAGAGACCTTCTAGGGAGATTATTAAGCGCACGCTGCACGCCCATGAGGTGGGCTAACCAGTTTCTGCCAGTGCCTATAACTCGAGCTGTCAAAGATTGCTTTAAGTCGCAGTTCATTCGTTCAACTACACTATTGCCCTCGGGCCTGTAGGGACTCGAAAACTTGACTTGGACCCCCATCGAAACCATAGCATCCTTATACGCCTTAGAGGCGAAAGCCGGACCCTGATCCGAATGGAAGGTACCACAGGCAAAAATTCCCACAAAGACTCGCAAATCCTTAATGACAGTACGTGAATCAGCGCTCCGATGTGGCCATACCCACACAAAGCGTGTGCATGAATCAACTGCTACTAAGATGTACTTGTATGCAGTATCAGAAGAAAATGGACCGCAGTGATCCAAATAAACGCATCCAAGCGGTTTATTCGAGATGTACAACTGTGTCTGAGGCGGACGCGCAGCAGTTGAAGGTTTAATCTGCTGGCAAATGTCACATTGAAGGACATAATCCCGCGTCTGTTTGTACAGTCCCCGCCACCAGAACCTCTGTTGCAGCTGAGTTACAGTGGCTGAGACGCCCGCATGCGCAGACGCCACACCTTCATGAGCCGCAGTAATGAAAGCAGCCCTGCGATCCGAGTTGGGAACTAGACGTTCGCCAATATCAGGGATTTTCACATAAGGAACCTTATCGGGACTTAAGTGGTATGTGTATTTAGAAGGGAACCCCGCAGGATATTTACTACCCTTCTCTGTTGCAGCAACAGCTGCCAAGATGTCATCATCTATTTTGCTTTTGGACCTCGTGACTGCTGCAACTAAGTATTTTGATACCGCTGACTTCGCTGCTTCATCAGCAAGCGAATTGCCAACAGCGTGGACCCCCACGCGCTGATTACCGAGAGTATGAATCACAAACACGAGTGGCAGCTTCTCTTTAAGTTCCGCCACTCGGACCCAGATCATTTTATGTTTTATTGTGCTACCTTTGGAGTCACAAAATTCATTGTGAATCCAAAAGAACAAGTTCTCATTGTAAGACTGGACACAGTAGTAAGAATCACTTACGATTAAAGTCGTCACACCAGGATCTGCGTACTCCAATGCAAGCATCAGAGCACGAAGCTCTGCTAACTGTGCGGTGCAGTCCCCAAGCGTCTGCGTGTGCACGACACTGGACTTGAACTCATCGTTCACCATGGCACCGACCACAATGGCGCAAGCGGAAACGTAGGCATGTTTAGAGCCATGCGCAACCTGCGCCGAACCATCAGTGTAAATGATGCAATGGAAATCCTCCAACGGCCGCATTGCTAATGGAGCAGGATGAACGAATTCATACTGTAAATACTCCTGCGACCGTAAAGTGGCGTCAAAAATAAACGTGGCATCCTGGAACGTCAAGGACGCAGCCCATTGAATCCACCGAGGGTGCAAAGCTTTGGAATTAGGTACACTGGCTTTCGTAACGGCCTCTAAGGCAGGACATGGGGTAACAACCAACATGCGTTTTCCTTGTGACAAGGCACGTTCTTTAAGAATTGCCATCTGCACAGCCGTTAAAACTTTCTCCACAGTGGAAAAACGCAGTTCAGCCGAAGTGTACAAGTGTGACTTGTAAGCAATAGGTACTGTATCTCCTCCATTAAAGGTCAGGTACGTGAAACCCACCGCCCCAGGGATAATTCTTATCACCAGGTTGGTCTGGTTATCACGAGTCTGTAAGTATTCAGAAGCGAGCAAATCAGCCTGCAAAGACTACAGAATGGCTGAATGCTGAGGCAGCCAGCATGATTTGGAAAAAGATGGTTGTATCAAAGCATACAAAGGCTTGATACGCTGGGCATATTCCGGAATGTAAGTCCTTCCGAAATTCAAGAAACCCAGTAGAGATTGTAATTTTTTCAGCGTTGTCAGAGAGCGCAACTGTGCGCACTTCTCCAGGAAATGGGGTGCTAAACCCTTCCCCTCGTTCTTAAGCTCGTAGCCTAGAAACAACACTGTGTACTCTGCAAGTGCGATTTTGCAAAGTTAAACTTGTAACCTATGTCAGCAAAGTTACAAATTATGCTATTTACTCGACACAGATGCTCCCAAAGATCGTCGTCTGTGAGATAAATATCATCCACATACGAACAAGCAACTGGGTCGATGCCCTCTAAAAGAGAGACAATGCGGGTGGAGAATACTCCAGGACTGTTCTTATAGCCCATTGGGAGACGCCAAAACATTTTTTGCACACCGCCGCATGTAAAACTGGTCCATTGGGAACTTAGACCGTCTAATCTATGGGCATAAAAACCATTGGAAATGTCAAGCGTGGTTTTGAACCGTTTACGCTCAAGACTATTCACTAACGCAGAGCCATGAGTATTCTGTACTGCGCAGTTACGGCAATGCGAGTTCAAATGCCTATAATCTAAAACCAAACGATATGAGCCGTCCGGCTTGTTTACAGTAAAAAGGGGGTTATTCATCGGTGACACACACGTTTCAATTACACCTTGATATTCCAATTGTTCAAGGATAGCTGCGACTGAAGCTTTGGCTTCACGCCGTATGGGATATTGAGGTTGAGGCTGCGGCTGAGACCGTAACGGAATCTCATGGCTTGGAGACAATTTATCCCAGCCACACTGATTGCGGTACACAGCCGGCGCAAGCGCCAGAGCCCACTCTTCTGCAAAATGCAGCGCTTCCACTCTCGATACAGTGTGCACGAAACTGGGTAGGATTACCTCCTCCCCTCGCGGAGCTGGGAGAACAAAAGGTGGGGGCCAGTCAGCCTCCGAAAGCAAAATGTCATACGTAGACGAGAGATTTTTCCAAAATACCCCTTTTACAGTTCGCTGCATGTCACCTTCAATTAACAGGACAATTTCAAAAAGACGTTCAGGGGGAGCAACATGCGTATCAGCAGTTTCAATTACAACATAAGTGTCAGTCGCTGTCACCTTCAACAGTGGACGGAGGGCCTCTCTCACTATGGTAATCTCTGCCACGCTGTCCAGCAAGGTCAGAACCCACGTCAGATTCCGAAGCCGCGTTCTCACTATCTGGGGCATATCGATGCGCTGTCAGGGCGGCGACTTTCTTCGTGGCCTTCCTGCTGATCTCCACCGTTTCGCGGGCGGGGCTGACCACGTCCTTGCTGGCCACCCCGTCCGTTGCCGCCCCCTCCACCACCGGTTGACGGAGCCGATGAGTCCTGAAAGGAACGAGGAGAGCGTTGGTCAGAAGCCTGAAACCTTTCAGGTGACTTAATCATCGCGCGATCGCGCAAATCATAAACCCGATCTGACTGCGCAGGCAACGGAGACGCAGGAGCAGAAACCTGTGTTTGTTGTTGTTGTTGCTTACCCTGAGCCTGCTTTTTTGGCCAATTCTGTTTCTTGGACTTTTGTTGACCACTAGTTTCCGAAGACTGACCCTGGGGCTGCTTTTTCTCTTTATCAGTAAAAGCTTTAAGTCCCTTCGCATTGCGGCCAACCATTTTATAAGCCGCCACAATTATCCTTGCCAACTGCCGGGGTTTCTCGGCCTCGGGAATTAACGCTAAAGCGTTAGCTACCTGAAAGTTCACTGCATCCCCCTTGACATTCGCAAGGATCAGATCGCAAACTACATCAAAGGTTCCACACAGGCGCATACCTAACTCAACCGCAGACTCCGGTCCGTGTTCATCTTGAACACGTTTAAGGACCGCACCCAGATTGGTCACGGACGGGGTGCCATAGCACCTCGAATAGACCGCTGCAAAAGTCTTACCCCAGGTCTCACAGGCTGCACCGAAACGCGTCGGGTGTTGCTTGACATTCTGTGTTGAAATAAAACTTCACGCAAAAAGGATCTGGGCTCGAGTTAACTTCTTTGAAGGCAAAGTTGTTGTGTGGAAATATTACAAGGGTCGCCTCCTCACTCGAGCCCGCCGCCGTTTGTGGCCGGGAGACTGGCGGACTTTTGCTGATCATATTTATATATATATACATACATATATATATATATATATATATATATATATATATATATATATATATATATATATATATATATATATATATATATATATATATATATATATATATTTTTTTTTTTTTTGAACAAAGGGGGGCGGCACAACTGGATACTTAAGTTCAGATTTTATTCACACCAACACTCCACCAACGCGTTTCAGCCTCACGGCTTTTCTCACGGTCAGTGAGTCCTTCCTTACTTTTAGCTTAAATACTGCCCCATGTTAGCCATTAAGTGGCATTATGGGATATGTAGTTTTATAAGCAATATGTTGCACACATTTAAAAAATAGTAGACATTAAACAAAGGACTAGTGTGCTGAAATTATCAGAGTGTAGTACTCTAAGCATCATAAATTAACTTAGGGCTTTGTATTTTACAGTCCATAATATTTAAGGATTTTTAGGGTATAGTACCCTGGTTTACAGTTCATTAATAGTTCAACTGGGCATCTCCTCACTCCAGATGTATATGGAGGTCCTCTCCAAAGTTCATGCCTCTGGGATGTTTTGTGCGGAATTGAATTATTAGACGGGATTCCATTTGTCTTAAGAGACGCACTGTGTCTCCTCCTCTTTCAAGTTTTGTCAGCATCCTTAATCCATAGAAAGTCATGGCACGCCAATCCCCATTTTGACACGATTTCAAATGTTTGGCTGTGGCATACAGTAGATTGGAATTTTTCACAGCCCGGATATGCTCCAAGATTCTCTTCTTTAGCATGCATGTTGTTGAGCCTATGTATTTCATGCCGCATTTGCATTCGATTACATACACCACATTTTTAGATGTACATGTAATGTATTGCTTGATTGGCACCTCTTTTCCGTTGGGTTCATTCACACTCTTCATTTTTTTGCCTATCTTGCAGGCCTTGCACGAGGTACATGGTTTGAAGCCCACATTTTGCTCCATCCACCACTTTTGTTTTTCTTGCATTTGAAAGTGGCTTTTTACCAGCAAGTTTTGCAATGAAGTGTTCTTTTTGTATGTGATAGACGGGTGTTTTCCAACTAATGTCCCGATGTCTGGATCGCTGGTTATTAGGTGCCAGTATTTTTTCAATTTTTTAGCAATCAGCCCGCTTTCCTTATTGTAGGTGGTTATGAATCTCGGAGGATCCTTGTCCTGTGGAGTTTTTTCTTTTTCAATGAGAGTTTCAGCTCTGCTGACTTTATCGACTTTCTTTTTACAGTTGGTCAATACATAGTCTTTGTACCCTCTGGATTGGAATCTGAGTTTACTTTGATAGATTTTATTTTCAGCGTCTTCCATTTTCGAGCAATTTCTCTTCAGTCGAATGTATTCGCCATACGGAATGCTTTTTAGCAGGGATTTAGGGTGAAAACTGGTCCCATGAAGGACACTGTTGGTCGCTGTCTTTTTTCGAAATAGCGTGGTTTCCAGTTTTCCTTCAGAAACATAGACTTTAGTGTCCAAGAAGTCTATTTCTTTTCTGTTGGTCGCACATGTGAACTGAAGCCCCATCTCATTTTGATTTAATTTAGTGAAGAACTCTTGAAACTGTGTGTTGGACCCATTCCAAATCAGGAAAAGGTCATCGATATATCTGACCCATAATATGATTCGGTCAAGCTCTTCTTGTTCAAAATTACTCCATATCAGCATTTTCTCCCAATAGCCCATGGTGATATTGGCGTAATTGGGAGAGAAAGAAATTCCCATGGCCGTGCCACATTCTTGTTTATACAGCTCGCTGTTAAATAGAAACACGTTGTTCGTCAGGCATAGCTCTATCATCTTGAGGAGCATGTTTGTATGTTGCAATTCCTTGATGTTGCGTTGGTTTAAGAAATACTTGCAAGCTTTTAAGCCTATGTCATGCCTGATTGAAGTATACAGTGACACAGCATCTATTGTCACCAGTAGATAGTTAGGATTCCATGGTATATCCATTAGGGTTCTAAGAAAGTCTCCGGTGTCCTTGAGGTATGATGGCATACTTTGTGCAATCGGAGCGAGAAAGCTATCCACATACCTTGAAACTTTTTCATATAGTGAATCACATGAGGACACTATGGGTCTGCCAGGTGGATGAATTAGTGTCTTATGAATTTTGGGTAAGAAGTACACGCATGGAGTGATGGGATGCTCCATGGTCATGTATTTGCACTCTTCCTCATTAATCAATCCTTTTGCCTGCCACAGTGTGAGTAGTTCCTTCAAATCCGACATCATTTTGCCTATAGGATTTGTTTTCAACTTGCTGTAATGTTGTTGGACATTAAGTTGGCGTTCTGCTTCCATTATGTAATCCTTGGTCTCCTGGATCACGATATTTCCCCCTTTGTCGGCGGGTTTAATAGTTATACCAGGATTGTCCATCAAGTTTTGAAGTGCCTTTCTTTCTGTGATGGATAGGTTTTGTCTTTTGTTATCTTTAACTTTGATTAGATTGTCAAGCTCTTCCATCAGGGCATCCGAAAACAAGTCGATTTTGTTGCCAGGCGACAGGACTGGACAGTATCGGGATTTGTTTTTTAATCCTGTGTTTTTACTCAAGTTGGTTTGTATATTCATTTGCTCCAACATTTGAGTATCCGATATCACATTTCCTTCAGGATTGAACATTGCCTCAAATGTGTCTCTTAAATCGGAGATTTGTTCAATGGTAGTGGTAACGTTGTCCTCCGTTGCTTCTTCCATGTTGTTATTCATGCTTTCTGGTGTTATTCGATTTGCATGAATTTTGGCCAATTTTAGTTTCCTTACAAACTTATACAGGTCAATTTTTGTTTGTGGGTAGTCAAAATGAGCTTCTGGGCAGAAGGATAAGCCTTTATTTAAAACATTCTGTTCTTCTTGTGTGAGTTGGTGTTGAGAGAGGTTGACTATAAGATTGGTTACTTCCTGTTGCGCAGGGGGTACTGCCTTCTTTCGTTGCTTGGACCGGCGGGTTTTTCTGGTGCTGGTGAGGGATTTGGTTGGTTTTGGGCACCTCTGCCTCTTCCCCTTCCTCGATTGCGAAAGTGCGTTCTTGCTCTTCCTCCCCCTCTGGTGATGTCTTTTTCCAAGTTCACCATTTTCACCTCCTCTAAAATATTGAAGTTTTTTGCCATTTCACCTGTAGCTTCAATAAGGCTTGCATCCGATTCACTGCCACTTGAGGCCTGTATGTTGGACGGGAAGTTCTTTTTGAGATTGTCATAGCGCCGTGCAAAAGTTAAAATGCGGCCATGTACATAATCAAGTTCATCTCTTTTAAATTTCCGTTCTTTACGTTCTTGTATGTCAGTTTCGTATGCCTCTAGTCTATTTTCCATTTCTGATCTCATCTAAACAGACTGGAGAAAACTGTCAAGAATACATACACATTGTAACGCTCTTTTAGTGAAAGTGTGCTGTATACTGGAAACGAAGCGCTCCGGGAATAATGGAGGCGCGTGTAGCCAAACGCGCTACAAAAGCATCAGCTATATTCAAATCAGGGGCTGCAGCGGCTGATGTGACCCGCAAAACGAAACCACCAGAAACTGACAATGTCACACTTAAACAGCATATGAACGCGCTAGAGCGCCTGTATAAAAAAGAAGTAAATAAGAGCTGGGAAATAATCGCTCTAGAGAATTACGTGGAGGTCAAAAGAATACCACGTGGATTGAGGATATTCACAATGCCCACTCACCCCGATACGAAGGAGGAATTGATTTTGGAATGGGTAGACAATAACACACAGTGTTCCCTGAATATGATGCGCATACTCATTAAACATGCTAAATTGGACATTGATGAAATTACAATCAAAATCAAAGAAATTGAAGACTTGGTTTCTAAAGAAACTAAACAGGATGAAGTTAATAAGATGAGATCAGAAATGGAAAATAGACTAGAGGCATACGAAACTGACATACAAGAACGTAAAGAACGGAAATTTAAAAGAGATGAACTTGATTATGTACATGGCCGCATTTTAACTTTTGCACGGCGCTATGACAATCTCAAAAAGAACTTCCCGTCCAACATACAGGCCTCAAGTGGCAGTGAATCGGATGCAAGCCTTATTGAAGCTACAGGTGAAATGGCAAAAAACTTCAATATTTTAGAGGAGGTGAAAATGGTGAACTTGGAAAAAGACATCACCAGAGGGGGAGGAAGAGCAAGAACGCACTTTCGCAATCGAGGAAGGGGAAGAGGCAGAGGTGCCCAAAACCAACCAAATCCCTCACCAGCACCAGAAAAACCCGCCGGTCCAAGCAACGAAAGAAGGCAGTACCCCCTGCGCAACAGGAAGTAACCAATCTTATAGTCAACCTCTCTCAACACCAACTCACACAAGAAGAACAGAATGTTTTAAATAAAGGCTTATCCTTCTGCCCAGAAGCTCATTTTGACTACCCACAAACAAAAATTGACCTGTATAAGTTTGTAAGGAAACTAAAATTGGCCAAAATTCATGCAAATCGAATAACACCAGAAAGCATGAATAACAACATGGAAGAAGCAACGGAGGACAACGTTACCACTACCATTGAACAAATCTCCGATTTAAGAGACACATTTGAGGCAATGTTCAATCCTGAAGGAAATGTGATATCGGATACTCAAATGTTGGAGCAAATGAATATACAAACCAACTTGAGTAAAAACACAGGATTAAAAAACAAATCCCGATACTGTCCAGTCCTGTCGCCTGGCAACAAAATCGACTTGTTTTCGGATGCCCTGATGGAAGAGCTTGACAATCTAATCAAAGTTAAAGATAACAAAAGACAAAACCTATCCATCACAGAAAGAAAGGCACTTCAAAACTTGATGGACAATCCTGGTATAACTATTAAACCCGCCGACAAAGGGGGAAATATCGTGATCCAGGAGACCAAGGATTACATAATGGAAGCAGAACGCCAACTTAATGTCCAACAACATTACAGCAAGTTGAAAACAAATCCTATAGGCAAAATGATGTCGGATTTGAAGGAACTACTCACACTGTGGCAGGCAAAAGGATTGATTAATGAGGAAGAGTGCAAATACATGACCATGGAGCATCCCATCACTCCATGCGTGTACTTCTTACCCAAAATTCATAAGACACTAATTCATCCACCTGGCAGACCCATAGTGTCCTCATGTGATTCACTATATGAAAAAGTTTCAAGGTATGTGGATAGCTTTCTCGCTCCGATTGCACAAAGTATGCCATCATACCTCAAGGACACCGGAGACTTTCTTAGAACCCTAATGGATATACCATGGAATCCTAACTATCTACTGGTGACAATAGATGCTGTGTCACTGTATACTTCAATCAGGCATGACATAGGCTTAAAAGCTTGCAAGTATTTCTTAAACCAACGCAACATCAAGGAATTGCAACATACAAACATGCTCCTCAAGATGATAGAGCTATGCCTGACGAACAACGTGTTTCTATTTAACAGCGAGCTGTATAAACAAGAATGTGGCACGGCCATGGGAATTTCTTTCTCTCCCAATTACGCCAATATCACCATGGGCTATTGGGAGAAAATGCTGATATGGAGTAATTTTGAACAAGAAGAGCTTGACCGAATCATATTATGGGTCAGATATATCGATGACCTTTTCCTGATTTGGAATGGGTCCAACACACAGTTTCAAGAGTTCTTCACTAAATTAAATCAAAATGAGATGGGGCTTCAGTTCACATGTGCGACCAACAGAAAAGAAATAGACTTCTTGGACACTAAAATCTATGTTTCTGAAGGAAAACTGGAAACCACGCTATTTCGAAAAAAGACAGCGACCAACAGTGTCCTTCATGGGACCAGTTTTCACCCTAAATCCCTGCTAAAAAGCATTCCGTATGGCGAATACATTCGACTGAAGAGAAATTGCTCGAAAATGGAAGACGCTGAAAATAAAATCTATCAAAGTAAACTCAGATTCCAATCCAGAGGGTACAAAGACTATGTATTGACCAACTGTAAAAAGAAAGTCGATAAAGTCAGCAGAGCTGAAACTCTCATTGAAAAAGAAAAAACTCCACAGGACAAGGATCCTCCGAGATTCATAACCACCTACAATAAGGAAAGCGGGCTGATTGCTAAAAAATTGAAAAAATACTGGCACCTAATAACCAGCGATCCAGACATCGGGACATTAGTTGGAAAACACCCGTCTATCACATACAAAAAGAACACTTCATTGCAAAACTTGCTGGTAAAAAGCCACTTTCAAATGCAAGAAAAACAAAAGTGGTGGATGGAGCAAAATGTGGGCTTCAAACCATGTACCTCGTGCAAGGCCTGCAAGATAGGCAAAAAAATGAAGAGTGTGAATGAACCCAACGGAAAAGAGGTGCCAATCAAGCAATACATTACATGTACATCTAAAAATGTGGTGTATGTAATCGAATGCAAATGCGGCATGAAATACATAGGCTCAACAACATGCATGCTAAAGAAGAGAATCTTGGAGCATATCCGGGCTGTGAAAAATTCCAATCTACTGTATGCCACAGCCAAACATTTGAAATCGTGTCAAAATGGGGATTGGCGTGCCATGACTTTCTATGGATTAAGGATGCTGACAAAACTTGAAAGAGGAGGAGACACAGTGCGTCTCTTAAGACAAATGGAATCCCGTCTAATAATTCAATTCCGCACAAAACATCCCAGAGGCATGAACTTTGGAGAGGACCTCCATATACATCTGGAGTGAGGAGATGCCCAGTTGAACTATTAATGAACTGTAAACCAGGGTACTATACCCTAAAAATCCTTAAATATTATGGACTGTAAAATACAAAGCCCTAAGTTAATTTATGATGCTTAGAGTACTACACTCTGATAATTTCAGCACACTAGTCCTTTGTTTAATGTCTACTATTTTTTAAATGTGTGCAACATATTGCTTATAAAACTACATATCCCATAATGCCACTTAATGGCTAACATGGGGCAGTATTTAAGCTAAAAGTAAGGAAGGACTCACTGACCGTGAGAAAAGCCGTGAGGCTGAAACGCGTTGGTGGAGTGTTGGTGTGAATAAAATCTGAACTTAAGTATCCAGTTGTGCCGCCCCCCTTTGTTCAAAATTAATTTCGGGGCTTGGATCCAGCTCTTGGGTAGTGCACACGCTGTCGAGCGCTCTCTGGCGTTGAAGGATCACTTTGGAGTAATATATATATATATATATATATATATATATATATATATATATATATATATATATATATATATATATATATATATATATATATATATATATATATATATTCACTGAAAAAACCATAGGTTTCACACCAGTTATAGTTAGCTGGAAATTTTACTGACATAAAACCATTGAAATTCCCACGTTATAGTTAGTTGGACTCACTATAACTTGCTCGCCTGCAATGCACTGCAGATGACGTCACATATTACATCACTCGTGACATGGTCAGTGACATCAATGATGACATCACTGATGACACCATCCAGTGAATGTGTGTCTTTCTGAATAATAAATATGTTTTATATATGTATATGTAAAAGTCGATGAAAGAATAAATGTGTAAATAAGTGTCTTAATGGATGTTTAAAAAAAAAAAAATTGATTGGTTAACTGGCTTATTAAGTGCATCTTAGTGAATACATATATTAGCGAGTATTGTTTAAATATTTAAATGTTTGTATCAGTGTTTCACTTTGTGTATAAGTGGCTGCATGGGTTGGTGAGTAGCTACATGTGTGTGTATATGGGTTATTAGATTTTTTTTAGTATCAGTATGAGTGTCTGCATGGTTTGGTGGGGGAGTTACTTAACACATAGATGCATCAATGACTGACTCACTGTTTGTATGTGTTTTGAAGACAGCATATGTGCAGGACTGTATGGGTTTATGAGTGTGTATATGTGTGTGTTAGTGAGTGAATGACTGTCTCACTAGTGTCTTTCTTTATCAATAACGACATACGTTTTAATCTAGTATATGTGAGTATTGATATATATAAGTGAGTATATGTGAGAATGAGTGATTGAAAGAGTCTTTGGACATGAAGCTGTCCCTGGTCACGGTAACAAAAGTTTTGTTACCGTGACCAGGGACAGCTTCATGTCCGAAACGCGTAGGTGGGGAACCTACTGAAAATAAACCACAAGTTCAACTATCGAAGTAGTGTGCGGCGTTTTCTCTTTTGAAGAGTGTTTGCTTTAAACATTAAATTTAAGGGACAGATTTACAAGCCCCTTGCGCCACCTTTGCGTCACTTTTAACATAGGAAAAGTGACGCAAAGGTGGCGCAAGGGGCTTGTAAATCTGCCCCTAAGTCTCTACATTGGAACCTACATGTAGGTACTTAAATCAAAAAAAAAAAAACAACAATTTAAGGGGCAGATTTACAAGCCCCTTGCGCCACCTTTGCGTCACGTTTAACATGGGAAAAGTGACGCAAAAGTGGCGCAAGGGGATTGTAAATCTGCCCCTAAGTCTCTACATTGATACCTACATGTAGGTTCTTAAATGAAAAAAAAAAAAAAAATTACTTTTTTTTCAAAAACAGCTTCATTTTTTAAAAACTGTCATTCTTTTTTTCCCCATGGTGCGCTCCCCGGTAACCTCCCCGGTG
Source organism: Lissotriton vulgaris (assembly GCF_964263255.1). Taxonomy (NCBI): domain Eukaryota; kingdom Metazoa; phylum Chordata; class Amphibia; order Caudata; family Salamandridae; genus Lissotriton; species Lissotriton vulgaris. The sequence goes on from NC_141699.1 coordinate 575,454,906, forward strand.
CGCGTACCGGGCGCCCCCCCCCCCCCCCCCCCCCCCCCCGCGAAAATCGGAAAAAAAATTTTTTTTTTGCCCCGCGGAGCCCTTTTTTAGCCCCCATATCAAACCTAGGGGTCTACCCTGCCCCCTTATGGTCATTTTCCCCTTTGTTTTTGCCACCTCTTGTGTCTCGATCTTACCGAGACACAAGATGGCGGCCGCTCCGGACTGTTTCGAATGTTTACAGACACCCGAGAGCCAATCAGCTTTCCGCGCGCAAGTCGCGTAGCGCTCCCGGTGCTCTCCCCGGTGCGCGTACTGGGGCGCGGCCATAGATATATATATTTTTTTTAACCTAAATTACTCAAAATCCACTGGAGCACATATCTTGAGACATAGCAAAGGCACATCGGGCTACCATTCCCTACAATGTTGCCAAGTTTGGTGGAAATCCATTCAGCCGTTCGGGCTAAAAGTGAGGTCGACCGCCCTATGGAAATTAACATGGTGAAAACACGTTTTGGGACCCCCCCTTTTATCTCAGCGCCCGCTTGATGAATCCCCGCCAAACTTTCAGGGAAGGACCGGAGCGCCGCTAGACAAATTTGAGGGAATTTCCAGGCAGATTCCTCAACCGGCGCCAAAGTTATTCAAAATAGAATGTTGAGATTTTGCATTGAAAATAATCCTAACTATAACTACCTACTGGCGACCGCCAGTAGGTAATATATATATATATATATAAATATATATATATATATATATATATATATTCCTTTGGTTTTTTTAGTTGGGAGGGGGTGAAAACATGGGCTTAAGTGCTTAAGTGGTAGTGTGCGTAAGAAACCACTGAAACACCTTGCAATGCATTAATATGGGTCATTGAAACACCGCAACATCAAGAAAGGGTAAACCAGAGGGACCAATCAGGAAGTAGTTTGTTGTCAGACACAGATGTGTGAACCAGAAAAAACAAGTAGAAGGACGAGCATGGGTCAGAGACGTCAGGTAAAGATGTGTGGCCCAGAGTAGAGCTGTAAGGTATATCACCTGCTGATAGTGGTTGAAGGGGAAGTTGTCACCTACAAGAAGGTTAGGATGCAGTGGCAGTAAGAATGGCTGGTAAGAGGGTGCGCATGATGGTGGCAAAAGGTAACGAGCGTAGAATAACAAAAGTACTCCGAGAGATTGTTAGGTTAAGGAACAGGGAACCTGAGATTTAGGGACGCCGAGATGAGAATCAGGGGAAAGAAACTGCAGAATTAAACCTGGGAGCTATGGATAGGAGTTGGTATAATGATCAAATATTAAAAAATAAGTATATAGGAATAAGGAAAATCCCGAAATAATACTCTATTCACAATAAGTATACGGAAAATAATGGAAAGCATAAGAAGGTAAAAATAAGTATATAAAAAAGAACAAGGAAGAAGTCTAGTGAGAGAACACGAGAAAGGCTTTTTTTCTGTTGCCAGAAGCAGCAACACAAGAGAACATGTGCTGCTGCAGGGACTGCTTTATATCGTTGGTGACATCAGTTATTTTGTCTCTTTCATCTTATTTCTGCTGTCAGGGGTAGCATTAAAGTGATATTGCATATTAAACTCGCCTCATTGTCGTTATTAAAATCTCAGATTTTCTCTTTCCTGAAGCTATGAAAATTCCGACCACAGCACAAAATCTCAAAAGACATGTAATGCACTGGTTCCGATAGAAGGTTAACTTCCCATCCTTCCACGCCATGTACATTTTATAGCTTCACATATTACATCACATAATCAATATCACTTCACATTCTCTCTTTAAACGTTCATAGAATCACACTGATACATGGATAATACGTAATGGAAAGGCATACAAAACAATACCCACATCATACAGCATAATATGATGAGTAGGGAATAATGTGGGAAGAGAAACTGTCAGCCTTGCAAGCAACCTACACATCATGTCGTCAATATGACACTGCTTTAAGTAAATAACAATGTGTACCAGGAACAAAACAAAAATTGCTCAATTACATGCTTTTATCACTCCACTAAATTAAAGACGGAATCTCAAAAACTGAGTGACGCAATCTTTCATTCCTCAGTCTAACAGTGTAAGCTCGCAACCTTTAACACGATGGAAACAGTAGGAATGAAGGTTAACCTACAATCAGAACTGATGTATATCCTGTCTGTGTTGAAGGTACTATTCAACTATTCATCTTGCATCAAATTTAAATAAACCCTGTTGTTTAGATAACATTTTCCTGTGATCCTACATATATCTGTTACTGAGGCAGTGATATCGCCTTCTGTAGTTATGGTTAGACAAGAGTATCCGCTGAAAAGGCTTTTTATTTTTTTAATACTTTGGTACCTTTGACAAAACTGCACAGGGCATCCAAGTGGGGTTCCTCTAATCAAGTTTATTGTGAATCTGTCATATGGAGGACAAAAACAGGAGAGGGGTGGTACCCGAAGTGACATTTCATGTTTTGACTCTCAGGTGATTGATTGCTCCTCGAGACAGAAAAACAGCTAACCAAATTATACAAAAATTGCTATATGAGTGGAACTTTACTCAAGGAAGTACATTTACTTGTTTTGGTTTAAATCTGTTCAGTAGATTTAGAGATATTAGTATTTAAAAAGTGTTCTGAACTGAGCATGAAGAAGTTATCTTTTAGAGAAATTCAGACAGATGGAACTTTTAGTTTGTCTGTAACTTAAGGATTTCTTAATGAATTTTCATGAAATTTGGCAGAGGCTTAGCAAGTTCAGTGTAGTCTTGGTGCTTTTACATGTATTCACATTTGTCATGGAGAGGCATATTTGAAAGGGTTGGGGTCAAAAGTGTTCCTTTGCTAAAACCTGTAGCATTATTTGCGAAGTCCACATGACATTTGGCAGACATTAGCATGTTAAGCCTTTTGAGGGTATGGCAAGTTTTGTTCAGCTCCATCATGGGAGACAAAGTGAAACAAACATTTGCAGTGCAATCGGTCTCGCCTTTGGGACCTTATCAGTAGTTAGCTATGCAGCACATTAGCCTGGGAGCTGAAACATCTACTGTTCTTTAACATGGAGGGAAAGTAAGCACCAAACTGCGTGACACGCCAGGTATGGGAACACATGGAGAGTAAGATTGCCTTTCAGCAGGAAATAGTATAGTCCAAAGATCTGTTTTTAATATAAAATCAGGGCCTTCGGTGGTCATACCACTGAAAATACAAGATTTGAAAAAAATATTATTGTCCACAGGTGTTTGTGGAAGACAATTTCTATGGACTGGAATCTAGAGAATGCTAAAGTGATTCTGGTATTTTACTGACCTCTGCTGATCGTTTTCTATCAAGAAAGTTATATGGAGGTAGTTGTCAGAAAAAAAAGAAAGTCCCTCAGCAGAAAGCAATTCGGGGATTTTACTGACCTCTGCTGATTGTTTTCTATCAAGACAGTTAAATAGAGGCAGTTGAACAGAAAAAAAGTCCCTAAGCGGAAGCAGACAAGTCCTAGGACCGATCTCCAGAGCCCACAAAGTACATACACATATAAGTATATAATAAGTATATACTAAAGTATATACAAAAGATCTTGAATGCTTGGCCTAAAAAGCGGATGAAAGAGATTTCATGTGCTAATACCTTGTGAGCACTTTAAATTCATTTCTATGCAATTTGGCAGGCCAAAATCAGTCTAAGGTTGCTTGTGTGACCTTCTGGAGGATACCTCACCTGGCTGTTCAAGATGGGCTGTTCCTGTGAGGATGAGTCAATATTGATTTGCATAAGGTGGGCCTTTGTCACAGTGGGCGAAAAGCAATAGGGTAGAATGTTATCCCAATCAACTGCCAGTAATTAGACTATTTATAAGCATTCTTCATATCACCTTTTATGTTATATAATTAGTATGTTAAGACCAGGGATGGGTGGAACTCATGGAGTTTTACTCCATGGAATTCCGTGAAGTTACCTAAAAGCTCTGCGAGACTCTGTGGTGTTCTGCGAGTTTTCTGATTCCGTTCTGGCATGCAGATTTTTAGCACCAGGAGCTTGTCCCACGCTGTAAAGTCAGCTTGAATGGCACCACATGGTGCGCCAGAGAGTGCTGCTTATTTCTTCTGCATGAGCTGCAGTTTTTGCAACGTGAGTGGCAATTTTCTCAATACGAGTGGTAGCAAACTGCTGCGACTGCCTGCATTGAAAAATCTCGATTGGAGGCAGTCTAGAGCTCATTTCTTCTTGCTCATGCTCACCAGCTTACCATGGCGGATGGCGAAGTAGGCAAAACTCCACCAGCAGAGCAGAGTTTACCCCAACCCTAGTTAAAGTCCAGTGGAGGAATCGGAGACAGGAGGGATAAAGTTAAATGTGGTCAAAAATAATTTATTTGCTAATACATTTGGCATGGTCCTACACATCTGCACAACATTTAGCAAACCCTTATTATGTGCAGCTTACTTGGGACATCGGAGTTCCATGCAAACCCATTAAGGGAGGGGTAGTCATAAATCAACATTTCCCATTTTAACCCCACTTCGCTACAGAAAGACCCCCTGAACAGAATGATAGAAAACTTGGTGTGAAACAAAAACATAACTCTGAGCAGTGCTTTTGCTTTTTTTGGTGTAAAAGTGATCAGTAAAAAAAGTAGCATTACAATAATGTGTTAGGGCGCTTGAACGGGTTGACAGGTACAAATATCCGGACTGGTTGTCAGTGGACAATCCTCACATTCAATGTGTGCAGACCCTGTGGACCTAGATTTAAAAATAAATGCTCCAATTGGACAAGAAAACCTGTAGCTCCTGTTGTCTATTTCAAGTCCACAGAGTGAAAGTTTGGTCTGCAAACCAATTAAAGCAGTGTCCACAAAACCTTAAGAACCATAAAGAAAATACCAGTCAGGCTACAGCCCAAGCCCTATGGCCAAAATATGCTAGGAATATTTGAATATCGTGCGTTGCAGGGTTGGCACTCTGCACCAGGTAAACAGATTATTAGCAAATTATCCGTTTCTGACACGAATGGAACTGTCCCTTTCATTGAATAATTTGCATGTAAATCCATATACTAAGGGTTATGTGAACTTGCTTATGGTCTGTCAAATTTCATTAAAGTCTATGATGTGCCACTAAAGACATTAGCAAATAAAATAATTGTTGACATCTCCTTTAATTTTGCTCCCTTTTAGAAGGTCTGCCTTGCAACTGACTGTGATTCCTGCAATGGGAACTGGGCTCACATTGCTAACATATTGCTAACGCCTGACAAATATCATGCTGATTCATTAACCAGTGCCAAAGTTATTAGGAAATGGCAATTCATTTACTAGTGCCATCCTATTTATCTGCTCCTTGTTGAAGATTTTTTACGAATCTCAATACATCGAGAGAAAGCTAAACATGAAAATAAATGTTCTCTCAAATTTTGTGCAGATTTGTGGTAAGGCATAAAAAAGATTTCGATTTGTTTACCCTTCCCTACTTTAAATTTGCTCCCCTTGTTTGATTTGTATAAGATTTGACCTCCATGCAGAAAACTAAATATGCTAAAGGTATGCCAAATGTATGCACAATTGAGTTGAGAGTTTGGTGAAGTGAAATCTTGGGTCTAGTATTGGATAAAAAAAAATCAAATATGGTTAGCTTTGTTATAAACCCTCAAAGTATGTTAAAAAAACACTCAGAAATTCACTTAAAATCTAATTAAAGTGTTGTTATGGACCTACTAAATTTGGGAAAAAAACACAAAGGTTAAAGTGAGTTATGGTGAGCTTTGATTATAAGCCTCCGAAATTCACTGAAAAAAACTAAAGGTGAAGTGCACTTATAGTTACAAAACATGACGTAATAAACACTGAAATTCACCTGTTAATGTTCTATAAATGAACCATACTTTAGAACTGTTTATTTAGGACTTCACACATTGCATCCTTTATTACATGTTAAATAACCTCAATCATGGCATCACTGTTGACATCCCAAATTACATCATTGATGGCATCATTAATAGTAGCATACAAGACACTGCTGTTTACATTTGGTATGATTTTTCTAATGATATGGATGTTGAGATTAGTTGTTGATATTATATGTAATATGAGTAAAACCTATTCATGTGAGCGCATTGTTTTGCAGCTACAGTTTTTTTGACAATATATTTTAAAGGTAATGAATACATTTTCTTTGCTTAGGTATCTTATTTTGCAATATAATTGTGGATTGCATCTTCTGTATGAATCATTGAACGCTTTTATAATAGTTTATGTAGGTGTATGTTCTCCATTTTCCATTTTGTGATTATATACCAATGTAGGGGTGTGGGATTTTGAGGCTACTATGGTGCTTGCTTACGTAAATGTTAATGTATTCTACATTGTGTATTACACTATATGTGTGCAGTTTCCTTGGCTATGTTTTTCTGTATACTCATCAGTGAATGTGTCCTAGTAGGAAACTAGTGAAATATTTAAATTTAGATGAGATGTTTCTAAATTATTGTATGTGTGTTGCAGTATAACATTGGGTGTTTTGTAGTTTATTCTGGTGTTTATTTTTTGAAACTCACTGGTGTTTACTTCATGTTGTGATGGTGCATCTGTCCTTTTGAGCAAGTGGGTGTCTGTCTACGTTGATTGTTTTACAGTAGTTTAAAACTGTTCTAAATTGTTTCAATACTACAACATGTGTTTTAAAAAAAACTTTCTTTCTGATAAGATTGTAGGAGGTCAATATGTAAATAATGATTATGTTTTTATAGCAGTGGGTACAGTATTATTATATGATGTTTCTTTGGACAAATTACCTAGATTAATAGTTCCGTAATTAGAGTATCTTTAGTTATAACAGTAGTTTCGGCAAGACAGCAAATAATGATCTAATTAAAAGTAATTATATTAGGACAAAATAGGCAGCTTATTGGCATATATTAGCGAGTATTGTTTAAATATTTAAATGTTTGTATCAGTGTTTCACTTTGTGTATAAGTGGCTGCATGGGTTGGTGAGTAGCTACATGTGTGTGTATATGGGTTATTAGATTTTTTTTAGTATCAGTATGAGTGTCTGCATGGTTTGGTGGGGGAGTTACTTAACACATAGATGCATCAATGACTGACTCACTGTTTGTATGTGTTTTGAAGACAGCATATGTGCAGGACTGTATGGGTGTATGAGTGTGTATATGTGTGTGTTAGTGAGTGAATGACTGTCTCACTAGTGTCTTTCTTTATCAATAACGACATACGTTTTAATCTAGTATATGTGAGTATTGATATATATAAGTGAGTATATGTGAGAATGAGTGATTGAAAGAGTCTTTGGACATGAAGCTGTCCCTGGTCACGGTAACAAAAGTTTTGTTACCGTGACCAGGGACAGCTTCATGTCCGAAACGCGTAGGTGGGGAACCTACTGAAAATAAACCACAAGTTCAACTATCGAAGTAGTGTGCGGCGTTTTCTCTTTTGAAGAGTGTTTGCTTTAAACATTAAATTTAAGGGACAGATTTACAAGCCCCTTGCGCCACCTTTGCGTCACTTTTAACATAGGAAAAGTGACGCAAAGGTGGCGCAAGGGGCTTGTAAATCTGCCCCTAAGTCTCTACATTGGAACCTACATGTAGGTACTTAAATCAAAAAAAAAAAAACAACAATTTAAGGGGCAGATTTACAAGCCCCTTGCGCCACCTTTGCGTCACGTTTAACATGGGAAAAGTGACGCAAAAGTGGCGCAAGGGGATTGTAAATCTGCCCCTAAGTCTCTACATTGATACCTACATGTAGGTTCTTAAATGAAAAAAAAATAAAAATTACTTTTTTTTCAAAAACAGCTTCATTTTTTAAAAACTGTCATTCTTTTTTTCCCCATGGTGCGCTCCCCGGTAACCTCCCCGGTGCGCGTACCGGGCGCCCCCCCCCCCCCCCGCGAAAATCGAAAAAAAAAATTTGTTTTTGCCCCGCGGAGCCCTTTTTTAGCCCCCATATCAAACCTAGGGGTCTACCCTGCCCCCTTATGGTCATTTTCCCCTTTGTTTTTGCCACCTCTTGTGTCTCGATCTTACCGAGACACAAGATGGCGGCCGCTCCGGACTGTTTCGAATGTTTACAGACACCCGAGAGCCAATCAGCTTTCCGCGCGCAAGTCGCGTAGCGCTCCCGGTGCTCTCCCCGGTGCGCGTACTGGGGCGCGGCCATAGATATATATATTTTTTTGAACCTAAATTACTCAAAATCCACTGGAGCACATATCTTGAGACATAGCAAAGGCACATCGGGCTACCATTCCCTACAATGTTGCCAAGTTTGGTGGAAATCCATTCAGCCGTTCGGGCTAAAAGTGAGGTCGACCGCCCTATGGAAATTAACATGGTGAAAACACGTTTTGGGACCCCCCCTTTTATCTCAGCGCCCGCTTGATGAATCCCCGCCAAACTTTCAGGGAAGGACCGGAGCGCCGCTAGACAAATTTGAGGGAATTTCCAGGCAGATTCCTCAACCGGCGCCAAAGTTATTCAAAATAGAATGTTGAGATTTTGCATTGAAAATAATCCTAACTATAACTACCTACTGGCGACCGCCAGTAGGTAATATATATATATATATATAAATATATATATATATATATATATATATTCCTTTGGTTTTTTTAGTTGGGAGGGGGTGAAAACATGGGCTTAAGTGCTTAAGTGGTAGTGTGCGTAAGAAACCACTGAAACACCTTGCAATGCATTAATATGGGTCATTGAAACACCGCAACATCAAGAAAGGGTAAACCAGAGGGACCAATCAGGAAGTAGTTTGTTGTCAGACACAGATGTGTGAACCAGAAAAAACAAGTAGAAGGACGAGCATGGGTCAGAGACGTCAGGTAAAGATGTGTGGCCCAGAGTAGAGCTGTAAGGTATATCACCTGCTGATAGTGGTTGAAGGGGAAGTTGTCACCTACAAGAAGGTTAGGATGCAGTGGCAGTAAGAATGGCTGGTAAGAGGGTGCGCATGATGGTGGCAAAAGGTAACGAGCGTAGAATAACAAAAGTACTCCGAGAGATTGTTAGGTTAAGGAACAGGGAACCTGAGATTTAGGGACGCCGAGATGAGAATCAGGGGAAAGAAACTGCAGAATTAAACCTGGGAGCTATGGATAGGAGTTGGTATAATGATCAAATATTAAAAAATAAGTATATAGGAATAAGGAAAATCCCGAAATAATACTCTATTCACAATAAGTATACGGAAAATAATGGAAAGCATAAGAAGGTAAAAATAAGTATATAAAAAAGAACAAGGAAGAAGTCTAGTGAGAGAACACGAGAAAGGCTTTTTTTCTGTTGCCAGAAGCAGCAACACAAGAGAACATGTGCTGCTGCAGGGACTGCTTTATATCGTTGGTGACATCAGTTATTTTGTCTCTTTCATCTTATTTCTGCTGTCAGGGGTAGCATTAAAGTGATATTGCATATTAAACTCGCCTCATTGTCGTTATTAAAATCTCAGATTTTCTCTTTCCTGAAGCTATGAAAATTCCGACCACAGCACAAAATCTCAAAAGACATGTAATGCACTGGTTCCGATAGAAGGTTAACTTCCCATCCTTCCACGCCATGTACATTTTATAGCTTCACATATTACGTCACATAATCAATATCACTTCACATTCTCTCTTTAAACGTTCATAGAATCACACTGATACATGGATAATACGTAATGGAAAGGCATACAAAACAATACCCACATCATACAGCATAATATGATGAGTAGGGAATAATGTGGGAAGAGAAACTGTCAGCCTTGCAAGCAACCTACACATCATGTCGTCAATATGACACTGCTTTAAGTAATTAGCAATGTGTACCGAGAACAAAACAAAAATTGCTCAATTACATGCTTTTATCACTCCACTAAATTAAAGACGGAATCTCAAAAACTGAGTGACGCAATCTTTCATTCCTCAGTCTAACAGTGTAAGCTCGCAACCTTTAACACGATGGAAACAGTAGGAATGAAGGTTAACCTACAATCAGAACTGATGTATATCCTGTCTGTGTTGAAGGTACTATTCAACTATTCATCTTGCATCAAATTTAAATAAACCCTGTTGTTTAGATAACATTTTCCTGTGATCCTACATATATCTGTTACTGAGGCAGTGATATCGCCTTCTGTAGTTATGGTTAGACAAGAGTATCCGCTGAAAAGGCTTTTTATTTTTTTAATACTTTGGTACCTTTGACAAAACTGCACAGGGCATCCAAGTGGGGTTCCTCTAATCAAGTTTATTGTGAATCTGTCATATGGAGGACAAAAACAGGAGAGGGGTGGTACCCGAAGTGACATTTCATGTTTTGACTCTCAGGTGATTGATTGCTCCTCGAGACAGAAAAACAGCTAACCAAATTATACAAAAATTGCTATATGAGTGGAACTTTACTCAAGGAAGTACATTTACTTGTTTTGGTTTAAATCTGTTCAGTAGATTTAGAGATATTAGTATTTAAAAAGTGTTCTGAACTGAGCATGAAGAAGTTATCTTTTAGAGAAATTCAGACAGATGGAACTTTTAGTTTGTCTGTAACTTAAGGATTTCTTAATGAATTTTCATGAAATTTGGCAGAGGCTTAGCAAGTTCAGTGTAGTCTTGGTGCTTTTACATGTATTCACATTTGTCATGGAGAGGCATATTTGAAAGGGTTGGGGTCAAAAGTGTTCCTTTGCTAAAACCTGTAGCATTATTTGCGAAGTCCACATGACATTTGGCAGACATTAGCATGTTAAGCCTTTTGAGGGTATGGCAAGTTTTGTTCAGCTCCATCATGGGAGACAAAGTGAAACAAACATTTGCAGTGCAATCGGTCTCGCCTTTGGGACCTTATCAGTAGTTAGCTATGCAGCACATTAGCCTGGGAGCTGAAACATCTACTGTTCTTTAACATGGAGGGAAAGTAAGCACCAAACTGCGTGACACGCCAGGTATGGGAACACATGGAGAGTAAGATTGCCTTTCAGCAGGAAATAGTATAGTCCAAAGATCTGTTTTTAATATAAAATCAGGGCCTTCGGTGGTCATACCACTGAAAATACAAGATTTGAAAAAAATATTATTGTCCACAGGTCTTTGTGGAAGACAATTTCTATGGACTGGAATCTAGAGAATGCTAAAGTGATTCTGGTATTTTACTGACCTCTGCTGATCGTTTTCTATCAAGAAAGTTATATGGAGGTAGTTGTCAGAAAAAAAAGAAAGTCCCTCAGCAGAAAGCAATTCGGGGATTTTACTGACCTCTGCTGATTGTTTTCTATCAAGACAGTTAAATAGAGGCAGTTGAACAGAAAAAAAGTCCCTAAGCGGAAGCAGACAAGTCCTAGGACCGATCTCCAGAGCCCACAAAGTACATACACATTTAAGTATATAATAAGTATATACTAAAGTATATACAAAAGATCTTGAATGCTTGGCCTAAAAAGCGGATGAAAGAGATTTCATGTGCTAATACCTTGTGAGCACTTTAAATTCATTTCTATGCAATTTGGCAGGCCAAAATCAGTCTAAGGTTGCTTGTGTGACCTTCTGGAGGGGACCTCACCTGGCTGTTCAAGATGGGCTGTTCCTGTGAGGATGAGTCAATATTGATTTGCATAAGGTGGGCCTTTGTCACAGTGGGCGAAAAGCAATAGGGTAGAATGTTATCCCAATCAACTGCCAGTAATTAGACTATTTATAAGCATTCTTCATATCACCTTTTATGTTATATAATTAGTATGTTAAGACCAGGGATGGGTGGAACTCATGGAGTTTTACTCCATGGAATTCCGTGAAGTTACCTAAAAGCTCTGCGAGACTCTGTGGTGTTCTGCGAGTTTTCTGATTCCGTTCTGGCATGCAGATTTTTAGCACCAGGAGCTTGTCCCACGCTGTAAAGTCAGCTTGAATGGCACCACATGGTGCGCCAGAGAGTGCTGCTTATTTCTTCTGCATGAGCTGCAGTTTTTGCAACGTGAGTGGCAATTTTCTCAATACGAGTGGTAGCAAACTGCTGCGACTGCCTGCATTGAAAAATCTCGATTGGAGGCAGTCTAGCGCTCATTTCTTCTTGCTCATGCTCACCAGCTTACCATGGCGGATGGCGAAGTAGGCAAAACTCCACCAGCAGAGCAGAGTTTACCCCAACCCTAGTTAAAGTCCAGTGGAGGAATCGGAGACAGGAGGGATAAAGTTAAATGTGGTCAAAAATAATTTATTTGCTAATACATTTGGCATGGTCCTACACATCTGCACAACATTTAGCAAACCCTTATTATGTGCAGCTTACTTGGGACATCGGAGTTCCATGCAAACCCATTAAGGGAGGGGTAGTCATAAATCAACATTTCCCATTTTAACCCCACTTCGCTACAGAAAGACCCCCTGAACAGAATGATAGAAAACTTGGTGTGAAACAAAAACATTATGGCTGAGATACCCGCCACCCCCTCTCAACACAATCCCCAAAGGAGGGAAACCGGAAACAGTTCTTGAAGTTTTTGGAAGAGGGAGGGAGTGACCCTCCCCGGCCGTATTTATTAAAACAAAAAATTAAAACATTAAACAGTTTCATATTAATGTACAGTTTCATTACCACATTGCGATGTTTGGCTAACCTTAACAGATTCTCTAATACAGAGGTTCTCCTAGCCGAACTAACAACCTACAAAACATTTTCTTGAAATATTGAAATTGTACATCCTAACGTTTAAGGGCCAACGGCAAGGTCGTAACCGGTGTCAAGATCCCTAACCAGAAATACCCCCCCCCCACTTGGGAGGGGCGACAGCACTGAGGCGTACCTCAAGTGCAACTACCAATTTCCCTTGACTTGACGGGGGCCCCAATAAACTCGACGCCACTTAAAGGTCGTTCGAGGACTCGTGTGAGTATCTAGAAGGTAGCGTAGACCTCCCTCCAAACCCCACACAACTTACCACATCTGCCGTCGCAGACGTCACTGGCCCCGGGAAATTCCCCAGGAGGGGGCTGTAACCCCTCCTACGCAGGAAGGGGCCTTGACCACCTTTCCTTTCCTTCCGGCGGCCCATCCTTAGAAGGGACCGCCTCCCCGTTGAGGGGCCAAAGGCCACCTCTCCCGAGCGCTCCCATCCGTGTTGGGTGACGCCCACTCATAGGGATCTTCCAATTACTGCTCACCGATCATGACCTTACCGCCCGACCAAAATAAATACGACAATGCTAACTAAACCAACAATACATTGGCCACTTATGACAAAAATAAGCATGCTTATAAATGGACACTAAAAACCGAATATCTTTAATCACAAAACATACATAAAATCGACCAACTTTATTACACACTCAATATCAGCACGATATTACCACAACCTGTAAACGAAATAGAATTATCGATCAATTTTATTACAAACAACTGGCTGTCTTCAGGGGCTGGTGGGTGGGTCAAAATTGGCTCTTCGTTCCGTCTCGAGCTCACGTGCAGCGAGGAGGTGCAGCTTCAGAGCACAGGAACAAGAGGATGTCTTCCGGTCTTGCGTCCCTTTTTATCCGTCTTCAGGGCGGGCGTAAACCCGCCCCTGCCTGCCCCGAGGGCGTGGCCAGCCGCGTCAGTGTCTAGGCCAGCCCACTCTAGGGCGGGAAAGAGCGCGCCCCGGCTACGCCGCTTCGGGCATACCAGCCGAGACGCGCCTCCCGCCCAAAAATGGCTTCCCGGGGGGATCGAGATACTCTGCCATACGTTCGGGGGGACCGAGTGGTCGCCCCTTTCCATATGGCTGAGATACCCGCCACCCCCTCTCAACACAATCCCCAAAGGAGGGAAACCGGAATCAGTTCTTGAAGTTTTTGGAAGAGGGAGGGAGTGACCCTCCCCGGCTGTATTTATTAAAACAAAAAATTAAAACATTAAACAGTTTCATATTAATGTACAATTTCATTACCACATTGCGATGTTTGGCTAACCTTAACAGATTCTCTAATACAGAGGTTCTCCTAGCCGAACTAACAACCTACAAAACATTTTCTTGAAATATTGAAATTGTACATCCTAACGTTTAAGGGCCAACGGCAAGGTCGTAACCGGTGTCAAGATCCCTAACCAGAAATACCCCCCCCCACTTGGGAGGGGCGACAGCACTGAGGCGTACCTCAAGTGCAACTACCAATTTCCCTTGACTTGACGGGGGCCCCAATAAACTCGACGCCACTTAAAGGTCGTTCGAGGACTCGTGTGAGTATCTAGAAGGTAGCGTAGACCTCCCCCCAAACCCCACACAACTTACCACATCTGCCGTCGCAGACGTCACTGGCCCCGGGAAATTCCCCAGGAGGGGGCTGTAACCCCTCCTACACAGGAAGGGGCCTTGACCACCTTTCCTTTCCTTCCGGCGGCCCATCCTTAGAAGGGACCGCCTCCCCGTTGAGGGGCCAAAGGCCACCTCTCCCGAGCGCTCCCATCCGTGTTGGGTGACGCCCACTCATAGGGATCTTCCAATTACTGCTCACCGATCATGACCTTACCGCCACAGGCCGGATAGTTGACCGGCTATCCGGACCCCCCAAAAAGCTCCTACCTAAAGGTCATGCTTTAACGTTTTTAACCATGCTAAGAAGTCTCCTATGAGTAACTCATTCCCCACCCGAGACAAATGCACACCATCCCCCGAATACATACTGTCATCATTAATACAGCCATGCGGAATAGAATGCAGTGTCCCGGAACGGAACAACCTACTCACTTTGTTATTGAGCTTTCTAACAGACTGGTTCAAAGCAGGAATAGAAATAGCCCCCCGCCACACCTTTCGTGGGATCATATGGGACCACGCAATTGTGCACCCCGGAACTCTCCTCGCCAACCAACTTACAGTGGAAAGCATTGCCTCCAGGAGAAGTCGTCTACCGGTGGTGACCAAATCATTGCGCCCTAAATGTACTATGACTATAGACGGCGGTGACCTCGTCCGCCCTAACAAATCCTCAAAATATGCTTGAAACTGGTCAATACAGAGACCGCCTCTTCCGTAGAAGGACACCCTGTACCCGTATTCCCCAGCTACGTGAATCATGTCACCTGCTTTGAATACGTCCGCGGCACGCCTCACGTATGAGTGGCCCACGACCCACACCTCCTTTTTCACAGCCGGTGATGTCTGACCGCTGGCCCGGTGTTGGGTCGACTGCATAGTCCGCCCCGCCTCATAGGCTCGCGCAACTGAAAACCAAACAAAAACAAGAGGCGTGAGTACGTCATTACAGCTTTACAACATGTGCAACCGCACATACCTCTTATAACAATTGGAGGACCAATGCCCCACTCGTTTCACTTGTTCAACATTAAGACCCCTGGCTGTAGCTTCCGTAGCAGCCCATATACGAAAGGAATGGGTCCCAAACTCGCCCGGGTTCAAGCCCGCAGCGGCAATTGACATCGCAAGCACCCGCTGAAACTGAAATTTCGTCAGTGGGGTAGCGTCCGCGTGTCTCAACAAGGTCCCCCCCCATAATGCCACCCTTCGTGCTAGGTAATCTTCTAAACACTTTACCGGACACATGGAGGACCCGGGAATCCTGCGTATGATTATGCAGTCACCCATCCCGTCTTGATCGGTCTTGGACCTGACAAAGGAGACAGTCATTGCCTCTCCTTTGATCTGAACGTGTTCTTGGCACAAACCCCCTGCCACATCCTGTTTGCTCCGTGCCACCAGTTCGCTTACCCTCATCGCCCCGTGAAATGCCAGCGTAAAAGCGGCTCGGAACAACACCGCCTCAAACTGAGATGAACATGTGGCTGGGAGTGTAGCCAACAACTGGGCCAACCTATCCAAACCTATCGGGCGCCTCTCATCTACTCTGCGACCCTCAAGGCGTTGCCACCCACGCAGCGCTTTCTGTACAACGAAAGACGCTGTCGGGTCCTGGATACTATGAGCCCTGGCAACAAAGGAAATAGCAGCACGATGCCTCTGGGCCGTAGTCACCGATTTCCCAGCCCTACGTAAGGACATCAGAAAATTCACTACCCATTCCTCGTGGCCCCAAAGCCTCTCTCTATCAGTCCCCAAAAAGGCTAAATAGGACCTAAACGCCCCTTCATATGCTCTCCTCGTCCGTGGTGCTAGACTCTCTCCCACGAGGTGACGAAGTTCGGGGCACCGAGAGACCAGAGAGCTTCGGGAAAGGGTGCCGGCTCTGGGTCCGCTGAGGGAAGGAAACCCGAGAAAGCCTGCATATGAAAACGAGACAGTGCATCAGCCGCCTTATTCATTACCCCTGGGACATGTTTTGCTCTGAACAGCACATTCAGTTGCATACACAGTAAAACAATTTCTTTGAGCAGTCTTAAAATCAGTTTACATCGTGCTGCCTGACTGTTGATGCACTCAACCACGGTCATATTGTCAGACCAAAATATCACAGAGTGATCTTTGAACCCTTCTGGCCAGGTTCTCAGGGCCACCAAAATGGGGAAAAGTTCCAGAAAAGCAATATTACTTGTCAGACCATTGTCATGCCACCATGTCGGCCACCTTTGTGCCGACCATTTTGTGCCGAAGATGGCACCAAAACCTATGCTACCAGCTGAATCTGTCCATAGCCCCAGCTCTTCTGAGGACACGGCTGGTTTGTTCCAGATGACTCGACCATTAAAGTCCGCCAGAAATGCTAACCAAATACGCACGTCCTGGCGGACCTCAGCCGATAGTCTCGTGCGATGATGGCCCTCCTTTAGGCCGACCATAGCTTGGGCAATTGAACGAGAAAAGGGGCGGGCCATCGGTATAACTCTCAGGGCAAAATTCAACTGTCCCACCAACTGCTGTAATTGATGCAGCGTAACTTTAGATCCATTTAGACACACTTGCAGGGCTGCCCTGAACTTCCACACTTTGTCAGTTGGCAAACGAAAACAACCTTCTCTGGAGTCTAACTCGATCCCCAGAAACTCGAGGCAAGTCGCAGGACCCACCGTCTTACCTGGTGCCAGTGGCACACCAAACTGTTTCATTAATACACAAAATTCGGCCAAGGCCCGGCCACATTCGAGATCCCCGGCTGCCCCAAGGAACAGAAAATCATCAAGGTAATGCATTACATGTTGGAAACCCGTCTTCTTTGTGAAGACCCATTGTAGAAAACTACTGAATTTCTCGAAATAGGCACAAGATATAGAGCACCCCATCGGCATACACCTATCCATGTAATAATAACCCTGAAACATGAAACCTAGGAGACGCTGATCGTCTGGGTGTACCGGGAGCAACCGGAACGCTGACTCGATATCAGACTTCGCCATCAGCGCCCCGGGCCCCAGGCGATTCAAAATGGCTACTGCCTCATCGAAGGATGCGTACCGCACCGAACACACTTCTGGGTCTATTGCATCGTTTACAGAAAGACCACGTGGAGCTGACAAATTATGAATCAGTCGGAACTCACCTGGGTCCTTCTTGGGGACCACCCCTAAAGGAGAACAAACAAACTTCTGTACCGGGGGTACACTAAACGGGCCGGCGACCCGACCTCGAGTAACCTCTTTCCGGATCTTTTCCTGAACCACGGTCGTATGCTGCAGTACAGAAAGTTGATTTTTACACTTCTCCACACCCTGAAAGTCCCCTACCCGGATGCGGAAACCATACGAAAATCCGTTCCGCAGCACCCCAGCAGAAGTACGATCCGGGTATTCACTGAGCCAGGGAATCATCGCCAAGGTATCAATCGGGGTAGGTAAAGGCGCCCCTCGGACTACGTTAGACCTGTTTGGCGCCTCCTCTCCCCCCGTTATCACCCGTTTTGGCTCTGCACGTGGACTCAGGATGGGACGACCCGCACCCGCTACATTCATGCTTAAATTTACACGATCCCTGGGGCCTGGTACATTTCCCTCTGTTGAAATTGAAGCAGAACCCCCTTTTTCCTGTATTGCCGGCAGGTCTCGAGTAATCGTCGGTACTCGTACCTGACCGAAAGGGCGTCCCCCCATAATGGCGGGAGGATTCGCCAACATTACTTCCTACCAATGGCATTTTCAACATACCTGTCTCCTTCATTTTATCCCATGTCAAAGAATCATAACAATCCCAGGTTAAGCTTTTATTATGCTCTTTTGCCTTTCTAAAAAGATTATCGTAGCAGAACCAATGGTTACCCTGGTGTGATGTCGAGTACCCCATGATTCTTGACTGATAGGTCGGCAACTCGGAAAGCAACTCGGGCCTACGTTCCCCCAAGATTGACGTAAAAATTCCCCATGCATTGCCCCAATTGCCGATAGTCTCATTTACTTTAAAGGCGGCCATTTTTGCGCGCCAAACACTCGGATGCATAAGATCTTTCTGACCCTTAACATGCTCCACCTCATAATGATCAACAAGCAACGAGAAGATGTTCACGTATTCCCCCGCCCAAATCTTCTCCTTCATTGCCAAAGGCACATGTTGACCCAACCTTTCTCTACGAGAGGGTGCTGACTCATCCCTCGCAATCGGCAATGGCCGCTTACCTGCACCGGACGCTGCATCTGCGGTCGCACTCGTCCCTTGTGGCTTGTCAACTACTGCAGCCGGCGCGGACGCCTTGGCTGCATCCCGTTTCTCGCGCAATTGCTTCATCAGCGCCTGGGCCTCGGCAGCCGTGGCGCCCTCACTACTGTCGCCCAACCACGCTGCAAGTTGTGCTGCCAGCTCGGGCGGCATATCCTCTTTGGACACCGGGGTGACCACTACAGGAATCGGATTCCCCTCTACTGGTACTGGGGTTGGCGCTTCGAGCGGGGTACAGGGAACCGGGGCGTCTCCCCCAGCTGGTCCCCTCCTTGGCCTCTTGGCTCTTCCTCCCGGAGCTGCTCCAGCCGACGGACGCTCCGGCCCCCCTTCCCCGTCTCTCTCCGCTACCCGCTTCTTTAGCTCAGTCATCTCCTTCATGAGGACCCGAACCATCTGTTCGGTCGTCATTCTCTTCCCGCCTTTCTTGGGCATTTCTCCGACAGAGTATCTGTAAGACAAAAAGAAAGATTACAACGCTCAAAATTGGCTCTTCGTTCCGTCTCGAGCTCACGTGCAGCGAGGAGGTGCAGCTTCAGAGCACAGGAACAAGAGGATGTCTTCCGGTCTTGCGTCCCTTTTTATCCGTCTTCAGGGCGGGCGTAAACCCGCCCCTGCCTGCCCCGAGGGCGTGGCCAGCCGCGTCAGTGTCTAGGCCAGCCCACTCTAGGGCGGGAAAGAGCGCGCCCCGGCTACGCCGCTTCGGGCATACCAGCCGAGACGCGCCTCCCGCCCAAAAATGGCTTCCCGGGGGGATCGAGGTACTCTGCCATACGTTCGGGGGGACCGAGTGGTCGCCCCTTTCCAAACTCTGAGCAGTGCTTTTGCTTTTTTTGGTGTAAAAGTGATCAGTAAAAAAAGTAGCATTACAATAATGTGTTAGGGCGCTTGAACGGGTTGACAGGTACAAATATCCGGACTGGTTGTCAGTGGACAATCCTCACATTCAATGTGTGCAGACCCTGTGGACCTAGATTTAAAAATAAATGCTCCAATTGGACAAGAAAACCTGTAGCTCCTGTTGTCTATTTCAAGTCCACAGAGTGAAAGTTTGGTCTGCAAACCAATTAAAGCAGTGTCCACAAAACCTTAAGAACCATAAAGAAAATACCAGTCAGGCTACAGCCCAAGCCCTATGGCCAAAATATGCTAGGAATATTTGAATATCGTGCGTTGCAGGGTTGGCCGTCTGCACCAGGTAAACAGATTATTAGCAAATTATCCGTTTCTGACACGAATGGAACTGTCCCTTTCATTGAATAATTTGCATGTAAATCCATATACTAAGGGTTATGTGAACTTGCTTATGGTCTGTCAAATTTCATTAAAGTCTATGATGTGCCACTAAAGACATTAGCAAATAAAATAATTGTTGACATCTCCTTTAATTTTGCTCCCTTTTAGAAGGTCTGCCTTGCAACTGACTGTGATTCCTGCAATGGGAACTGGGCTCACATTGCTAACATATTGCTAACGCCTGACAAATATCATGCTGATTCATTAACCAGTGCCAAAGTTATTAGGAAATGGCAATTCATTTACTAGTGCCATCCTATTTATCTGCTCCTTGTTGAAGATTTTTTACGAATCTCAATACATCGAGAGAAAGCTAAACATGAAAATAAATGTTCTCTCAAATTTTGTGCAGATTTGTGGTAAGGCATAAAAAAGATTTCGATTTGTTTACCCTCCCCTACTTTAAATTTGCTCCCCTTGTTTGATTTGTATAAGATTTGACCTCCATGCAGAAAACTAAATATGCTAAAGGTATGCCAAATGTATGCACAATTGAGTTGAGAGTTTGGTGAAGTGAAATCTTGGGTCTAGTATTGGATAAAAAAAAATCAAATATGGTTAGCTTTGTTATAAACCCTCAAAGTATGTTAAAAAAACACTCAGAAATTCACTTAAAATCTAATTAAAGTGTTGTTATGGACCTACTAAATTTGGGAAAAAAACACAAAGGTTAAAGTGAGTTATGGTGAGCTTTGATTATAAGCCTCCGAAATTCACTGAAAAAAACTAAAGGTGAAGTGCACTTATAGTTACAAAACATGACGTAATAAACACTGAAATTCACCTGTTAATGTTCTATAAATGAACCATACTTTAGAACCGTTTATTTAGGACTTCACACATTGCATCCTTTATTACATGTTAAATAACCTCAATCATGGCATCACTGTTGACATCCCAAATTACATCATTGATGGCATCATTAATAGTAGCATACAAGACACTGCTGTTTACATTTGGTATGATTTTTCTAATGATATGGATGTTGAGATTAGTTGTTGATATTATATGTAATATGAGTAAAACCTATTCATGTGAGCACATTGTTTTGCAGCTACAGTTTTTTTGACAATATATTTTAAAGGTAATGAATACATTTTCTTTGCTTAGGTATCTTATTTTGCAATATAATTGTGGATTGCATCTTCTGTATGAATCATTGAACGCTTTTATAATAGTTTATGTAGGTGTATGTTCTCCATTTTCCATTTTGTGATTATATACCAATGTAGGGGTGTGGGATTTTGAGGCTACTATGGTGCTTGCTTACGTAAATGTTAATGTATTCTACATTGTGTATTACACTATATGTGTGCAGTTTCCTTGGCTATGTTTTTCTGTATACTCATCAGTGAATGTGTCCTAGTAGGAAACTAGTGAAATATTTAAATTTAGATGAGATGTTTCTAAATTATTGTATGTGTGTTGCAGTATAACATTGGGTGTTTTGTAGTTTATTCTGGTGTTTATTTTTTGAAACTCACTGGTGTTTACTTCATGTTGTGATGGTGCATCTGTCCTTTTGAGCAAGTGGGTGTCTATCTACGTTGATTGTTTTACAGTAGTTTAAAACTGTTCTAAATTGTTTCAATACTACAACATGTGTTTTAAAAAAACTTTCTTTCTGATAAGATTGTAGGAGGTCAATATGTAAATAATGATTATGTTTTTATAGCAGTGGGTACAGTATTATTATATGATGTTTCTTTGGACAAATTACCTAGATTAATAGTTCCGTAATTAGTGTATCTTTAGTTATAACAGTAGTTTCGGCAAGACAGCAAATAATGATCTAATTAAAAGTAATTATATTAGGACAAAATAGGCAGCTTATTGGCATCATTGGATGAGGTCATCAGTAATGTCTTGAATGATGTAATTTGAGATGTCATCAATGATATAATCAGCCATGCCATTTAACGTGTCATGAGTGACCCTTACTTAAGTTACCATGGAATCAAGACAAACATCACCATTTTTTATTTGTGGCCTTGGGCCCCTCTGGGTACCCTCACAAGGCCTAAGGGGACAAGGGATCCCTACCCTGTCCCCTTATATTTAAAAAAAAAACTTCAGTACAGTGGACTAAGTCCCCTAGTCCTGTAATTGCTGCAGCAACATTTTTCTCATGTTGCTGGCAGCTAGTCACAGAACTCGCTCTCATGGGAGTCTGACTCCTAAAGAAAAAAAAAACTTCCTGAGCTGATCAGAATTCTGTATTTTTTTAAATTGGGTTCAAGGGACTCTCTCTCGAGTGTCTTGGACCCATTTGTCCATCTATACAATTATATATGAATCTGAATTTCTCAAAACCTACAGAACGGATTTACACCAAATCACAAAAAGCACACTTTCAAAACCAAGAGCTAACTTCTTACTAAATTTGGTGGAATTCCGTTTAGCCGTTTTTACGGTATTAATAATGTCTAAAAAACCTATAGAAAATGCATGGATATTTTGCCTTTTGGGACCATACATTTCTCTCGGCCCTTGCTTTGATGGATCACCCTGAAACTTTAACTCGTGCCCTAACGAGGTAACTATAACACGCACCTTCGCCATACACAGTTTTCTCATCAATATTTTTACAGCAATGTCATAGTGATATTATCAATGATGTCATTCAAGATGGCATGAGTGATGTAATAAGTAGGGTAATTAGCAGTGTCTGGAGAGGACGTGAGTTATAGTTACCATAGGGCAAGAGTTATAGTTAATTGAGATAACTCTAACTATAAATGCTTAATTTCTATATTCTTGTGTGTGTAAAATCTGAACCTAACTATGACGTCCCTGTAACCTTTTTTGTGTGTGAATGTCTAGGTTTTTTAAATTGCATTTCCTAACCATAACGTCCCTCTAACCTTTGTTTATTTCAGGGAATTTCTACAATTTTTTGTGCTATTTCCTAACTATAACATCCCTGTAACCTTTGTAGTTTTCAGTGAAATTCTAGGTATTTCTTAACATAAAGTAGTATTTAATTATCATGTGTTAATCCAATGGTCATAGCGCATGGCCTTTGGCCCTGCGGCCAACTGCCTTCATGCAGCCAGCCCCAAGTCACACACAGCTGTTTTTTCAATGCTCATGGGGGCGCACCAAAATAGAAGTCCAAGAAAAAATAAGTAGAAAAATGTTCTTTATTTATCTTTGTCCGTTTAAAATACACATCATCACAATATGCAACGAGTTCAGCCAACGCATTTCACTCCCTACCAAGGAGTTTCTTCAGGGCACTGCAATTCTTTTTGGTGTGTTGCGTTCAGGTATTTCCCCTGTTATCACGCTAGTTTTTTTATATATATATGCCAGTCGTTTGTTCACTCCTGTATAATTCTTAAGTTCATGCAGTTTCTGTCTTCCCTTATTTTTTCACGTTTTCAAAAACTTGATATATCTTGCCCATAAGTCGATTCAGCCTGGAACCAGCCATGCCGATACGCTGACACCGAACGTCTAATAATACAGTACCGCAACAACCTTGCACTAATACGGCCAGGGATGGAAAAACAGTGGACCACCTGAATCGACTTATGGGCAAATACCTGAACGCAACACACCAAAAAGAATTGCAGTGCCCTGAAGAAACTCCTTGGTAGGGAGTGAAATGCGTTGGCTGAACTCGTTGCATATTGTGATGATGTGTATTTTAAACGGACAAAGATAAATAAAGAACATTTTTCTACTTATTTTTTCTTGGACTTCTATTTTGGTGCGCCCCCATGAGCATTGAAAAAATTGTTTAACTGATCTGGAGAGCACAGCGACGCCAAACAGCAGCTGGAGTCGGGGTTGGCAGCACAGAAAAATATATTTAAATATTGACTTATTGGAACTGGAGTTTAGGTTCGGCACTTTAAGGTCCGCTGCTGCTTTTTCGTACAAATATTTATTCACACACAGCTGTTGTCTGCAGGGCCAATCCCCCAAAGGTAACCAACCAAGGAGGGGTCATGTAGCCCCCTCCCTTGGACATTTTTGGCCCCGGGGACACCATCAGCCAGACCCCGGCAATTCTTTTGGGGAGGGGGTCAAATGTACCACTCCCTGGGTCGATTTTGGCCCAGGAACCTCATTCCCTGGAGCCCTGTGATTTTCTTTGAAGGGAAGGGGCTTACTTTGCCCCCCTCCCTGGGCCATCCCATCCCCCAGTGGCCCATTACTGTATTTATGGGGAAGAAGACACACAACCCTCATTGCCGGGGTGATTTCAGTCCTGGTGACCCCATCTTCTGTGGCCGCACCATATTGTAAATGGGGAGGGGCACACAGCCCCTTCACTGGATGATTTCACCCCCGGGGACAACATTTCCCAGGCCTGGGCATATTGTAAATGGCGAGGGGGCAACTCAGCTCCCCTCCACGGTCCGATTTGACCCTGAAGACCCCATCCCCAGGGTCCTACACCTTTTTAAATAGGGAGGGGACAATCAACCTCCTACCTAGGCTGTTATCGGCCCCAGAGACTCCATCCCCAGGGGCCTGGTCAAATATTAAAAAGGAAGAGGGGCCACACAGTCCCTCTTCCTCAGCTGAATTCGGCCCTGGGGACCCCATTCCCCAGGACCCGGCCAATTAAGAGTGGGTGCCCTTTAGGCCTGGGCAGAGCTCACAAATTTCTGTTATGTAGAATTCTGAAGAGAACCTAAAAAACTCTGTGAGAGTCTGTGGAATTCAGTGGAAGGGCAGATTTGCCTGACACGCCTATTAGCGCTCTGTTTTTGAAATAGCCTAAATAAAATAAATATTCAGTAGCACAATGTGTGTTCTCATCCTGGAAACTGAGCAGGAAAGGCACTACTCTGTTTCCAAGGGGACAGCCATTGTGTTTTCTATTCTGTGCATGATGCTGCTTATTCCACCTTTAATCTTTCCAATATTCTCCTTATCTGACTCATCCACCCCTCATTTCACTTTATTGTATCAGTGTGTTTGTGTATTTTATGTTTTTGCCATTTGTTTCTGATTTTTTTGCACTTTTTTGGGTTTTCCCTTTACTTATTTGCTTCTTTAGTTCTTCCTTTCTTCCTTCCTTTTCCTATTCTCTTTTTTTTCTCTCGGCACCATGGCAGAGAGAGAGAGAGAGAGAGGAGGAGCAGTGGCGACACCAGTGAGGCTGATAGCTGCACATCTTCCTGTCATCGGCTCCACTAAGGGGTGCAGCCCAATGCCATTTTCTCGGAGGTGGAGGCACTTGTTTTTTTATGTGCTGCATCCCCTCCATGCTGGAAGCAGGTGGCAGGCTTGGCAGCGGGTATTGCTCGCAGGAGCATTGGCTGCAGTGTTGAGGGGTACCGCCGTATGTGCTGGAGCTCTGGGGTCCAGCACAAGCAACAGCAGTTGACCACCATTGGTCCATATCCTCGACAGGGAGCATAACATGCTTGACCTGCTAGTAGTCGAGGTTGCAGGGCTCGGTGAGTAATTATTTATTTGTTGTGTTCTTTCTATGGTAATTCTTTTAAACTTTATGTTACACATATTATGTGATCGAGCCAGGTGCTTGGTGCTACCTGATTGTACTCATTGGCCCTTACTTAGGCTGATAATTTAAGAAGTCAGTCATACAGACTTCTCTGTCCTGTTACTAAGATAGTGGTAGAAGTAATATCAGTGGGACAGTGTTGTCTGTGCCTTTTTTATGTCATTCGTACTGTCGCAAGCTATCTCTCAGTGATGTTTAGCATGCATCTGTGCATTGAAAAATAGGAAGACTGAGTTGGTTCATCAAAGGGGGTTAAGAATGAGAATGAGATGAGAAGCAAAGATCATGCATTGCAATGCATTAGTAGTTCCAAAATGTAGTTTAGATTTCAGAAATTTGTGTTAGGTCAGCTCGGTACTAGTACTGTAGGCAACCTGATTTGAAAAAGTACAATGTTACTGTGTTTGCCAGTCAAAGATTTTTGGGGGTGATTATTAATTATATCACTAATCTATTATATTTTATCTTCTTTATTTCTTACCTCAGCATCCATGGACAAGAAGAGAGTAGCAGCATGGAGGCGGGTCAAGGAGCTGGGGGTACCACCACAAGTGCTGCAGTGGGTAGAAAATCGACCGCTACCACCAGTACCACATCCAACGCCGACAAATCTGTTGGATCCTGTAAGTCCTCCTGGTAATTTTATTACCCTAAATTCTACAACTCCACATTTAGAATCATTTTTCCTTTTTATTTTTTGCTGTGCCTGTCTCCTACGTTTTTCCACTTCTCTTTGCTCTCTGTAATATTTGTTAAAATCTTGTCATCCCTGTATTACCCTAGTTATTTTCTCCAATTCAAGTTTCTGTAGTTGACTTCCTCCTGTCTGTAGATTCCTTTCTTCTGCTTTGTAAGTAAGCTTTCTCCCTCCCCTTATATATCTTGTGGACTGATACTGTCAGGCTAAGATAACAGATTTTAGGACAGATGCTCTGCGTTGAAGATTGCATTCCCAAGTAAGCTATGCATTTTTGTTGAGAAGGCTTTCTTTGTTTTTGCTCATGCTAAAACAGTAAAACCAGAGAGTGGTCATGGTCATGGGGGTACCCCCCAATGTTTTTTTTATATATTATCATTCATTTATACAGTAGTATACCACCAGTTCGATGACAGTGCAGCATGACTGGAAACTAGTATGAGGATGGACCCATTTAATTTGCCAACCAAGACCATATGTCCATCAGTCATCAATGCTCTGCTCCTCAATTACGAAAGGTTTTTGGTTGGTTTGGTTTTTGGTTGGCTTGGCAACCTGGCTTCTCATACAGTGCCAACCAACAAAATGCCCAATGAGATATTTTTCATTAAAAAAACTGCAACCTAACTGTTGTGATGTGTTGTAGTTGTATCTTGGCCAGCGACGGCTCGTGGAGGGAGTTACGGTGGGGCAGGAGGGTGGGGAGGGGGAGGGGCAGGGTGGAGGTTGCTAAAAACCGGCATATGGATAATTGCAGGTAAGTAAACAATTTAATTAATAAAACGAATTTCGTAGTGCGCCTTGCATCGCAAAATGCAATGCAGTGCGAGCTACGAAATTCGTTTTATTAATTAAATTGTTTACTTACCTGCAATTATCCATATGCCGGTTTTTAGCAACCTCCACCCTGCCCCTCCCCCTCCCCACCCTCCTGCCCCACCGTAACTCCCTCCACGAGCCGTCGCTGATCTTGGCATATAAACTGTGTAATGTTTCTTTAGCCACACTGGCCACCAGTACCGAGATCAGCGGCAATGCCAGTCGAGCAGATGCGGCTGCAGTTGAAAGGGGATGCTAAGTCACATTGCCTGTCTATTGACAATTACTTGTATACTCAATGCAAGGGCTTCCTGAACCCCCTGCTTTAGCAGCCACAGTGGGGGTGAAGTTCTTAATGGCCTCTTCTATCTGTAATTTAGCAGACAAAAGCTCATAATGAATGCTAAAATTGATGGATTAATGGAAAATGGAAAAAGGATGGACTGTGAAAGGATAGGTAAAATGGTACATGAGTCAAAGGATGCGTGGTGGGTGAATGAATGCATAGGTGGGTGATAAGATGCATGGGTGGATGAAGGATGGATGAAAGGGTATACGGGTGAAAGGATACCTGTATTGGTGGGTAAACGGGTTGATGGGTGAAAGGAATGCTCGGGTAGGTAAAATCAGGGTTGGTGAAAGGATGAATGGGTGAAAGGATACATGGGTGGATGAATGGATAGATTGAAGAATGGATGGGTGAGATCCATGGATAGGTGAAAGAATGGTTGGATGGATTGAATGGTGAAAGAGTGGATGAGAGAATGTAAAGCTTAAATGGCCAGTATCAAAAGATAAAGAATACTAGAACAATGAAAGGATGAATGGATAATTGCTTGGATGTTATGTTATGTTATATGCAATTTTTAAAGCGCTCGTACGCCCGTGGGCTTCATGGCGCTGTCGGGAGGAAGAGATGATACATGTTGCTGTGAAAACTACTATAAATAGGCTTGCTCAAACAGCCAGGTCTTCAAGGCATGTCTAAACGTGAGCAGATCTTTACTATGTCTGAGTGGTAGAGGTAACGAATCCCAAAGGATGGCAGCGAGGTGATGAAAGCAGCTGCCCCCTTGTCGTTTCCTTTTGAATCGAGACACCACCACTAGTGTTTTCTGGGCAGATCGGAGGTGTCGTGTGGGGACATATTTTGTCACTAGGTAAGGATGACAAAACAAGGTAGCTCTTCTGGAAAACGGTGCGCTCACCTACTTCGCTTGCTTGGAATGATTTCATCAAAGCTTTGGCTCAAAGTTGGGGGATATTTCTGTCTATTACTTTAACTCACTGTAGTTGTTAAGCGAGGCAGATATGCATTCCACCTATCATCAATCATCACCTCCCTGCCCATGGCATTTTGCTAGTGACATCCATGACCTAACTGCTGCATATTTCAATTTGGCAATGCAGTGTTTGCTGTGCTGTGTGTGTCTGCTTCACTTAATGTGACATTTACAAAGTTTTCAATGCAGTGCAAAGTGAAAACAAGGTGTTTCCCTTCCGTCCCAGTGCCCATTCAGTCACCTCCTAGTATTTCATTCCTTTATTCTTTAATAAGTTCTGTTTCAGCTACCAAAAATATTTAAAAAATCAATTCTTGTCATGTGCCACTGTTTTCTGGCCAGGTAATTCATATATTTTATGGCTTCCCTAAAGGATTTCCGCCTGTTCAAATGTTTCTCTTTCAACATTTGCCAACTACTTTTAACTGACTTACCCAAAGCATAGGTATATCAAGATGAGCACCGACACCTCACTAATCTGTAGTGAAACCTCTACTTACCTGGCCTAATCCCTTCAAAATTCAAGAAAGATAATTATCCATTACAGCTGCCCCAGCTTCAGACTGCAGGGAGTAGCAAAGTAAGGATTACTGATGTGCTTGCTAGCATGCCTCCGTTACTTTAGCACACTAAGAATATGTGTACTCCATAGTGCAAAATGTTAGGTAATAATTTTTTTCTTTTTCCACACAAAGTGCATGCTTAGTTTTTTACTGGGAAATCTTTTATGGTTTAAATCTTTTTATTGATTTTCAAACAGAGAAAAAGAGAACAGGACTTTCTGCTCCCTAAAGACAGTGTAATACAGACATCAAATGTCATCATTGGTAGCATTGCTGAGTAATATGCATGGAGCGGGTCTACAGAAGAAAACACTCAGGAGGAGCAGAAGAAACAGAAATAACAAATACAACTCATCCCCGCCCCCTGTCCACAAAAACAAAAGGATGGGCTATGGGCGAAAATGCTAAAGGCATGTGGACTCATCGTGGCCATTTGAGATTACACTCTTGTGGCATCTGCGTGTCTGCTAGGTGGAGAAGTCTAAGATATCGAGGCAATGTTAACTCCCGAAATTCTGTCATGAGCAAGGTTAGGAAGGGACGCCACAGCCCTCGAAATTCATCCCCCTTGCCCGCCAGTGTGAGGGATAGTTTCTCCATACCCAGTACCATCCAGAGTCTCTGTAGCCAACCTGAATGCTGTGGGGTCTGGGGAGAGCGCCAATGCGCCAGTATGTTCTGGGTGGGTGACCCTAGGGCCATAGCGATTAGACGTACCCTCCGGGATTTCAAGGGATATGTTATCTGGTTGGGTAGTCCCAGAAGGATGTATGCTGGAAAGCGCGGGAGCTGTGTGTCAAGGTGAGAGTCTGTGTCATCGAGGATTGGTGTCCAGTATGGTTGGATGGGATCACAGCTCCACAAGAGGTTCTCCAGGTTGCCGACCTCCCCACAGCCTCTCCAACACAGAGCGCTAAGGTGGGAGTCGAAAAGATGAAGGCGCTCTGGTGTGTAATGTCAATAGGTACCAACCTTGGTAAGTGTCTCAGTAAGCCCTGTATGGTATGCAGAGTGGCAGGCTCTATAGTATATGCCCCCCATTCTTTGTGGGATAGAGCCTTGCCCAACTTCCTCTCTCAGCGTTCTCGCCCTGCATTATATGTAAGTGCATTAGCTATAAGTGTTTATAAAGGTCAGAAATGAGTTTTTTATTGGAGGATCAAGTAACCATCCTCTTCTCGTATGGGTTAGGAGGTGCTGAGCACCAGGTTTAACTTGCGGCTGAAGTGCCCAATGCCTAAGCTGTAAATAGGGCAGGTGTTCCGCCTCTGGGATACCATAGTTTGTTTTGAGTTGTGGGAATGGGATGATGCCCTCTAGGTCAAACAGATGTCCCAAGGACCGGCAAGGGGTAGGGGGCCAGTTTGTGAAAGCCTTAGGATCTACTCCTGAAAGAAAATCAGGTTTAATAAACAGTGGTGTCAGGGGAAAGGGAAATGATGTCAGCTCATGGATAGTAGCGGTGCGATCCCAGGCCTCCATAATTGTACTTGTGATGTAGGACGCAGATAGATTGGGAGGTTTATGCTTCTTCCGAAGGAAGGGGATACCCTGCAAGGGCATGGCCGCAACCACCTGGTCTTGGAACAGCCAGTGGTTTTTGGATTCTAGGCCGTTCCATTCTACCAAGTAGCGAAGCTGCACATCGTAAAAGCAGAGCTGTAGGTCAGGTATTCCAACACCACCCCGCTCCGAAGGCAGGACCGCAATTGTGTGCTTGAATCGTTGTTTGCGGCCTTGTCATATAAATTGTGCCAGATCCGACTGCGGTTGTTTAATCCAGCCAGCAGGGGGTTGCAAAGGGAGGGTCTATAAAAGGTAAAGGTCATTTTAGTAGCCACTATTCTGCCCAACCTGGAGAGGGGATAGTGTTTCCATTTGCCCAGTTCTCTGCGAATATATGTGTGCGAACCCTGTCATAATTAGCCGTGACGGTGGCTTGTATGGTGGAGCCTAATTGCACCCCTAGGTAGAGGACCGTGGCGGCGGACCACAAGATAGGGTGTTCTTCTTTATATGGGCTAGTGTGGTCGCAGACAGTGAAATATTAAGGGCAGTCAACTTGTCCATATTAATTATAAACCTGAGGCCTGAGTGAAGCTATGTAATACAATAAAAAGAGCCCGTAGTGCTTGGGCAGGTTCAGTGAGGGAGAGCAAGATGTCATCCGCGTATAGGCTGGTTTTGTGTGTATCCCCACTAAATTTGATCCCGGTGATAAGGGGGTGGTGCTGGACACGCCGCACCAGTGGCTCCATATAGAGTGCAAAAAGGAGAGGAGAGAGGGGGCACCCCTGTCGAGTACCTCTGCTTCCGGGGAATCGGGAGGATGTCTGACCATTTACTCGGACTGTGGCTTGGGGCGATTGATGGCAGTTTAGTATGCGAGTCAGCAATTTCTCCCCGAAGCCGAATCTCTGTAGAACTTGTTCTAGAGAGGGCCAGTGGACCCTATCAAAGGCCTTTTCTGCATCAATAGCCAATAACATATATTGCCCATGTGTAAGAGACGCTTTTTCTATAAGGTATAGAACCCTCTTCGTGTTATCACTTGTTTGCCGTTGAGATATGAAGCCCGCTTGGTCTGGCTCCACCAGTTAGGGTATGTAGGGCGCTAGGCGTGTCGCAAGGATGCTTGTATATATTTTAATATCTATGTTTAAAAGGGAGATCCACCTATAGGCGCTGCAGAGAGTTGTGTCCTTTCCTGGCTTTGGGATGACTACAACCAATGCTTCCAGCATTTACTCAGGGATAGCTCCTGTTTGTGTAAAAGTGTTAAAGAGGTCCGGCAGTAAGGGGGCCACCTGATTGCAAAAGGTTTCATAAAAGGCATCTGAATAGCCATCCGGGCCAGGCGATTTACCAAGCCGTAGGCGGGAAATTGCCGCAATAACTTCTTTCTTCCCTATATCTCTGTCTAAGTAGGCGGCCTGTGCTGGGTTGAGAGCTGGTACCTGCGCAGCCTCTAAGTATTCGAAGCTATGGAGCGTGTCAAGGGGATCGCTCGAGTAGAGCTTAGTATATAATTCTTGAAAGGCTTCTGCAATGGGTATATCGTCCGAGGTCTGCTCACCCTCCAAAGGTCAGATGGCTTGTACCCCCTGTCGTTGTCTTGCTTCCTGCAACTTATGGGCCAAGAGGCGGCCGCACCTATCTCCTCCGGTATAGTAGGAGTGGCGGAGACGGAGAGCTGCATATTCAGCTTTATCTTGATCCAGCGCCGCGTGTTGCTTACGCTCCATGCAGAGTTGGCGCCAAGCCCTGGCTACTCCAGCGCGTTGATGCATCTGCTCTAGCTCTGCAACCCTCTGGGTGAGCTCAGCCCTTTTCTGGCAGTGCTCTTTGTTGATGGCCGTGGAGATGGCTATGAATTCTCCCCGCAAGACAGCCTTAAGGGCAGTCCACTGTGTTGTTAGTGAAGTGTCTTGGTTGGCGTTGAGTGCTAGGTAGTTCCAGATGGAGGTTTTGATTTGATCGATTATGGAGGCCTGGTGTAGCAGTGAGTCACGTAGGTGCCAGTGTCGCAATGGTAGCTATGGGTATGGAAGCTGGAAAGAGGCTATAACTAGAGAGTGGTCAGACAGGGACGCAGTGAGGATATCGGCGTCAGTGGCTAGTGCCTGTAGTGGGGTGGAGCATAGAAAGTAGTCTTGTCTGGCATAGGTTTTCATGGGCTCCTGAGTAATAGGTATAAGCTCAACTGTGGGGGTGGAAATGGCGCCATAGGTCAACCAGACCCAATTCTCGGATACGGACCAATTCTGATTGTGGGAGAGCCCCGACCTGGCTTGTGCGTTGGCAAGAGCGATCGGTCTGATTGTTAAAGACAAGATTCAAGTCTTCCCCCAGTAGCAGGTGTTTTTCTGAGTTAGCTGTCACCTCAGTGAGCGTGTCATGAAGGAATTTGACCTAACCTTCATTGGGGGCATACACTGAACCTATTATAAGGGACACCCCGGCCATCAGGAATTGGTATGTAAGCAGACGGCCCTTGATCTCGGCATATTTTTGGAGTACTCTGTCCTGGGAAGAATGGGAGACAAGTATAGCCACCCTGCTGACTTATTGGAGCTGCAGGAGAACAACTGTGTGGGGAAGTCCCGGGATTTCATCCTGTGGTGGTCTTTGAGTAGCAAATGTGTCTCCTGTAATAGGCAAATATCAGCGGTGGGATGTTCCAAATAGTTAAGGACAGCCCTGCACTTGATGGGGTTATTGAGGCAACGGACATTGAGAGTCAGAATCTTAAGCGATCTAAATGGCATCTAATGTATGGGAGAAGCGTGGGCTATAATGAGCGCAGCATGAGCGAGCCATGTGAACAGCGCTAGGAAGAGGGGGTCGTGCCGAGTCATCACGTGATCCACACCAATGCGAAGAAGGGGAGTGTGGACAAGGCGGACCCACCCAAAAAAAGGGAGGAAAAAGGAGAAAAAAAACAAAAGCCCCAGGAGGAGAAAGTCCTCATAACTTGTCCCAGATGGGGAACAGTTCGAACAAAGACAGTTAGCAAAAATAGTCAGTCGTCCCAGGACGACTTGTCACTCAACAAGGTGGGGGCCGTCGTGTGACCAAGAGGAGGGTTCAGTCCCCCCTCCGCCCCGCAACCAACAAGGTTACAAGTAGAGGGTCCAGTGTTTCAGAGGCCGCTGTTAGGGCTGTCTGTTGATCTCCGACTTTGGCGGTCGCCTGGAGCGCCGTCGCCTGACTTGACGCTGTCATCCCAATGGGGATATTTCGGCTCGTGAGGTGGGGCTTTGGTGGTCGTCGTCTTCATTAGGCTCCGCCAGACCCAGCAGGCCTCTATGAAAGAGCAAATCTGGTGAAGCTGGCAGTTGTGGCGAAAGATGAGGTGAAAGGGTTGTCCCCAAGAATATGAGATCCCCTGTTGCCGGAGATGTTCAGTCACTAGGCGAAACTGTCGGCGTTGTTGCAGCGTGATCAGAGCCAAGTCCTGGAACAGCTCCGGAGAGTGACCCTGGAATGTGATGGTGTGGAGGGACCTTGCTTTAGTGAGTATGGTCTCTTGTCTTAAAGTCCTGGACGCATACCATCCGTTCCCAGAAAAGTGACAGAGAAGATTGTCAACAAACAGCTAACCCGCTACCTCGAAGACAACAACATCCTGGACCCTTCCCAATCCGGTTTTCGCAGCAACCAAAGCACTGAGAGCGCCCTCATCGCCGCCACTGACGACATCAGGATCCTGATGGACAAGGGAGAAACAGTCGCCCTCATCCTCCTGGACCTATCACCAGCCTTCGACGCGGTCTGCCACCGCACCTTATCAGCACTCCTCCACGATGCCGGAACCCAAGAGAAGGCCCTGTCCTGGACCACATCCTTCCTCCTCGGCAGAACCCAGAGCATCCGCCTTCCACCCTTCTGGTCAAAAACCACCAAGATCATCTGCTGCATCCCTCAGGGATCCTCCCTCAGCCCGACGCTGTTCAATATCTACATGGCACTGCTCGCCCACGTCGCACAACAACATAGCCTCAACATCATCTCCTACTCCGACGACACCCAGCTGATCATCTCCTTCACCGAAGACCCCCAC
This sequence comes from Lissotriton vulgaris, assembly GCF_964263255.1. Classification (NCBI taxonomy): domain Eukaryota; kingdom Metazoa; phylum Chordata; class Amphibia; order Caudata; family Salamandridae; genus Lissotriton; species Lissotriton vulgaris. Next base: position 575,489,126 of record NC_141699.1, read on the forward strand.
ACCGCCAAAGCCAATCTCCACTGAGGAATGAAGGCCGTCGCCAACTGGATGAAGGACAGCAGACTGAAGCCGCCTCTGTGTCCTGCTTCAACACCCTCCGAATGCTCCGCAGGATCTTCAAATGGATTCCCCCGACACGAGAAAAACCGTCACCCAGGCCCTCGTCACCAGCAGACTCGACTACAGGAACGCCCTCTACTCAGGAACAAAAACTAAGCTCCGGAGATGACTACAACGAATCCAGAACGCCTCGGCACGACTGATCTTCAACACCCCCGACGCAGCCACATTACACCTCATCTGAGAAGCCCACACTGGCTCCCCGTCAACAAGAGGATCACCTTCAAACTCCTCATCCACGCACACAAAGCGCTACGCAACTCCAGACCTACATACCTCAACGACTGACTCAGTTTCCACACCCCCACCCGCAGCCTCCACTCTGCCAGCTTCACCCTCGCCTCAGTTCCTCGTATCCGGAAATCCACCGCCAGCGGCAGATCCTTCTCCTACCTCGCTGCCAAAACGTGGAACGCTCTCCCTACCAGCCTATGACAGATCCAGGACCTGCTGGCCTTCAGAAGACTTCTCAAGACCTGGCTCTTCGATAAGTAGCAGGCCCCCCACCGCCTAGCGCCTCGAGACCCTCACGGGTATGTAGTGAGCTTTTACTCGCTTGGCCCTACTCTATGCGCCCTGTCCAAGACAACATCGGTGTCGTGTGTATCCCCAAAGATGTGGCGAAAGAGGCCCTGGGTGAAAGCGAAGAGATTGCAGGTGTTTTCTGAAGGCTTGACCCCGCGGATCAGGATGTTGTTTCTTCGGTATCGGTTTTCTAGGTCTTCCATCTGAGTCTGGATGTCTACATTTTGATCCTGGAGCCGGATTACCTCCTGTTGGAGTATGTTTATTTTAGATGCCGTGACGTTTTTTCTCTCTTCTAGGGAAGCCACCCGTTCTCCCACGCTGTCCACATCGTGGCGGATTTCTTTGACCTCTGCAGGTAATTCAGTCTTTACTGATTGAATGTCCTCTCTTAGAGTGAGGAATAGTGATTCCAGAAAGGCTTTTGTGTTTGGCTCATCACCGGTAGTCGAAGGGCCCTTCACGGTCTCGGGAGTTGCGGTTGCCATGTTAGGTATGGAATGCGAGCGGCCAAAGATGTCTTTGAGGGGTTTCGCTTTGTTTGTTCTAGTTTTGGACATGCTTTCAGTCTTCGTCAGGTGGGTGCTGGCTTAAGGCCAAGAGTCAGAGGGATTGCTCCAAGTGAGCGGGCCGCCTCCACCAGTCAAGCAGATTCTCCCCACAGTCTCCCTCGAACCTGTAATAGTTCTCAGCCCCCAGCCCAGAGGTAGTGCCACTGTCCAGGCAGTTACCCTGTCGATTACGGCTGCCTCTGTTCAGCGTCACCACTTGTGGATACCCTCCCACCGTGTGCTGCCAGGGAAGGAGTTGTTGTGGCGCTCGCCAGTGTCCCCTGGGTCCCCGACTCCAGTGGTGTCCCCAACGGCCAGGGCCCACTACATCTCGGGCCAGGGGGATAGTCTCTCTTCTCTCAACCTCTGGTTCAAGCACTCGCCACACCTCACAGGGGCGGGGTCTCGCCGGTCAGTCCAGAAATGGTGTGTCTCTTAGCATCGTTCTCAGCTTCCCTTGCAGGGCATGCTCCGAGAGCAAATGGTGGTGCTGGGGGAGAGCTTATGGAGCGCCCTTTACCCCCTCTGAACCTCCCCAACAGGGCATGGTTACTGCATTGGTCCCAACCCTCCACCTTCGAGTCACTGCGTCAGTTAGACCAGCTCACCGTGTGTCACATGGCTGCTATGGTATCGTCCCAAAGCCACACCCGGTCCGCGGCGGCCCCCGCTGGCCCGGGGGCTTCTTCTTTGTTGTCAGAGCAGGCAGCGTGATCCGACCGACAACACTCTGGTGATCAATGTGAGGTGGCAGGTTCACTCACTCTAATACATTGTGGGCGACCGATTTGGCTGGTCGCTAGGGAGAGGTGGATGGCCGCATCAATGGGTGGGTGGGAGGGCCCCAGAGATCTCGATCCCACGTAAAGAGAAGCAAGGATGATGTCTCGGTCCTCCCTTCCAAGCCTGCAGGCTTACGTCGGCCACCGCCGGGCTCCATGCAACATCAGTGGGCTTGAATCCACACCCTGCCGGGGATCCCGGCGGCCTAGGTCGCCAGGTAGGCCCGGGGCCCGCCCAGAGCGCTGCGTGTATACTTAGTCGCTGGTCTCACGGGCCCTCTCTGTAGCTCTGGTGGGCGTTTGGATCTATGTCCTGCGCGTAGAGAGGAAAGTATGATGCCTTGGGCCTCTCTTCCAAGCCTGCGGGCTTGCGTCGGCTGCCGCCAGGCTCCGTGAGGCCTCAGTGGGTCTGTATCCACCCCAGGCTGGTGATTGCTGTGGCCTAGAGTCCCGGATAGGCCCGGGGCGTGCCCAGCCTGTTGCGTGTAATCTCGGTTGTGGGACCTGCAGGCCCTCCCTGTAGCTCTGGTAGGTGCTAGGGGGTGTCACCAAAGTGGGAGAGACCCTCCATTCCCGGCAGGGACAGCGGGTGAGTCCCACCGGTGGCGTCTGTCTCGACCTCTCCAGTGAGCAGTCCGGCTGTCAGCTACTATGGTACTGCCGGGTCAGCTGGTCGAGGGGCTGGTGAAGAAGCAGCCGGGAGAAGCGAAGCTGGCCTTGGTGGTCTAACCCCTGGACCACCGCATTGTCAAGGCGGCCCTGGAGCAGGGTGGCCAGGGCTGTCTCACTGCACCGCCAATCTAGCTCCCGCGGCACCGTCGCAGAGTGGATTCCGGGCTCAAACTGCATCCGGTGTGTGTAGCTGGAGTTCATGGGACCGGCTCATGCTTTACATGCCCCAAGGAGCCATGCTATGCTGTTATGGGTTGACGACGGGTGAGGTATCATTTTACTTGGGAGAACAAGGGGGATTCTGGGTGGTAGGACATTTTTGCTAGCAGGGTAATTCCACACAAAAATATGTGGAAAATGTTTTTTTTCTGCTAAATTTGAGGTTTGCACGACATTCTGGCTAAGAAAACGTAGGGGTATCCACGGAAGCCATACCTCATTGGACTCCCCCGGGTGTCTAGTTTTCTGAAATGTTGCTATAGGTAACTTTGAAGTCTCCACAGTACGATTTAGGCCATTTCCTATTGCAGCCACTATGCCTACCCACACAAGTGAGTTACCATTTTTATCAGGAGACCTGGGGAAATGCTGGGTGGGAGGACATTTGTGGATCCATGCAGATTCCAGAACTTTCCCACACAGAAATTTGAGAAAAAAGTTAATTTTTCGGTGACATTTGAGGTTTGCAGGGGATTCTGTGTAGGACAATGATGGGAGACCCACACAAGCCATACCTCACTGGACTCCCCTGGGTGCCTAGTTTCCAGTAATGTGTGGGTTAGGTAGGTTTTCCTAGACGGCTCCCGAGCCCTGGGCCAAAAACTCATGGGACCGTCCATGCAAAACCAGGTTGGTTTGTGATAGGTAATTTTGATGTTGCCTCAGTAGGTTTTGGGCCCTTGACTGTCGCGGGTCCTCGACATATACACGCAAGTTAGGTACCATTTTTATCTGGAGACCTGGGGGAACGCTGGGTGGGAAGAAATTAGTGTATCCATGCAGATTCCAGAACCTTCCCACAGAAATTTGAGAAATAAGTAAATTTTTCTTTAAAATTCGAGGTTTGCAGGGGATTCTGGGTAGGAGAATGATGGCGAACCCACGCAAGCCATATCTCTCTGGACTTCCCCAGGTGTATAGTTTCCAGAAATGTGTGGGTTAGGTAGGTTTCCCTAGATGGCTGCCGAGCCCCGGGCCAAAAACTCATGGGACCCCCTATGCGAAACCAGGTTGGTTTGTGATAGGCAATTTTGATGTCGCCTCAATAGGTTTTGGGCCCTTGCCTGTCATGGGTCCTTGATCCACCCACGCATGTGAGGTACCATTTTTATCGGGAAACCTGGGGTATCGCTGGGTGGGAGGAAAATTGTGAATCCACGCAGATTCCAGAACTTTCCACCACAGAAATGAGTGGAAAATGTTGTTTTTTGACAAGGTTTTAGGTTTGCAAGGGATTCTGGCTAACAGAACCTGGTGAAAGGCAGTCAAGTCACCTCATTCTGTATTCCCCTGGGTGTATAGTTTTCAAAAATGTATAGGTTTGCTAGGTTTCCCTAGGTGCCAGCAGAGCTATTGTTCAAAAACTACAACTAGATACTATGCTAAAAATTGATAATTTTTCACTGCTAAATTGAGGTGTGTCCACGTTGCGTTTTGTGCTGTTTCCTGTCACGGGCACTAGGCTGAACCACACAAGTAAGGTACCTTTTTTCTTGAAAGACTTTGGGGAATGAGGGGTGGGGGGAAGGTTGTGCATCCACCCAGATTCCAGAACTTTCCAACACAGAAATGTGAGGAAAATGTGTTTAAAAAAAAGGTTTAAGTTTGCAAGGGATTCTGGGTAACAGAACCTGGTAGGAGGCAGTCAAGTCACCCCATCCTGGATTCCCCTGGGTGTCTGGTTTTAAAAAATGTATAGGTTTGCTAGGTTTGCCTAGGTGCCAGCAGAGCTATGGTTCAAACACTACAGCTAGACACTATGCTAAAAATGGATAATTTTTCACTGCTAAATTGAGGTGTGTCACGTTGCGTTTTGTGCCGTTTCCTATCACGGGCACTAGGCCGACCCACACAAGTGAGGTACCATTTTTCTTGGAAGACTGGGGAATGCGAGGTGGGGGTAAGTTTGTGGATCCACGCAGTTTCCAGAACTTTGCACCACAGAAATGTAAGGAAAATGTGTTTTTTTAGAAAAATGTTTAGGTTTGCAAGGGATTCTGGGTAACAGAACATGGTTCATGCTAGGTTTCCCTAGGTACTGGCAGAGATAGGGTTCAAAAACGACAGCTAGACACTTTGCCAAAAAAGGGTTATTTTTCCCTGTGAAATTGTGTTGTGTCCATGTTGCGTGTTGCGCCGTTTCCTGTCGCGTGCACAAAGCCTACCCACGCAACTGAGGTACCATTTTTCTCAGAAGTCTTCGGAGAAGTGGGTGGAAATTTGTGAATCCATGCAGATTCCGGAACTTTTCACCACAGAAATATGAGGGAAATATGTTTTTTTAAACAATTTTTTAGGTTTGTAAGGGATTCTGGGTAACAGAGCCTGCTGAGAGCCAGTCAAGTCACCCCTTCTCTGATTTCCCTATGTGTCTAATTTTAAAATATGAATAGTTTTGCTAGGTTTCCCTAGGTGCCGACAGAGCTAGGGTTCAATAACTACAGCTAGGCACTGTGCAAAAAAAAAGGGTAACTTTTCATTGTGAAAATCTGGTGTGTTCATGTTGCGTTTTGAGCCATTTCCTGTTGTGGGCACTATGCCTACTCACACAAGTGAGGTACCATTTTTATCGAGAGACTCATTGTAATTTAGATTTGTAAAGCAACTGTTATTACCTATTGACTTTCGATGCATTTCTGCCTTCCAAATGAAGGACAATGCTTAAAAAAGAAGTCATTTTGAAAAATTATCGATAATTCTCATGCTCCTATGGGTATTCCCAATTTTGGAAATGTGCAAATATCTACTGTTTCTAAACTCTATATTTTGTTCCCATTTCATAAATACATAGGTGTCTTTCATACCGATTTGTCCAGAATAATTGCTATATACCTGGTACATAATAAAAAAACATTGCAAGTCTCTGCTTAGTTTTTGGCTCTGGGTTCGCCGGGTTTTTGGTAAATCTACAAGTCTACATATCCCAACAACCAGTAAGGTCCAGCGGATGTAACAGTATATTGCTTTTAAAGAGTTATCATAATAGGAAGAAGTTACATGTGAAAACGTTGACACAAAAGGCTGTTTTTTTCAACTAATTTAAAAATTTTCCTACATTTAACTGTTAGTTTCTATAAAGAAACCTTGAAGTATCTTCAAAAATTACCCCCTGCTGAATTTAGAATTGTGTCTACTTTTGTAAAATGTATAGCTTTCCAGGATCCATTATTGCTTACAAAAACCAATTTTTACCATTAACTGGAAGGAGGTTGAAAGGAGGTTGAAAGCACAAAAAGTAGCAAAAATAGGCTATGTCCCCGAAAAATGCAAAAACTGTGTAAAAAAATGTTGGTTTTCTGACAAAAGTCTGTCATTCCCTAAAAGCTGGGAAAATGGTGATTTCCGCCCCACAAACCCTTTTTTGATACCATTTGCAGGAATAATCCCAGACTCTTTCATTTACAGCACTTTTCCCCCATTTTTCCCCCCCAAAAAACAAAATTGAGCTGTATTTTGGCTAATTTCTGGGTCCCCTCCATGGGAATCCACATACCCTGGGTATCTTTAGAGTTCCCAAGACGTTGGAAGAAAAGGAAGCAAATTTGGCACAGATACCTTATGTGGTCAAAGAGTTACAGGGGCCTAAGCGCGAACTACCCCAAAAAGCCAAAAAAAGGCTTAGCACAGAGGGGGAAAAGGCCTAGCAGCAAAGGGGGGGAACTGGTCCTTTAGCAAATACAACAACAAAATAGCTTGGCCCACAATACTCTCCTCCTTGCTGACTTACAAAATGAAAACCACAGAAGGAAGGAGCATCACTGTCAGGCGTTTGACATTTGTCCATCCCTATTGTCATGCTTTTAGTTACATCTCCTCCTCTTTGCATGAATTGATCTATTTGTGCTACTCAAATAGATGTTGCAGCATGTAATATGTTGAGTTCCATCATGTTGGCACCTCCTGCAAAGCTTGTCCAAACAATTCCAGCACATTGTGATGGAGCATAGGAACTGCCAATCTGCCAAAGTAGATCCTGCTGGGAACCTTCCATTTCGGATAGATGGCTGCCAAAAACTCTAAAAATCCCACTCCCTGCAAAAAAGAAAGAGGGAGGAGGTCCAGCCATTACATTTCAGACAGCTTCCCATTGTACAAACTTGCCAATGGCTGGTTGGGTTTGTAGGACCCAACATACCCCCTAAACATGCTGTAATAGTAGCCATGATTTGTTTTCTTTTCTGGTGCCACTGTTGCAGGCGACTTATGGAGAGAAGATGAACCAATAGGTAGTAGACTCAATGTACATCTCATTGGGACAGTCAGTGCATGCTGCTGTGGTTTCCCCATCTGACTTTGATGTCATTGCAAGTTTGCTGAGCTGGGTGATGATACTGACACACTGCTGGGGACAGGACCGCTTTGCATAAAGGTGTCACCCTGTCCTTCCTCATCACCTTCACCTCCCACTGTGATTGAAGGCTCCAAAGCTGACTCCCCTCTCATATCACCTTGACCACCACGTGCAGAAAGTTGATTAAGTTACACCTCCCAGCAGTGTTTGTGATGTTTTTTCAAACAGGTCGCTTGGCCTCCAGTACCATAGCGTGAACCAAGCTTACCGTGATAAACACTAGCATTGCAAATGGAGCATATTGCAATTTTCTCTGTTACAAATGGGGGTCTCTAGTTGGCAGAGTAGATATCTTTGTCCAAATAGGGACTCTTGCTTCTAGTCAGGGTAAGGAATACTATTCTAAAATAACCCCTGCTTACTCCTATGGTAGCTTGGCACAAGCAGACAAGCCTTTCTCAGAGGCAGTGTGTAAAGCATTTGTGAACACAAACAGTAATACAGTGAAAACATTGCAAATGGACACCACAACAGTTTAGAAAAATAGGTAATCTTTATCTAAACCAAACAAGACCAAAACGAGACACATCCACAATAGAGTAACAAAATAAGACTTTGAAATTGTAGAAATAGTTCAGTTCAAAGCAAATTGCCGATACAACACTTTTCACGCAAAGTACCTTGAATGCATTGTGCACACAAACAAAAAGGGTCGCAGGGAAGGTGATGCGTCAGTTCCTTACACTCAGGGAAGGTGTTGCATTGGTTCCTTGCTCCAGGGGAGAAGATGGGTCGGTTCCTTACTGCTGTGCAGCAGAGGTGATGCGTTGGTTCCTTACTGGAGAGGTGATGCGTCAGTTTCTTACTGCATCACCCAACAATGCAACTGACTTGGTGCCTTGATGCAATACAATGATCCATGATGAGGCGTGGGTTCTTGCAGCTGCACAGCAGACCTTGCATCAGAATTGGTGCAGTAATCCTGGACTTCGGAGATTGGTACACTCAATGCAGCATGTGGCGATTTCTCGAGCCACAGATAGGCGCTGTGACAATTTCTAAGGCGATGCATCAGAAACAGGTTCGGATGTGTCACGCTTCTTGAAGTTGCGCTACTTTTCCTAGCTCCCAATAGCAAACAGTCTCCAGAGGTCCAAAGCAACAGCAAGCACCTCTTAGCAGGTCAGAACTCCAAGCAAGGAAGTTAAAGGGAGCTGGTGGTGAAGTCTTTGTGTCCCTGAGACTTCAGAACAGGAGGCAAGCTTAGTTTCAAGCCTTTGGAGATTTTCCTTAAGCAGGGGACACAGTAAAGAGTAAAGTCCTTTCTCCTTTCTTTGGCAGCAAGTAGCCACTGCAGGCCAACCCCAGACAGCAAACAGCACTGGGGCAGTTTTCCTCCTCAGCTTCTCCTTGGCAAAGGTTCCTCTTGATTCCCAGAAGTGATATAAAAGTCTGGGGTCTGGGCCCCAATATTTATACTACAAAATCCTTTGTTCTCTGGTGGCAGAGAAGCTGTGTGCTCAGTCAAAACCAGTTCTGTCCTCTCTGGTGCAGCTTCCTGGCAGGAGGTGGAGACAGCATTGTGTAAGGCAGACCAGGCCCATTCAAGTGAATGGAAATCTCGTCCCCCTACTCTAAATGCAGACCAGGACTATTCATCCCAGCCCTGACTCAACCAGACTCTCTAGTGCCACTGCACATCCCCAGCCCCTGTCACTCCAAAGCCAGACAGTCAATACACATCCTAGAAGAGGCACACTGGATGGCTAAGCAAGAAAATATCTACTTTCTAAAACAGTTTTTTTCAATCACAGAATGTAAAAATCACCTTCACTGAAATATGCATTTTAATATTCTGAGTTCCGGCATACTAAACCTTATCTTTCTACCTTGTTCCAAGGGATAGTTATGCGTAGACCTGATTGCTGTGGCTTCCTCATCTGAGAGAAATGGCCCTGGGCTTACGTTGGGGTGGTTCCGTTGATACAGGAGTGCTGCTCCCATCTTGCTCCCGGGAGACCAGTACGGCAGGCACACGACCCCCGAAAAAGGTTTGGACCCACATGCCAGTGGTGGAAATCTGCTTCTTCTTCTCCTCCCCACTGACCACTTTCTTGGTGGCACCTTTCTTTAGGGCCATCTTGAAGCTGTCAGCTGGCAGTGGCACTTAGCTGCACACGCGGAAGAGATTGGAGGACTCACGTGACTGTCTGGCAGTACTGAGGGTAATGTGTCTTGTGCACCTAAATGCAAACAAACAAGAAATCATTTAGTGAAAAATGGCATTGATGCAGTTGAATTAGTACAGCCAAAGACAATCTAGTTTAGTGTGGTAACTTAAGTTATCATTATTATCCTTAATAATTAACAACAACAGTTCCATTCTAAAGTCAAACCACACCACCAGAACATAACATTGAATTTCCAATCAGGATAAAGATTTACAGATGTAACTGTTTGCTTGTGTGCATCTAAGGAAGACACATGTGGGAGTCATTGAGGTGCAGGGGAAAATTGAAAAATTCTCTAAAAATGAATGCTGGTGTGTATCTATGGCAGGCAAGGAGATCTAGGGAGAAGTAGAAGAATCTGTAAACAACAATTGTTGCTGTTGTGTGTGTCTCCATGGCAGACAGGATGTTCAGGGTGAACTAAAATAATAATACTCCAAAACTAATGCTGTTGTTTGGCTGTGCCCCTATGGCATGCAGATGGTTGATGGATTGTGGATAAATAACAAAATTAAATAGTTAAAGTTCAAATATTTAAAACAAAAAAGTAATTACTTGTGTATTGGGGAATACTAGGGGACTATGAGAAACCCATTGGGAGGCAAGGAAGCACAAATGAAAAATTTAAAAAAATGCATACAATATAAAAACTTTTAATATACCAATACTACAATGATCCTCAAGTATAATATTAAACTGATATCAGGGAAAAGTAAAAAAATCAACAAATGTAAAAAGGCATAGCCCTCTCCTATCAAACTACCTTTGAAAACTCAAAATGGGTGGCTGCACAAAATGACCACATGGTCAACATACAACAGCAAGCAAGGAGGCATGAACACAACAAGGAACACATGCAGGCCTATGCAATAGCACACTGTCTGGCTACACAAAATGGACACCAACCACATGGTCAACCAACAGCAACAAGCAAGAAGACCTGGCTACAACAAAGAACGCATATAGACCAATGGCAAAATCACTCTGATTGGCTGCACAAAATGCCAACCAGCCACATGGTCAACCAACAACAACAAGCAAGGAAGCATGGCCACAAAAAAAAACCCATTCAAGCCTATGGCAAATGCACTCTGGCTGGCTACACAAAATGGTCACTGGCCACATGGTTAAACAGCAAGCAAGGAAACATTGACACAATAAAGAACGTGTGCAGATCTATGAAAAAGCGTGTTGGCAGTCTACACAAAATGGCCACCGACCACTTGGTCAAAATACAGCAAGCAAGGAGGCATGGCCACAACAAAGAACACATGCAGCCCTATGGCAAAAGTATACTGGCTGGCTAAACAAAATGGTCATCGACCACATAGTCAAACAACAGCAAGCAAGGGCCCTCCGAAAACTAAGAACACACATAGGCTTATGTACACTGACTACACAAATTAGCCCCCTGGCTACATTGCATGGATAACAAAGACAAATAATGGCCTATGGCAACCACACATACACTGTCCAGACAAGAGAAGCATTGGTTACCCTGAAAAAAACACTACCAATCATTCACCAATGCCAAAAACAAAAATTAATTGAGAAATACAAATGTTACAACAACACACATCCTCCCAAGACATCAAATATTACCCCACCTATAGACTTTTTGCACACAAAAAGATGTGAAATACAAAACATGCAACCACATTTTTAATTTATTCCAATGCCATCCCAGCCCTAATTGATGTTTAAAATAACACATAGCACAGAAACAGTTGTTTCATGTGCCCACGACTAGTACTGGCATGGGCCTACTGACTGGATGGCCCATTGGCAGACTAGGTCACATGGTAAAATAAATTAATATTGCAAATTTAACAAACATGGAGAAAATGTACTGAACTGTACAACATTGTTCCTTTACAAAAGATGAAAAATCAAATGCATAAATATAACTAGGCCCCTACTGAAACTGCAGGCCACCCACACAATACATTTTTAAAATGGAATAAACATACAAATAAAAACTAGTGCATGCCTTCTATCAAACACACAGTACCTTTATGCAAGAGTTTTTTAAATTACTTGTGAAATCTCATAAACAATGTCCTTAAATGCAGTGATATACATGCAACAGACAAAGAATATGGTCCTTCAAGCTCAAAATGAAAAGTGATCAGTTGATTAAAAGCACTGGGAGTTGCCTGCTGGACAGGAGCAAGAAGTTGTAGTCTCTGGTGCACTTCATTCTTGTTGGGAAAAAAAGTAAAATAAATAAAAAGCTTTTCACATTAAAAAACAACCTGAACGGTTCTTTGGAATAAAATAGTAACTCAAAAATAACTTTTCAAGAAGATTTAGCTGCTTCTTGAGTAGAGAATCTGCTTGAGGTGCATCTGTGGACGCTCACGCTTGCTAACGTCATGAAAAAAAACAAGAAGCTGCACTAGCGGCCGCCAAGTATTGTGCGTGCTAGCTAGTAGCCAGCACGTGTCGTCACGCTTGCCAGAACACGACAAAGCAAATCTCATGCACGCCAACAAAAAAAAAATCTCCATCACATGGCTGAAGGCAGACATTCTCTAGAACTCCTTTTTGCGCGTGGAGCATGGAGTTCTTGAATTCCACCAACTGTGTGTGGAGTGAGTTTCTTCCCCCAGTCCTTGTGCCCTGGTGCCCACCGAGGCCACCCATCGTATACTTATTGGGGCTGGCAGAAGCTTTAAAATTGCACCGTCTAGTGAGAGCAAACGCAGATTTCCCGGCCCATGCCAGTGCGGACAGGGAAAATTATAAGTCCTGTGGACGAGCTGACCCTCGATGATGGGGTCCCCAGGGCCATTTGAATTTGCCCTTATGTGTAGTGCAAACAGCTGTACAGATTGAATGAAATTTGGCAGGATTACACATTATGGTGTGCAGATGATCCATTTGGTTATTACAGGTGAGTAGGGTAAATCATTTTTAAGTTACAAGGTATTTTAACTTAGTGATATCTGTAGTCAGTGTACTTTCAAAATATTTTGCGCTATTTCAAGGAAGTACCACAGTAGATAGCAATGACAAGTCTTAATGTGATTGGCTAATGACTGCCTTTACAAAAATTACAGGTAGCCATGTTGTTTTTAGGTTCACTTAAGCTTTGTTTCACCCTTATATGTGGGTAAGTATTAGATTTGATATTTTCCGCTACCTATTATCACTTTGTTAAAGTGGTAATAGGTAGAAAAAAATAAGTAAAAGTTTCTGTACATGTACTACCGAAAATGATCATTTACACCTCATAATTAGGGGTGGCCGGAATTTGCGCAGTCGCGCTAACCAAAGCTCTGCGAAATGGTAAAAAATCTCCGCGAGCAAGCAAAAGTTCAGCATACATGGGGAATTGCTTGTTTCGCCCCTTCACAATGCTTTTTCCTGTTCGCAAATGCTGTTTGCATGCTCGGGGAGAAATATCTTGCAAACATGCATTTTGAAATCGCGAACATTTCCGCGAAGCCATTGATCGCGGAATGTTTGGCAAATCCGCGTTTTCTGCGGAACAGAAAATTACCCAAATTCTGTACATTCCATGAGAAGAACGGAATTTACTGCCCAGGCCTACTCATAATATATGTTCCTCGCACATTACATCTACATCTGTTCACACACTTCACGCTACGTCTGTTTCAATTACCACACTTCACTCCATACCACTCTTCTCCACACAACTGCACTCTACTGTATGCCTCTTCAGTGTACACCACTGCACTATATGCTTTTCCAGTGTAGGCCACTCTGCTCCACACCACTCCACTGTATGTAAGTGCCCTATACACCATTCCACTGTACGACAATCCACTGTACACTATGACATGGTACACTAGTCCATTGACAACACTCCAATCTACGCCACTCCATTCTATGGGACTACACTCTATGCTACTAAACTCTATGCTATTCCACTGTATGACACTCCACTCTACACCACTTTAATGTATGCTACTCCATATTTGCCACTCCACTCCATCAATCAATCAGGGATTTGTAGAGCACAATACTCACCTGTGAGGCTCTTCCTAAATGCTTGCAGTATGGGGCTTAATCTAATGCTGAGGAGGAGTTAATTCCAGGTCTTGGCAGCGAGGTAGGAGAAGGATCTGCCTCCCGTTCTGGCTCTGTGGATGCATTGGATTTCAGCCAAGGCTAGGTGCGTGGAGCGGAGGTTTATCTTGGGGTGTAGAAGGAGATTATTTTGTTGAGGTATTGAGCTACGGTGTTGTGGAGGGTTTTGTAGGCATGTGTGAGCAGCTTTAAGGTAACTCTTTTTTCGATGGGGAGCCAGTGGAGGTCTTGTAGATGTTGGGTGATGAGGCCTTGTCATGGGATGCTGAGGTCGAATGTGACTGCGGTGTTCTGGGTGGTCTGGAGTTTGAGGACCGGAGTTTTGTTGATTGCGGTGTAGAGGGCGTTCCCATAGTCTAGCCTGCTGGTGCTAAGTGCCTGGGCTATGGTCTTCCTGGATTCAGGGGGATACATTTGAAGGTCTTTGGGAGTCTGCAGAGGGTTTTGAAGCATGTGGAGGATGCAGCATTGATCTGTCGGTTGATGGTGAGGGAGGAGTCAAGTATGATGCTGAGCTTCAGGCAGCTGCTGCTCATAAATGTTGCGACGTCCTTCATTGCTTCCTGGATGTTGTGTCTGATGATGTCAGGTTCCTTGGTGAGGGAGTGGATGTGCTGGGTGTCATTGGCGTAGGATACTATGCTGAGTCTGTGTTTTCTGACAATGGTTGTGAGGGGGCCATTTAGATGTTGAAGAGCGTGGGGCTGAGGGAGCATCCTTGGGGTACTCCGCATCTGATCTCTGTGGGATTGGAGAGGAAGGGTGGGAGTCTGATTCTTTGAGTTTAACCTGCGAGGAAGGAGCATATCCAGTCTAGGGCAGTTCCCTGTATGCCGGGCTTGTGGAGTCTGGTGGCTAGTGTGCGGGGGGAGATAGTGTCAAAGGCTGCTGAGAGGTCTAGTAGAATGAGGGCTGCAGTGTGGCCTTGTCGTGAAGTGTGTGGATGTCGTCTGTGGAAGCTAGGAGGGCAGTCTCAGTGCTGTGGTTGCTGCAGAAGCCAGATTGAGATATGTCGAGAGTGTTGTTGGATTCTATGAAGTTCGTTAGCTGGATGTTGATGATCTTCTCAGTGACTTTGGAAGTGAAGGAGATGAGGGACACAGGCCTGAAGTTCTTGTCGTCCGTCGGGCCTGCAAAGGGCTTCTTGAGGAGGGGTTTGACTTCTGCGTGTTTCCAGTCATCAGGGAACGTGCCTGTTTTGAGGGTGAAGTTGATTGACCATCGTAGTTCTCGTGCGATGGAGGAGGTGGCCCTGTGGAAGAGTTGCTGATGGAAGTTGTTGTGTCGGTGCCTTGGTACTGTTCATCAAAGTTGTAGTAGAGTGTGCTGATCTTGTGATGGAAAAAGAAGCTGAGTATGATGCTGAGGTCCTAGGAGGGAGTGACGTCAGAGGTTTCCCTGGGGGTTCTGGTGAATTATTTTATAATGTTGAAGAGTTCCTTGGAGTTGCGGGAGTTTCAGAGAATTCTGTTCTGGATGAAATTCCTCTTCGTAGATCTGATGTGTTGGTGGTGTGCTGTAGTGGCGGTCTTGCAGGCAGTGCATCCTTCTTGGGTTTTGCTGTTCCTCCAAGCTTTCTTGAGTCTGTGTGAACCAGGTGGCTTCCATGGTGTGTTGTCTGTCGGAGTTCTGGAGAGGTGCAAGTGTGTTGGGGCAGTTTGCGATCCATTTGTGGAGTTCTTTGGCTGCAGAGTTGGCATCAGTCGTGGTGGAGGAGGAGTGCAGTTGATGGCAGAGGCGAGGTGCTCTTCAGTGATCTTGCTCCAGTTTCTGCACGGGCCATGGCATTGGCTTGTGTGCGATGGGTTTCGTGAAGGAGAAGTGGACCCAGTGGTGGTCCTTCCAGAAGGGTTGCCTGGTGTGACTGAAGCTAATGTTGATTCCTTGGGCGAAGATGGGATCGAGGGTGTTTCACGCCTTGTGGGTGGGGGTGGTGACAATTTGCTTCAATTCTATGTTGGCGAGGTTGTCTAGAAGGGCGGTGGAGTTGGGGAGACTGTGGTTGTCAAGGTGGAAATTCAGGTCTCTGAGCAGTACCTAGTCGACGGAGGTGAGGGTGTTGTGCCCGGTGTGGTCTGCGGTGTTGGTGAATGGGGTGTGGGGTCCGGGAGGTCTGTAGGCGAGAGTTCTGCGTTGAGTTGATTTGGGGTTGACCTGGATCTGGAAGTGGATGTGTTCCACAAGGGGTGCGGAGTTATTTGAGATGGAGATTGTCAGTTGGAGGGAGATTTTTGGATGATGGTGAGGCCTCCTCTCGGGTGGTTGGGGCGGTCTTTCCTCTGGATCCTATACCCGTCGCGCATGGTGGTTACGATGTCCGGTGCAGAGCTGGCATTGGTCCAGGTCTCTGTGAGGAAGGTGACAGCGGGCGAGAGGGTGTTGATAAGGTCCCAGATTTCTACTGCATGTCTGTGCAGGGAGCGTATGTTGAGGAGGATGCATCCCAGGGGTTTGGGTGTGCTGTGTCAAAATTGGCAAATAACGTTCTTTTACTGACTTTTCTGCAGGAACATCATGAAATGAAGAAAGGTCCACTACTTCCCCAGTGTGCATATATCACCCAACAATGTCAAAGTGTCAATAGCAACTTGGGGACGAAGGGAAAGAAAACAAGGGATAGAGAAGGTCCCACTTCGCACCCCCGTCTGAATCAGGATTGGTTGATCAAAAGCGAAAGTCTGTTAAAAGGAATAATAGAAGAGGTAAGTATATATATATATATATATATATATATGAACGCTCGCGTGTAAAAACACAGCCACACACGCGGGGAGAAACTTGAACTCGCCTTTCTTGCTACAGCATGCTTGAATAGCTGAGGAGCTCAAGAGAAAGTGATTCAGTCCCATTTCGCCGTGGAATTCCTGACGCGTTTCGAAGGCTCCCGCCTTCTCTTCAGAGGATTTGGCGAACTGATGTGGGTATACAGGTACCAGCCCTGTTAAGACTCATGGCACGCCCCTTGATGGGCAGTCCAAATGTCCCAGTGCCTGATGGGACTGGTAGTCCTGTTTCGTCTTGGCGCCCCATGTGTAGAACAAGGCGGACGAGTGGTCTCCCCTCGCCAGCCAGGAGACCTCACAATAGCGGAGTAGTAGGCGGATGTATGCCCGTCAAACTAACAAGCTGGATGCTTGCCCTGGTCGGCTCCTACCCTGAGGTTGCTTGGCGGTGCTCAGCGTGTATGCAGGGGCTCTGCTCGCTCGTTTCCATCATGGCGCTGTTGCACTCTTCTGGCGGGTGCGGTAAAGGATGGTGATGGATCCATCCATATATGAACGCTCGCGTGTAAAAACACAGCCACACACGCGGGGAGAAACTTGAACTCGCCTTTCTTGCTACAGCATGCTTGAATAGCTGAGGAGCTCAAGAGAAAGTGATTCAGTCCCATTTCGCCGTGGAATTCCTGACGCATTTCGAAGGCTCCCGCCTTCTCTTCAGAGGATTTGGTGAACTGATGTGGGTATACAGGTACCAGCCCTGTTAAGACTCATGGCACGCCCCTTGATGGGCAGTCCAAATGTCCCAGTGCCTGATGGGACTGGTAGTCCTGTTTCGTCTTGGCGCCCCATGTGTAGAACAAGGCGGACGAGTGGTCTCCCCTCGCCAGCCAGGCGACCTCACAATAGCGGAGTAGTAGGCGGATGTATGCACGTCAAACTAACAAGCTGGATGCTTGCCCTGGTCGGCTCCTACCCTGAGGTTGCTTGGCGGTGCTCAGCGTGTATGCAGGGGCTCTGCTCGCTCGTTTCCATCATGGCGCTGTTGCACTCTTCTGGCGGGTGCGGTAAAGGATGGTGATGGATCCATCCATATATGAACGCTCGCGTGTAAAAACACAGCCACACACGCGGGGAGAAACTTGAACTCGCCTTTCTTGCTACAGCATGCTTGAATAGCTGAGGAGCTCAAGAGAAAGTGATTCAGTCCCATTTCGCCGTGGAATTCCTGACGCGTTTCGAAGGCTCCCGCCTTCTCTTCAGAGGATTTGGCGAACTGATGTGGGTATACAGGTACCAGCCCTGTTAAGACTCATGGCACGCCCCTTGATGGGCAGTCCAAATGTCCCAGTGCCTGATGGGACTGGTAGTCCTGTTTCGTCTTGGCGCCCCATGTGTAGAACAAGGCGGACGAGTGGTCTCCCCTCGCCAGCCAGGCGACCTCACAATAGCGGAGTAGTAGGCCGATGTATGCCCGTCAAACTAACAAGCTGGATGCTTGCCCTGGTCGGCTCCTACCCTGAGGTTGCTTGGCGGTGCTCAGCGTGTATGCAGGGGCTCTGCTCGCTCGTTTCCATCATGGCGCTGTTGCACTCTTCTGGCGGGTGCGGTAAAGGATGGTGATGGATCCATCCATATATGAACGCTCGCGTGTAAAAACACAGCCACACACGCGGGGAGAAACTTGAACTCGCCTTTCTTGCTACAGCATGCTTGAATAGCTGAGGAGCTCAAGAGAAAGTGATTCAGTCCCATTTCGCCGTGGAATTCCTGACGCGTTTCGAAGGCTCCCGCCTTCTCTTCAGAGGATTTGGCGAACTGATGTGGGTATACAGGTACCAGCCCTGTTAAGACTCATGGCACGCCCCTTGATGGGCAGTCCAAATGTCCCAGTGCCTGATGGGACTGGTAGTCCTGTTTCGTCTTGGCGCCCCATGTGTAGAACAAGGCGGACGAGTGGTCTCCCCTCGCCAGCCAGGCGACCTCACAATAGCGGAGTAGTAGGCGGATGTATGCCCGTCAAACTAACAAGCTGGATGCTTGCCCTGGTCGGCTCCTACCCTGAGGTTGCTTGGCGGTGCTCAGCGTGTATGCAGGGGCTCTGCTCGCTCGTTTCCATCATGGCGCTGTTGCACTCTTCTGGCGGGTGCGGTAAAGGATGGTGATGGATCCATCCATATATGAACGCTCGCGTGTAAAAACACAGCCACACACGCGGGGAGAAACTTGAACTCGCCTTTCTTGCTACAGCATGCTTGAATAGCTGAGGAGCTCAAGAGAAAGTGATTCAGTCCCATTTCGCCGTGGAATTCCTGACGCGTTTCGAAGGCTCCCGCCTTCTCTTCAGAGGATTTGGCGAACTGATGTGGGTATACAGGTACCAGCCCTGTTAAGACTCATGGCACGCCCCTTGATGGGCAGTCCAAATGTCCCAGTGCCTGATGGGACTGGTAGTCCTGTTTCGTCTTGGCGCCCCATGTGTAGAACAAGGCGGACGAGTGGTCTCCCCTCGCAAGCCAGGCGACCTCACAATAGCGGAGTAGTAGGCGGATGTATGCCCGTCAAACTAACAAGCTGGATGCTTGCCCTGGTCGGCTCCTACCCTGAGGTTGCTTGGCGGTGCTCAGCGTGTATGCAGGGGCTCTGCTCGCTCGTTTCCATCATGGCGCTGTTGCACTCTTCTGGCGGGTGCGGTAAAGGATGGTGATGGATCCATCCATATATGAACGCTCGCGTGTAAAAACACAGCCACACACGCGGGGAGAAACTTGAACTCGCCTTTCTTGCTACAGCATGCTTGAATAGCTGAGGAGCTCAAGAGAAAGTGATTCAGTCCCATTTCGCCGTGGAATTCCTGACGCGTTTCGAAGGCTCCCGCCTTCTCTTCAGAGGATTTGGCGAACTGATGTGGGTATACAGGTACCAGCCCTGTTAAGACTCATGGCACGCCCCTTGATGGGCAGTCCAAATGTCCCAGTGCCTGATGGGACTGGTAGTCCTGTTTCGTCTTGGCGCCCCATGTGTAGAACAAGGCGGACGAGTGGTCTCCCCTCGCCAGCCAGGCGACCTCACAATAGCGGAGTAGTAGGCGGATGTATGCCCGTCAAACTAACAAGCTGGATGCTTGTCCTGGTCGGCTCCTACCCTGAGGTTGCTTGGCGGTGCTCAGCGTGTATGCAGGGGCTCTGCTCGCTCGTTTCCATCATGGCGCTGTTGCACTCTTCTGGCGGGTGCGGTAAAGGATGGTGATGGATCCATCCATATATGAACGCTCGCGTGTAAAAACACAGCCACACACGCGGGGAGAAACTTGAACTCGCCTTTCTTGCTACAGCATGCTTGAATAGCTGAGGAGCTCAAGAGAAAGTGATTCAGTCCCATTTCGCCGTGGAATTCCTGACGCGTTTCGAAGGCTCCCGCCTTCTCTTCAGAGGATTTGGCGAACTGATGTGGGTATACAGGTACCAGCCCTGTTAAGACTCATGGCACGCCCCTTGATGGGCAGTCCAAATGTCCCAGTGCCTGATGGGACTGGTAGTCCTGTTTCGTCTTGGCGCCCCATGTGTAGAACAAGGCGGACGAGTGGTCTCCCCTCGCCAGCCAGGCGACCTCACAATAGCGGAGTAGTAGGCGGATGTATGCCCGTCAAACTAACAAGCTGGATGCTTGCCCTGGTCGGCTCCTACCCTGAGGTTGCTTGGCGGTGCTCAGCGTGTATGCAGGGGCTCTGCTCGCTCGTTTCCATCATGGCGCTGTTGCACTCTTCTGGCGGGTGCGGTAAAGGATGGTGATGCATCCATCCATATATGAACGCTCGCGTGTAAAAACACAGCCACACACGCGGGGAGAAACTTGAACTCGCCTTTCTTGCTACAGCATGCTTGAATAGCTGAGGAGCTCAAGAGAAAGTGATTCAGTCCCATTTCGCCGTGGAATTCCTGACGCGTTTCGAAGGCTCCCGCCTTCTCTTCAGAGGATTTGGCGAACTGATGTGGGTATACAGGTACCAGCCCTGTTAAGACTCATGGCACGCCCCTTGATGGGCAGTCCAAATGTCCCAGTGCCTGATGGGACTGGTAGTCCTGTTTCGTCTTGGCGCCCCATGTGTAGAACAAGGCGGACGAGTGGTCTCCCCTCGCCAGCCAGGCGACCTCACAATAGCGGAGTAGTAGGCGGATGTATGCCCGTCAAACTAACAAGCTGGATGCTTGCCCTGGTCGGCTCCTACCCTGAGGTTGCTTGGCGGTGCTCAGCGTGTATGCAGGGGCTCTGCTCGCTCGTTTCCATCATGGCGCTGTTGCACTCTTCTGGCGGGTGCGGTAAAGGATGGTGATGGATCCATCCATATATGAACGCTCGCGTGTAAAAACACAGCCACACACGCGGGGAGAAACTTGAACTCGCCTTTCTTGCTACAGCATGCTTGAATAGCTGAGGAGCTCAAGAGAAAGTGATTCAGTCCCATTTCGCCGTGGAATTCCTGACGCGTTTCGAAGGCTCCCGCCTTCTCTTCAGAGGATTTGGCGAACTGATGTGGGTATACAGGTACCAGCCCTGTTAAGACTCATGGCACGCCCCTTGATGGGCAGTCCAAATGTCCCAGTGCCTGATGGGACTGGTAGTCCTGTTTCGTCTTGTATATATATATATAGTCTCTCTATTATACACTACATCTTTCTATTTGCATATATGTCTACCTGATTGATTCCCTTCTTCCATGTACTATGTCCACTAGGGTGAGAGAGAGGGCATACGCATCTAAAGAGAAAACAATAGGGTATGTAATATGTGTGAATGGGAGATGCAGAAGTATGGCATTATATGTACTGTAATAAACCCACCTAAACATATATAGCTGGAGCCCTGACTGTTCTTCTCAATATTTCAGATTTCTGGAAAGCTTTCTTATTAGCTTTCAAATTAACAAATGTTTTCTTAATTTTCCGGAAGAAATGAAAACTAAACAAAAAAAGAGCTGATCACCACAACGCAGGACTCTAATCAGATAAGCATACAAATTACTCAAAACTAAGCTGAAGTAATACAGCGAACAAGCGCTGAAATCAATATGACGGGAATGCAGCTTTGTTTGTTATCTCTATTGTGCAGGAACTAACTGTGCCGACCAGGAGGACGAAGACGGGAACCGAATAGAGGCGAGGTGATGCCCAAAATCAGGATTACACTGAAGGAGACGCCGCTACAGTAAGAAAAGCCAACGAACTGGACGAAGGCCCGGAAATTCAGGTAAGTGACCGGGAGCAGCACAACTCGATCCCGAAGCTGGAACGCGAAGTGTCAGCGGGCGAGAAGGGGACGTCTTTAATTCCCTGGCTGGCTCCCGATCATGCGTCAATATGGGAGTCAGCCACATTTGTAGTTTATGTCCTTTTACAGCACAAAGTTTGCAGCGCGCCGTTCATATCGTGAATCCGGAAATCCTGACACGCAGAAGTCCAGTGGGTTGGCGGTATCTGTCTGGGTCCGGAGGTGACTGAAGGTGCGGTGGCAGTGCTGGCAAGAGAACGGGCCTTGGGTGATGCTCGGGGATGAGAGCTGGCAGTTGTTGTTGCATCCGGCGTTGAGTGTGTGGGGGGTTGCTGAGTCATAGCAGTGGGGGGTAGGAGGACCAGGGTCCCTGGCGCTAATGGCAGTCAGGTCGCTGATGGCAGTCAGGTCGCAGACCGACGCAGACAGGCTTGCCTTTTCATGGCCGCACAGCAGCAGCCATTAAGTAAGGGTTGGGTGACGAATGGCAGCTGGGAAGAGTGAGCAGGAACATGCGGGGGCGAGAGGCCGTGGGGGCAGCAGAGGCGGGAAAAGGGAGAGAAAATGCAAACGGGAAAATAAAAAACAAAACAGTGAAAGCAGCAACAGACAAACGGCACAGATAGACAAAAAGGCATAAACAGACAGAAAGGCAACATACAGACAATAGGCACAAATAAAGAAAAGAGAAAGGCACAAATAAACAACACAAAAACACACACAAAAACAAACAGAAAGCTGGCAGAGCAGACCAGCAGAAGAGCAAGCCTCTCCTACTCGACCACAAGAAATGAGGCACAGGCAGGAGCCTGCAGGTGTAGGAGAGCCTTGAACACCTTACCTGTAGACCAGAAGGTGCTGGGGGCAGTGCCTTAAGGACAGAAGTGCGCGAGGGGAGAGTGGTCACTCTGACCAGAAGGGTCACTATACTGTACACCAGTAACTTAACGTTATTCTACTCTACACCACTCCACTGTACGCTACTCCACTGTTTGCTGCTCCACTCTACCCCAATCGGGTCTAGGCCACTAGACTCTACACTATTCCAATGTGCACCACTACACTCTACAACACTCCTCTCTATGACACTCCACAGTACTTCATTACACTGCACAACACTGATGACTACTCTAGTACATTCTACCTCATTTCAGTCTACAGTATTTCTCTCTACAACCATCCACTATATGCCATGCCATTGGACGCCACTCCACTGTATGCCACTCCGCTCTAAGCTATTCTACTGTACGTCTCTATACTCTCCCTCACTTCATTTTATGCCACTCCATTCTATGCTACTGCAGTGTACCCAGCTCCACTCCACGATTTTCCACTCTACGCCTTTCCACTTTACACAACTACACTCTACCCTTCTCCAGTGTACGGAATTGCACTGTATGCCATTCCACTGTATGCTATTCAATTCTAAGCCACTCCATTCTATGCATTCCATTGTATGCCACTACATTGCATCTCACTTCACTCTAGGCCACTCCACTCTACAGCACTGCACTATACGCCACTCCACTCTTTTCGAGTCCATTCTACACCACTCCACTCTGTGCTGTTCCGCTGTACGCCAGGCTATTCTACCACACTTTATTCTATGCCACTGCACTTTACAACAATCCACGTTATGCTATTCCACTGTATGCTGCTCGACTGTACAACACTACAGTCTATACCACTACACTGTGTGCCAATCCAGTTCACTCTATTCTACTCTATGCAACCCCACTATACAACACTCCATTTTATGCTATCCCACTCTATGCCACTCCCCTCTATGACCCTCCTCTGTATGGCACTTCACTCTGCACTACCCTGCTTAACCCCACAGCACTCTACATCACTTCACTTTATGCCACTATGGTCTATGATACTCCACTGTACAGTATTCAACTTTGTGCTGCTCCACTCTGTTCCACCAATTCACTGCATGCTGTTCCAATCTATGCCACTCTGGTGTATGCCACTAAAGAGTATTCCACTCAACATAATGTCGCTCCACATTACACTATTCCACTGTACGCTATTTCAGGGCATGATACTCCACTGTATGATATTTCACTGTGTGCCACTCTAGTGTACGCCATTCCACTGTACACCAGTCCACTGCATTCCTTTCCACTCTATGGCACTTCACTCTACACTGATATATTGTATTCCATTTCACTGTACCTCACTCCACTGTACTTCAGTACACTCTACACCACTGCACTCTGCACTATTCCATTGTACGCTATTACACTGTACCAAAATTTATTCAACACCACTCCACTCTTCCCCATTCCTCATTCAACTGTACGCCTTTGTACTGTGCTGCTCTCCACTCAAAACCTCTACATTCTACAACACTTCACTGTATGCTATTGCACTCTACGCAACTACACTGTATGCCTGTTGGCTCTACATCTCTGCACTGTACCCACTGCTCTCTACACCACTTCACCATAAGTATTCCACTGTACACAACTGCACAGTAGGACAGGCAACTTTGCATAATTTGACTCTATGCCACTCCACTCTATCCCACTTGACTGTATGCCACTCCACTATATGCTATTCCGGTAAACCCCTCTCCACTCTATGGCACTCCACTATATGCCAATGCACTGTACACCACTTCATTGTACGGTATTCCAATCTATGCCGCTCTAGTGTACTCCACTGTATGCTACTCTACTGTACGCTACTCCACTATACGCTATTTCAGTGTATGCTACTCTAGTGTATGCTATTCAACTCTATCTACTCTACAACACTCCCCTGTATGCCATTCTAGTGTACAGTATTCCACTGCACGTCTCTCCACTCTACCCCACTCCACTGTATGCCACTCCACTCTACGCCCATCCACTGTTTGCCACTCCCTGTTATGATATTCCTCTCTTTGTCACTCTATTGTACGCTATTCCACTGTACGCCACTCTAGTCTACAACACTCTCCTGTACACTGCTCTACTCTGTGCAATGTACTCTATTCTATTCTACTGCATGATACTCCACTCTACGTTGTTTCACTCTACCCTACTCTACTGTATAACACTCTAGTGCATCCTACTACAGTTTATGTCAATCGACTATACGCTACTCCACTGTACACTGTTACACTCTACTGCAGCGAACTGTATGCCACTGCAATGTATGCTATTCCACTCCACTCTATGTGACTCCACAATACACTGTTCAACTTTATACCACTCTACCGAATACCCCATCTAGTTAATCATACTCAACTATATGCAACTTAACTGTATGCCATTCCACTATCACTCCACTGTAAGCCAATCCAGTGTATGCTATTCCATTGCATGGCACTCCACTCTATAACACTCCTCTCTACACAATTCTACTGCATGCCACTCTACTGCACAACACTCCACTCAACAGCCTGCTATGCCACTAAAGTCTATAACCCTATATGCCACTCCACTGCAGTACAACATACAATACTGTAGTCTACTCTTCCTCCCTCCACTTTACAACACTGAACTACACTGTACCACACTCTACACCAGTTTCAGACACTGCACAGGACAACCTCCTACCCAATGGTAGACCACTCAACTACACTATATAACACTGTACTCCACTGTATGGTATGCCACTACTGTGTACTAAACTCCCCATCACTGTACTATATTAAACAATACTACAGTATACAACACGGTAGTCCACTATACACTATGCTGCTCCACTCGACTACACTGTCTGCAGTGCAGCGCACTGTATTCCACTGTACCACACTCCAATCTACGCCACTCCTCTATACAAGACTCTTGTACTCACTGGAGTGGGAATAGTAATTTTTACCCCTACACTATCCAACACTTATCCTACTGTTGCACTAACTGGAGTGGAAATCGTAATTTTTACCCCTACACTATCCAACACTTACCCTACTGTTGCACTCACTGGAGTGGGAATAGTACTTTTTACCCCTACACTATCCAACACTTACCCTACTGTTCTCCTAAAAGTAACATGGGTTGTAATGGTGTGCGTTGTAATGGAATGCGTTGTAAATTTAGTTTCTAGAAAATGCATTGTGGTGGCATGCGAAGTAAAATCATGCATTGTAAAGGATGTTGTGATGTAAAAACTGCGTTGTAAAGGCATGCATTGTAAATGTTTACATTGAAATGTCACACATTCTACCACTCTACCTGTATAATAGCTAACCCCACTTTGCTCAACACACTCCATTTTATTCCACTCCACAACACTAGACTCTATATAACACTAAACTGTACAACACTGTTCCTTACTGTACTCTATGGCACTGCAATTAGTAACTGTCAATTGAATAACACTCAGCACTATAATTTGAATCCCAGTTTTATTAAAAAATAAAAACCATTTAAATGTAATGGAAATACCAAAGAGTAAAGCTAAGTTGCAGTTAGGAAAACTTTATTCTTATATACAACCCAACTTAAACTATACAAATAGGAGAAATGATAATGTTATAGTTATAACTTACATTTCTAATTTAGACACCATTAGTTAGAAGTAACATTTACAATTTACACACCACATTCAATTTAGTGTATGTCGCTCAGCTCCGTACACATTCTTCTTGCATCACTCCCCACACTTCATTGCCTATAACTCACCATTTCTCCATGCACTGCTTATACCCTTGCATATTACATACCATATATCATGTGAAATCATAGCCATCATGATAAGATGTGTGATGTCTGAAATTATATAATTTCTCAGAACACAGTGGATGGTAGAGTGGTGAGTTACAGTTAGAGCGAGAAGAATGTTTGTACATATTTTTTGTGTATATATATATATATATTACCTACTGGCGGTCGCCAGTAGGTATATATAGTTAGGATTTTTTCTCTATGGAACTTTTGAAAATTCTATGTCTAATAACTTTGGCGTTTGTGGACGGAATCAGCTGAAATTTTCAGGAAAATGGCACATTTTGTTTCTGATCAGCCCCATAAAATTTGGGGGGGTTTCGTCAAGGGGGGGGCCGAGAAAAAAGGGGGGTCCCAAAACGCGTTTTTCCCATTCATTTTTCCATAGGGCCTTTGGCCTCACTTTTAGCTCGAACGGCTGAATGGATTTACACGAAACTTGGCAAAATTATAGGGACTGTTAGCCCGATGTGCCTTTGCTGGGTCTCAATATATGTGCTCAAGTGGATTTTGAGAAATTAACGTTTTAAAAAACAGATATATCTGTGACAGCGTCCTAGATAGCGCACCAGATCGCGTACTTTTCGCGTAACGGAGCTTTGCGTAGCGAAGCTGATTGGCTCTCCGGTGTCTGTCAACATTCTAAACAATCCGGTGCGGCCGCCATCTTGTCTCTCGGTAGGATCGAGAGACAAGAGGAGGAGAAAAACGAAGGGGGAATTTAATGAAAGGGGGCAAGGTAGACTCCTCTTGACCCCCTAGGAATGATGTTGGGGTTATTAAAGGGTCCCGTGGGGCAAATAATTAAAATTTGATTTTTCACGGTAGAAGCGCTTCTCGGTTCGCGAACCGGGCCGCAAACTGGTAGCGAAACGGGAATTCGCCATTTTGTGTTTCGATTTAATTAAATTACTAGGTATAAGGGGGTACGGGAGACGTATCCTGACTCCTTATGTTTTCTGAGGGTGGCTGAGGAGGCTCATATATGTTGATACATGTCTTCCAGCGGCTGTGCGTGAGCTTTTTTTTTTTTTGCTGCGTGACGTCTGTTAACGTTCGATTCGATGGAAATCAGGAACTGTTGTCCGCCATTTTGTCACTGCGAGTTAATATTTTGTTAAAAATAATTGTTATAAATTATTCCTTATTGATAAACATTGTTTGCGCCATCTTGCCTTTTTTGCAATGCCACACTTTTGTTGAGCACGGCAGCCATTTTAGATGCCTTGACCAGACCTACTCTCTGCACGCCGCCGATCCTCAGCATGGCTCCCCACCCTCGCAAGCATCTCCCCCACGCACTGGTCGCCCCGCTCTCTCTCTCATGCATGGGCCAGAAACCTCCTCCCATCTGCGCTGTTCGTGAGCGTTTTATTTTTTTTGCTGCGTGCACCCCCGCTCTCTCTCTCATGCATGGGCCAGAAACCTCCTCCCATCTGCGCTGTTCGTGAGCGTTTTTTTTTTTTGCTGCGTGACGTCTGTTAACGTTCGATTCGATGGAAATCAGGAACTGTTGACCGCTATTTTGTCACTGCGATTAAATATTTTGTTAAAAATAATTGTTATAAATTAATCCTTATTGATAAACATTGTCTGCGCCATCTTGCCTTTTTTGCAATGCCACACTTTTGTTGAGCACGGCAGCCATTTTAGATGCCTTGACCAGACCTACTCTCTGCACGCCGCCGATCCTCAGCATGGCTCCCCACCCTCGCAAGCATCTCCCCCACGCACTGGTCGCCCCCGCTCTCTCTCTCATGCATGGGCCAGAAACCTCCTCCCATCTGCGCTGTTCGTGAGCGTTTTATTTTTTTTGCTGCGTGCACCCCCGCTCTCTCTCTCATGCATGGGCCAGAAACCTCCTCCCATCTGCGCTGTTCGTGAGCGTTTTTTTTTTTTGCTGCGTGACGTCTGTTAACGTTCGATTCGATGGAAATCAGGAACTGTTGACCGCTATTTTGTCACTGCGATTAAATATTTTGTTAAAAATAATTGTTATAAATTAATCCTTATTGATAAACATTGTCTGCGCCATCTTGCCTTTTTTGCAATGCCACACTTTTGTTGAGCACGGCAGCCATTTTAGATGCCTTGACCAGACCCACTCTCTGCACGCCGCTGATCCTCAGCATGGCTTCCCTCCCTCGCAAGCATCTCCCCCACGCACTGGTCACCCCCGCTCTCTCTCTCATGCATGGCCCAGAAACCTCCTCCCATCTGCGCTGTTCTTCTCTGAGAATAACACCCTGTGCCCGCCCGACACCTCCCTTTAACCCTATTCACTACCGCACCCTCTGACACTCCTCTTCCTCTGTGTCCGATTGTCCAGGCCGGTCCCAGGCTATCACCTAGTCCTGCAGGTGTAGTTTATGGCCCCAGCTGTAGAGAATCACCCCTCTTCAAAGGAGTTACAGCAGATCAAGGCCCCCACCTCATGAAATCCGTCACACCACATGCGTTCCTACTATCTGATAACGATCCTGTATTGTGCTTGGGTTTGGGATTCTCACTGTGAGGGTGTGTGGGTCGGAGCCTGAAGCGGAAGATTCCAGGGATGCCTTTTTGTACATCAAAGTCTTCACAATTATGTGTCACATTAAAAATATATAGCACTCCAACAAAGTTGTAGGATTATAACACTTTAATAACTTATAAATATATACAACGCAACAAAAATAGTAAATACATTTAAACATTTTTTTAAAAAAGAAGCAACAATGGTCAGTAGCTGTGTTTTGTGCGAATAGTCCCAAGGCAGCACAACGTGCTGAGTTCTAGACGGCACCCAGGTGATGTTACCTAGGTGCCGCACTGGTTTTTGGTATCCTACAATGCAGCTCCGAAAAACGGCGTGGGGCGTCCCGGGTGGTGCGGGGGGAGGCCTCGTCAGTAGCGGTCTGTTGTGCGAATAGTCCCAAGGCATCAGAACGCGCTGAGATGTGGATGGCAACCAGGTGATGTCCAGTAAGTTGCCGCACTGGTTTTGGCATCCTACAATGCTGCTCGGAAAAATGGCGTGGGGCGCCCCGGGGGGGGGGGGGGGGGCGGCGTGAACGGGCCTCCCCAGGTGGAGGCTCGTCTGCTGTACTGGGGTGCCCCTTTACCGTTTCAGTTGCCATTCCGCCCGCTTTTGCTACACTGTGCCTCATCCTCCATTCAGCTGGTTATCGCCCGCTCTTGCGGCTACAGCGTCTCGCTCACCATGTAGTTGAGTTGCGCCCACTCTTGCGGTGCAGCGATAGGCGGCTGCTACAGGACTCTTAAAATGTCGGACGGCTCTTTGGATTTGGGCCTGGTCCACTAAAATGGCCCTGGGACACCTTGGAACTCGGATGTCCCCTGAGCCTTGAAGATTTTTCAAAAGTCTTGAGGGCCCCCGACTCCTGCAGGCTTCCGGTGGGGAGCGGCTGCCATGATTGCTCGCGGAATGACCACGACGGAGCCACGAGATGGTGGTGCTCTCATGCTGACGCCAGCTTCAGTCTGAAACATCCAGAAACAAGCTGGGGCTTTCATCGTTTGGGAAAAAAAAAAATGTTTTAATCCAATGAAAAGTGTTATTTTTAGGTCATATGATCAAGCCTTCTATCATTAGGAAACCAAAAGTAAAATGAACCAATGAAAAGTTTTATAAACAAGTCACATGACCTGTTATGCTTACGTTACGCGCTGGTATAAAAAGCGTAGAAAATCCGTTGGCACGTGAGGTGGCGTCAGTAGCGGACCGATGTGCGAATAGGCCGAAGGCAGCACAACGCGCCAAGATCCGGATGGCACCGAGGTGGTGTTCAGCAAGTTGCCGCACTGGTGTGGCCATCCTACAATGCTGCGCCGAAAGTCGGCGTGGGGCGCCCCGTTGGCCTGTGAGATCGCGTCAGTCAGTGGGGGCTGTTTGAGAAAGCAATGTGATGCTGTGCGTCGCCCCCAAGATGGAGGCTCCTTGGCTGCAGTGGGGCGCCCCTTGGTGTTTCACTCGCTATCCAGCTGAGTTGCGTCCGCACTTGCGGCTACAGTAGACCGAAGGCAGCACAATGCGCCGAGATCTGGATGGCACCGAGGTGGTGTCCAGCAAGTTGCTGCACTGGTGTGGCCATCCTACAATGCTGCGCCGAAAGTTGGCGTGGGGTGCCCCGTTGGCTTATGAGGTGGTGTCAGTAGCAGACCGATGTGTGAATAGGTCGGAACCAGCACAAGGCGCCAAGATCCGGATGGCAAGGCCTGGATGTTGGGTGCCATAGTTGAGAGCCAAGATCCGGATGGCAAGTCCTGGATGTTGGGTGTCATAGTTGAGAGTTCTGAGCAGTGCTTGTAACACTGTCTGAAGCTTATTTGCACCTGCTGCAGCTTCACTATTGCCCTGGTGTGGCCAAAGATCGCCCATGACATAGGCGGCCGGCTCCCATGGTCCGGCGGAACTTTTTTCCTTTTCCTTTCTGCATCTTGTCCCACAATCCGTTTGACCTTTAGACACGACCAGGTCCCTGAATGTGTGCAGGGGGACGCTATTGATTGAATCAAAATGGCGGCTTCACACAAAGCTGACTCAAGCGTTGCTGGTGATGCTATACAGACAAAAAATGGTTTTCAGTTTGTACATTCTTCAGGATTTTTCCATCCAAGTCTGCTTGAGAATTTGTAGAACAATGTCTTTAGATCTTGCCCTCCCCTCTTTTGACTGTTGGTTCTTGTTGCCTATCTCTTCTGTTGTCATTTAACTGAACCTTTTTTGACTGCCGAAAGGGGTTCTGGTCCGACCGCTGGTTGGTGGAGACATTTTGACTATATCCTGGACCTGCCCGGCCTCGCCCAAAATGGCGCCGGTATAAATTGGACTCGTAACTCCTTGTTCTGTACTGGTTGAACAACCTTGATATCAAGAGATACGTATGCAGTTTTGAAGCACATGGCGGGCGGGGACGAGTACTGATTGAACATTTGGACATCCCTATTGATATTAAGTTCTGATGTGTTATTGATTACTGTACTATTGTAAGTTCGAATTAACGTCACCCATGGTACTTGCCCGCAAATGTATATCTTGAAAATTTTATTGTAAGTGGCCCTGTCGTATTTTAATTACAAAATGTACGTCCACCGATTCCGCAACTTTTAGACACCTTAGTTCTTGCAACCTAATGGCCCGCTCGTTACGTTCCTCTACAGTGTAAATGTTTCCTCATCATATACGATTCCAGTTTGCTCCGTGGCCGGCCCACGTGGTTATAGGCCCGTATTTGTATACTGACATTTTCACAATAAAGGTTTTTAAAACAAAACATGGTAGTAGTATTTACATTGGTAAAGTTTTTAATTTTAGTCACTGTTTTCGAAATAGTAAAAGGCAAGTGAAATAAAGCAGTCCAATTATATGACGGATAAAAGGTATAATACGCAGGAACGCAGTTAAGATAAATGGTCAAGGGCTGTTGTGTTTTATACTCCTGCAACATAAAGTGATCGATAAGAATCTGATATTCAGGCGTATCGGCGACTAAGACAGCAGGCCGAGCATCTTTTGCTCAACGGCTCCGTCATGGGACGAAGAAACGCCCTTTTGCTAAAAAAGGAATATATTTTACTTGCAGGACAGTTGTAAATTTTCCGGGAAAGTACATTAGCCTGGAACGTTATAACATATATGTTTAAGAAAAAATAATGTTCGAAAGCAATGAAAAGCGTAATTTTTAGGTCATATGACCAAGCCTTTCATCATTAGAATAACAAAAGTAAAATGAACCAATGAAAAGTTTTATAAACAAGTCACATGACCTGTTATGCTTACGTTACGCGCCGCGCCCCGGATCGCTTCCGGGAAGCTGGGCTTCGCGCACCGGAGCACTTCCGGGTGCGCTAACGCGGCGTGTCATATAACGCATTACGCGACAACGTAGGTCCAGAATATAGTCAAAATGTCTCCACCAACCAGCGGTCGGAACACAACCCCTTTCAGTAGTCTAAAAAGTTCTGTTAAATGACAACAGAAGGGACAGGCAACAAGAACCATCAGTCAAAGAGGGGAGGGCAAGTTCTTCCCTACCGGGTCACGTTGGGGCGCTACCGGAACTGATCGAATTGGTAGTCTACAGTGTTTCTGGATGTTTCAGACTGAAGCTGGCGTCAGCATGAGAGCACCACCATCTCGTAGCTCAGTCGTGGCCATTCCACGAGCAATCATGGCAGCCGCTCCCCACCAGAAGCCTGCGGGAGTCGGGGGCCCCCAAGACTTTTGTAGAATCTTCAAGGCTCAGGGGACGCTTTCGAGAAGGGGGCCCAAGCCCTAGCAGACAAGCGTCCGAGTTCCAAGGTGTCCCAGGGCCATTTTAGTGGATCACGCCCAAATCTGAAGAGCCGGCCGCCATTTTGAGAGTCTTGTGGCAGCCGCCTATCGCTGCACCGCAAGAGTGGGCGCAACTCAACTACATTGTGAGCGAGACGCTGTAGTTGCAAGAGCGGGCGATAAACAGCTGAATGGCGGAAGAGGCACAGTGTAGCAAAAGCGGGGGGAAAGGCAACTGAAACGGTAAAGGGGCGCCCCACTACAGCGTGTCTTCAGGTCAAACGGATTGTGGGACAAGGTCCAGAATGGATGAGTCATCAAAAGGCAAAAGGTTCCGCCGGACCCCGGGAGCCGGCCGCCTATGTCGGGGGTGATCTTAGGCCACATCAGGGAAACACGACTTGGGGAGGGGGCAGGAGCCAAGCGCCCCCTCCCAGTCCGCGCCACCACACCGTATGTTGAAAATCTGAAGCTATCGTTCTACAAACTCTCAACCAGCCTTGGATGGAAAAATCTTGATGAATGTACAAACTGAAAACCAGTTTTTGTCTGCATAGTATCAGCAGCAACGCTTGGTATCAGAGTTTATGAGTTTCATACTCGATCGATTGAGCTAGCCGGATCAGGCAACAAAAAGTATAAAATAGTTATGTAAATAGTTATTTAATAAAATGTTTTACCCTGTTACTTTGCTGGTGTGTTGTATATATTTATAATATTTGCATAGAGTTTATCGTTATTTTGGGCGGGGTGGGTGGCGGAGCCGAGCTGTCTTGCAGTCCTCATGGTGTGGAGCTCAGTTCATCTCACTATTTTCGTATTTCTCAAGAAGGGTTGTTCCTAATGTTTCTATTTTAGCGAGGTCAAAAAGAGATTCCATTAGTGGCCTACTGATTTTGCTCGATTACTTTTATTTTTTTACACGATTTTTCACAATCTGCAAAGACTAAACAGAGTATTGCGACTTTGTGCTTGTTTGTAAATAGAGAATGAACCAAAGAGAACCAATTGTAAAACAGTAAATGCTTGGATAACAATCAATCAAATGGAGAGACAAGCAGGCAGGACGGATTACAACGGGGGTAAAGGCCTGCGTTAACTACCCTTCACTATCTGCAAAGAGAGAGTACTACTAAGAGAAAAGAGGGGAGGGGGGGGGGCAGCGTTCAAAGCACATCAGAGTGCATAAACACAAAAAAGTTTTTACCTATCGCGTACTTGACATTTTACAGCTTTTGATATTTGCTATTAAAAAACCATTGAAATTCACTGAAAAAACCATAGGTTTTAGCCCATATATAGTTAGGGATTAGCATTTTCAAAACCTTAATTTACTCGCACAAAACCATAGAAATTCGTAATATATAGTTAGATGCAATAACTATATATCGCGCACCCGCAACCCACTGCTGATGATGTCACATATTACATCATTCATGACATGGTCAGTGACATCACTGATGACATCACTGATGACATCTCAAATGACATCATTCATGACATGGTCAGTGACATCACTGATGACATCACTGATGACATCTCTAATGACATCACTGATAACATTTCATTTGTCATTACTGATCACATCACTGATGATATCATTCATGTGATAATACGATGAACCTCTTCAGACTCTAATATAACCTTAGATAAAATCAGTGTAAACAGACTCTCACAGACTGTCACTCATCCATGGAGTTACTCACACACCTAGTCAGTCATGCAAAGAATCAATCACACCTCTATTTCCTCAACTATACAGTTATACACACCTTACTTAATCAAACATATACTAACACATATTTACTCTCTTATACAATCCCTGATACAAGTTCAGAATGATCCATACAGCCACTCACACATTCACTGGCTCTTATGCACAGTTATTTATATATGTCAACTCTTACATGTACTGTGTTTTACATATGTACTTACTTTGACATATAGCACTGATAAATCCAATTACTCACCAATGCACTCATGCTGATAGTCAACCGCCCATACAGCTGTTTTCACATGCACTTTTGAACCCATACATCTAGTGAATCAACTGCTCACACATCTATGCACAGAGTCACACACCTCCCAGCCACCCCCACTCACACACTCACTCTCCCATACAAATATTTGGGCAACCAATCAATAACCCATATAGTTACTCATATAGCTACTGATCAACACATGCAGCAGTTTACAGAACAACAGACATAATGATGCACAAATTAAGACAGTTTAGTCACTAACCCATGCACTCAGTGAGACAGATTTAATCACTCACTCATACAGTCAGTCATGCACCTACTAAATCCTTCATCCAAACACTTATACATCCACTCATTCTTCAATATCTAAGACATATTTTAACTTTACAGAAACATACAGTCACTGGATGTTGTCATTTGAGATGTCATCAGTGATGTCATTTGAGATGTCATCAGTGATGTCATCAGTGATGTCACTGACCATGTCATGAATGATGTAATATGTGACATCATCAGCAGTGGGTTGCGGGTGCGCGATATATAGTTATTGCATCTAACTATATATGCGAATTTCTATGGTTTTGTGCGAGTAAATTAAGGTTTTGAAAATGCTAATCCCTAACTATATATGGGCTAAAACCTATGGTTTTTTCAGTGAATATATTTATATATATATTCCCAATTAAAGATGGAGAGAATGCCCCTTAAATGGCACCAGCAACACTCTAAATCGCTAACCTCAAATGTCTGTTTCTCTAGCAGAGTTTTTAAGCATAGAATTAGCAAGTGCCATCCACGCCAAGCAGAAAAATGAAAATTGTCTTTTCCCACTCCAGGCAAATTTATACAGCTTTGGAGTTAAAAAATACCATCCCAGCCAACCTTGTATGAATAAAAAGCAACCCTGACACTACTGTGTCCCTTCAACCTCCTAGAAATGAGGAGGTAAAGCCAGTGGACAGCTGCTCCAGTGACTTCTTCACCATTGTGAATACTAAGTTGTTCTAATCCTCACTGTCCTGCAAAACTCTGGAGGACACGGAGGGAAGTATCAGCCTTAAACGACATATGATGTTTGGCGACTACCCTCCTACATTGTCCTTGGGCAAGTAGGAAGGGGCGAAGCAACAGTCCACCTGTACTCAAGCAAGGCAAATGGAGATATCTACTCTCACTATAACAGCCTTTGGATAGGAAATCATCCCACATCTCACACCCTAGAGAAAGTCAGAGGGTAACACACGCCACACCCTGCCATCAGGCAAAGTGGATTGGTGTAAAATGTTCCCTCTGTCCTTAGTCAAGTCACAAGTGGGAGAGGTGGGTATGGGAAGCTGACTTCTCTAACAAGCCTCTTTCAGCCTTATCAAAATGAGGATGAAGGAGGGCAGAGCAACTGACAAGCATCCCAGTATCTTATTCCCTATAGTAGAGCAGACCTTACTGAAAGCGAGGCTTGCCTCCAACAATAGACTACCCTAGGATTCAAAGAAAACTGTAGAACTTGCTTGCTTAAAAAATGAACGTAAATGGAGTTTAGCTACACAAAGTTGTAAAATAGGCTAGAACACAGAACCTCAAATCAATCAACCATAAATTATTTTGTGCTATTTATTCTGTCCAATTATCAAACACATTATCATGCATATGATACCACATTACATAAAGAGTAAGGTCACAAAGAACTTATAGAATGAAAAGACAAATTAAACAACACAATCCAATGCACAAAGTACTTTCATTCGATGCCATAAAACATGATATACTGTACAGTTGCAACTTGTGCCTATAACAGTAAATTGACCACAGATGTCTCTTTCCCGAAAGAGCAAAATCTTGACACAAATAAAAAGTTGCTCACTCACCATTTATTACAATTCTGTTGCAAACTAACTACTGACCCCTTCATACAAACTCTTAATTATCCAAAAACTTATTGAACCTTTCATTCATATCACAATTCCACCACTTACAAGTGGAGAGCATGTCTTTAAACATTTAGAAAACATAACAAAGGAGTATGCCAATACTGATAAGGTGATTTCCTACCCTAAGTAGCATCCAGAAAAGAAATTCAATTCAAAGCTGGGTAATGCTATTAAATAGCTGTTTATTCAACCATATCCATACTAATATAATAAAGAGAGAGCCCAAAACTTTGAGGCGGGTAATCTCAGGAACCAGAGCACCAATCACAACACCCAATACAGCGTTGGAAAGGGCAGTTGCAGCAGAAGGACATAGGCTATGCAGACGCCCATCATATACATTTAAAAGGTAAAAGAACTGTGCCAGCAAAGTAGTCCCTTGTGGGCGTGTCTGCGTTGTGCCGTGGGCGTGTGCTGGGTGCGTGACAAACGCTGGGGGCGTGTGGTACGTTCCACCCTTCATGCCATGTCTCATATTGTGTGCTAATCCCACCCTGCTCCCTTTAAATACCCCTGCACCCCATAATCATAACCCACCCTTACTCCTTAAAATACCCCAACACCCTTAAACACTAACCCATCTTAACCCTATAAATATATCCTGTACCCCAAAACCCAAACCTATCCCTAAACCCTAAAAATACCCCTGTACCCCAAAACCCAAACATAGCCATGAACCCTATAAATACCCATGTACCTCAAAACCCAAACCTACCCCTGAACCCTAAAAATACCCCTGTACCCTAAAACCCAAACCCCAAACCTAGCTTGAACCCTAAAAATACCACTGTACCCCAAACCTAGCACTGAACCCTAAAAATACAACTGTACCCCCAAACCTAGCCCTGAACCCTAAAAATACCACTGTACCCCAAAACTCAAACCTAGCCCTGAACTCTTAAAATAGCCCTGTACCCCCAAACCTACCCCTGAACCCTAAAAATACCCCTGTACCCCAAACCCCAAACCTAGCCCTAATCCCTAAAAATAACCTTGTATCCCAAAACCCAAACCTACCCCTGAACCCTAAAATGCCCCTGTACCCCAAAACCCAAGCTTACCCGTGAACCCTAAAATACCCCTGTACCCCAAAACACAAACCTAGCCCTGAACGCTAAAAATACCCCTCAAAACCCATACCTATCCCTAAACCCTAAAACTACCCCTGTACCGCATAACCCAAAACTATATCTGAACCCTTAAAAAACACAAACACCCCAAAACATACACCTCAGTACCCCAAAACATGTACACCTATACCCATACTTACCTTATCCAAACATTAAAAAAACATGCTTTTACCATTCATGCATTTACAACGAATTTCGTTGTAAATGTATGCGTGGTAAAAGCATATAAAATGTAATGCCATGCGTTATAATGGCATTGGGGAGTCATGGTACTTTCGTAATGAAAGTATGCGGACTGATGGTATGCAGAAAGAAAGTTGCGGAATAATGGGTGTTTACCCTCCCCCGGTAAGTACATTGGTGGCACGGCGGCCCACATCTCCAGCAACATGCTCACATTTTTTTACCACCCATTTGAAAAATGCACAGGTCTCTCTCATTGATGGCCAGCACCGACATACACTTTTAGACACACCTCCCGCCACAAGTTCTAGAATTGCAAACTTTGCAGCTGGGGAGCTACGTTCGAATCTCGGCATCAGCTCAACATCCTGTGATGCCAGGCAAATCGCTTTGTCTCCCCATGCCTACCACAAATGAATGTGTTCTTCTGTAATGTATATTGTGCTCATGCCATGTTGTCGAGTTCACGCTATATAATATTGCAAGGAAAATAGGGAAACTCGAGTTCACACACTACTGAACGCGCACTCTTAAGTACATCAGCAGTGCACTGTGAATCGGAGCGTTTCACAGGCCTGTCGCAGATAAGAAATGCTATCAAAACGAAATCCTACAAAACAATATACTACTGGCCGGCAGCAATTCATACCCGGACAACGTTGGGACGGGCTGCTAGTATATTTGAAAATGCAGAGTGTAGTACTTAGTACATCATTTCAATTAAAGCATTGCAAACGCAAGAAGAAGAATAGGACACAACAAGATAAAATCACAAACACACCTTCACTGGTCAAACATCACACATCGTCACTGGTCAAACATCTCACAATCATTCCGCTCGCATTCACACATTCATACAAAATACTCCGCACAATCTGGAGGGTTCAGTATACCAGTGTGAGAAGTAAGGGGGTCTGCTCTATATTCAACAAAAATCACAACAATAATTTCTATAGAACAATACACTCCAATTGGTTCACGATAGTCAATTCTATCAGAGACATATATTTTATAGAGGTGGTGTACAGGAAATCAAACCAAGTGCAGTACAAATCAGCACTAGAATGGCAGAGGCAGACCGAAAGAAAGAGGCCTACGCGTTTCGAATCCCAAAGAATCAAGAAAAATCGGGCCCAGTGTTTGGATGGCTAATGGAGGTACCTCCATTAGCCATCCAAACACTGCTTAGACAGGCCAATTTGAATACCAACTCTCTACTGACACTGGGCCCGATTTTTTTCTGGATTCTTTCTTTTGTTTGTGTTTTCTCTCCTACCTCTACAGGAGTCTCCAACATTGCACCTGTTTCTTTTCCTACATCTATGAGGGTAAGCTGTGTGTACTTTTGGTGGATTAGTGCTGGCTAGTGTTCTTGCATTTTTAAACAGCCCATATATAGGTTCCTGTTCTTTTCTGTTTTTCAGAATACTTTGGCACTGAGGAGAATCCCTTTTGACCCTCTGGGATTCGAAACATTTTTTCTATCTCACTCCCCCATTTCTATATCTCATCCTTTAACATATAAGTCACGATTATTTTTCATTGTGGGAGTTGAATTGATAGAAAATTGATAATAAAATGAAACTTTATTCCAAGTAGGGGCCCACAAATTATTCTTGCCCCCAAAATACTTAAAATGACAGTAGTCAGATTACATATACCTTGCAGGCCCGGGCCCAGGCATACTAAAGTCTATGCCAGCCCACAACAGATGTGAATTATACAATCATTTTAAGAGATAATGCTTAGATATAGGTGAATGCTGTACAATTCAAATATGCATGGCGTGCACACCATCAACCAGCCTCCTGGAATATGTGATACAATCAGCAAGCCTTTACTTTTTACTTAGCAAACGTTGTGCTGTTGGAACTTTAGACTTAACCCTATAAAAAGTGAAAAAGTGAAACTGTAAGCCTTGGAATACAAAGTGCACACAACTCTCTTATTGTGTCACACATAATGCAGGTTCCTTGCTTGACATCATAAAAGTGCATTATGGTGACAATGACAGTAAAGTGATTCGCCCTTTTCTAAGCTGCTGTAAAGACAGCAACACAATATGAAATGTATAACAGCTCCCTGATAATAACGTTTTTGTTAACAGCATAGGCTAAGCAAGATGATTTCCCATCCTCCTCCAAGAGTGTTCTCCACTGTGCTGAGTCCCTGATGATCCTGGGATCTAGTCTTCCTTGAATGGCAGTCCTTATTGGTGTACAGTGAGAAGCATCTACAACAAACCTTTTTTAAAGCTACACTAGATGGCGACTCTCCAAATTTTGTTTCTTAAAATACATTTGTGACTTACTAGAGGTTCACCTAAATCTAACTGGGTTGCAAACTGGATCATTATGTCTGAGTTTGATCATATTTTCTCCTTTTCCTAAAATGTTGTGTATTAAGCTATTATTTTAATTATTTGCTAAAATATGATTCTACATTTGACGTGTTGGCAATTCTGCACTTTTTAAACAATTATCGGGTTTTGAAAAAAAAATCAGGTTTGTTTTCATTTCAAAATCAGCCTGCTTGTATTGTTTGAATTGATATTGAGCGAAAGAAAATGAAATCGGGAGGAACAACCTTTCAAACTAAGTAGACGGAGCATTCCTAGTTGTAAAAATCTGCATTTGGAGTAATAGATAAATCTATGATATAATGTGAGAATGAAGCGAAAGTCGAAATAAAACACGGTAACCACTACACCAGCTAGGCCAATAGCCTTAATCAGTTAGACTTTCTGTGGTGGCTATAACTCTGATACTAGTCCTGAGGAAGAGCCTGCTCATTTTGCTTTGGGGTTGAAACACCTGCTTACTGGTCAAAGATTGCTTCAATGTCAAAAGTAATCAGCCTGTCAATGTGCAATTGTGCTTTTGACATATTGTTGTGTTTCTGTGTTTTTAATTGTAAATCTGTCAGAATTTTAACTGTTGCATTCGCCAAGCACTATATTTCTTGTACATTGTCACATTGCAATTCCATGTTCTGGAAATTAAAAATGTATTTATGTATTGTATCTTTGGCCTTCTTTTCATTTCACACATGCTAAAATTCAATCATAAGAGAGCCTTTTGAATACCCTGGTTCCCTTTTTGGACGAATGGGCATCACTGTTAATTCTTTGGACAATGTTAATTTAGCCATTGTCTGGATGTAGCCGTGGGCAAGTTGGAAGTAAAGTTACATAAATATTCAGCGTTGTGGAAGTAGGCAGCAGACTGGAAACGTGGCTCTGTAAGGACTTCCATGTTTGAAGACATGATTACATTATTCTGACAATTTTTTTGGCAGCCGAATATCTTTCAGGAGAGATTATCGAAATACAAACCTAAAAGTCTTCCCTCATATGCAGTTGTATCCTCACTTCTGGACACCAAAGTGTAAGCAAAGGAAAAATTCTACATATGCTACCTGAGTTAGCAGTTGACACTTAACCATAAATAAAAGCACATTAAATACAACCAACACAATAACAAGGCCCAAAGGGGTATCATGTACCATCTTGAAAGGAAAAAACCTGTTAAGTAAATGCTTATGCTCACTTTGTATAACGAAATGTTTCATGTTAGGAGATTCTTATGTGGCATAAATAGAATTTGGACTTAATTCCATTAGAGACAGAAGGGTGCATAAAGTTAACCAGAATAGTTTCATGGGCAGGCCGTCTAAATTTAATTAGATGTCGTCTGGGAACAGTCTACTGGCAAGCTGGGCCTAAAGTTTCTTAAACCTGCAT
This sequence comes from Lissotriton vulgaris, assembly GCF_964263255.1. Taxonomy (NCBI): domain Eukaryota; kingdom Metazoa; phylum Chordata; class Amphibia; order Caudata; family Salamandridae; genus Lissotriton; species Lissotriton vulgaris. The sequence goes on from NC_141699.1 coordinate 575,530,464, forward strand.
GGGCATGAAAGCAGAAAGCCAACTACCAATTATGCATTTGCAACCATTTTCCTTCCCACTCTGGAACTGGCTACCATTCATCCTGAAGTCCTGGTGAAATATCCCTGCTCTGAGGTCATGCTGAAGGGATTCTGATAAGGGGCAGCTGAAGCTGTTACACATCCATTGGGCCTATTTTCCTCCTAACTTCCTGCCATTTGCTGAAAGGTTATTTGAACAGGCCGAGTCCATCTGAAGTACAGCAACGGACAACTATAAACCCCAGCAGATCGAATCAAGCAGAAATGTAACCCAACCCACAAATGTGTTCACATAATGCTCCTCACAAATTCACAAGAGGTTGTAACCGACCACTTCCAATACAATCAACCACTATACAGTGTACTACTCTATCTCAAACCAGGTAGCTAACAATCATTATGATTCACCAATAATACAGTAGGAAAAACTGTTTGTGTTGAGGTGGACACTTTTGTCTCAGGTCAACAATAATTCAAGAACAATTAAAGGTCCCTAAATAGGAAAGAGATTTGCTACCACACAAATTGTGGGAACGTAGGGCCATATTATCAAGAAAGGGCGATACATTATCGCCGCTTTTATCGGCAGGAAACTGCCGCTAAAGCAGCGATAATGGGTTTGATAATATGCCCTTGTGAATTCCCATAGAAGCCCACGTTAACACCAGAACCTGGGCTTCTATGGGAATTCAAAAGGGCATATTATCAAGCCCATTATCGCAGCTTTAGCTGAAGTTTCCTGCCGATAAAAGCGGCGAGAATGTATCAACTTTTCTTGATAATATGGCCCGTAGTTTTAGAAATGCACATTCTATAACATAACACAACATATCATCCAAAAAAGATCATGCCTATGTACTTCCGTTTTGTCCAAAAGATACTTATGAACAGCAGAATTGGGCAATATAGCTCTATTAATAAAACACTTTATTAATATATTTTCCCCTTTTCCATCTCAACCTTCCCTTTTAGGTCACAGCCTAACAGACAGCTCAGTTGTGTGGTATGCGAAAGACATCTTAGAGAGTTTTAAAATGTTGACCTGGGAATGCATATATGGTGGTTGCTCGCCATTGGCTTTGAGGTTTGTAACTCACGTTTTCTGGCTTTCCATTTGTTGGTTTTGTTTGCTTTAGGCTGTACAGCTCAAGTTCATACCTCCATATGCAAAAGTCGTGTTTACAGTATTCTTCCATGAACTCGTTTTCTGTAATAAACAGGCCTGTAAATCTTGTTCTTCTCTCCTCACATTTTTTGGCCATTCAAAGAGAGGTCAAATGTTAAGCTGTATCTTCAACTGACTTCAAAGTGAGAGCATTTACAGGAAAGAGGAATGCAGCATACTTTCTCAATTGAGCCTGCTTGTGCCCTTTCTTTCAATTTTATGTTAGACATTGCCATCTCAAAAGATATCTTGTTCTTCAGTTGCACAAAAAAATTGCCTTTCATTTGTGGGGCATAAAGTTCATTATTGACGTTGTCAGTGTGGATGGAAGCATGAACTTTTCTAAAATAATGTTTGAAAACTGTTACTTACAAAAAGAAACTTGTACTTATTTAGTCTGATGTACCAGTTACTTGACTTCTCTCGATTAACTTAAAAATAAATGCTTGCTGTTTTCAATGGGGGGGGGCCTGCAAAGTTCAGGAGCGCATACTAGTACTACTAAGATGAAATAGTTCTGCATGTGAATGAAATACATTTTTTGAATTTTTCATAAGTAACACATTGGTAGCAACATTCCTCTGTTTTGAGTCCATTTAATTTGGGAAACTATCTTTTTAGGAACAAAGTGTAGTGTAGTTCCTAAATTCCCAATAGGCTCTGCGCATTGGAATAACATATCCTATAGATTAGACGTAGGACTGAGGTCGACTAGGTCTCTATCGAAAATATTAAACTTAATAGTGAATGCCAGCTAGCTCAGAGGTCACTAGAAACTTTCCCAAATTCACAAGAAGGGATTAGTTTCTGACAACCGCATAAACATGACAACTTTGTTTCCCAAGAATAAGAAATATATCTCTAGAATCATGGAAACAATAGATAAGTATTTCACTCAGTCAATCGTGCATGCTTCGTTTCTACAGAGTTGGAGAGAAACAGAGAGACAGGTGTTTTCAATAAAAATGTTTATTGAACAGTCTTCTTTCTCATGCAAGAGAAGTGAACTGCTACAATCGTTATGCAGACTGCAAACTATAATGCATACAGCAAGAATAGTATTATAAAATAATACTGTAAAAGCATTTTGTAGTTTCTAAGCTATATAACAATACATACATAAATAACATTGACTAAAATACTCAACTGGTGTTTTTTAAAATACATCTACCCTAATGTACCTAACCTACGACTAGCATGCGGGAAAAAGTAAGTATTGTGTAGCATAGGTTTAGTATTCTTTGCCAAGAATCTATCCAAGATTTCTCTAGGTTCTAATCAGCTCCATACCTTAGTGAGAATGAAGGAGGTCTGGTATCTCTGTCTCGGGACTCGATTTCCCAACACCCCGCAAGGGGAGCTTGGAAACACTAGAGCTGGATTCTCAGCGAGAGAAAGGCAGCCTCTTGATCTGTGTGTCAGCTGGAGGGTCGGCTTCCTTCAGCACTTGCTATAGCGAGATGCGTCGGGCAAGTAGATAGTCAAACTGCTCCGAACCACTGCGTCTTGCTAGAGCAAGTGAAGGTATATTTATAACTTGAAGGCATCTAGGAATGCCATAGTTTGACGTAAAGTCGGGCATAATAACGTCAGGAATGAACCCCTAGGGAATAGTCGTTCTTTGCATAGTACATGAGTTCTTGTACAAATCAATATTTAAGAAAGGTGAAGTTCCCTAACTGCATTAGCCGATTATCCAAGAAATCATTGTGACGTTTGGTACGGGTGGAAGTAGTCATGCCTGTATTTGGTCTGCATGGGCTATGTCTAAATAGGGGCTTGATTTCTATACCTGTATTAGGGCAATGTGAATTGTACCTATATAAGGGCATGAATAGGGAAAATTCACTCGGAGCCTAAAACGCCACACAACACCCACTCCACTTTATTATGCACGACATTACTAAGTTGTAAACACATAAAACATATCTAAACATGATGTGTTTAAACCCCACACAAAATACATAAAAATGCATTTGAATTGGTTGTACACGAAAAGAGCATTTGTGTTTAACTCATTTGAAAGCAATGTTTCATTCAAAGCATATGGATGACATTTGAAAACGCTATCCGAATGAATCATTAAAATACATTTATGAATGGCTCTCAAATACAGAAGAAAACGTCGAGACCATTCCATGGCAGAATATATAAACTGTTTGAGTGTGGACGAGGTCAGATATTGTCTCTTTGAAGTTTTCAAAGAATTCTAGTTCTCTATGAATAGCTCTACTTTAAGCAGATTACTTTGTGCCCCCAAAAAAGTACACATTTGGAAAAAGGTCTGATCATAGAAAAATAGAGTTCCAAAGTTTAGTAGCTTGTTTTGAAAAATGAAGGTCGAATTCAGGGTCTCTCAGAACACTGTATGCTAACTTCAAAAGTCTGTGTCATTGTTTGGAGAAAACAGCAAATCTTCTAAGTTTGTAAAGAATTTGTCTACTATTGTAGGTGAAAGTTGGACTACCTCGTTAAGCAGATTAACCGCACATAGATGAGAAGCATCACTCGCATTAGCAATGTTCGAAGTAGAGCCTGTTGATCCACGTATCTCACCGTCTGCATTTTGCGTTGGTGAGATCTCAACGAATGCCGTCATCAGAATTGGTAGCCGCTCGCTGGGGACAGTACAGTGCATAAGCCATTACTGGCTCAAGCAAAGTATCAACTTCCATTGGCAGGACTGATGGGAGTGTCAGACAGATGTCCAGCACGCATTCTTCTCCACTTAGCAGGCATCATAGAACTGGTCAGATGCAATCTTGCCAGATTGGTCCGAATGATAGAAACCACATGGTATTCAAATCTCTTAAACAAGTCAATCCCAGTATTTGTATCATGGGCTCACGACACTTCATTGCCAGGAGAGTGTTCTCCAAGTGATCTGGGTGTCGATGATGAGTTGGCTTGCCAAATCGGAGCAGAAGGAGCAAAAATAGTATCCCTTCTGCGAGTCCCAAAACAATAGGCAGTCTGCCAAACACAGAGTGCATGAAGTTTGGAAAAATTCCTAGGACTGCTTCAAAAGGTGCTAACAGTCTTGAAAAAATCGTCTTAAATACATGTACAATACAACTCGTATCAGACATGTTTAAGATACGAACTAACATTTCTGAAAAATGTACAGGGCAGTTTGTAGTTAATAGGGTGTGTATCCGGCAGAAGTCCTTGCAAATTGCAGACCATACATACATCTCTTTGGCCGAGGTCAGTGGCACAGTTTTTTGTAAAAGAATGGCTTTCATTCTGCTTAAAGTATCAATTCATACAGAAAAGATGTTCAGTGAAGGCCATAATGGTGACACCCCATATGTCTTGGTTTTAGGAAACAGTACTTGCATACAGCAAGTGACCCTGGCTGACACAGTTACGAGATAGGGGGTTCCCGGCAACATGCCACAGCAGCTGTGATCATTCAACATAATGTAACTTCCATTAGAAAGCTGTCTAAAAATTGGATCAATCACTGCAGCTGGAGAACTTTGCAGGTGGCAGGATAAGTTGCTTGAAGAACCATCGCAGGCCCTGTGTAAATCAATACCCTGACATAGGAGTGTGCCGCTTAGTGCATTTTCGCAGTTTGTACCACTGAGAAACACTTCTTTCCCCCCACTCTAACATCTGTGTGTATAAGGTAAATCCCAGGATGTCTTGATGTATTCTTTACCCAACCTTTGATATATACCTGCTGGTATACGTTTTAAGCAATACTGAAAATGGAGAATTGTAACAGGCAGAGTGATGTACTGTGTATTATCCATTCTGTTGCTTGTTTCTCAGAAACAGTTAATGGCAATCTTTCCAATTTTTCAGTGCTCAGCACTGTATAGTCTGCTCCCCTCTGTGCAAGTGTGATTTGTTTATCTAAAACTAAATGGTTTGGCAACCAAGTCAAAGGTCAGGCGCACAGCTCTAAGTATAAGAATAATTAACAACTCCAACAAATCCAAGATGTGAACTCCAAGAGAGAAAGGTACTGGTTACCCACAGTGACCCTAGAAACCCCGGATCTCCAGGGAGTTACGCAATCAAAACAGTATCTCTCTGAGCTCAACAAAATTAAAGATTAGGTTTACAATTCACCCATCCAGTACAATGTCCAATAATATTTAGTGCAGAGATGATATCTTCCTTGTCAAGTAAAGTCTTTGATAAATGAAGATTTCAAAATTCCAATATTCAGTCTCCTTTATTGATTTTTCTTCACTCCAAATCACAGTTGTGTCAATAGATTTTCAGCCAACACGTGTTTCGTCTGATGCTAATCCTTGCATCAACAGACTTCCTCAGGGCTGAAACCCAAATACATTTACATTAATAATTGTACCAACTTATCGGGATATTATATTACCCATAACCAATTCCACCAGAAAAAATAGTGAAAGAAGAGCCAAACACGTCAGTTCAAAAGGCTACCAAAATTAACCATAGAACTAGAGAAAGAAAATTAATTCCAATATAACAGGTGTATCAAACACCAGGTGCTCACAAAACAATACTAGGTAAAAGTAGTCCCAAACGCACCATTCCATTACTAAAAGACAGAGTATCACCTCTAAAACACTTAAGTCTTACCAAAAGTAATGGTTCAAAAAAGGTTTTTCTAATCAGTCGAAACCAGTTTAGAAGAGCCTGAAACAAAGGTATACTTTCAAGAGTAAGTTTGTAATTTTATAAAAATTGAGCTATTACAATATATACACAAAGGTGCTTCTTGTTCACAGGTTTATATGAATAACTCACCTATTGTATTGTAGGTGTGTTCTCTCTAAGGGGTACATCAAATTCAATGCAGCAATGAGAAAGTCAGGATACACGAGTACGTGTACCTAAAAGGAACAAAATATTCATTGAGTATTTCACCATTAAGCATAATAGCTATTTTAAAACCGACAAGAATATCGAACTAAAGTGCCTTTCAAAATTGTATTCAGGCATGTCAAAAAATCGGTATCTCCAATTGCGCTAAATTATGCACACATAATCATACATAGACCGACATCGGCACTACTGTTAATCTGCACGCACTGTCCTCATTAAAGACAGTACGCGGTATCTACAATTGCGCTAAATTATGCACACATAATCCTGCATAGACCGACATCGACACTACTGCTAATCTGCACGCACTGTCCTCATTAAAGACAGTGCGCGCCATACCCTGCAACGGGATAATGTAACCGCATTCAAAACTCCGCCGGCGTTTTACCTGATCTAGTTGTCTCGGCGTCTCCTCTTCGGCTTCACGGCTTTCGCGTTCGCGTTCCGTTTTGGCGCCATATTTAAATGGCACAGCGCGTACTACCAGCGAGTCGCGCCATCTTTGGCGTGGCACGAAGATGTATAAATGTTAAATACGTCTTAATTAAAGTACATTGCTGCATCAATTTTATTTTATAATTAAGCGGAAAAAGTTGTATTATATTTATATGATTTTAGGGGTTATTTTAGAATCGAATCTCGCTATTTATTACGGGCGGTATTTACTACGTATAAGATACTATATATGTACAAAAGTAGAATATAAACCAAATTATCGTGCATACTCCTGTTCCTAGTCAATTATTAGTACAAAACGGGCCATGTCACGCATTTTAGTCCTTTCTTTGTTTCTTAAGAACTCTCAATGTCGTGATTACCATTATTTATAATCTGTATCTGTCTAAATATTCCACATTTCAGTAAAGCTCATGTGGACTGTGGGTTGCTGCGGGCCGGAATAACAGGCGTGGAGGCCGTATATATTGGGCTATGGTAGCTCTTTTATTGTTCTGTTTGACAAAAGTACGTGAGCATATACATAAAGAATTCAAGGGCGTAGCTTTGGTCGGCTCCCAGCTGTATATGGGCCAGAGGATCTTCCAGAGGTCTTCACGTCTTCCGGGCGTTGGGATGACCTCGGAGGGAAAACAGAGAAGCAGGGGTTAGTCCTTTTAGTATAGACTTCTCCGGTACCGTTACCAACACCGGGGCGTGCGGGAAAAGAGAGAACCGTGAGGAGGGGAACGGATAGGGATACAGAGGGGGAAGGAAGAAGAGGTGGGGGAGGGTAGAAGATAGGTGCTCTGGTGGTGGGGTGGGGGTGTAGGGAATATGATACAAGATTTACTAGTGAAGTGTCTCTAAAGTAGTTTATATACAGTGCAAAGGTGCTCTAACAGTGAGGTCTAGCTCTATACAAATATTTACAGGTTTCTACAAAGTGGGGACACGGAGACGGTAACACGGTACTCACGTGCCCCGCCGTAACTCTCCCGCGAGTTACGGCCGCTCTCCAGCCACCTCCTGAGGACTCCACCACTCCTCGGTCCAGACGTCCTCCAACTCTCCGCCTTCGATCCTCGCACTCCTCTCGCTCTCCCTCGATGGTTCTCTGCGCGCTGTCTCCTGCCACGAGTCGGCTATCGGGAACGCTCTCCTCTCTTCTTCGTCGTCTTTTGTAGTTCCGGGTCCTGGGATGGGGGCGGGACTTCCGGTTTCCCGGTAGGCTGCTTCCGGTTCGGGACTTCCGGGGTCAGGGCGCTCGTGAGGTTCCATTCCCGGGACGAGTCTGGGTTGAATCCGCTGGTTGGATGCCTGCAGGGGAAACAAAGAAGAAGGACTCCTGGTTGTCAGAGACGCAGGAGGATTAGAACCCGAGGAACCCTCGCTCGGGGGTCTCTCCGTTGAGGTATGTGTCGTTCCCCTTCCACATCCCCTTTCCCTAGCTATCCTTCTTGTGGGGGTGGAAGGTGGGGGGTATCTAGATAAGTAGTCTGCGTTTCCCTGCTCGGCCCCTTTTCTATGTTTTGTCTGGACTCTGTAGGGCTGTAAGGATAGAAACCAGCGTAACACCCTGTCATTATGTCCCCTGTTGCGTGCCATCCACTCTAGGGGTGCGTGGGCCGTGTATAGAATGAACTCTCGCCCGTCTAGGTAATAACGCAGGCTCTCAATGGCCCATTTAATGGCTAGGGCTTCTTTTTCGACTACCGCGTAGTTCATCTCACGGGGAAAGAGTTTCCTACTGAGGTAGAGGATAGGCCTCTCTATGCCTGACTGGTCTTTTTGGGAGAGGACCGCTCCCAGTCCCTGTTCTGAGGCGTCAGTCTGGAGAATGAAGGGTTGTGTGTAGTCAGGACTGATGAGAACTGGCTCGGACAACAGTGCATTTTTCAGATTCTGAAAAGCTGTCAACATCTGAGGGGAGGGTTGTCGTAGTAGGGTTTCTGTTCCAGGGCTTTTCTTCAGGAGATCGGTCAGGGGTACTGCAGTTTGAGAGAAGTTTGGGATGAACCTCCGATAGTATCCTAAAAGCCCAAGGAAGGCCCGGAGGTCCTTTTTGGTTTGGGGGAAGGGTATGGACTGGATGGCTTTTATTTTGTTATCTTGAGGTCGTATGACCCCCTTCCCGAGGAGGTAACCCAAGTATTTCACGGTTTGTGCCGCCAGAGTGGTTTTAGCAGGGTTAATGGTGAACCCATATTCACCCAGAGAGGTGATTACTCGTTCCAGATGGGACAGGTGTTCAGGCCAGTCATTGCTATAAATGACTATATCGTCAAGATAAGCTCCTGCGTATTGGGCATGTGGTTGCAGGACAATGTTCATAGCTCGTTGAAAGGTTGCTGGGGCCCCGTGAAGCCCGAAGGGCATAACTCTAAATTGGAATAGTCCGTCCGGCGTAGAGAACGCCGTTTTCTTTTTATCCTCGCTCTTCATGGGGATCTGCCAGTATCCCTTACAGAGATCCAGCGTACTGATATAGCGAGCCCGTCCAATGCGTTCTATCATTTCGTCTACTCGGGGTAGTGGATACGTGTCGAAACTTGATACTTTATTGACTTCCCGGAAGTCAATACAAAATCTTGTGGAGCCATCGGGTTTCGGAACGAGCACGATGGGTGAGTTCCAACAACTAACTGATGGCTCGATAATACCCATTTTCATCATCTCTTGTGTTTCCTCTTGGATGACTTTACGGCGGGCCTCTGGGACGCGATAGGGACGTTGTCTCACGACTTTTCCAGGTTCTGTATGGATCGCATGTTCGATAACTGTGGTGTGTCCCGGAGAAGTGGAAAACACCTTTTGTATGGGTGATAGGACTTTCCTGAGGTCTTGTCTTTTGTTTGGCGGTAGTTCCGGGTCAACACAGCTTATGAAGAGCGGATCCCCGGGGTTGAGCATGCTGGAGAGCACGGGTTGAGGTCCCTCCCATTTCTTGAGCAAATTTATGTGGTAGATTTGTCTCTGTTTACGGATAGGGTCTAGTTCAATCTCATATGTAACAGGGGTTACCTGTTTCGTCACCGGATAAGGGCCCTGCCATTGTCCCAGTAGTTTGTGATCGGATGAGGGTATAAGAAGCAGCACTAGGTCTCCGGGAACAAAGGTTCTGGGTTTGGCTCCCCTGTCGTATTGCCGTTTTTGTGTGGCCTGGGCGGTCAATAGGTTCTGCCTCACTATTTCCCTAATCTGGCCCAGATGAGTCTTAAGGTTGGCAACATATTCCGGCAGAGGTCGGGTACGGTCAGGCTCGGCTTCCCAGGCTTCCCGAGCCATGTCTAGGAGGGTTCTTGGGGGTCTTCCGTAGAGGAGTTCATAGGGGGAGTACCCTGTGCTGCTCTGGACCGTGCAGCGGATAGCGAAGAGGGCTAAAGGAAGCATTTCCTCCCAGCGACGGCTTTCTAGTCCCAGCAATTTCTTGAGAGTGGTCTTTAGAGTCGCGTTGTACCGTTCAACAAGTCCGTCGGTCTGGGGGTGATAGGCAGAAGTTCTTATTTGTTTTATACCCAGTTGCGAACACACCTGACGCATGAGAGATGAAACAAACGGGGTACCCTGGTCCGTTAATATCTCTCGGGGAAAACCCACTCGGGTGAAGATGGTTACCAGGGCTCTTGCAATGTTCTGAGTGGTGGGATGTTTTAACGGGACGGCCTCAGGGAACCGAGTGGCGTAGTCCACTAGAACGAGAGCATACCGACATCCACTTTTCGAGGGTAACATGGGGCCTATCAGGTCCATCCCCACCCTGGTGAAAGGGACATCAATAAGGGGGGGCTGAAGGGGGACTCTCGGAGGCCGGTATCGACTGTTCTTTTGACAGACCGGACACTCTTTGCAGTATTGGCTCACTTGTTTATGTATGCCCGGCCAATAGAATTTTTCCAGTATCGTTTGTCCTGTTTTGTCGTCCCCGAAATGGCCTCCTAACAAATGACTATGTGCTAAGAACAGTACCTTCTCATGAAAGGGACCGGGAACGAGCAGCTGGGATTCTTGTTGGGGTCCACCTTTCCTATACAAGAGACCGTTTCGTTTAAAGAAATAGGGACATACGTGCAAGGGATCCTCATTATCAAGGGCTCGTCCCCAGGCGTCCTGTAGTACTGGGTCTTCTTGTTGCGCTGCACGGAACTCTCGTCATTTTCCCAAGGATGTGGGTCCACCTGCACAGGATAGGCAGCGGCGTAGGTCCTTTTCTCTTTCTTCTTTTGCCCTTTTGTCTTCAGGACCTTGGTTGCGGGCTCTACAGGAGGAGGGTTTCGGGAAAAAGGAGCCTCGGACCACCATTTCTCCAAGGAGTTTGTGGCGTCGTGTAACAGTCGGGGAAGTCCATGGTAATCACTGCCCAAGATTACCTGTTCCGGCAGGTTGGGTACTAGGCCCACATTAAGGGGACTACGTTCTCCCGAGTACTGTTGTACCTGCACCCGGGTGGTGGGATATCTCCGGGTATCACCGTGTACACATTGGATGTCTACGGTGCCAGTCATCGGCCCCATGGGATAGGGCATTTCTTGCGGTCGTATCATGCTTTGCCGACAACCTGAATCAGCTAAGGCCATCATTGGATGTCCGTCGATCCTTACCAGACACCTGAAGGGAGGTGGACTAGCCTCCTGGGTGAGACACACATAGTTCCGAGTAAGGCCGACCTCCATCGGTTCTTCCTTTTGAGGACAGAACCGTGCAATATGTCCATAACCCCCACAATGGTAGCATTGAGGGCCAGGAAGGTTTGGTCTTGGGGTCACCGGGAAGGGAACAAAAGGAATAGGCTCCGGTTTTCGGGGTACTAACGGCCTCGGGGGTCGAGGATGGCTTCCATGGACAGTTCGTGCAGGATGTTCGTCCTTCTTCTGAAAGTCCTGTGCCCGGCTGAAGGCACTGGCAATCTCAACAGCGGTGTCTAAAGTGAGTCTTGAGTGCTGACGGACCCACTTCTGCGTAGCTGGGTGCAGGGAGGCCAAAAATTGTTCCAGGTAAATTTTGGCAAGAATTTCGTCTTTGGTGGATGTGGCGGGCTTCAGCCAGCGGTTGGTGAGGTCTTGGATGCGAAACGACAAGGCCCTGGGGGTTTCCTGCGGTCCTTCACGTGCCTGCCGCAGCCTTGTCCTGTAGGTCTCGTCGTCAATCCCAAGTCGCTCAAGGATGCACGTTTTGATGTCCTGGTACGGGGTCTGCCCTTGAATATTGGCCTGTTGGAACGCCGCCTAGAGTTCGCCCGTCAGCAGAGGCCCAAGGTAGTGGCTCCAGCGGTCAACGGGCCAAGCAGCGGCCTCAGCCAAGCGCTCAAAGTTCGTAAAAAAGAAGTCTGGATCCTCTCCTGGAACGTACTTCTGTAATACCACCGAGGGTAATGCAGTTGCGGGTCTCGATTGCCCCATGACGTCAACGAGCTTCCCAAGGGCTCGGTCTTGAGAGGTGCCCTGGTCTTTCAGGACATCGTGCAGCTGGCCTCGGTCATCCTCAGCGGTTTTAAGAAATCGCTCCATCATCTTCCCTAGGAGTTCCTGGCTTTCAGCGAGTTGTTTCACGGCGGCCTCCATGCTTCCGGATCCCACTTCTGACACCAGGTGTGGACTGTGGGTTGCTGCGGGCCGGAATAACAGGCGTGGAGGCCGTATATATTGGGCTATGGTAGCTCTTTTATTGTTCTGTTTGACAAAAGTACGTGAGCATATACATAAAGAATTCAAGGGCGTAGCTTTGGTCGGCTCCCAGCTGTATATGGGCCAGAGGATCTTCCAGAGGTCTTCACGTCTTCCGGGCGTTGGGATGACCTCGGAGGGAAAACAGAGAAGCAGGGGTTAGTCCTTTTAGTATAGACTTCTCCGGTACCGTTACCAACACCGGGGCGTGCGGGAAAAGAGAGAACCGTGAGGAGGGGAACGGATAGGGATACAGAGGGGGAAGGAAGAAGAGGTGGGGGAGGGTAGAAGATAGGTGCTCTGGTGGTGGGGTGGGGGTGTAGGGAATATGATACAAGATTTACTAGTGAAGTGTCTCTAAAGTAGTTTATATACAGTGCAAAGGTGCTCTAACAGTGAGGTCTAGCTCTATACAAATATTTACAGGTTTCTACAAAGTGGGGACACGGAGACGGTAACACGGTACTCACGTGCCCCACCGTAACTCTCCCGCGAGTTACGGCCGCTCTCCAGCCACCTCCTGAGGACTCCACCACTCCTCGGTCCAGACGTCCTCCAACTCTCCGCCTTCGATCCTCGCACTCCTCTCGCTCTCCCTCGATGGTTCTCTGCGCGCTGTCTCCTGCCACGAGTCGGCTATCGGGAACGCTCTCCTCTCTTCTTCGTCGTCTTTTGTAGTTCCGGGTCCTGGGATGGGGGCGGGACTTCCGGTTTCCCGGTAGGCTGCTTCCGGTTCGGGACTTCCGGGGTCAGGGCGCTCGTGAGGTTCCATTCCCGGGACGAGTCTGGGTTGAATCCGCTGGTTGCATGCCTGCAGGGGAAACAAAGAAGAAGGACTCCTGGTTGTCAGAGACGCAGGAGGATTAGAACCCGAGGAACCCTCGCTCGGGGGTCTCTCCGTTGAGGTATGTGTCGTTCCCCTTCCACAGCTCATAATTAAATTGTTTAAAAGTAAGCTTCAGTTTAGTAAATTAAAGAAAACCTACACTTGATAAAGCATCAGCATAATAGCTCACTCGAACCTATGATTCCAAAACTTATTATCTAGCAAGAAACACCAGACCCACGCCAGTTATATAAATTCGTGGACCAGTGGGTATACCTTTGTCCTGGCTCCTACACCCTAATTTCAACATTCTCATAATAGAAGAAATTAAAAAGGAAACATACAGAAATTGTTATTTCACACAAGGTAAAGGGGAGAGTCCATAGAGAGTGGAAGGGTAGAAAAGACCAGAATTGTGCACATCATAACAATTCTTCATTGTCAGTATAAATCATTTCATAAGCAATACTAATCTTTATCGTTCAGATTTCATTATTAGACAAATTAATAGATAGTATCTCTGAATTATCCTATGCATAGCTGTGTTATATATACACATTTATAGTGGAATATAGTGTGATTCATAGCGAATACATATTAGTTATAATTTGTGAAATTTTTTCAAAGATTTAAATAAATTCATCGATTTGCATTCATCGGTCAAGACAAAACAGAATTTAAAATTCACATTTTATGTGCATATCTTCATCAGCAGTGGGTGAATCCCAATCTGTTCAATCCCCTAAAAAATACTGTAGTTCAGAGTCTAAATTGAGGCCCTCCTCAACTGCTCTGAGTTTCATAATCCATCTTGCCTCACTTCGTCGTAGTTTAAGCACTCTGTTTCCACCACGTGCATCCATTATGACATGTTCAATTCCATGATACTTGAATTGATGTCTGTCTCTTTCCTCAAAATTCTGTACTATGTGGGAGGCAATCGGGTATCTAGTATCACCATTTTTTAAGGCTCGAAAGTGTTCAATCATCCTATCTTTAAGTCTTCTTACAGTACTCCCCACATAAATCTTTCCACACGAACAGACAATTACATACACTACAAAAGTAGTTAAAAGTGTTAACCAATTGTCTCTAGGTATCGTCTGTGGATAGCTGGGGCTAACTATATTGGCCATTGTCATACCCTTTCTAAATGTTAGTGATGGCTTCTCAGTTAGAAAGGCAGAAATATCTTTGTCATGCTTCAGGAGGTGCCAATATTTGTCAACAATAGAGTAAAGTTTATGACTACCTAAGCCAAAATTAGTAATCAATCTAATCTTAGTAAGTTTACCGTCTTGATTATTGGTGGTTTTATGTTTCAAAGTATCTGTACGTTTCATTGTCTTTGCTTTACCCACTGCTTTTGTCACTATCTCCTTGTCGTAACCCCTGTTTGCAAATCTTTTAGACATATCTAGAAGATTGTGTTCAAAATCAGAATCGTGTGAACAATTTCTACGGGCTCTTAGCATCTCCCCGTATGGGATCGCATTAATTTGACTTTTGGGGTGGCAACTGTCAGCGTGTAACAGTGCATTGCAGCTGGTTTCTTTCCGATACATCCGACTACACAATTTGTCCCCATCTACAAAAAGTTCAATATCCAAAAAAGTAAGTTTACATTTACTGTAACAGGTGGTAAATGACATATTAACATCATTTGTGTTCAGATACTCAAAGAAATTTTGCAATTCAATAGAAGTGCCCCTCCAGATTAAGAGACAGTCATCAATGTATCGTCCCCAGTAATATATGTGGTCTATCCACTGTGCGCCCTTGGTACCCCAGATCCACTCCGCCTCAAACCATCCCATAAAGAGATTCGCAAAAGACGGAGCAAATCTGGAGCCCATGGCAGTCCCAAGTTTTTGTCTGTACCATTTATTATCAAATAAGAAAATATTATTTTCAAGAACAATTTTAGTCATTTCCAATATCATTTGTGTATGATCAAAGTACTCAGCAGATCTTTTATTCAGAAAGCTTTCCATAGCTTTCATCCCTAGTCCATGTTCAATATTTGAATACAGAGAGACCACATCTAATGTTGCAATAATCATGTCTGACTCCCAGGTTACATCATTCATCAAATTCAAAACGTGTTTAGTATCTTCTATATGAGAAGACAGTTTCTCAACGTATGGTCTTATGAATACATCAATAAATTGCGAAAGTCTCTCCGTTGGGCCACCAATACCAGAGATGATTGGCCTCCCTGGGGGTTTCTCACAATTTTTATGTATCTTTGGTAAGCAATACATACAAGGGGCCTTGGGGAATTCTACCCTTAAGTACATATACTCATCATAATCCAAGATACCATTGTCATACCATTGTTTCAATCTCAAGTTGATCATCTCAGTAACTTGTAAGAGGGGACTAGAAACTTCTCTCACATAGTATTTGTCATTGTTAAGTTGTGACAAAACTTCATCATTATAATCTGTGCGATTCATTACAACAATGTTGCCACCTTTATCAGCCTTGCGTATAATCAGTTCTGAATTGGAGGACAGAGATTTTAAGGTCAACCTTTCTTGCTTAGTCAAATTGCTTGGTGGGTGAAATGAAAAACATTTATTTTCTTTGGCAATCTGACGATCTATGTCAAGATTGACTGCTTTATAGAAAGAGTCTATCATATTGCCAGCAGATAGTTGGGGTACCCATCTTGATTTAGTTTTAAGTCCACTGCTGATAGAAAAGTCTTGTTTAATATCTAGTTCATGTAAAAGGTTACTCATAGTAATTGGATCATCCTCATTCTCCGTAATTGAAAGCAAAAGTTTTGTATCATGCACTTCTTGAATAGTTATTTCATTAGGTAAGGTAGTTCTCGGTATAACATGTCTAGTATCTTTACTTGAAAAAATTTTTTTAAGTTTAAGCAACCTTGCAAATTTGTAAACATCTATCTTGGCAGTGTACCAATCAATACTCGTAGACGGACAGAATCCCAGACCTTTTTTTAATAGCGAAATCATACTATCTGTCAGTATACATGAAGAAAGGTTGATAATCTCTATCTCATTCATTCCAGTGCCATCTATTTCCAGGACCGAGTCCTCATCCCTACTCTTGTTTTCTCTCCTCCTTTTTCCTCTGGTACCTCTCCTTGTCTTGCCCCGCCTGTATCTCTTGTTCTCCCTATTGGTTCTCGATTTCCCATCCTGAACCGACGGACCTCCTGAAAAAAAGTATTGTCTAATATCTGACCTGTCAATGTCTCATCCTCATTCTCACTCGTAGTCACACTACTAGAGGACGAAGGGGCTTCTGAGCTAGAAGGTGTAGCATATTCATATTCATCACGTTGATTATAAAACAGGTCGCATTTTCACATTTGCACGTCGGTTTGATCACCTGGTGGATAAAGAAAAAATATCTAAAAGAAATGCTACACCTTCTAGCTCAGAAGCCCCTTCGTCCTCTAGTAGTGTGACTACGAGTGAGAATGAGGATGAGACATTGACAGGTCAGATATTAGACAATACTTTTTTTCAGGAGGTCCGTCGGTTCAGGATGGGAAATCGAGAACCAATAGGGAGAACAAGAGATACAGGCGGGGCAAGACAAGGAGAGGTACCAGAGGAAAAAGGAGGAGAGAAAACAAGAGTAGGGATGAGGACTCGGTCCTGGAAATAGATGGCACTGGAATGAATGAGATAGAGATTATCAACCTTTCTTCATGTATACTGACAGATAGTATGATTTCGCTATTAAAAAAAGGTCTGGGATTCTGTCCGTCTACGAGTATTGATTGGTACACTGCCAAGATAGATGTTTACAAATTTGCAAGGTTGCTTAAACTTAAAAAAAAAATTTCAAGTAAAGATACTAGACATGTTATACCGAGAACTACCTTACCTAATGAAATAACTATTCAAGAAGTGCATGATACAAAACTTTTGCTTTCAATTACGGAGAATGAGGATGATCCAATTACTATGAGTAACCTTTTACATGAACTAGATATTAAACAAGACTTTTCTATCAGCAGTGGACTTAAAACTAAATCAAGATGGGTACCCCAACTATCTGCAGGCAATATGATAGACTCTTTCTATAAAGCAGTCAATCTTGACATAGATCGTCAGATTGCCAAAGAAAATAAATGTTTTTCATTTCACCCACCAAGCAATTTGACTAAGCAAGAAAGGTTGGCCTTAAAATCTCTGTCCTCCAATTCAGAACTGATTATACGCAAGGCTGATAAAGGTGGCAACATTGTTGTAATGAATCACACAGATTATAATGATGAAGTTTTGTCACAACTTAACAATGACAAATACTATGTGAGAGAAGTTTCTAGTCCCCTCTTACAAGTTACTGAGATGATCAACTTGAGATTGAAACAATGGTATGACAATGGTATCTTGGATTATGATGAGTATATGTACTTAAGGGTAGAATTCCCCAAGGCCCCTTGTATGTATTGCTTACCAAAGATACATAAAAATCGTGAGAAACCCCCAGGGAGGCCAATCATCTCTGGTATTGGTGGCCCAACGGAGAGACTTTCGCAATTTATTGATGTATTCATAAGACCATACGTTGAGAAACTGTCTTCTCATATAGAAGATACTAAACACGTTTTGAATTTGATGAATGATGTAACCTGGGAGTCAGACATGATTATTGCGACATTAGATGTGGTCTCTCTGTATTCAAATATTGAACATGGACTAGGGATGAAAGCTATGGAAAGCTTTCTGAATAAAAGATCTGCTGAGTACTTTGATCATACACAAATGATATTGGAAATGACAAAAATTGTTCTTGAAAATAATATTTTCTTATTTGATAATAAATGGTACAGACAAAAACTTGGGACTGCCATGGGCTCCAGATTTGCTCCGTCTTTTGCGAATCTCTTTATGGGATGGTTTGAGGCGGAGTGGATCTGGGGTACCAAGGGCGCACAGTGGATAGACCACATATATTACTGGGGACGATACATTGATGACTGTCTCTTAATCTGGAGGGGCACTTCTATTGAATTGCAAAATTTCTTTGAGTATCTGAACACAAATGATGTTAATATGTCATTTACCACCTGTTACAGTAAATGTAAACTTACTTTTTTGGATATTGAACTTTTTGTAGATGGGGACAAATTGTGTAGTCGGATGTATCGGAAAGAAACCAGCTGCAATGCACTGTTACACGCTGACAGTTGCCACCCCAAAAGTCAAATTAATGCGATCCCATACGGGGAGATGCTAAGAGCCCGTAGAAATTGTTCACACGATTCTGATTTTGAACACAATCTTCTAGATATGTCTAAAAGATTTGCAAACAGGGGTTACGACAAGGAGATAGTGACAAAAGCAGTGGGTAAAGCAAAGACAATGAAACGTACAGATACTTTGAAATATAAAACCACCAATAATCAAGACGGTAAACTTACTAAGATTAGATTGATTACTAATTTTGGCTTAGGTAGTCATAAACTTTACTCTATTGTTGACAAATATTGGCACCTCCTGAAGCATGACAAAGATATTTCTGCCTTTCTAACTGAGAAGCCATCACTAACATTTAGAAAGGGTATGACAATGGCCAATATAGTTAGCCCCAGCTATCCACAGACGATACCTAGAGACAATTGGTTAACAGACAAACGGACAGGATTTTACTACTGTGGTAAATGCAGCTCATGCAGATGGGCATACAAGAAGATACAAGATTTTGAATACAATGACACTGGCAAGTATACCATTAAGTCAGTTATTACCTGTGACACTACTTTTGTAGTGTATGTAATTGTCTGTTCGTGTGGAAAGATTTATGTGGGGAGTACTGTAAGAAGACTTAAAGATAGGATGATTGAACACTTTCGAGCCTTAAAAAATGGTGATACTAGATACCCGATTGCCTCCCACATAGTACAGAATTTTGAGGAAAGAGACAGACATCAATTCAAGTATCATGGAATTGAACATGTCATAATGGATGCACGTGGTGGAAACAGAGTGCTTAAACTACGACGAACGGACAGGATTTTACTACTGTGGTAAATGCAGCTCATGCAGATGGGCATACAAGAAGATACAAGATTTTGAATACAATGACACTGGCAAGTATACCATTAAGTCAGTTATTACCTGTGACACTACTTTTGTAGTGTATGTAATTGTCTGTTCGTGTGGAAAGATTTATGTGGGGAGTACTGTAAGAAGACTTAAAGATAGGATGATTGAACACTTTCGAGCCTTAAAAAATGGTGATACTAGATACCGGATTGCCTCCCACATAGTACAGAATTTTGAGGAAAGAGACAGACATCAATTCAAGTATCATGGAATTGAACATGTCATAATGGATGCACGTGGTGGAAACAGAGTGCTTAAACTACGACGAAGTGAGGCAAGATGGATTATGAAACTCAGAGCAGTTGAGGAGGGCCTCAATTTAGACTCTGAACTACAGTATTTTTTAGGGGATTGAACAGATTGGGATTCACCCACTGCTGATGAAGATATGCACATAAAATGTGAATTTTAAATTCTGTTTTGTCTTGACCGATGAATGCAAATCGATGAATTTATTTAAATCTTTGAAAAAATTTCACAAATTATAACTAATATGTATTCGCTATGAATCACACTATATTCCACTATAAATGTGTATATATAACACAGCTATGCATAGGATAATTCAGAGATACTATCTATTAATTTGTCTAATAATGAAATCTGAACGATAAAGATTAGTATTGCTTATGAAATGATTTATACTGACAATGAAGAATTGTTATGATGTGCACAATTCTGGTCTTTTCTACCCTTCCACTCTCTATGGACTCTCCCCTTTACCTTGTGTGAAATAACAATTTCTGTATGTTTCCTTTTTAATTTCTTCTATTATGAGAATGTTGAAATTAGGGTGTAGGAGCCAGGACAAAGGTATACCCACTGGTCCACGAATTTATATAACTGGCGTGGGTCTGGTGTTTCTTGCTAGATAATAAGTTTTGGAATCATAGGTTCGAGTGAGCTATTATGCTGATGCTTTATCAAGTGTAGTTTTTCTTTAATTTACTAAACTGAAGCTTACTTTTAAACAATTTCATTATGAGCTTTACTGAAATGTGGAATATTTAGACAGATACAGATTATAAATAATGGTAATCACGACATTGAGAGTTCTTAAGAAACAAAGAAAGGACTAAAATGCGTGACATGGCCCGTTTTGTACTAATAATTGACTAGGAACAGGAGTATGCACGATAATTTGGTTTATATTCTACTTTTGTACATATATAGTATCTTATACGTAGTAAATACCGCCCGTAATAAATAGCGAGATTCGATTCTAAAATAACCCCTAAAATCATATAAATATAATACAACTTTTTCCGCTTAATTATAAAATAAAATTGATGCAGCAATGTACTTTAATTAAGACGTATTTAACATTTATACATCTTCATGCCACGCCAAAGATGGCGCGACTCGCTGGTAGTACGCGCTGTGCCATTTAAATATGGCGCCAAAACGGAACGCGAACGCGAAAGCCGTGAAGCCGAAGAGGAGACGCCGAGACAACTAGATCAGGTAAAACGCCGGCGGAGTTTTGAATCGGTTACATTATCCCGTTGCAGGGTATGGCGCGCACTGTCTTTAATGAGGACAGTGCGTGCAGATTAGCAGTAGTGTCGATGTCGGTCTATGCAGGATTATGTGTGCATAATTTAGCGCAATTGTAGATACCGCGTACTGTCTTTAATGAGGACAGTGCGTGCAGATTAACAGTAGTGCCGATGTCGGTCTATGTATGATTATGTGTGCATAATTTAGCGCAATTGGAGATACCGATTTTTTGACATGCCTGAATACAATTTTGAAAGGCACTTTAGTTCGATATTCTTGTCGGTTTTAAAATAGCTATTATGCTTAATGGTGAAATACTCAATGAATATTTCGTTCCTTTTAGGTACACGTACTCGTGTATCCTGACTTTCTCATTGCTGCATTGAATTTGATGTACCCCTTAGAGAGAACACACCTACAATACAATAGGTGAGTTATTCATATAAACCTGTGAACAAGAAGCACCTTTGTGTATATATTGTAATAGCTCCATTTTTATAAAATTACAAACTTACTCTTGAAAGTATACCTTTGTTTCAGGCTCTTCTAAACTGGTTTTGACTGATTAGAAAAACCTTTTTTGAACCATTACTTTTGGTAAGACTTAAGTGTTTTAGAGGTGATACTCTGTCTTTTAGTAATGGAATGGTGCGTTTGGGACTACTTTTACCTAGTATTGTTTTGTGAGCACCTGGTGTTTGATACACCTGTTATATTGGAATTAATTTTCTTTCTCGAGTTCTATGGTTAATTTTGGTAGCCTTTTGAACTGACGTGTTTGGCTCTTCTTTCACTATTTTTTCTGGTGGAATTGGTTATGGGTAATATAATATCCCGATAAGTTGGTACAATTATTAATGTAAATGTATTTGGGTTTCAGCCCTGAGGAAGTCTGTTGATGCAAGGATTAGCATCAGACGAAACACGTGTTGGCTGAAAATCTATTGACACAACTGTGATTTGGAGTGAAGAAAAATCAATAAAGGAGACTGAATATTGGAATTTTGAAATCTTCATTTATCAAAGACTTTACTTGACAAGGAAGATATCATCTCTGCACTAAATATTATTGGACATTGTACTGGATGGGTGAATTGTAAACCTAATCTTTAATTTTGTTGAGCTCAGAGAGATACTGTTTTGATTGATTTGTTTATCTGTAAGGTTAAATTCAGAAAACAATGACGTGGTGTTGATCAGACGCCAAGGCACATAGCCTGAATGAAGGTTTTGTAACGTCCAGCCCAATAGCATTATAGAACCGAATTGTGATTACCCATGTTGTAACATGACCAAGTCCTGTTCCATTATGTCTATGGCAGAGGATGCTATGCTGTCCAAAGAATATATTCTGGATGACAGAGTCGTCAACCCATTGTTATTTACAGAGAGAGATTTCTCTAAATTAATACGATCAATTTCTCGTATTCATTCTGCAGTCTCTGCTTGCGTAATCTTCCACGCTTCATTATAAAGAGCATATATACCGGCGTATATAAAATGTTTATGACACAGTTTAGTAGGTCCTTGTAAGAAGTCCCTCAGATCAACGCCTTCTTTAAGTAAAGATAAGTGTTGTTTTACTTCCTTTAGTGTAGATTTGTGTAGCCACTCAAGGCACAGTTTACCCACACTCTATGATGTTACTATCCCTGGATGCTGTCTCTGAACATATTTTGAATCTGGCCTAGTGTATGTGAACCCTTGTGTCTTATTCAGGAATCTATTTTGACAGTTGTTTGTGTCTGTGGGCCAGATTAACATTTTTTTCCAATCAGGATCTGTTCTGTTGTGAAGTAAAATAGTATGTACATCGACCACCCCTTCTGTAGTGTTATAACTCTCCGGTGTAGGTGTAGGTATGGACGGTTTGTTTAAATCTTTTATCTTAGCTAATCCAAGGCAAGATGTCTGTCGAACAGTGTCATTCAAAAACATTATTTGTCCTGGGATAAGGCAGGCTCTAAATAAAGCTTCTAATCCCTGCACCTGCCAGTCTTTTATGCCCCAGACAGTTTTTGGCTCAATGTTGTCGTTCCAAAAGTCAAAGCCTAAAGTAGACAGGTGAGCATAAAAGGCCGCAGAATACATTTTCTTGGTATTTGTCAACATACTTTTCATTCCTGTCCTGTTAACATTTTTAAAGTAAAATTATTCTGGATTTGAAACATTAAAACCTGAAAAGTATGGAAATTTGCATAAAATGTTTTTGAACAACCCTTCGGTGGCATAGGACAATGTTCCCATTGGTTAAATTTCAGTACATTTCAAGTGTTTGCAGATTTATGCAAGAAATGATAACCATAGTGATTATAAGAGTAGATTTGTTCATAATCCGAGGAACCTAAGTATTCATGACTTGTAAATTTTGCAGACATTTCTAAGTCTGAAATCATATTATTAATAATCTCAAAGTTACAATCATCAGAAAAGGTACTGGATGAAACAAAGTCACTCAAGGAAACCTTGAATTGGTGTGGAATCTTCAACAGCTCTGCAGGCCCAAAGATGTCATAATCAGTTGGGTCCCAAGCTATACCACTAAGTATAGGAACGGATGTGATGTTCACTGATGACAAGTCTCTTTGTTCACAATGGGATGATTTGTGTGGTTTGAGGGGTAAGTTGATATTCTTACTTGCTGTGTCCTTTTTACTATATCTCCCATTGATCAGCATTCCCAAGGTAAATACCAGAGTCAACCAAAGTAGAAGAAAAAGCACACCCAACACAATCCATAGTTCAATCCATGGTGAAACCAGATATGACTTTTCCAGTTGATGAGAAAATTATGTTGCTTGTTCAATAAAAGTTTTCTTAGCTGGCGTCGTTTCAGGTTCGCTGGGATCTTCGGAAATCGTATCAAAGTCAATGAAATAGCCAGAGGCAGTATTGTCAATTGTGGGGATTGCTTCAGGATTCGATGAAATCGCTGGAACCACTTGATCACTTGTCATATTAGTATAGTCAGATGCTATTTCATTGTAGATAGGCATTTCTTGACAAAGTGTTATTTGGGTCTCAAGAGGCACAAGTTTCCATGGTTGCATAGTCCTTCTTTTCGCACGGCAGATTCTTTAAAGGTGATGAGTCTCTCAGTTTGAACCTCTTGTATTGTAGCCAGATTAGGGCGTCTGATACATCTTTGGAGTCCACTTGGCCTACTTCTTATGATTGACCACATGATGTGGTTTGACCAGGTCGATGGATACGAACCTGTTCTCTTTTCTACCAGCAAGGGGCGGCAGCATTACTGTTCTTGATCCATGGATTGCTAGGACAGGTACTGGTGGTTTGTAAGAAGGCCCAAATTCCTTCTTGTCCACGATCTTTTCTCTGACTAGATTCCCAATCTTTTGAATCCAGGCAGGCCTTGATGGGACGGGTGGTTTCTCTTCAGTGGTTGTTGGCTTCAGGAATACGTTGCTTTGGCTTTTTATTATTTCATTTAAGTCCTGCAAAACAGCCAAATGGTCTTTGATATCAAAAGGTTTTTTATTCTACCACTGAAGTGTGACGATCAAGGTCCTGGACAATCATTCTAGTTCCAAAAAGGATTTCATATGGAGTGATACCCCCTAGAGAACTTCTTGGCAGATTGTTAAGAATACATTGGGCAATTATTAGATGTTTGACCCACCCGTCACCCGAGCCCAGTATCCTAGCTGTTATAAATTGCTTTATGTCCCGTTTTTTTCTTTCCACCACCGAATTTCCCTCAGGATGGAATGGACTAGGATACCACAATGCAACACCCAAATTTTTCATGGCCTCCTTGTAAGCTTTTCAGCTAAATGCAGGACCCTGGTCAGAATGTAGCGTGCCGACTGCATTTGCGCCGTTAAAGACTCACACATCTTTTATAACAGTTTGGGCATCAGTCGAGTGCTGAGCCACATCTAAATTAATCTTGAGCATGAACCACTGCGACCATGATATATTTATAGTTACCATCCCTCTGTAAGGGACCGCAGTGATCTAGGTAAACCCAAGCTAATAGTTTATCTAAAATTAATAGGGGCGTCTGCGCATGATGTTTCACTGTAGAGACTTTCATCTTTTGGCAGATTTCACATTCCAAAACATAGCTTCTGGTCTGTTTTCTCATGCGCAGCCACCAGTATCTCTGTTTTAATAATGTCACTGTGGCAGAAACACCTGCGTGTGGAGAAGTGAGCCCTTCATTTGCTGCTAAGATTAGTCCAAATGTATGTTCCATGTTTGGAATTACTCTATCCCCCACAACAGGGATTTGAGCAAAAGGAACATTATTTGCATTAGTTATGTATGAGTATTTGACTGGAAAGCTTTTTTGGTAATGTTTTACCACTGTCTTTGCTTGAAGCATTGACAGCTTGCATTATTTTGCCGTCTATTTTCGTTTTTGAACGTTTGATTGCAGCTACGGAAGCCATTTGCACAGCTGCCTTCGCTGCTTCATCAGCCAATAAATTCCCTGCATTGTGAACGCCATCACGTTGATGACTCAGTGTATGGATAATGTGAGCTTTTTGTAGTTCTTGTTGTAACTGAACTACTTGTTCCCAAAGCAACTTATGCTTGATTGTGCCACCTTCTGCACCTTTGAAACCATTTTGAATCCAGTTCTGCAAGTATTCATTGTAAGATTGAACGCAATAATAGGAATCGCACACTATGAGGTTAGGGAATTCCTGATCAGTATTTTCAAGCGCCATCTTGAATGCTTGTAGTTCAGCTCGCTGAGCTGTACAATCTCCTAGAGATTGAGTTTTACTGACCATTGGTCGGAATTTGCCATCTTGCCAGCGACCTTTAACGATCGAGTACGCAGCACTATAAGCTTGTTTACCCCCATTAGCGGGTTGTGCTGATCCGTCTTTATAAATTATACATTTGTACTGTTCTAGAGGCAGAATCTCAGTAGGCAGAGGACATTCTTATTCGTATTGTAGAAATTCTTGTGTTTTCAAATAGGGGTCAAAAACGTATTCAACATCTTTTGCAGCAAGAGAATTGACCCATTGTATCCATCTCTGATGTAAAGCCTTTGCATTTGGAATGCTCGCTTTTGTCACTGCCTCTAAGGCAGGTACAGGAGTAACGACCAATTTGCGCTTACCCTGTGCGAGGGCTCTCTTTTGCTACTGCAGCTTGAACTGCTTTCAGAATTTTTTCTGTAGAAGTGAATTTCATTTCTGCTTGTGTGTATACGTGCGATTTATAAGCAATAGGTACTTTTTCTCCTTCATTAAAGGTTAAGTACGTTAATCCGCATCTTCCTGGAATGATTTGGATCACTAGGTTGCGCATGTTTGTAAATGTGTTGTCGCTAACATGTCTGTTTGCACTGAACGCAAAATGTCTGTGTTTATGAGTCCAATTGATTGTTTTGAATTCAGATTTGATTAATTCGTAGAGAGGTTTAACCCTTTCTGCGTAATTTAGAATGTAAGTTCTTCCGAAATTTAGGAAACCTAAAGTTGACTAAGTTTTTCAGCGTTTTTGGAGGTTGGAGCAGCACACATTTCTCTAGAAAGTTTGCTGCCAGGCTTTTGCCATCACTTGATAATTCATATCCTAGAAACAGGATGCTGGGGTAGGCAATTCGTGATTTTTTAAAATTGAATTTATACCCCTAAGAGTCGAAGCCCAATACTATGGTGTTCACCCTTTTCAAGCGCCTATCCAAGCCATCCTCTGTTAGAATGATGTCATCGACATATGATAATGCTTCATCTTCATACATTTGTAGTAACTCTGTTACTCTTGCTGAAAATAACCCTGGACTATTCTTGAATCCCTGGGGGAAACAACAGAATTGACACTGTGTCCCCATGATTGAGAAAGGGGTTCAATACCTACTTTCCGGTGAAATGTTTTGACAGAATAAACCGTTAGAAATATCTAATGCGGTTTTTATAATTTTTACGCACAATGTTATTCATTAGTGCTGCACTGTGTGCATTTTGTACTGCAAAAGTTTTGCAACAGGAGTTCAAATGTCTGTATTCCAAAACTAGACGATATGTACTGTCGGGTTTGGAGACAGGAAACAAAGGATTGTTCATTGACGAGGTGCATGTTTCAATCACCCCTTGGTATTCAAGTTGATCTAACATCTCCCTGACCTGTTCTTTAGCTTCTTGCTTAACTGGGTACTGCCTTTGTGCAGTTGGTTGAGTTTTTAACTGGATTTTATGTTGAGGAGAATCATCATCCCATCCTACTTGATTTTTATATAATGCAGGAGTCTGGGCTACTGCCCATTTCCTGGCATAGGTGTATTTTCTATGAATTGGAATATGATTGGAGAAGGCTTGCATAATGATTTCCTCACCATGTGGGAACTCCCTGACAAATTCAGGTGCCCAGTCTTGTTCAGCTAGAAGAATGTCATAAGCCTTAGAGAGCTTCTCCCAAAAGAGTGCTCTTATTTTTCTAGTTATATCCCCCTCCATCTGGAGTATCATTTCATATAACCTGTGTGGGACACTAACCCTGGTATCAGCAGTTTCAACTTGGATGTTCACATTCAAGTCCAATGTCTCCAGATGATTCTTCAAGATCTTGCGAGCTACGGTCACTTCTGCTGCGCTGTCCAACATTGTCTGAGCTCACTCCCTGTTCTTGAGTTGTGTCCTCAAGATCCTCAGCATGTCTGATTTTTAGACCTGCTACCTTCTTTTTGGTGAATTGAGTTTGCCTATTTTTTGGAACGAGTTGAACGGCTTTGGACTTCACGTGTTCTTCCTTTTGTTCTGACCGTCCTCTTCTTTTGGATTTCTATGATGAAGTCTGAAAGGTACGAGAGGAACGTGTATCAGTATCTTGATATCTATTAGGTTTTCTCAAATTATCCCTATTCCTGAGGTTATACCTCCTTTCAGAGGGCTCCTTTTGAGGAGACCTACCTCGGGATTGAGAACGCTTCCCTTTAGAAGTTTGTTTAGTGTTCTCCCACTTCTTTTTAGGAAGAGTGAGAGTGTTTTTAATAAAGATCTTTTTAGGACTTTCAGTCAGCTGGGGTTTCACTGGTTTACCACCCACACTGTTCCTTCCTAGTTCTTCATAGGATTTTTCGATTATTCTGGCCAGTTCGTATGGTTGCTCAGTTACATCAAATTCTCTTAGCTTTCGGTGGATCGCCACTGATGCTGCTTCACCTTTAATATTAGCTAATATTATTGTTGAGACCTGTTTGAAATCTTTCAGTAATTTCATACCTAGATTTAAAGCAGGCTCTGCCCCGTATTCATTTTGAATCTGTTTCCGGACATCTGGTATTAACGCCAAAGACGGAACACCATGTGTTTTGGTGTAGATTGCAGCAAAGACTGTACCCTAAGTGTCACAGTCCTCCAGGTATGGTGCGATCCCCATTGGTAAACATATTGTTAAAATACTGTGTTTCTTATTAGGGGTAGTATCAGGAAATACTGCCTCAATTTGAACAATTATTTGAGCTATCCAGAATGGAATTTGTTCCCTTTTTGCGGGTAATTTACCAATGACTGATTGTATGGTCTGTGGTGTGATTTTATTTGTGTTCCCCTGGTAAGGGGTGTGTTGTGGAATCCTTATAGGAGGTTGGACTGTTAGAATCCGCATGACATATTGAACCAATTGTCTATATATTTTTATTAGTTGTTTTAGTTGAACTAATAGTTCCGCATCTGACATTTCTTCAATGGCAGGATGTGGTGTTTAGCTGGCTAATCCACCCATGTTGCTCCTGATCTACCTAGTGGACCGAGCCTGGTAATGTCAATATCCTCGAAAGGAATGTATTCCGTTAGAGGTTCCTCTTCTTTGTAGAAGTGAAACACATGTGGTAGTGTATTGCTTCAGGAAAGATAATCCATGAATAGAATACCTCTGCCTGACGATATTCATGTGCCTCTATCACAAAATTACCCTACCACCTCTTGATGATAGGGCATTTGTTATAAGTTTTATAGTGATGGCTTTCCTCAAATTTTCTATGATGATGATAGCATACGCATCAGTCTCTTGGAAACCTGTAACGTCAAAGCCTACTACGGCATTATTGCCTGTAGCTTCACTTTTCCCGGTGTTGCTATCTGGCATTTTGTTGACTGAAAATTTGTGGAGCAAGTTTCAAGGAAACAAAGATAAGGTGCACAATATTTCGGAACATTCTATCCTTCAACGTTGAACAAACCAAAAAACCAATACATAGGATTTTCGTCCTACTCAGTTATGGGGGATATTTTATCCTTTTACCCACTTCAGATTTCTATTTGAGTATTTTGCGGGAAAAGGGGGTCTCTGAGAAAAGCACGACTGAGTTACTTTAGGATCAAGCATTAAATTAGGGCCTTACCAAACGTTGGGCGCCATGTAGTGTAGTTCCTATATTCCCAATAGGCTCTGCGCATTGGAAAAATATATCCTATATATTAGACGTAGGACTGAGGTCGACTAGGTCTCTATCGAATATAATAAATTTAATAGTGAATGCCAGCTAGCTCAGAGGTCACTAGAAACTTTCTCGAATTCACAAGAAGGGATTAGATTCTGACAACCACATAAACATAACAACTTTGTTTCCCAAGAATCTGAAATATATCTCTAGAGTCGTGGAAACAACAGAAAAGTATTTCACTCAGTCAATCATGCATGATTCGTTTCTACAGAGTTGCAAAGAAACAGAGAGACAGGCGTTTTCAATAAAAAGGTTTATTGAACAGTCTTCTTTCTCATGTAAGAGAAGTGAGTGGCTACAATCGTTATGCAGACTGCAAAGTATAATGCGCACAGCAAGAACAGTATTATAAAATAATACTGTAAAAGCATTGTATGGTTTCTAAGCCATATAACAATACATACATAAATAACATTGACTAAAAAACTCAACTGGTGTTTTCTAAAATACGCCTACCCCAAAGTACCTAACCTAAGTCTAGTACGCGGGAAGAAGTAAGTGTTGTGTAGCATAGGTTTAGTATTCTTTGCCAAGAATCTATTCAAGATTTCTCTAGGTTCTAGTCAGCTCCATACCTTAGTTAGAATGAAGGAGGTCTGGTATCTCTGTCTCGGGACTCGATTTCTCAACACCCCACAAGGGGATCTTGGAAACACTAGAGCTGGATTCTCGGCGAGAGAAAGGCAGCCTCTTGATCAGTGCGTCAGCTAGAGGGTCGGCTTCCATCGGCACTTGCTGTAGCGAGCTGCATCGGGCAAGTATATAGTCGAAGTGCTCCGAACCACCGTGTCTTACTAGAGCAAGTGAAGGTATATTTATACCGTGAATGTGTCTAGGAATGCCATAGTTTGACGTAAAGTCGGGCATAATAAAGTCAGGAAAGAACGCCTAGGGAATAATAGTCGTTCTTGTCAAAGTACATGAGTTCTTGGACAAATCAATATTCAAGGAAGGGGAAGTTCCCTAACTTCATAAGCCGATTTTCCAAGAAATCGTTGTGACGTTTGGTACGGGTGGAAGTAGCCATGCCTATATTTGGTCTGCATGGACTATGTCTAAATAGGGGCTTGATTTCTATGCCTATATTAGGGCAATGTGAATTGTACCTATATAAGGGCATGAATCGGGAAAATTCACTCGGAGCCTCAAACGCCACACAACAAAAGTAAAAAAACACATTTCACCCAGGTCCCAGTGACTTAATTGGGTCAACCCTCCTTTTTGATACCCAGGTCCCAGTGACTTAATTCGGTCAACCCTCCTTTTTGATACCCAGGTCCCAGTGACTTAATTGGGTCAACCCTCCTTTTTGACACCCAAGTCCCAGTGACTTAATTGGGTCAACCCTCCTTTTTGATACCCAGGTCCCAGTGACTTAATTGGGTCAACCCTCCTTTTTGATACCCAGGTCCCAGTGACTTAATTGGGTCAACCCTCCTTTTTGATACTATACATTTCAGTCTCAGCATCAGCCTAACATGTGGTAATCTTGAGCAATTTACACATTTTATGACCCATTCACTGTCAAGCACAGCATACGATCTTTTCACAGGAAAGTGCCAGGCACATTGTAACACAATTTAATAATGCTTGGTTTTTACTTTGATGTGTAAAGCATATGTCTTTATGACATTTGAGGCAATGTGTTTTGGAAAGCAGGAGATGTTTAAGGGCACTTTTTATGAAAGCCTTTGTGTTTATGTTAGGCTACACAATAATGATGTGTTATATCTGCAACTGTGCCTTTTTCGGAACACATATAATATTCAATATAAACAATTTCCTCAACTGTCCTTGCAGGCACTAGCGATATGATTTGAATGGTGCAGCAGGTTCAGTGGCACAGGGGCCAAAAGCTCCAGGAAACCCTCTGAACACCGAATATTTCTATATTTTAATGCCGAACAAGCAGGCAAGTGTAATTATCTTGCAGGCACTAGGGTCATGATTTGAATGGTGCAGCCGGTGCAGTGGCACGAGAGCTAAAAGCTCTGGGAAACCCACTGTACACTGACTATTGCTTTATTTTACTACTAAACAAGCAGTCACAAGAGCAATGACATTGCAGGCACTAGGGCCATGATGTGAATGGTGCAGCAGGTGCAGTGGCACAGGTGTCAAAACTATAGGAAACCCATTGACCACTGATTGTTGCTATATTTTACTACTAAACAAGTAGTCACAAGTGCAATGACCTTGCAAGCACTAGGGTCATGACTGGTGCAGCATGTTGGAGGGGCACGGGGGCCAAAAGGTTGCAAAAGATGCAGTGGCAGAGGGGCCAAAGCTCTAGGAAACCCGCTTAACACTGATTATTGCTATATTTTAGTACTAAACAAGCAGTGAAGGCTAGTACCTTGCAGTCGTTGGGGTCAATAATTGAATGGTGCAGCAGGTGCAGTGGCACAGGGGCCAAAAGGTCTAGGAAACCCATTGAACACTGATTTTTGTTATATGTTGATCCTAAATAGGCAGTCACAAGTATAGTTACCTTACAGGCGCTAGGTTAATGATTTGAATGGTGCAGGAGGTGCAGTGGCACAGGTGCCAAAAGCTCTAGGAAACCCACTGCACTCCAGTTATTGCTATATGTGACTAATAAACAAGCAGTTACAAGTGCAGTTACCTTGCAGGCACTAGGGTCATGATTTGAATGGTGCAGCAGGTGCAGTGGCACAGGGGCCAAAGGCTTCAGGAAACCCACTGAACACCGATATTTGCTATATTTTTTCTACTAAACAGGCAATCAAGTGAAACTACCTTGCAGGCACCATGAACATTATTTGAATGGCGCTGCAGGTGCAGTGGCACAGGGGCAAAAGGTCTAGGAAACCTACTGAATACCGATTGTACTGCTATCCCCATCTTTGAACCAGCTCTGGCAGATATCTTCCCGTCCTTACCAACTCTCTGCCATCCCAGTGCTCTCTGTGGTGCAGTGCGAACACAGCCTCCTCCACTGCTGCCACCGTACTTCTTGACCCTTACTTTATCCCCTCACTAGCAGCCTCCCTCACTAGCAGCCTCCCTCACAGGCTTCCTCCTCACCTAGGACACTAGAACACCTTAAACATGTACATACCACCTTTTTCCACTGTATGGGCAGCTTTTATACAAATCATTCAAAAGTTCTATAAAGTATTCACAGCTTTATATTAGCACCAGTTATGTTGCACAAAGACACACAGGATATTGAGCCGACCCCAGACTTAAACCTAGTTCCCAAATTCAGCAGTTCTTTCCAATATTTCACATCTTTATTATAGTCTTCCCCAACATGTACAAAAAACTCTGTCCGACAATAGGTTTTGCATAGGCAAAACCTAATGGCTTTGCCAATGCTTGTTCTTCATGATTACATTTAAAAAGATCCTGAAATACATACCTTCAGGATGGGCGCTGTACAAAACCTTCTCCACTATTTGATTTTAATAAAATGTTGTCAATGTAGAATAGCAATCCAGGTCATCCAAAGAGTGCACATAACTGATTTGCCTCTTAGATCACTATTGGCATTGTCAGGGTGGGTGAAAGCATAAACATTTCAAAATTCATGTTTGAAAACTATTCCTTAAAAAAGAATACTTGCACTGATTGAGTCTTATGACCTACAATTTAGATGAAAGAGTTCTGCATGCGAATAAAATACATGTCTGAAAATGTTTTCAGAGACTTTTCCATATTTTAGATGTTTGTTGCACAATGTCTTTAAAAATGAAGGTGGCCCAAAAGTTAACAGTGCAGGACACTTTAGTTACCCATGTTGATTAACTTGTAAATAAATGCTTGCCCATTTTGACCAAGGGGTAAGCATGAGCGAATTTTGCGGATCTCGCGTTCGCGAATTTTGCGGATTTGCGGATTCGCAATCCGCAAAATCCGCGAATTCCCGCGAATTTGCGGATTTTTTTTTTTTTTGTGTTCGCCCGTGTTTCTGCCAGTTCGCGAGGGTTTTTACAATTTCGCAATTTGCGAACTTACCTGTCGGGTCGCAAGTTTTGCGAACTTGTTGTTTCTACGTGTCCAGCCTGTTTGGGACACTCTTCTTCATCACTGCCACTCTCTGTCACCACTGCCACTCTCTGACTACTCATGCCACCCTCTGGCCCACCCATGCCACCCTCTGTTTCATCACCACACCCTCTGGTTGTCCAGTGTACATTATTTTCGGCAAAGCAAAGCACACCTTCCCTGCCTCAAGTGACCTGAATTAATTTGGGGCTGATTAATGTGTCACAGAATATTTTTTTAGCTGGCACCTGCTTCCTTAGTGCGCCCTGATTAGTGATCTTTTGCACTTGCTAAGTGCTTTCATTGTTGCAAAATTAGTTACAACACCTGCCCTGCCCCAACTGACAATAATGAATTAGGGGCTGATTAATGGATTTTAACTTCCAGCCTGGCTCCTGCTTGTCTCCCTTAGCTGTAATTCAGGACCTTTGTGGCATATGTGTAACTATTCTGAGGTTCAGAGCAGGGTCACATAATAGTTTCAACTGGCAACTGAACTCTGGAGGGGCCCCTCAGGAAGCACTACAGGAAATGGCTACTAATGATGAGCCTGAACTTTTGAACCTGGTAAGTAGTTACTTTCAGTTTTGCTAAGATCGTATTTCTGCAATTTTGCACTTATTCGCGGGGCGCGAACTCACGCGAACAGTGCGAGCAGTGCGAGCAAAATCCGCTGCTCGCGGATTTGCGGATTTTGCGGGAGATTCGCGAATCTCGCGGATTGCGGATTTCCCGAAAATCCGCAAAATCCGCGAGCGGAACGGATTTTCCGCCCATGCCTACCAAGGGGTCGCATGCAAAGTTCAGGAGTGTGCGTGCGGCCCCCAGCCTATAGATCTACAGGGACGTTATAATTATGGCTCCCTGTTTTCCATTTTTATTGATTTTTACAGATAAATACAAACAGAAAACCATTTATTTTTTGTCTATATTTATTTTTAGAGTCAATAATTTTTATTATGCCGCAAAGCATTTTGGTACACAGCCCAGCTGCCTACATCAACTTGCCGGAAGGGCGTATTCGCATAACAGTGACACAGCATCTGGGCCTTCGGCCGGGGAGCCCCATTGCGCCAGGAGGACCTGTCTTGCAGCCAATGAAGCCAAAGCTAGCTGCCTGTCCCTCAGCGAATGCAAGGGAAAGAACTTAGGATGGGGAAGCCCCAACAGCACATGCTCAGGCATCCGGGAGAATGTAATCTGAAATGCAGCGTCCAACTCATCTAATACTATGTTCCAATACCGCCCCAGCTTCGGGCAACTTCACAACAAGTGCACCAATGTCCCCGAAAGCCCACACCCCCGCCAGCAGAGGCCTGACTTCGTGACATCTCATGCTGTGACGCCGCTGAGGTATAGTACGAATAGGCCGCTACTTTATATGCCGACTCTGTACCCTCAGTGTTAGAGGCTGCTCCGTTTCGCAGTGGACTTGCGCTTTCGTACACTGCTTCTGCGGATGGCGTATAATCATCGCATATAGCTCCGAGATGAGCCTCCGGTCATACTTCTTGCAGACCAACCACCTTTCAAACGCTGTCAGGGGCCGAGACAAAAGGGCAACGTTGGCTGGTTGGGTCACCCAATGTGCCACCTGTGAATAATGGAAAGCGTCAGCCCTCGGTAGCTGGAAGAATTCTGCACATAACCGACTAAACAGAATCAGACCATCCAGATCAAAGACGGAACCCACCCTCCTACAGCCTTCCTCTCGCCAGCGATGGAAGACTGGGGATGCTGTCCCGGCGGAAAGTCCGGGTTATCCACAATAGGGGTCATTGGGGAGAGGAAGGTAGTCCACCCCTTACGCTGCACAAGTTGGTCCCATGCCTTTAGGGTCGGGGAAGTCACCTGGGAGGAATACAGACCCCATGCCCTACGCTTGCGCGGCAACCACAACTCCCGCCATATGTTAGAACCCGCCACCGTTTGGGCCATAAAGTTTCACTGCTTACTAGACAGTAGCATATTCCATTATACGATGTACCTACGACAGGACTCTTAAAAGTACACCGTCAATAGGGGGAAGACTAGCCCACCTGCCGCTTTTGGGGTAGTAGCTATGGATAACGCTAGTCGTAGCCTTTAATTGTTCCATAAGAACCTATTGAGGAGCCCCTGAAGCTTCCGCACAGTACCCGGTGGGGGGCTCAAAGGTAGCATTTGAAAGAGGTACAATATACGGGGAAGTACAGTCATTTTTATCGCAGCCAGCCTCCAATACCAGGCCAAATTGAGACGGGACCAGTCCGAAAGGGCTTTGGTGACATGATCAACAAGCAAGGCATAATTTAGGGACACTGTTTTAGCAATAGATGGGGCCAATCGGACACCCAGGTATGTAATGTCTGAGTGTACCCACTGGAAGGTGAAGTCCTGCCTCAAGTCCAGTACTTCTGCCTCAGGGACGGAAATATAAGGAATTTGTGATTTTGAAAAGTGAACTTTAAATCCTGCTACATTCTGGAATTCGAAGGGTTCCGTTGATAGACACCGCAGAGAGGAGTGAGGGTGGGTTAATGCTAGGATGATATCGTCTGCATACAGACTAATCTTATGAGTATCTGCCCTGAATTTGATCCCGGAGATACCGATATTAGACTGAACGCACTGGGCAAAGGGCTCCATATAGAGCGCAAAGAGCAACGGGGAAAGGGGACATCCCTGTCGCGTTTCCCTAGTGATTGGTAAAAGAGCATATCTACAGCCAATTATACGCACTGCTGCTTTAGGGACCGCATAGAGGCACTGTACCCATCGTAGCAAAATTGTCCCCCACCCCGAAAGCCCTCAGCACAGCCACCCCGACCGCCATCTTGGGTGGGGGCCAAGGCTGGGAGCAGTTCAGGCGCCATCTTGGTGAGGGCAAGGGACGCAGGAGGCGGACCTCCGCTCGGCAGAATACCAGATAAGGATGGAGATTCAAACGCGCAGCGGTTACGTGCAGCGGGCGCGTCGTAGGCGCGCCGGAGGTGCGCCAGAGGTAAGCCCGTTTGCGCCCGTTCGCGCAACGGGCGCGCTTAGGGCCACCTCCCCTGGTTCATCGCACTCCCCTTGCCTAGTCTATTCTAGGGCTGCCCCTGACACGGAGGACTACTACTCCAGGCCCCTCTCAATCTCTGTCTTGTGGATTTCTTAATGTTCGGTCGCTCTGCAAGCACCATACAGAGATCGCTTTCCTGATTGAATCCTCAGGGTTGGATCTGCTGTTTCTAACAGAAACCTGGACTCAGGAGGACTGCCTAGTTGAACTGGGACTGGCCTGCCCCCCAGGTTTTAAAATCATTCACACCCCTCGACTGAAGAACAGAGGTGGTGGAATTGGTATTATCTATAGAGAGTCGTTGGGTCTTTTCCAACTTAAAATCAGTGAGGTTCGGGCTTCGAACTGATGGGTTTCTCCATCAAAGACCTGGAGAGAACACTCCTCGCAGGGGTGTTATGTTATCGCCCACCGGGCTCGGTTCCCTCTATATCAGACTTCCTTGATCTGATATACGACCTATCGAATACTTACTCTAAGTTGTTGGTCCTGTGGGACTTCAACTTATGGCAGGGCGGCCCACTGGATGGAGCGTTCACAACACTTTGCCAAGCTTTTGGTGATATTCAGCTGCAGCAATTGGATGGCGCTGCTACCCATAGTGGAGGTCACGTCCTGGACCTGATTTTCGCGGGCGCTCAATCAGTAGTGGTCAATGATATCCTACGCCAATGCTGGAGCGATCACGCATTGGTGGCGTTCTCCCTTTGCATAGGGGTTTGTCCCTCTGAAGCTGCCGGGGTAGGATTATCGAAACTAGGTAGACCTTGGTCCCGACTTTTCAGGTCATCTTCACTGCCTTCCTTACTACCAGACAACTTTTGTCTGAGCAACTCGGTGGAGGAAAGCTACCTCTCCTTGTGTCGGTCTATTACTGACTCGCTAGATGAGCTGGTGCCTCTTTGCAGGTCTCGAGGGAGAGTGAATCGTGCTTCCCCCTGGTACACGGAAGAGCTACGACAGCTAAAGCTGAGCTGTAAACGCGCTGAGAGAGCCTGGAGGAAGCAGTACTCATCATCGGCTAAGGCATTGTTCAGGCTCGCATTGCAGGGCTACAAGGCGCAGATTAAGTTGGCAAAGGCGGCCTTTCTGGAATCCACCTTGAATAAGGCGCCTAATAAATCTCAAGCCCTGTTCAAAATTGTCAGGGACTTGTCCCACCCAGTGTTCGTAGCCAATACGGTCGTGGCGTCGCAAGCCCTGTGCGAGTCCCTGGCGGGTGCTTTTGAGGAGAAGACTGTTAAGATCTTAGAGGGCTTAAAAAACCCTCTGCCCGCTGCTCTCGGCTTGGGAGCTCCGGTTAGCCCGATCAGTCGACCCCGGCCAGTAGGGCTCTGCCCTGGCTCGGGAGCTCCGAACGGGTCACCCAGTCGACCCCAGCCGATTGCCGCAGCTCTCACTCAGGGTACTCTTGGCTTGGGAGCTCCGGCTGGTCCGCCCAGTCGACCCCAGACGGGTACGCTCGGCCCTAGTCTGGGAGCTCCGGATGGGCCACCCAGTCGACCCCAGCCGAGTGACCCAGTTTCTTGTGGTGGAGCTCCGGAGACTTCCTCCAGTCGACCCCAACTAAGACTGTTTCCTCGTCCCTCCTTTGAGGATTTTTGCAGCTTGGCACATACTGTAGCTTCGGGCTCTCCGCTCGACCCACTACCTCCCAAATTCTGGAAGGCCTTCCACGCAGAACTCTTTCAGCCTCTGCATTCCATCTGCCTTCAGTCTTTGGAGTTGGCATCGGTCCCTGAGTGCTGGAAGTTAGCAGTAGTGTCACCTCTGCTCAAGAAGCCCACGCTGGACCCGGCTTGCCTTTCTAACTATAGGCCAATCTCTCTGCTCCCATTTCCAATTAAGATCATGGAAAAATGGGTGACCCGCTCGCTCTCAGGCTTCCTGGAGAACATCGGTTGGTTTGATGAGGCACAGTTTGGCTTCCGCCCCGGGCACGGGACGGAGTCTGCCCTGGTAACCGTACTGGACAATCTTCGGTCGCGTGTCGACAGTGGTCAAGCAGCCTTTCTAGTGCTGCTCGACATGTCGGCCACGTTCGATACGGTTTGCCATCAGACCCTCATCAGGAGACTAGAGGAGTGTGGGGTCACAGAGAGCGCTAGAGATTGGCTGATATCTTATCTGGGTAGCCGGCAACAGCTGGTCTCGCTTCCTCCATTCAGCTCTGAGCCAAAGAAAGTTGGACAGGGGGTCCCACAGGGCTCGGCCATCAGTCCGATACTTTTTAACCTATATCTTCGCCCCTTAGTCCAGCTCATAAAATCTTTTGGTGTCTCGGCGTTCAATTATGCCGACGACACCCAGCTGGTCTTTTCTCTGGAGGGAAATAACGCGGTCCCGCTGGAGACATTTCATCGCTGTATGGCAGCCACAGCGGACTGGTTACGGGCCAACTCCCTCCAATTTAACAGCTCTAAGACGGAGGTGCTACATTGTTCCACAGACCGGATTCTGCGGGTTCGTCCAGAGAACTTTTGGCCTGCCACCTTTCCCGAGCCAGTAGCGGCGGCGGGGTCAGCTCGCAACTTGAGGGTGATCTTCGGCCCAAACTTACAGCTTGACCTGCACGTTAATAAAACCATCTCGACGTGCATGATGCTGTTACGCATGTTGTGTAAAGTTCTGCCCCTTCTCCCCGCCCAGGCCAGGCCAGAAGTAGTCCGCAGTACCATTCTAAGTCGCTTAGACTATTGCAATGCGCTACTTCTGGAGGCCCCAAAAAATCTGTTGGGGAAGTTACAACGCGTGCAGAACATGGCCGCCAAGTTGGCTCTTTCTCGTCCCAGGTCCAGCTCCTCCGATCTCGCGCTAAGAGACTTACATTGGCTTCCGGTTCATCTGCGAGTGCTGTATAAAGCTGCGTGCCTGGTGTTCAAGGCAGTACACCAACTGGGCCCAGTACGATTGCGGAATATGTTTTCCTGGTACTCTGCTTCGCGGCCCCTTCATTCCTCTTCGGCACAACTGCTGGTGGTCCTGAGGTTTCGCAGAGCTAGGATGGGTGGCCGCTCATTTAGTGTTGCAGTGGCCAAACTTTGGAACTCCCTGCCTATCTCTCTGAGAAGCCACAAGGACTACCTGCCGTTTAGGAAAGCGTTGAAAATGCATCTTTTCCCGAAAACTGTCTGAGCAGTAAGAAGTGTAATCGTCCAGAAGTTCAAAGCGCCAGGATGCCCTCTGGGTGACAGGTCTGTGCTCTACAAGTACACAAAATAAATAATAAGTAAATAAATAGAGAGCAAGAACGCCTGCGTCTGAGAGCGATGAACCAAATCCATGAGATGGAGCAACCGCTTAGTATTGTCCCCCTTGCCGAATTGGGATAAATCCCGCTTGATCTGGTTCAATCACTCCATCCATTAAGGGGCTAAGCCTCACAGCCAGCACTCCCGCAAATACTTTGGCGTCAATGTTGAGCAGCGAGATCGGCCTATACGAGCCACACTCTGCAGGGTCCTTCCCGGACTTGAGAATGAATGGGATTGCCGCCTCTGCCATGGACGGAGTCACTGCCCCCGTATCAAGAAAGGAATTAAAAAGATGGGTTCAAAGAGAAGCCAGCTCCACGCAATACATTTTATAAAATATGGCTCAGAAGCCATCTGGCCCAGGAGATTTAGCTGAATCTAAAGCTTCTACCAACTCCCAATAGAGGGGCGTAATGCCACACGAGGCAAGATACTCCGCTATTCCCCCAGAAGCCGCATCCTCCCTCCTATATAAGGTCTGATAGAACTGGCGAAAAGCGCCCAAAATGGCGGCATCAGTGGTTTGCTCAATTGCCTGAGGGTCCCTAATGGATTGGATAGTGGTTAATTGAGTGCGCGCCCGCAACTTGTGTGCAAGCATCCTACATCCTTTGTCCCCACGGAGGTAAAACTTGTTCCGCAAGCGCAATAAGGCATGAGCAGCCCCATCGAGGTCAAGGTGTTTTAGCATGCGCCTTTTCGTCTCCAACTCCCTCCAGACCCTCGGTGCCCCAGCCCTCTTATGGATCGCCTCCAAGCCACCAACCTCCTTCTCCAGCTCAGCGCGCTTCTCTTTGCTCATTCAAGAGTACGTTGCTGCAAGCACTATAAACTCTCCCCGCACCACCAGTTTCAAGGCCTCCCAGATCGCTGCTAGGGAAGTATCCCCACCTAAGTTTCTGCAAGGTAGTGAGTAATAGTGTCACGTATCTTCGCAA
Organism: Lissotriton vulgaris; assembly: GCF_964263255.1. Classification (NCBI taxonomy): domain Eukaryota; kingdom Metazoa; phylum Chordata; class Amphibia; order Caudata; family Salamandridae; genus Lissotriton; species Lissotriton vulgaris. Next base: position 575,570,666 of record NC_141699.1, read on the forward strand.
CCACCGAATCCGAGTGAAGCAATGGGTCGCGAAGGCGCCATCCAGCCGGTGGCAACCGAGCGCCGCAGGAAGTAAGTACCACAGAGATAAGTGCATGATCTGATAAGGAACGCAGCACAATGTCTGCTGCTGACATATGAGGCAAAAAGGAGGACGTGGCCAGGAAGTGGTCTAAACGTGCGTATGTATTATGGGCTGCCGAATAGTAAGTGTAGTCGCGCTACTGGGGATGCTGAACGCGCCATACATCATGCAACCCACCCTCTAAAAGCCACTGCTTCCCCCTTGTGACATCGCCCCTGCCTGAAGAGACCTCTACTCCGACCTGTCCATCCCTGCCTCCATTACAATATTCAGGTATCCACCACAAGAATCAAGGCATCCAGCGATGCCAACACCCGCGAGAGGGCCGCCTGCAAGAAGGGCTCCTGCTTAACATTTGGGGTGTAAATGGACCCTATTGTGAATTGCATCTCCCCCCATTGCATGCGAACAGCCAAAAATCTACCTTTAATGTCCACCACCTGGGAGTTAACTTTGCAATGCGCGCGCTAAACAGAATGGCCACCCCATGTTTCTTATTCGGACCAGAGGACCAAGGTTGGAGCAGCAAGCGCTTGTCTGCCATGCGCCGGTCGACCTTAGAGAGGAGGTGAGTCTCCTGCAATAGGCACACACCACTTTGCGCATTCTCCAGGAGGGAGAGGATAGCAATGCACTTCACTGGGCTATTTAGACCCCTAACATTGAGGCTCACTATCTTTAGGTCCCTACCCACCATATCAATGAAAGGAATGGGTAGCCGATGCACATCCTGTCACCAAAGCCCCTAATGTACCACATTGTCCCAACTGATCCCTGGATCCTCGCCCAATGCCCCCGAAAGCTGATGCAAAGCACCCAAAACAACCCCAGACCACAAACCCAAACCCCCCACCCCCACCCCAGTCACATGAAAGCCCAAAAGGACAAAGAGTGCAAAGCTCGCAAGAAAGAAGAAAAAACAACAGTCTGTTAAACAGGCCCCAATAGCAGGGGAACGTGACGCCATCATCTCATTCTCCCAGCTCCTGATACAGGACATAGGAGTTCCAAGGACATAGGAGTTCTACCACACTGCATCGGAGAAATGTCCGCCTCCGGCTCCAGCTACAGGCCCAGCTAGTGCTGTGCCGTTGGGCCTCAGGCAACCCTAGACGTGTCGGTGACCAAGGCCACAGAGGCCACTGCAGCCCCTCTCTCCAACAGACTTGCTGATAAGTCTGGTTTTGCAGCAGAAGAGGGCTTCCCGACATGCTGCCACTCCGCTGTACGCCTGCGCTGCCTGTTAGTCAACCTGCCTTTCCTAGGTGTGGAAGCAGGCCGCTCCAGTCCCAAGATGTCGAAGGCCAATTCCAATGAGCGAACCTGGACCAGCTTGCCCTTGAAATTAAAGATTAGCCGGAACAGGTGTCCCCACGAGTAGGGAATGGTCTGCTCCCTCAAGTGGTTGGTGATGGGCTTAAATTCCCCATGCTTGACAAGAGTGGAGGCCGCCAGGTCCTGGAAAAGCGCAGGGTGGTAGTTACAGAAGTGGAGGGGATTGAGATCACAGGCTTTCCGGAGGATCTGCTCCTTGAGCTGAAAATCATGGACACAGACCAATATGTCTGGGGGAGGGGCCCTGGTCCCACGCAGCAGACCAACACGGTGGACACGATCCAGTTGAATGTCCTGTACTTCCTCCTCGCCCAGAATCTGGCGGAAAAGTGCTCCCATGTATTAGCGCAGGTCATCCACCTCTCCTTTCCACAGCACTGACCTAATCCGGATATTGTTCCGCCAGGATCTATTCTCCAAATCCTCTGCATGTGCCTGAAGGTCCAGATTCTGCTCTGTGAGGTGAAGCACGTCCTGTTGGAGTTGATGGATGTCCTTCGCTGTTCCTAGGTCATGCTCCTCAAGAGTCGCAACCCGCTACCCCACAGCCTCCACATCACGCCTCATCTCGTGCTGGTCTGATGAAAGTTGTGAGCGGAGCTCTGAAAAGTCCTCCTTGATGGCAGAGAACAGTTCCAGCATGAAGGCCTTGGTCGCCGGAGCCTCACTATTGCCAGAGCGTGGGAATTTGGTTGACTGCCCAGCTCCTGTCTGAGGTACATCCTTCAGGGTTTTATCCTTTTGGTTTCTTGCCTTCGCCATCTTGCCCCTTGAGGGGGACCCGTGCCCAAATACGCAGAACTGGGACAAAGGCACAGCCAACGCTCAGGGGCCCAGCCACTTCCACGAGCTCACCCCCAGACACAAGCTCCGCTCCACAACCTATCTCCCAGGGGGGAGGGGTGGGGGAGAGCAGGATCACCCCGTGCCCAGGGCTCTGACAGTGTCCCAGCGGCCCGACCGTCAGCCCAGGCCGCTGCAGCTGCTCGTCAGGGTGATAGAGGTAGCACAGGCCAGGCAAGGTCAATATTCCTACCAAATCACAAGGCACCATCTGTGGGTAGGCCCCCTGTACCCCGCCGTACCAATCGTCTAGGTCCCAGTCCAACAGTAGGGGCGGGAGGCACACCACTGCAGGGCCCGATCAAGGGTAGGCCCCTAGCTCACCATCAGACACGGGGCGAATGCCTGTCACCCGCCCGCCTCAGTGATCCTCTGCAGCACCAGGGTTCCGGAGGTAGGACAGCCACGAGGCTCGTAGGCTTCACCCAGGCCCATGCACCAGGGCAGTCTCCCTCAAAGCCACGCAGAGCAAATGCCCCCCCACCGATATGCGGGCCGATAGCAGTCCAGCCCCCCCCCCCGGCTAGTCCCCACCCAGTCATGTGTGCAATGTCACAGTCTGCGGATGCCTGGGGGGGGAAAGCTGTCCGCCGATATCTAGGCCCACTTCGTGCCTCCAGCGCAATTGGCCTCTTCTAGCCAACAAGGCCCCCAGTACCTGGGTGCAAGGGGCAGCCTGGATCGGTAGCAAGAGGCTGCTCACACCCCTATCACCGGGGACCCTGCGCCTGCTCATCCTGCGTAAGCCCCGCACTGTCCGCCGGTCTGCGGACCGAGCTTCAGTGTTCCAGGGAGCCGCCCCCTCGCTCCTCACCTCTTTCAGCGTGGGCCGGAGCGTACAGGAAAGTCAGCCTCACTCGGGTCTTCTTGGCACGGGAGCACACGCCCGCCTCGCGGGGGTCTCAACCGCTGCCTCCTCGATGGGAGTCCGGACTGCTCTGGACATCCCAGCTCCTCTCCGCCTGGCCACGGCTCCACACCTCCGTGAGCACCGATCCAGGCTCAGCAGACGCCGCCCGCCTCCTCCGGCGCTTCTGGAACAGCGCCACACACCGCGCCGCTCGGATAGAGCCGGCAACGCTGAGCCGCCACCGAGGTGCCGCTCCCGCGAATACAGGACACTGCTCTTCTCCTGCCACAAGGCCCACCAGGCCCGAAGCCGGCCAGAGCCTCACCGCACTGCTTCGCTCCGTGCCTGCTTGGATCTCACAAATAGGGACCCCAATGGCATCAGGGCAGCTTAGGGACAAAGGGCGGCGCCGTAGCCAGCATCGATGGGCACTAGCCGGGACGATAAACAAGGCTAAATGTCTGACGGCGCCGGAGGGACAATGAAGCATGTCCTTCTCCGCCGCCATCTTGGCCACGCCCTCCCCTGTATTTATTTTTAAATGTGGATAACAACGGAAATCGGGTGCTTTTCGAGTGATTCTAAATACACTTTGGCTTGACTGCCAAGCCAATAATTGTTTGGATTGATAGGTAAGGGTGTTAAAAAAAAGAATTTTAGTAATAAGGCTTAAACAGCAGTAGATATGGACATGATAATGAAATGTGCATATTTTCATGTAAGTGCATTGGTGTATCTGCTGCGGGTGAATCCTGACAGGCATTTAGCATGACTGCATATTCATTGGTTAAATAAATGCAGAAATATACTAGTTTCAGCTTTATTTTTTCACAAAACCCATAATAAATATGGATAAATACAGATAAAGTTGACAAATAAAAATATGGATAAATACAGACTAAAATGTCCAAAAAATAAATACCATAAAACCGGGAGCCCTAGTTATAATATGGATTATACAGCAGTGCTGGCTTCAGAGCAGCATAGCTTGAAGTAAAAACAAAAATACACTATAAAGCAATCAATGCCGGCTTTGCCATACGCTTTTTTGCTTTACTTTCAGCCACATGCAAAATGGCTAAAAAACATTGCCAAAGCCAATAGATCTCGCATAGGCGACTTATTGGCTTTGCCAATGCTTGTTTGAAATTGTGTCTCATGCCACTATTGTCTCACCATAAAATGACAGATTTTCCCAAACTACAGATTGTGGTTAGGGGTTCCTGAGTGTCCCATCTTACACAGAATGTGGTTAGGGGTACCTCAGTGTCCCATCTTACACAAATATTCAGAGGCCTTGAGTTGAATTGTGGACCCCTGAAGGGTAGGGCCCCCCTGCACTGCAGGGACTGTGTAGACCTGTGTTACGCATTTGCATGATATGACTGGCTTTGTCCTAGCGTTATCAGCCTGTCAGAAAAATGGTTTTAGGTAGCTTCTCTACAGTAAAGACGGTAGAGGAAGCAGTGTTGCGGTGGTGTGTAGGGGTAAGTGGGTGTTCCATCGTGGCGAGTCTTTGTTGCTGGGAGATGGAGAAGCGATTAACTTTTGTATCATCATTTGCCCACATTTCTTGCTGGGTGGCTCACTGGTCTATAGACCCCCCCGGGCCGGCAGATTATTTTCTTAAAGCCTTGGAGAATGTCATCATTCCCCGTGCATTACGCTTCACCCATTATCTTTTCTTTGGGAATCTTAACAATCATCTGGACCGGGGAGATGCAGGGGATACCCGGGAATTTTTTGACTCACTGAGCCTTGCCCAGCTCACTCAATGGGTCAGTTCGCCCACATACCGTGGTAGTCATATCCTTTATCCAGTCTGCTCCAACATTCCCATTATCGTTGATGATCTCCTTCCATGCTTTGGTACGATCATTTCCTGACCTATGTTTTGGGCTATGGACAGTAAGGGGCAGATTTATGAGGCCCTTGCGCCTCTTTGCGCCGCAATTGCGTCACTTTATTTGACGCAACGGCGGCGCAAACAATGCACCCTATTTACAACATGACGCATCTAGGAGATGCGTCACGTTGTAAAGCCCTGCGCCATAAGGAGGTGTTCCTGCGTGGGGGGCGTTCCTGCGCAGGAATGCCTCCTGAAAGTGGCTGAGTGAAATCTATGAGATTTCACTCAGCCACTTTCAGGCCAATGCTGCGTCAAAACCCTGCGCCTGCTTGAAGCAAGCGTAGGTCTTGACGCAGCATTGTGAAGATGGGGCACCCCGAGCCTTGCTGGAGCTGCGTCGCGCTTGCGACGCAACTCCAGCAATGCGCCACTTTTCCGGCACAGATGCGTCACGCATCTGTGCCGTTTTTGCCCCATGGTGCGCCGCATTGTAAATGCGGTGCACCATGGGTGGCGGAGCTGTGGCGCACTGTGGCGCACATTAACTGGAGCATCCCTGGGGATGCGCCAGTTAACATAAATCTGCCCCTAAGTATTTACCTGGCCCATCCGACCAAGGTCGCACCTCCGCCAAAATTGACCCTAGGACTTTTAGCTATGCCCTGGCTGGGTTACGGCCAACTCTCCCTAAGGACCTGTAGGGGGCTCTTGCTAGCTTTTCCAGCTGGATTACGCAGGGGGGGTGGAGCACCTCTCTCCTGTGTCACTCCATAGGCGTTCCAGTGTCTCTCCCTCGAAACCATGGTTCTTGTCTGAGCTCAAAGCTCAGAAGCAACAATGCAAAAAATTGGAACGCTGTTGGCGACAAGACTACTGCCCGCAGGCTAAGTTGGCCCTTAGGAAAGCCCACACAGTCTACTATATCTCGATCTCCCATGCTAAAAGCCTTTACTATGCAGATTGCATAGCTCTGTCCAGCAATAACTCCAAGGAAATCTTTTCCATCATGCAGAGCTTTCTGTCTCCTAGAGCAGAGACTATCCTTCCTCGGCTGCTTTGTGTGAGAAACTTTAGAATTTTTTTGGGGGATAAGATTGGCACTCTCCAGGTGACTTTTAACACTGGTAATCACGCCGCAGCAGGAATTTTGCTGCTGGAAGTGCCACCTGTTATCTCGCAAACATCTCCTCCTCTGGCGGCCGTCACACCAGTTGATCTGCTAGACTCACTGATGGTCCTTAGGGCCTTGAAATCTGGCTCTCCATCCGACCCCTGTGCAGCTAGGCTGTTGGCGTTGGTCGCTGAGGCAGTCAATCCCGGGGTTAATAGGTTCATCAACCTGTCCCTCCTGGAGGCTTTAGTCACCACAGCTACAGCTACAGCCAAGATCCTGCCATTTTAAAAAAAAAACCCTCACTGGATCCGTTTATTCCAGTGAGCTATCGTCCCATCTCTCTTCTCCCTGGTGTGGGGAAAATCTGTGAAGAGGTAGTAAATAAACAGCTTACCGACATCGTCAAAGGCTCTGGGCTGCTCCATCTGGCTCAATCGGGGTTCAGAGCATCTTACAGCATTTGGCTCTCGTTGAAATCTCTGAAGCCATTCGGGAATGCTTGGATTCTGGTGGCAGGGTGACTTTGATTTTGTAGGACCTCTCTGCAGCATTTGATACTGTGCCTCATTCCCTGTTGCTGGCTCGCATTTCGGACTTCGGAATCTCAGGGTTGGCCTTGAAATGGTTGAAGTAATTCTTTGAGGGTAGAATGCAACAGGTTTGGCTCCCTACTTCCTCTTCCTCCCCTCAGATCGTGACCACAGGAGTGCCTCAAGGACATATATGTCACTCCCCTGATTCAGTTGGCTGAGGAGCTTGGAGTCAAAATCATTGCGTACGCTGATGATACACTAAAAACTGTCTGACAGCAGTCTTTCAATGGCTCTCCGCACAATTAAAATGCAACGAGGATAAATCAGAAATCCTCCTTTTTCGGAGTTTTCCCCCTCAGTTTAGGGGATCACTATGGCCAGCAGAATATCCCATGCCTGCCTCAGCGGGTCAATCCACTAAAAACCTTGGCATATGGTTTGATGAGAATCTGTACTTTACTTCTCAGATCAAGAAGTTTGCCGGGCCCTGCTTCGGTATACTAAAAAATTCTCCCGCTCCTCCCTAGGGCGGCAAAGGAAACGGTTACTTGTGCCCTGATACTCTCTCGCATTGATTATGCCAAAGCCTAGCTGGCTTATCTGCTGAATAGTTTGCAGGTAGTCCAGAATGCAGTGGCCAGGATTCTTCTTAACATCCCCTAAGAACCAGCGTAAGGCAACATCTGTGCAAACTCCACTGGCTTCCTGTTGCCGACAGAGTTAAGTTCAAAGCCCTTGTCCTGGCACATTCTGCTCTGTATGGACTTGGTCCAATCTATCTAAGGAAACGTGTCAGTTTCTATGTTCCTGCTAGACAGTTGCGTTTGGCTTCTCAGCTTCTTGCTCAGATACCTCGCTTCCGTCTTAAGAGAGTGGGTGGCAGCTCTCTTGCTTTTATGGCCGCTTCGGACTGGAATTCGCTTCCATTTGCCCTTCGTAGCACCCAGGACCCCATTATCTTCAAGAAAAGACTGAAAACGTTTCTTTTCATCTAGATCGGTCCTTGCTTGATGGAAACCCTTGCAATGCATATCCACAGAAACATAGGATATGCTTATTTATTTTAACTAGGCTTTTTTATTTCTGTATGTTATTATCCATTCCACTAATCAAACAAGAAGATACGTGTTGTAAAGTGGTTTCAATGTTACCAAAGAAGATAAACGGCCAAGTGACGCTACTTCCTGTGCTGTCACTCTAATGGCATTCCTTGATAGTAGATCCCAAGCTAATAACAGAGGCTTCCCATTTCTTATTGGGGCCCACAAAATCTTGGGACCCTGCTCTGGACCTGTGCCTGCCATTTGCTGGAGATTCTTTTTTAATTCAGCTAGTAACCTGTCAATGGTTTAAAGCAGACTAGAACCAGGGTAGGACTGGGGGAAAAACTGTCCTGGGTACCAAAAGAAAAATAGACTACATTTGTAAATCCAGCGGATCTGAACTTTTTTAGACAGACTGCCTGGGTGGTCTCTGAGGGGAGCGAAACCGCAGGTACTTGAACTTGCTATGAGCAAACCGCTCCACACTCAAACACAAAACCGGCCTGTACAGGGAAGTCTGAACCTGACTAGAACTAGATAACTGCAAGTGATAATATATTTGAATCATCACCCACACATTGGCGTAGCTGGGGGGGCGGGGGTTTGCCCCGGGCGACATAGTTTTTGGGGGCGGCGGGAGTCGTGTCTGCCGACCTACACCAACCCCCCCCCCCCGCGGCTCTTACCTGCACCAGGGCGGCAAACTTAATGGCCACCCTGGGTGACAGTGCGTCTAGCTACACCACTGCACCTACACCAAGATAAAAGCCCAGACTCACCCATTCTAATATGTATACCTATCTCCAGGTTTATGCAGGAGACGAATCATATTAAAACTACTCAAAATCACACAAACTCATCTGCAGAGATGCCACAAAAGTTATCACACACTGATTTAAACTCAGCAGCTTCCTAAATAAAAATCTGAGAATCTTCAAGCAGAGACCTCCTTTAATTGCATTACTTGTTCAAACCCTCTCCAAAGCACCGGGTTCTTTTAGTGTTTTGTCACAGCGACCTGGAACAGACTCTCAGGAGAACTCCGCTTAAATAATTACAATTTTACAACATTCAACAAAAAAGTCTCCGCTCCCCACCCATGACATCTTATTAGCAGGGGCACAGCTTCCATTGGTGCTTCATGTTATCATTCAAACAGCAGCCAGGGCACCCTTTTCCTTCATTGCACTACGATCCAAAACAGACGTGCGAAGCTACTGGTAAGCAGAGTCTGAAACCTCCCCTCTCCTAGGCACTGGAAGTAGGGGTGTGGCACTGGAAGTCATGGTGCCGGAGTAGCATCAACCCCCAAAATAGGCATCACAGAGGTGAATGAGCAATACAGATGCCTTCAATTTTGGATTTTATCTTATCACATTTGCTTTGCGCTCAAAGACAGAGGTTAAATGTCAAGATATGTCTTCTGACAAACTGCTGCTTATTCTTCTAACATGGTTTATTTTTCTTTCTCTGAAGTGAGAGGATTTTGTAAAGTGAACCATGTGACAATAATGCTAGTGTGCTGGGAGTGAGAAGGAAAGATTACAGGATGTCTATTTTTTTTCTAACAAACACAATTTAAATATCTGTAAATGAACCCTACAAATATTTCACAAATTAGCAGCAGTTGGGAGAGCACACATTGAGCACAATTTTTGTAATTTCTGAACAGTGATGGAAACAAAGATGTTAAGATGATCAAAACAAATCAAGACACTTTGCTTGGTGATGAACAGAAGATAAATATTCACTGAACCCCACACATTATCTATTGTTTTACTCTTAATGAATTTGTTTCATAAAATGGCATGTCAGTGCATACTTAGTAGCCATTTTGATGGAAAATGTGCTGTATGTAATTAACATTGTGTTACCACACCATGCTTTAGTAATATAGTAGCAACAGTGTGCCCCAAAATGCATCATCAGCTACATAACACCTCCTTACCACTCTCCTGCTTAATGGGTGTGGCTCACTTGCTACTCTTGGTGGCTTATTTATGAGACAGGGACATACTCCCCAAAAATATGTATATTGGAATTTACAGCCTGGACCCCGAAGACTTCTCACACTATGTCGCATGAATCTTCTACCTCTAAACGATCTAACTGCACACTGGTCCCCAAATCTGAGTAATGGAAAAATCTGTAACCTCTGCAATCTGAGTGTTCAGACCTTGGATCATGTCTTGTTTGCATGTGCCGCATTGACCTCGAGCAGCCGCCGTAAGCTACGACCAATGTTCTTACAAAATGGCGTCAAAAATGTAACTTCAGCACGCGATTTTCTATTTTGTCCAAAAAAATGAAGCAGTGTGTTTTAAACTTTTTTATTATTTTAAGGAGTTTATGTGTATATTTTAATCCTGTTTTCTGCGGCTGTTTGCACAAGAGGGAGATGCTGTGTTCTTTTTCCACCTTCTGTTCCGCTGCTAGCTTAAAGTCTCAGATAAAGTGAGATACTGGACTTCGTTTATACAAGCATTGCTGCTACTGTATTGCTTTCTGGTTAGGATAGGATATGCTTTATGAATTCTGTTTGCTGCTAAAATCAAATAGGCTGCTGAGGAGGAATTCTACATTTTTATCTAGTATTTTAAATTGTTGATATTTATTGCCCCCCCGTTCACTTTAGTTCTTTTTCAGGATACATCTTGCCATTTTATTCCGTTTACCGTTTGTGGAATGAGTGCTGCTATATTTACATTTTCTTGTATTAATTTGTATGCATTTTATGTGGACCTCATTTGAGTTCCAAATCTTAATAAATATTTGAATTTAATTGAATTGACAGGGACAGGCCAAGAATGCACCATATTTAAGGAAATATGAAGCATTCCTGCCTTTTCCCCTGCTTTGGTGCCCTTTTGGGAGTCTAGCGCCAATCTAGGCACCCTTGTACCATGGTGCTTGCATTGCATGCAGGATTGTTTTTTGTGCAGAAAAAGCCATCTTCCTGCACAGCAACAATCCTCAGAGGCATTTTCCTCTTTCTAAATGTGCTGGAAAATGCAGCACACATAGAAAGAGGAAGTAACAAGGAGAAATAAAGATATTGCTCCTCGTTATATCTCCCCTGAGAAACCACATCTTTTTGGCGCATTCCCAGGTCTACCAGTTCTGGTAAATCTGGGAATGCTCCAAAAAACATGGGTGTTGCATTGGAACACCCATGCAACGCCCATGGAATGACTTCCCATAGCAGAGTAAAGCAATGCAGCGATTTGTTCTGCGTTGCCTTACTGCAGATTTATGGAACCACTTAGGGCCATGCAAAGTGGCTTTGCATGGCTTCATAAATCACATGTAAGGTGTTCATCGCTCTTGCACCTCGGTATGTGGTTCAAGAGCGACAACAACTAGCTCCTAAGCAGGCCCCTTAGTCTTTCTGTGATGCTTTGATTTTGCACAATCTCTTTGACTTCAGTGCTGTAACATTGATGGCAGCCCATCTACTCTGAAAATTGTTCCAGCATCGTTGCTACCCTCAAAGTGATTTATTGGTCCAGTGGCTTTCTCATACCACTTTACATGTCCTTAGAATTTTGCCATTAATAATATTAAAATATAATTGAACTATAAAAGATCACACATTTCCGATGTACACAGACCACTGTCACATTGTAGTGTCTCTCTCTATCTTGGTAAAAGGTTCTACTACCAGTATGGCCAAGAAAGACACCTTAACCAGGGTTGCATAAATAAAGCTTTAGAGCTCCCGGTCCATCTCAACTCCAACCAGTGCACATCAGGTGATTCCAACAGAAGGCAACATTAGCTGCAATTTTCCCCTTTTAGTTAAGTGGCTGGGTTTTACAGCAGGAAAGGAAATCAGTGTTGCTGGGGTGAACTAAGGTGCCTCTAAGATAGTGTACTGTTGGCCTACTGGCACTGAAAAGAAGACATGGACACCGGTACTAATTGACATGTTTTTGGAAGCCCAGGACACAAGCTGGTCAGGATATTTTTTTACTATGAAATGTCACGGTGGATTGAACCAAAGTAACACTTTTCTCAAGGAGAGGACAGTTAACCCACATTCCAATAAATACTGTAAATACCCAACACTACATCCCTCCAAAAATGTCAAAGAGCTGTCCCTAGTATCCAACAACTAAACATACAAATTAGGGGGCATAATACAATGCACTTGCAGCACTTTTAAGCCACCAGAGCATCACTGTTGTGATGCTCAGGAGGTACAGTCTGCCAGCCTGAATTTGCAAAGCGACGCTAGGCCACCCTGTGTGGCTTTTTATGGCCATGAAAACATGGAGAAAGACAATGCCTTACTTTGTGTGGCAGGGGCGTTCCATGGGTGTTGATGTGGGTGTTCCCAAGCAACACCCATGGTTTTTAACACTGCCTGTTACAAATGGGGGCCTCTATTTGGCAGTGGTGTGCACCCTGTCCAAGTAGGGACCCTTCCTTCTAGTCAGGATAAGGAAGTTGCACACCCAAAATAACTCCTGCACACCCACTTGGTAGCTCTGCATGAGCAGTCAGGGTTATCTCTGAGGCAATGTGTAAAGTATTTGAACATAACACACAGTAACACAGTGAAAACACTAAAAACTGGCACCACACCAGTTTTAGAAAAATTGTCAAAATATTTATCTATGTAAAACAAGACCAAAACGATGAAAATCCAACCTACATGAATTAAGATGCTCATTTTGTAGAATCAGCTTAAAATACAGTTTCTCGAAGTCGATAGCTCCACCCGGGGCTATCATGGTGTCATGGACAACAAATCCAGCAGTTCAGGCAAACCACGAGGTTGCAGGCCAGCTATGGTCTCAAGAATACACACAAACAGTACCCTGGAAATGCCAGGTGTCATGGACCTTGCAATTTGATCCAAAGATGTGGTGCCACAGATGTTGGCAGGTATCAGCTCCTGAGGTTGGTGCAGAAGTCATCAGGCCCTTGAAGTCACACGCTTTGCAAATCAAACTCTGTGAGGTTAAAGTCAGGAGCGCTGGGGTAGGAGCGGCTGTGACGCGAAGCTTGGCAATGCAGTGCCCACAGGTCAAGGTACATGCAGAAGCTCCGTGATGGCATCTTGCATCATCAGTGAGACAGTGGCTGCAATGTGAAGCAGGGCTATGCAACATGCAGTGTCCACAGGTCATGGTGCAAGAAGTGGCGTGGCTTCTTTGCTGAAGCACTGTCGTCAGTAGACCCAAGGTTGTGACGTACAGTGGGCTGATGCACCGTGCGTTGCCGCCAGGTCATATTTCAAGCAGTGGCGATGGTTGATGATGCTGGAGTTGATGGTACTGACAGCGGTGGGCCAGGGCTGCAGTGGTGGACGGGGTAATGTTCTGTGTACCTCACAAGCAGCGCCCACAAGCCACGTGCAGGCAACAATGTCAATGTCACTGTGGAGTGTCATTGTCAGAGATAAAAGGGCTGTGATGCTAAGCGAGGTGGTGCGATGTGCAGTGCCCACAGGTCATCAGGCAGCAGCAGCGGCGGTGAGACCAGGGTTGCATTGTGAAGCAGGACAATGTTTCGTTCTGTGCCGTCAGACCATGATGCAGGCAGCAGGATCGGTGTCAGCGACGGGGAGGGCGTCGGAGACGGTGTCTGTGTTACTTATTCTTCTGTTGCAGCACTCACATGCAGTTCACACTGCAGGTAAGCAGGTTAAGTCGAAGTCTTTGATGTGCCTGAGACTTTGAACATGAGGCATTTAGACAGTAGGATCAAGAAAGCTCAGTCCAGTCTTTTCATTGCCCAAGACAGAAGCAACACACAGCAGGCCAACACAACAAAGCATGCATCACAGTGGTAGTCTCTCCTGACAGTGTATCTAGCTCTTCTTCTTGGCAGAGTCATTAGTCAAGAGTATCCTAACAATCTGAGGTTTTAAGTCCAGTACCTATACCCCTTTTGGCCTTTGAAATAGGTATTCTTCAAAGGATTGTCTTTGTAGTGCACACGTTCTTGTCCTGCCTCGTCTTGTCTCTAGACACACTCCAGGGGGGTGGACACAGCATTGTGAGGGGCCAAGCACAGCCCTATTCAGAGGTAAATGACAAGTCCTTCCACCACTCTAGAGCAGGAAGGCCCATCAGTCTGGTGATGGGCCATCAGGATATGCTGGACACAACTCAGCTCCCTCGTGTGACGGTCTAAAGTGAATGCACAAACAGGCCCCTGTCAGTCCACACCAGACATTGATCCTCCAGCAGGCACCCAAATGGTTAAAGTAAGAAAATGCCCACTTTCTAAAAGTGGCATTTTCAAACACACCACTTAAAAACCTTCTTCACTAAAACATGTCTTTTTTTATTATTTGTTCAGACACCCCAAACTCCAACTTCCTATCATCTTCCAAAGGGAAACTGCACTTGACAATGTGTTTCCAGGCAGACCCCATGTTAACCTATGGAAGAAATAGTCTTGCAATAGCGAAAAACAAAATGCACAGTATTACACAATCAGGACATGTAAAAACAAACCACTACATTTTTTTGTTTACATTTGTTTATTGGGTTTTTACATTTCTTATTGCTTCTTGACTTTGTACATCACTTCAATGCATTAAAACACAATCTTCTTTTTGTTCTGAATTTGTCAGCAATACTGTCTTGTGTTGGGATGAACTTGTCGCCGATGGGCGTATGTGAATTTTTTTGATGATGTGTAGTCTTCCCAATGTTATCATGCCTATTCTTGTCTAAATGTGTTCCCATCAAACTGTCAGAAGAGTTATGTCCGCCAACGCGAACTTGCAAACTTTCAACAGTTGGGATAAACTATGGGGAAAAGTGGGGGAGCTTTCGGACTAAGAGTCAATAGGACCGATAGTATTGATGGTACTGTTTCTTTTGTATGGTGTAGAGGTATGGTAGTACGTATGTTGAGGGAGGGTTGGGAGTGTGAACCTCATTTGTGAGGTGCTCTAGTACAATGTAGGGGAAGATTCCAGGTGTGAAGTCCACCCAGGGTTGGCTCTGGATTGGTGGGTCCTACTGCGGTGCTTCTGCATTGGAGCTAGCAGGAGATAACAGCGGGGTCTGGGGTTGGGAGTCTGCAGGTGTCTCTGGCGTTTTTTTTTCATGTGTGAATGTATGTAACAGTTGTGCCCATTCTAATGAGATAGGATGCTTACGGACTCCCTTTACCTCTTCCTCTCTGAGCACCTCTTCCTCTGCTTTTCCCCATTTTTTCATAGCTCCTATCCAGGCAGCTTCTGGGGGTCCTGTAGGGGCCCGCAGTGCATGGGTATTCCCCTTTTCGCTAATAGGATGGCAAGAGACATAAAGCGGCACTGCACTTTTTCGGTCTTCCACCTGCGGAAGATCCAGAGAGCACATGCTTCCCACGTGAACATAGTTGTGATGTTAGTCATTGCCCTGAGTGTCCGATGGACCCTGTCCCAGTAGTTTTGAATGGTAAGGCAGTCCCAAAACATGTGTTTGAAGTCTGCTTCGGAAGTTTGACATCAGTGTCTTGCAAAGTGTGTGTCTGGGTAGAAGTGATGGAGACGGTGTGGCGTGAGATAAGCTCTGTGTAGGATATTGAACTGTATGTTCTTAAACCGCACATTCCTGGGGACCTTTTTGAGGTATTCTAAGGCTTTATTTCATTCTTTGTCATTGACCACCCTATCTATTTCTGTTTCCCATTTTTAACTTAAGGGATGTAGGGAGGAGAGAGTTCCCGTATTGCTTTGTAGAGCCACGTGACCAAATGTCGGCCCACTCCCATGTGCAAAATAGTGTGTATCACTGGGTGTGTCGGGGGTTCCCCTTCGTTTGGATTCCAGTACCGGCAGCTGCAGTCTATGAGTTGTCTGTGAGTTAAAAATTGTCCAGGCGGGAGATCGTATTGTTCGGTCATCTGGGCATATGTTCTGAGTTGGCATTCCTCAAACAGGGATTCTACCTGCGTGACTGCCAGTTCAGTCCATACTTGGAGTGTGCCTGCGGTGTACTATTTCTCTTCTCTGAAGAAACCTTCCAGCGGGAGTGGGGTGAGTACGGGGGTCTACCCTTGGACATGCGATGTATTTTCATCATACATGTGCAGGCTATGGACACCTGTAGAGGCCAGATATGCATGGGCTTGGTGCCTGGTAGTAACAGCCTATGGATTGCTGGCAGTGGAATGTGGCGCTCCGTGGTGGTGGTCTCCCCTGTGTGGTGCCCCGCTGTCCAGTATGACAACCACTGTAGTTGGGCCGTCAGGAAGTATTCCTCGAATGATGTCACTCTCAGTCCCCCTCCAGTCGTGTGCAGGTATAATGTTGATAGCGCAACCCTGTGTCAACTCCCTCCCCAGGTCAGCTCGGTGAGTAGGGCGTCTAGTTCCTTAAAGAATGTACATGGTGGTATAACTGCGAGGTTAGCGGAATGGTAAAGTAGCCGAGGGACCATTATCATTATTGCCAGCTCCAACCGTCCTTTAGGAGTTTGGGGCAATGTTTTCCAGAATCCCACCGCCGATCGCATCCCTGCCAACGACTTACAGTGGTTCCCTTCATATAGGTCCTCGGGGGTATGGTACAATCTGACTTTAGATATCTGGGCGCCTCAGCTTTCCGTGTGAGTGGCTGAGTTCAGATCTGCACTTCGAATAGGGCAATGTGAGGGCTCAGCGGGTATATTGTGGATTTCTCCCAGTTCGCTTCAAGGCCTGAGGTGTCCGCAACGTCTCTGTGTGCCCCTCAGATAGATGTTAGGTCTTGAGTAGCATCACAAACATAAATTAAAAGGTCATCTGCGTACAAAGATATGCAAAATACTGTGCCTGCTAGTTGAATTTCCAACTCCTTGCCCTTCTGTCTCAGGCACATCGCCAGAGGCTCCACTGCTAAGGCGAACAAGAGAGGAGATAGCGGACTGCCCTGTCTAGTTCCCCTTACTACTGCAAACGCTGGAGAGATATATTTACTTATTCTGACTCAAGAGGTGAGGCCAGTGTAAAGGAACTTTGTGTATGCTACCAGGACAACTCCAATGTTAATTTTGCTGAGGACCTCGAATAAGTACAGCCATAGTAGCGTATCAAATGCCTTTTCAAGGTCTAATATTATGCACGCCACATTGGGGAACTGCATACTCATCCTGTCTTGTATGTGGAATAGTCTGCGTAAGTTTTGAAGTGTGTTACGCAGCGGGATGAAACCGCATTGGTTTGGGTCAAGTCAAGTCAAGTCGAGATTTATATAGCGCGCTACATACCCATAGCGTCTCAAGGCGCTTGAGGAGGGGGGGGGAGTTACTTGTCGAATATCCAAGTTTTAAGTTGTTTTCTGAATGCTATGTGGTTCTGAGTAAGGCGTAGGTGAGTGGGGAGAGAGTTCCAGGTTTTAACTGCCAGGTAGGAGAAGGATCTACCTCCCATGGTGGCTTTGTTGATGCGAGGTACAGTGGCCAGGGCTTGGTTGGAGGATCGCAGCTGACGGGAGGGGGTGTAGAAGGACAGTCGTGTGTTGAGGCATTCGGGTCCCAGTTCGTAAAGTGCTTTGTGTGCGTGGGTTAAGAGGCGGAAGGTAATCCTCTTATTTACGGGGAGCCAGTGGAGGTTTTTCAGGTGACCAGAGATGTGTTCTTTACGCGGGATGTCTAGTATGAGCCTGGCTGAAGCGTTCTGGATGCGTTGGAGTTTTTTCTGGACTTTTGCGGAGGTACCGGCGTAAAGGGTGTTTCCATAGTCCAGGCGGCTCGTGACCAGTGCGTGAGTGACCGTTTTTCTAGTTTCGGTGGGGATCCAGCGAAAAGTCTTTTTGAGCATGCGAAGAATGTTGAAGCAAGATGATGAGACGGTGTTGACTTGTCTGGTCATCGAGAGTGAGGAGTCCAGAATGACGCCCAGGTTTCGTGCGTGGTCCGTCGGGATGGGTGCTTTTCCAAGGGCCTCTGGCCACCAAGAGTCATCCCAGGCGGAGGGGGAGGTGCCTAAGATGAGGACTTTTGTTTTGTCCGAGTTAAGTTTCAGACGGCTGTGCTTCATCCATTCGGCTACTTCTTTCATTCCTTCGTGTAAGTTGTTTTTGGCGGTGATTGGGTCTTTGGTGAGTGAGAGGATCAGTTGAGTGTGTCAGCGCAAGAGATGATGTTGAGGTTGTGTTGGCGTGCGATGGTTGCGAGGGGGCTCATGTATACGTTGAAGAGGGTGGGGCTGAGTGAGGATCCTTGTGGCACGCCGCAGATGACTTCAGAGGCCTCTGACTTGAATGGAGGGAGCCGGACTCTCTGAGTTCTTCCGGTAAGGAATGAGGTGATCCATTCCAGTGCTTTTCCTTGGATTCCGATGTTTCTGAGGCGCTGTAATAGGGTGCTATGACAGACTGTGTCGAAGGCTGCGGAGAGGTCGAGGAGGATGAGCGCGACTGTGTCTCCGTTGTCCAGTAGAGTTCGAATGTCGTCTGTTGCTGCGATGAGTGCGGTCTCAGTGCTGTGCTTGGCACGGAATCCGGAATGTGAGGGGTCGAGGGATTTGTTGCTTTCGAGGAAGGCGGCGAGCTGGTTGTTGACAGCTTTCTCGATGACTTTGGCCGGGAAAGGAAGAAGCGAGATGGGGCGGTAGTTTTTGAGTTCGGTGGGGTCAGCTGTGGGTTTTTTCAGGAGGGCGCTGAGTTCTGCGTGTTTCCAGCTTTCCGGGAAGGTGGCGGAGTTGAGGGAGCAGTTAATGACGTCTCGGAGGTGTGGAGCTATGATGGAGTCTGCTTTGTTGAAGATGTGGTGTGGGCATGGGTCAGTTGGGGATCCTGAGTGGGTGGAGTTCATCAGGCGGATGGTGTCCTCAGTTGAGATTGGGTTCCAGTTGTTAAGGATGTTCAAGGGGGGTGAAGGTCCTGCAGTAGGTTGAGTGGGTTGGTCTCCGGGTCGGTTGTCGAAGCTGTTGTGAATGTCTGCGATTTTGTTGTGGAAGAAGGAAGCTAGGGAGTCGCATAGGGCTTGGGAGGGGGTGATGTCGTTGGAGTTGGCTGATGGGTTGGTAAATTCTTTGAGGATGTTGAATAATTCCTTGCTGTTGTGGGAGTTGTTATCTAGTCGGTCTTTGAAAGCGGCTTTCTTGGCAGACCGGATTAGTTGGTGGTGTATGCGGGTGGCGTTTTTGAAGGCGTCCTTGGTGCTGGTGTTTGGGTCTTTTTTCCAGGCCTTCTCGAGGGAGCGACAGAGTTTCTTGGATTTCTTAAGATCATCGTTGAACCAGGAGGCGTTTTTCCTGCCTAGCTTGGTTTGACGTTTTTTCAACGGTGCTAGGATGTCGGCGCTGTTGGATAGCCATTGGGTGAAGTTAGTGGCTGCCTGGTCGGGGTTTGAAGAGTGGACAGGAGGGTTTTGAAGGAGCGATGAGGAGATCTGGTCGACGGTGAGTTTGTTCCAGTTTCTACGCAGTGTGGGTTGAGGGTGGTTATGGATTGTGGTCTTATTGTAGATAAAGTGAACACAGCTGTGGTCAGTCCAATGAAGAGCTGTGGTGTGGCTGAAGGAGACATGTTTGCTGGAGGTGAAGATAGGGTTGAGTGTGTGACCTGCGATGTGGGGGAAGTGACAAGTTGATTGAGTCCGAGGTTGGCGAGGTTGTCCAGAAGGGTGGTGGCGCTGTTGTCATTGCTCTTTTCCAGGTGAAAATTGAGGTCTCCCAATAGGATGTAGTCCTCGGAGGAGAGGGCGTGTGGGGTAATGAAGTCAGTGATGTCGTTATTGAATTGTGCACAGGGTCCCGGGGGCCGGTAGAGGAGGGTGCCTCTGAGAGTGGTCTTGGGGTCGGTGTGGATCTGGAAGTGAAGGTGCTCGGCGCTGGCAAGGTTGACGTCTGAACTGGTTGAGATGCGGATGGAATTCTTATGGACGATGGCGATGCCTCCTCCTGTGTGCTTGACGCGGTCTTTACGGATGATTTTTGGATCAATGGTGTCAGAATTTGGGCAAATCTTTCTGCTAATATTTTGCCTAATATCTTGCAGTCTGCGCTGAGGAGGGTAATTGGTCTGTATGAAGAGGGGAGCCTGGGATCTCTATGTGGATTTGGGAATGTGACTATGATCGATTCCCAAAGGGAGCTTGGTAGTTCACCTCTATCTAGTGCGTCATTATACAAGACCATGTGCGGGGTCGATTGGGCTGAGAAAGTGCTATAATATTCAAGTGGAAAGTCATCCATTCCAGGAGCTTTGTTCCGAGCTTGCGCCTTAATCGCTTGGGTTATATCCGCGGGTTTAATCCTCTTCTCCAACGGTTTTTTATCCATTTGCGGGACTTGGGGCAGGTTTAATGAGTGTAGAAATCTAGTGGTTGCTTGAGGGTCGCTCTGTCTTGGGGCTTGATAAATGCTAGAATAATAGTTATGGAAGATATGCAAAATATCTGGTTTTGAGTGTCAGAGTATACCTAACTTGTCTCTTATCTCGGTTATTGGTTTCACCTCTGAGTCCTGTTTGGCAAGCCAGGCTAGGCGTGTCCCTCCTCTATTGCCCTCCCGGAGAACCCTGGAGGTGTATATCCTAAAATTATATTTACGGACGTCCCTCAGCACCCTTCCTAGATAATCTGAGTGTTGCACTTTTGGGAGTAGGGTGGTAGAGTATAAAAATCTATCTAGGCACACTAGTCGGTTATGCGGGATGGAGTGAAAAGAGTACAGTTTGGTGGTGGGGGTTCATGCTCTCCACACGTCTGTCAATGCCCAGTGTTTCACCCATTTATTGAAGAGTTCCATTTGTTTGTGCGCTGGTAAATGTGCGGGTGGTAGGTGGGATCTGTCTAGGTTAGTGTCCAAGCTGCAGTAGTAATTACTAATCACCGCCGAGTATCCACGGGGTGAGCATGTGATGGTCTATAGGCGTATACTGCATAACGCTTGCTCGCTGTGTGCACACCCCATACATTTAATGTCATGAATTTTATGTCAGTGTTAGGGATTCGCACTGTCATGGCAGCAGTTGCTTGTATAGAAGTCACTTATGCGCTGTTCTATCATGCCGTCAAGGCCCCTCCTGGTAGTATAGCCTACCTCCACGCACCTTATATCGTCCCGTCCATTTGCTCCTGTAGTGATTCTAAGGAGATGATCAAAAAGGGGGAACATTAAACCAAACTTTGGGAAACATTTCCAACTAATGGGACCTATTGCTCGAAGCAACAAGTCCAAACTGTACATCTTGTACTGTCTCTAGTTTGTTACTTGAGGGGGCGGCTAGCCTTCGTTGTTGGGGGTCAGTGCCGTAGCTGCCCGCTCCATGATGTAGAATTGTAAATGCCTGCTGATGTCTTTACCTCTTTTCCAACTACAGGACGTTCGGTTGTAGGTGTCGCTGTGGGATGTTCTGGGTACTGTTGCGGCTTATCCTCTTGTGCCATGCATGTGTTTTTGCAGACCAGATGGTGTGGTCTGGGGGGCCTCCCCTCCTTCAGTCTTCCCAACCTTGCCTGATTTCAGCGTGATTGTCACATCAGTGTATCAGTTGTTTGTGGGGTTCACTAGAAGTGGTGTGACCGAGCCATCTCAGGAGGTTTGTGCATCGCTGACTTCCTCTTCTGACGTGAAAAGGTGCGGGCCCCTGTCTCCATCTGAGATTTCCCCTATCTGTCGTGTCACTGCCGCTGCTTGCAGGGCTCTCCTGCGCTCCGCTGTTATTTGTTCCAGGTCGGGGGAGCTCTTGGTGTTGGAGACCGGCTGATGGCTCAGTTGCGTGAGAGTGATCCGTTTATGCTGCTGTCACCGCCAATTGGAGAGTCGTTGATTTTGTGTGTTTCTGCATTCAATCGGCTCTCCTAAGTGTTGTTCCACCCAGTTCCTCACCTCTGCCGGATCTGTAAAGAAGTTGGTAGTCCCTTCGTAAATGAACTTGAGGCGGTCTGGGAATAGGAGTGCAAATTGTATGTTTTTTTGACGTAGGGTGAGTTTTACAGTGAGGAACGTGGCTCGTTGTCTCTGAACTGCTTGGGAGTAGTCCAGGAACAGCATCACCTACTTCTCCTCGACTCTGAGTGTTCTCGCTTGCCTGGCTGCTCGTAGCACTGTATCTCTGTCTTGGTAATGAAGCAGTTTTAGCAAGAACGATCTGGGTGGAGATCCTGGTGGTAGCTTTCGGGTCGGAACCCTATGCACTCTCTCTACAGAGAAGTATGGCGTTAGGTCCTGCACTTGGGTGAACATTTTGATCCAGCCTTCCACGTTCCGCATAGGGTCAGCCCCCCCCACCCCTCCGGCAGATTTAGAACTCGGATGTTGCTCCAGAAGGGAGCGACCTTCTAGGTCATCTGTCTTGTGTTCTAGGAGTTTCACTTTGGTCTGTGGTTCTTATATGGCCTCCTGATGCGACTGGATTTGTTGTTCCATGGATTGTAGTGTTCTTTATCCCTGTTTGACTCTATCCGCCAATTTTCTATGATCATCCCGCAGTAGGCGGAGGTCTGTGGCTAATTCCCCAAATTTGCTCTCCATGGTCATACGGGAATGCTCTATTGCCGCTAAGACTTTGTCTAGCTTGGCGGACAGGGATTCCGAGTGTGGGGGCTCCCCCATCTGCTTCGGTTCTGAGGGTCCCAGGGAGGGCTGTCGCACTGCGGCTGGGGTTGGCATTGTGTCTGTTATCCGTCGTCACTCCATGTCGCTTCGGTCGTATGTTAATCCATTTCTGCATTTGTTTATGCAGTGACTTTGTGATTCTCTTTCAAGTGGCGACACGATCCGCCTCTCCCTTCTCGCCTTGTGGGTCTTTCTCTTTTTATGGTGTAGGGTCACCTTAGTGTGCGCTCAATTGTTGATGATAACGGCCGCTGGTGGTATCTGGGATTGTTTAGTATTGGCTTGTTAAGATTTCTTCCAGCGCTGCAGGGGTTTAGTTGTGCCAAACTTCAGGAATGTGGTGTCAGGGAGGGTATTATAATGGAGGTGAGGTTGAGGCTCTTCCCGTGGTCCCCCCTGTCTCCTGTCATGGAATTGCTCCTGAACATGCTCAGGGATCCCACCACGATGGGTGTTCGGCGCTTCAGTTCTTCTCTGCGCCCTGTATCTCCCGGTCGGGATCCGCCTGTCTGGGGCGACTAGTGGAGCCGCCTGCCTACTGTGGGTGTCCCTCTTCTGTGGCCCCTGTGCCCCTCCTTGGTTGATGCTGTTACGCTGCACTATCGAGGTCCCGAGATCATGTAGAGAGAATCAGGTTGACCTCTTCTCTCAGCTTCCGTGATGATGACCTCTGGGTCTGGCTCTGTCTTCGCACAGTCTAGGTGCCCGCTTCAGTGACAGTCGAGGGTTGCTGAGCCAGGAAGAGGGGAGACCGGGGTGGAAGTTGTGGTGTCTGTCCCCTCCTGTCTTGGCAGTGTCTTGGGGGGGGTCACCACTCCTCAGTGCTATCGGGGACTGCGTTCCCAGTCATCTCTCTTCCCAGCGCTCCAGGGGTTATCGAGATTCCCTCCCCCTCAGCCGTTACCAGTAAATGGGTCCCGCCATGTTGGTCTCAGTGGAGGACCGTCTATCTGGTCTTATTTCAGTTTAGGCGCTTCAGCTGGTCGGGGGCCTGGGGGTCATCAATGCTCGCCTGTGTTAGGGGGAGCCCTCTCTCACCCTGACTTCCCCACTCGGTTCTCTGGTTGCGCACCTTACCGTCTCCCTTCCCTCGCACCTCGGGTCCTGGCACCGACTGAGGGGGGAAGCGTCTGTTGCGTTTGGGCTGCCCAGGGTTCATGCCAAAGCGGAGTTCTCAGCTCTAGTGTCCGGCTGTTATAGGGTCGCAGCAGTGTGTATACTGGGCCCGATGCCCACCCGAACTTATGACTTACTATCACCAGGTACTTTCTGTGCCTCCAGACTGTCTAGGACTCCCGTCTGTGCATCCCCTCCACAGCGGTGCATCGGCTACAGTTGTGTTCGCTGGATCGCTGGCTCGTTAGGCTTTTTGCAGCTAGCCGTTGTTAGTTGATGGGCACCGCCATTTTGTGCTTGTTCTGGTATTGGCAGACAGGTCTCGTTTTGAAGTTCCTGCACTGACTGGGCTGTAGTTTTTAGCGCCGCGGGGACCTCTGCGGATGGCAGTACCTACTGTGTAGGGTTTTGGCAATGTTTAGGCATTTCTAGCGAGACGATATCTGATTCACGTGGGCAGAGGATCAGAGCACTAGAAAGGTGCATCCGCCATATTGGCTGGCTTGGCCATGCCTCCAAAACACACCACTACATATTCTATCCTTTAAGCACACCGCTCCCGGCTCATGGGACTGCCATGGGCCTACTTTAGGAGTGACATCTCTGTAATAAAAGGGAAAGAATAGGCCTGCAAGTGGGTGCACTTTCCAAGTCAACAGGGCAGTTTAAAACTGCACACACAAACACTGCAATGGCAGGTATGAGACACATTTGAAAAGCTACTTGTGTGGGTGGCTCAATCAATTCTAAAGGCCCACTAGTAGTATTTGATTTACAGGCCCTTGGCACTGACAGTGCACTTTACTAGTGACTTATTTTTAAATCAAATATGCCAATCATTGATAAAAATCAATCACCAATGCAATTTACACAGAGAGCATATGAATAGCAGTGGTAAAGTGCCCAGAGTCCTAAAACCAACAACAGCAGATCAGAAAAAAGGGGAGGAAGGAAGCAAATAGATTCGGGATAACCCTGCAAAAATGCTAGGACCAACACTGCCCTAGATTTACAACATAGCGCAAATCTCGGGCACAAAAACAATCATGCCAACACACAGACACAATTGCACGATGGTGCAAGTGTGCCTGCGTTGGTGCTCGGTTGCAGTTTGTACACTGGCAGAAAGGACAGGAATGCACTGTATCTTGTAGATATGGTGCATTCCACCCTTTTCTTTTGATGTAGGGAAGTGCAGCTAGAACACTCGTAGCAATGCCCTACACCAAAATACTGTAAATATGCCAGTAGGTATCAATAAGTATTACTGCTCATAGTCTCTGTTCTGTTGAGATGACAGTGGATGGGCTCTCATGTGGTATCTTGGTTTATTAGACCAAATGGTGTGTGATGAATCTGATTTGCCTGCCAGTGACTGTTGAGACAGTCAGCAATCAGGTGATGGATGTAACATGGTCAGCTCACTGGCTCTTTTCTCCAGAGGGAGACTCTCCAGATACCCACAGTCTGTTGGATATATTGACATCAACAACCCCTATTAGAGTGCAACTCTTCATGAAAAAGGACACATTGCAAGTCACCCTGCCCTCTCTTTGCCTGGCAGTTGTCTTGGTTCCTTGGGTACGGGTAACTCCCCAAGGAGACAGTTCTTCTTTAGGATGTCTGTCCTTCACTTTTAATTGACAGCCGCATTTAAGTATTTAGAGGATTATTAACAAGCTCCTTTCGCCGCTAGTGCATTATTTTTTCCGATGTTCCAGTGGCACAGAGGGAAGACCTATATCTGCGACGCCATGAAAAAGCAACTTTGCATGGCTTTTCATGACCTCGTACATATGGTGTAAGGCAACGCAGCACAAATTAGTGCGTAGCCTTACACTGCATCAGGGGTGCCCCAGGGCTCTAGCTTGAGCCCAACCTTGTTCAATCTGTACATGGCACCCCTGATCAACCTAATTGCCACGCATAATATAACCACGGTTGCATATGCAGACGATACCCAATTGGTCCTGGTCTTAGATGAAGATACAGGAAAGGCTGAACAGATACTGAAAGACTGCCTAACTGCGACTTTTGGATGGATGCACAATAACCATCTAAAGTGCAACTCTGCGAAAACAGAGATCCTGCCCTTCGGGAAAAATAACATCTTTTCCCCTCTTACATGCTGGCCATCAGACGCAGAAGCCCCTCCCAATACCATCAGTGCCACACGCAACTTAGGTATAAAATTTGACGATATGCTGTCTTTTAAACAGCAATCCAAAGAAGTGGCCGGTATCTGTTTCAACATAATCAAGGGCCTCAGAAAATTTTTTGACTACCTCCCACTGGCCGCCCGCCGTACGGTTGCAATCGCTCTCATAACATCGAGAATCGATTACTGCAACAGTTTGTACGCAGGAGCAGCTAAATCTACCCTGCACAAACTGCAAATGATTCAAAATGCGGCGGCCCAGCTTGTCTTAAGATGGCCTAGGAGATCATCCGCATCAGCTGCTCTGAATGCGTTGCACTGGCTCCCCATCCAAAAACGGATACTATTCAAAGTCCTTCTGATCACATACAGAGGCTTTCATAAATGCGGACCCAAATATTTGTCAACCAAATTTCACAGATACCTCCCAAATAGGGAACTTAGATCAGCCACTGCTAATCTAATGACCATACCCAAGTTTCGACTGACCACCAAGGGTGGCAAATCCCTAGCAGTCCTAGGCGCCAAGGCCTGGAATGCCCTTCCAGCTAAACTTAGAGCATCACCATCAGAAAAAATCTATAAAAAACTTCTAAAAACATGGATTTACGGATTATCTGATGCAAAATGTAAGACTCTAATCTAAGGACATCTATAGCTCAGCTACCATCCCCAAATATTTCATCTTTGCAGTGAAATCAGCAGCGCCAAGATGCTCCATGGAGTGTATGTGCTCTATACAAAAACCAACAAACATCAAACATCAAACATCAGGGAGGGGTTCCCTGGGAATTGTAGTGGGGTTTCCCACTCAACATCCATGGGTTTTGACACATTTCCAGATTTACAAGTATCTGTAAACCTGGGAATCCATCAAAACTGTACATCTCCTCAGGGCAGGAGTTACGAGGATAAATATGTTTATTTCTCCTCATTTCTTTCTATTTCTATGTATGCTGTATTCTGCAGCACATGTAGAAAGAGGAAAATGCCTTCATGGATTGCTTATGTGCAGGAAGATGTCTCTTCCTGCACAAAAATAAGCCTGCCAACAATGCAGACTCCCTTACACCATGGTGCTAAGGTGCCTCCGTTGGTGCTAGGCACCATATTGTGTGCCGGTGCTGGCTGAAAGGATAGCAATGCACTATCTCTTGCAAATATGGTGCATTCCTGTCTTTTCAATTAGGCATGGGGCAGCACAGCAAAAATACTTAAAGCTCTGCTCTATGCCATATCATTGGAAATGAGGTCCCTAGTATGACCTTAAAAAATTATTTTCACAGAAGACATAACTGCCCTAAGTGGAACGTATAGCCAAGAGGCCAGTAGGGCAGGGGCAGTCACAAACTGAGCTAACGTTCTCTTCTCAAGCTGTGGACATTTTAGAGCTTCCAGCTGCTGTGAAACTCTCTGCTGGGCCAGGCCTCATTCACCTGTTTCACCAGGTATCCTTTATTCATGTCCTTGAAACACAGTGTGACGGGTGTAATAGCCCTTTGCAGCTTTGAAGTGGAGGGGTGGGAGGAGGTGCTTGTAGGCAGCTGAATAATTTACCAGCCTGCAGCGTCTCACTTTCTATTCATTAGTTAGAGCATCTGCATGAACACAGCACTCAACTTTTTTATTTTTATTTCACTTTGTCTCATTGCTATAACTTTTTTTCTTTCCTTTTACAGTTATGACATTTTTTTCTTTTGTTTCCTCATTACAATTTTTTCACACGAGTCCTCAAATGCAAGTATTGGTTTGCATGTCTTATACCGGAAAATGCCTCGTGAATGTCTGCTGACACACTAAGTCTTTGCTTTAAACAATTTGCAGGCTCCTTATTCGTTCCTCTGAGTATTGTTTATGTTTTCATTTTGTGCATCCTTCTCAAGACCTTCAATGGATCCCCACCGAATCAAGAAAGACCGTCACCCATACACTCACAACCAGCAGACTGGACGACGGAAACGCCCTCTATGTCGGCATCAACAAGTCGCTACTCCGCAAACTCGAGACCATACAGAACACCACAGCCAGACTCGTCCTTGGCATACCTCAACAAGAACACATCACCCAACACCTGCGAGACCTCCACTGGCTCCCTGTCGATAAGAGAGTGACCTTCAAGACCCTCAACCACGTCTACAAATGCCTCCAAAACACCAGATCACAAGAGAATCTCTTTCCACGTACCCAAGAAAAACGTCTGGTCCGCCAACCTCACTCTCGCCAAAACCTGCGCATCCAAAGATCCAGAACAGGTGGTAGGGCCTTCTCCTACATCGCGGCCAATACCTGGAACGAGCTCCCGATCGACATCAGACATGCCACTACTCTACATATCTTCAGGAGGGTCCTCAGGACCTGGCTCTTCGACTGACCGGAGCTGCTTACCTCCCCCCCCAGTGCCTTGAGACCATCACAGGTGAGTAGCGCGCTTGACAATACCCTGATTGATTGATGGTCCCGTTTTTTTTTCTCCAATAATGAAATTGTTAGTGATCAGTTTGTTGGTGGGATTTTCCTGCAAGAGAACTCATTGGACGTTTTTGTTTCGAAGTGCAGTTGGTCATAAAACCATTGTGAACTCCCTAAACAGTTGCAGATTTACTTATTTAAGGAGTTTGATTTTGTGACAATATTCAATTTACAGAGTATGATCTGAAATACTTAGTGGATGACCTTCACAACCATACATGTTACTTAAATGGTTATTGCAACTAGTGTTTGACACCATATTTACATTTGAGAGAAAGCATGAGTGAGTAAAATAGTCTTGTATTTTGTTCTATATGTTACAGGTGGAGTTTCCTTGATGCCTGTGATGCAAATCTATTTTATATATGTTGGAACGTTTGCTTAAATATTTTGTAATGTGATCATGTTTGGCATGTGAAATCAATAAGGACTAGCCAATTTGTGAATTTGCATTGACTCAAGACTGTAAGACAGGGTACAAACCCTTTTGTTTGTTCATGAAGCCCTCACCCACCAACCTGGTTGGTGGCATGCTTCATCATCGGGTCCACCAAGTGACACCGAGTGTGTCCCGGGTGTGCTTCGATGCCTGAATACAGCAGAGGAGGTATGTTTCTTAGTGTGCAGTGTAGTGACGTGAAGGTGAAAGTTTAAAAGCTATACAGTGATCCCAGTACCCGAGGGTAAATTATATTTTAATAACTGTGTCACTGTTAGCGTTAAAAAAGGCTGATGGATGTTATAGGAGTGTTAATTAGAAACCTGATTGACACTACATCCCCAGACGTCGCCTTCCTCACGGAAACCTGGATGAACGCCTCCTCAGCGCCAGACATCGCCATCGCCATCCCGGACGGATACAAGATCACCCGGAGGGACCGCATCAACCAGACTGGAGGAGGTCACCATCGTTCACAAGAACACCATCCGCATCACGACCCACACCGACGACACCCTCACAGGCGCCGAACACCTGCACTTCCAGATCCACACCGACCCCAAGACCACCCTCAGAGGCACCCTCATCTACAGACGCCCGGGACCACGCACACAATTCAGCGAAGACATCGCCGACTTCATCAGCCCGCACGCCCTCCCCTCCGCTGACTACATCCTCCTCGGAGACCTAAACTTTCACCTGGAGAACAACAACGACCGCAACACCACGATCCTGCTGGACAACCTCGCCAACCTCGGTATCAAGCAGCTGGTGACCTCCCCCACCCACTACGCCGGACACACACTCGACCCCAGCTTCTCATCCAGCAAGCACATCGCCTTCAGCCACGCCACTGGACTCCACTGGACGGACCACAGCTGCGTCCACTTCAGCTTCAGAAAGAACACGATCCACCACCACCAGCAACAGGTCACACGCAGAAGCTGGAACAAGATCACAGCCGACCAGCTCGCCACAACCCTGAGCCAAGACCCCCTCGCCAGCTCAGCGAACCCCAGCCAGGCCGCCAACAACCTCACAAAGTGGTTCAGCAACTACGCAGATGGCCTCGCCCCACTGAGGACCCCGCCCAGCAGACCCAGCAGTAAGAAAGCACCTTGGTTCACCGTCGAACTCAAGAGCTCCAAGAAGAACTGCCGAGCCCTCGAGCGAGCCTGGTGCAGAGACCCAACACCAGACAACAGGATCACCCTCAAGCACGCAACTCGAAAACACCACCAACTGATCCACACCACCAAGAACACCGCATTCACGGAACGACTGGACAACAACACACACAACAGCAAGGAACTCTTCAAAATCGTCAAAGAGCTCTCCAACCCCAACGCCGGAAACAACGACATCACCCCATCACAAGACCTCTGCAACTCCCTCGCCTCCTACTTCCACGACAAGATCGCAGACATACACAACAGCTTCATCACACAGCCAACGCACCCCACGACTGCACCTGCACCCCCCACCACCACCCTCCGCGCCTGGACTCCGATCAACACCGAAGAAACCCGACGCACAATGAACTCCATCCACTCCGGATCCCCAACCGACCCCTGCCCTCACCACGTCTTCAACAAGGCCGACGCTGTCATCGCACCCCACCTGCGGGACATCATCAACACCTCCTTCGACACCGCTACCTTCCCGGAGAGCTGGAAGCACGCCGAACTCAGTGCTCTACTGAAGAAACCATCAGCGGACCCCACCGAACTCAAAAACTACCGCCCCATCTCGCTCCTCCCGTTTCCGGCCAAAGTCATCGAGAAGACCGTCAACAAGCAGCTGGCCGCCTTCCTCGAGACAAACGGATCCCTTGACCTTTCGCAGTCGGGCTTCCGGGCCAACCACAGCACCGAGACCGCCCTCATCGCAGCCACCGATGACATCCGAGCCCTGCTCGACAACGGGGAAACTGCGGCTCTCATCCTCCTGGACCTATCTGCGGCATTCAACACTGTCTGCCACCGCACCCTAGTGCAGCGCCTCAGCAACGTCGGAATCCAAGAGAAGACACTAGAATGGATCATCTCCTTCCTCGCCGGAAGGACACAGAGAGTCCGCCTCCCCCTGGTCAGATCCGAGGCCACCGAAGTCATCTGCGGCGTACCACAAGGATCATCACTCAGCCCCACCCTCTTCAACGTCTACATGAGCCCCCTCGCGGCCATCGCACGCCAACACAACCTCAACATCATCTCTTACGCCGACGACACCCAGCTGATCCTCTCCCTCACCAACGACCCCGCCACCACCAGAGCCAGCCTACACGAAGGGATGACAGACGTAGCCAAGTAGATGATGAACAGCAGCCTGAAACTGAACTCAGACAAGACGGAAGTCCTCATCCTGGGCTCTTCACCCTCCGCCTGGGATGACTCCTGGTGGCCCACCGCCCTGGGCAGCGCACCCAAACCTACAGACCACGCACGCAACCTAGGCTTCATCCTGGACTCCTCCCTCTCCATGACCAGACAAGTCAACGCCGTCTCCTCATCGTGCTCAAACATCCTGCGCATGCTACGTAAGATCTTCCGGTGGATACCCACCGAGACCAAGAAGACGGTCTCCCAGGCCCTCGTCACCAGCCGACTGGACTACGGCAACTCCCTCTACGCCGGAACCACTTCCAAACTCCAGAAGGGACTCCAGCTGATCCAGAACGCCTCAGCAAGACTCATCCTCGACATCCCCCGACAGTGCCACATTTCCGGACACCTGTGAGACCTGCACTGGCTCCCGATCAACAAGAGAATCACCTTCCGTCTCCTCACCCACGCACACAAAGCCCTACAGAACCAAGGCCCAAGATACCTCAACAGCTGCCTCAACTTCTACACTCCCACACGCCAGCTTCGATCGACCAGCCACGCCCTCGCCGCCGTCCCCCGCATCCGAAGAGCCACCACAGGAGGACTCCCTCCATACCCACCTCCGCTTGACCAAGACCACCTCGCCTTCAGAAAGCAGCTCAAGACCTGGCTGTTCGAGCAGTAGCGGACCCCCCCTCCCCAAGCGCCTTGAGACCCTCCGGGTGAGTAGTGCGCTATATAAATGCATTGATTGATTGATTGAATTAGGGTCACCTACATCCAGGTGGGGTCTACATGTTTCAGCCAGGCCTTTATGATCAAAACTGGCTTTCCTCAGGACCAAAGTGTGTAGGTGCAGATTACTTAATTTTAAGTGATTGTGTAATTTTGAAAACGTGTAGCACTCGCTAAGGTGCTTTACATGTGTGAGGGGGATTCCCTATTAGAGCATTACAGGACATACAACAAGAATGACAAAACCCACATACAGGCGAGAGTCTTAGTATGGTAACATATTCACAGAACAGTTTGATTGCCAATATCTATTGCGCTGTGCAGACGATAAATAAGTGGCAAATGGTGTAGCCATATTGGTGGTATGACTAATGTGAAGTTATCATATATACATGAAGTTTTGTGGTGGGCTAAACATTGTAAGTGCATCAACACAACAAACCTGTCCTGGGCCGTATTTGTGCCTTAAATGCAGCCTGCATCATTCAGAACACCTGTGCAGGGAAGGACAGAGAAAACAGACTGTGTGGGGACACGCTGAGTCATGGCTATGCTCCCCATGTGCGGGAGAGTAGTGTATCCTGCGGTGAGCATGACCATGTGCGGTAGAGTAGTGTATTCTACTATGAGCATGTGCTGTACCGAATTTTGGTGCCTGCGCATTGGGTGTGGCTCTGTGAGCTGTACCCGGTGTACACAGATTAGTGTACAGGTATAGTAACATGAACAGTTGAGAAATAAAGAGCGATAACGGTGAAAAAGGACTTAAAAAGCGCTGCAGGGTTAAGTTGTGCAGCCAGGTCTATTATAACTGGCTAATACAACAGAGGGACATTTAGCACGGAGAGGAATCAAGAGTGTGTTTTATATGGGGAGAAAAAAGAAGTCATGTCTTCAGCAGCTCAAAGGTATGGAGTCATTCAAGCCCAAACCCAGTTTTTGGGTGGAGAGGTGATAGATCAATCTCTGCTCTTTTGTGTGAAGGATACGGTCATTGTCTGTTTGGTTAACGTCAAATTGTTCAATGACAGTCAAGGACATATCATTGGGGGTGTGGTGTGCCGTGAGATAGTGCTCTGTCAGTCTGCTGATGTTTTTGCCACACCGGATTGTGCTTCTGTGTGCAACCACTCCTGTCCTGATTTTGCGGGTTGTCATGCCCACATAGAGGAGCCCACAGGGACATGTTATGCGGTACACAAGGCTGCTGGAGTTGCAGTTCGTGTGTTGGCATTGTGTCCAGGTTTTGCCAGGTTCAAGGTTGAGAGTTTTCGTTGGTTTGGTAAGATGGCACACACTGCAGTTGTTAAATGGGTAATGGCCAGTGACTTTGGGGAGGCCCCAACAGTTGAGGACTGAATTGGCCATTGATTTAGGACTGGCACATTGTCGTGTTGACACTAGTTTGTCTTTAAGGTTATTAGCACGTTTAAATGCAAAGCGTGGGGTCTCCCATTCTCTGGTGCCTGAATTGATTATCTTCCAATGTTTGCGCATGATACTAGAAACTTGATTTGACGCTGTATTATAGATGGTGACACAGGTCATGGGTGGTGGTTCCTGGTCTTTTGTCATCGTTTCCAGTAGCGATTCTCTGTTTATATTGCGGGACCTTTTGCTGGTTTTGGCAATAATGGCGTTGGGGTATCCACGTTCCTGTAGTTTGTGTGATAAGGTGCAGGATTGTCTTTTGTAGTCCACTAGGTGGCTGCAGTTTCTGCGGATCCGCAGGAATTAACCAAAGGGTTGGTTTTAGAGGTGAAGAGTCGTGGTCCAGAAGCGTGAATAAGGTAGGTTTATTAAAATCTAGAAGCCGCATCTCTTCCATGCATTTGTCAGATTCTTCGACAACTTTTGCAATTGTGATAGCTTCCAACAACGTAGGATTTTTAGCTGCCCAA
The DNA here is from genome assembly GCF_964263255.1 of Lissotriton vulgaris. Classification (NCBI taxonomy): domain Eukaryota; kingdom Metazoa; phylum Chordata; class Amphibia; order Caudata; family Salamandridae; genus Lissotriton; species Lissotriton vulgaris. The sequence goes on from NC_141699.1 coordinate 575,603,958, forward strand.
AGTTTCTGCTGCATCCTCTTGTTTTTACATTGTACTATCAATTGATCTCGAATCATTTGGTCAGCCATAGCTCCAAAGTCACATTTTAGAGATAACTCCCTTAAGCGAGCAACCATTTGATCCACTGTCTCTTTGCCCTTCTGAGGAGCAGTGTAAAATTTATGTCTTTGCATGACGATGTTTATTTGTTTTCCAAAATACTTTTCCAACCTCAATTTTGCTTCATTGTAGGGGTTATCAATAGGTTCACCATCTGCATTTAGAAGTTCTGGCAGAAATTTGAAAACATGTTGTCCAGCTTTCCCTAAAGAGTTTAATAAGATAGCCTTCTTTCTGGTTGCAGGAAACCTAAGACCATCTATGGCTTCAAGATAATTTTCAAAGAATCCTAACCACTCTTCCCATTCAGTGGTCGGAATTTCTCCTTCAATGAGAAAGCCAGGTGGAGGAGAAATCGTGTGATTAGCAGTAGTTGCCATGTAAATATGTATATATGCTTTCACTATGTACTTGTTGCGGAATTAAGCTGAGGCAGGTAACAGAGAAAAAATAAAAAGAACTTGAATGCACTTGTAAAAAAAAAATGTACTTTGAATGTACTTGTAATAAAATGTACTTTAAATGTGCTTGACCACAAAGGAAGTACTTAAAAGGCACGATTTTACTGATAAGAGTTGTTCGCCGGTAGAAAGAAAAACGTGGTTGGCAAAACGGCAATGTTTTAACAAGTCAAGTCAGTTTGCCGGTAGAAACAGATGCGTGGTTGGCAAAGTAAGGGAAAATCCAAAATGGTCGCTAGACGCTATGCGCGATGACGTCAGAGCGCATACAGCGTCCGTAGCAGCGCGAGAGGAAAGCTCTCGAGTGAGTGCTCGCGCTGAATGATTGGCGCGAGAGAGTTGCTCACAAGAGAATGCTCGCGCTGTGTGCCCTTCCACGCGCAGTACCCACTGAAGCACAGGGCAGCCCGCAAATATAGAAAACAGTACCTTGAGAGTGCCGATTCCGAAGGCACTACAGGGAACAGCAGGTGGGCGGACAGCGAGGGTAAACAAGAAACCAACCGGCAAACCGGTAAAGAAGAAAGACGTGCAGGCCAGCGCCTTGGACAGGAACAGCTGAGACTCTTCAATGACGTTGAAGGCCGAATCGTCGTCAAAATGAGGTGAAGAGTCGTGGTCCAGAAGCGTGAATAAGGTAGGTTTATTCAATAAATACAGGAGTACAAGTATGAACTATCCTGCCTCAGCAACCGCCAGGATAAGAATCAAGAACATGGAATACACACAGGTAAGAGAACATGGAATTAATGCCAGCTAACGCTCTAAGAGCAACAACAACGATGATGACAGTATGATGAGAGGCACAACAGTTTTCTCTTAAGGGTCTGGGGTGGAAGCTATCAAACCGCAACAGCGAGTTCCTAGCTGTGGTTTTGTAGTAGGTGGTAGTGCGCAGAGTCCCTTGTTCTGCTGTAATATTGAGACCCAGAAAGGCCAGCTCAGTGGCACTGGAGTTGCACGTGAATTGTAGGTAAGGGTCACGCTCATTAAGCCAAGTGAGAAAGATGTTTAGTGCATCCTCTGTTCGCCCCCAAATCACGAAGATGTCATCTATGTACCAGCGCCATGTCTTTATGTTTTGTGAGTATGGGTTGCTCAGTGGCATGATGTGTTCCTGCTCGAAATGGTGAACGTACAGTCCTGCCACGCTTGAAGCAAAAACACTACCCATAGAGGTTCAGTTAGTTTGTAGGTAGTAAGTGCCTTCATACTCGAAATAGTTTTCTTGAATGCTAGGGCTGCGCAGTCATGGATGAATTGCCGTGGTGTATGGTACATTCAGGGGTTTTGCATCAGTACATCTTGTAGGACTTGCATGTTTGGCACGCCATGTAATATTTCAAGAGATTTAAAATAAAAAGAGGACTTTTGGTTTGATGCTCTGGAAATGAAGGGTAGATGTAAAATACTGGGGCACAGTCTAATGAAATAACTAACCCATTTAATTTCCTCACACATTATTAGTTAGAGATTAGATTTGATTACATTTTATAACTGTATGGATTTTTGTGGCTTATTTAGTGTGATGAAGTTTTGCTTTGTCTGTTGTAAGGCATATTGTGACTTACCACGCAAAATAGGGGCTTGAAGCCTGCCCATTGATCACTATTGATTGACTTTCGTTGTCTCTCTCATTTAACTGCTTCTTATTCATGTTCCAGCTTGCCAATCTGGTGTTTGTCCCTTCCAGTGACCATTGCCTTTTCCAAATCTCGCTGTTTGGCAGGCATCCTTGCTTCACTGCTTGCTTTTCAAGCAAAACTTTTTTTTATTTTATCTGAAGCATTGCTTTCGAATGTGTGTGCTTGAGCGATCTCCCTCATCCACGTCTCTCTCCTTGGACTCAGTGTTGCTCTCTGTAGCCCAACTGCTTCTCCCCACTCCCTCCCTCTTGCATTAACCTGTGTACAACACTCGTTGCAAGGCCCTTTGTTGCTATACTCCAACTCCACTTCTGTTTGCGCACCCGCCCTCCCCCAGTTGCTTTCACATCCCCTCCAGCTCTCCTCCATGGTTGATTTTTCATCTCGTCCCATGTTCCTCGGTGTCCCCCACACTCTCTGTGTTACTTCATCACTCACACCCTCCATCCCACGTTTTGCTTTGCTTTCCCAAATTCTCCACCCCATTCTTTCTGCTTCTCAGCCTGACTGCTTTAAAAAAACAAATAAATGAGTAACGCTTGTGCATGTTTTACATTTTTTTTAGTTAATGATCAATCTCGGATCAGTGACTAAAAAGAACAAAAAATTACCTGCCTCATTTTGAAGGTGTGCACATGTGTGGTGTATGCGCTTGAATGACACAGGTGGCCTCATCAAAAGCTTTTGTGCTTCTGCGATGCTGCACAGCAAAGGCAAGACCTACTGGCTTTGCCAATGTCTGTTTAACCTTTTTCTGAGTTAAAAGGGCATGCCGCCGAGTGGAAATACATTGGAGGCCACAGTGGTCAATAAATCCTTCAGCCCATCAATTAATCAATACTTAAGAGAGTCGGAGTAATTACACCACTGTGCAGCCAGTGAAAGATTGCCATCTCCATGGTCAGGTGGCCCTGTGGAGGATGCAGTGACATATGAGGAACATTGTGCCTCCACACCCATCGAGGTCAAAGAAAGGGAGACACAGTCAGAAGCCCGCGGTGCGCCTAGCTTGTACTGAGCCACCCGGACTCTACAGCAAGGCCTGACGTCACCATGCACCTCTTTGGCCAGGCGAGGCTAAGGTGATACATATATGGGGATGGACCACTTGTGGTCAGTTCCGGATGTTATTCATACTGTGTGCCAGTGTAATTGTGCCCACTGCCACCATATTTGCGCTCACATGCCTCTCCTCTAGCCCCTGCCTTATTCAGCATACTGATGATGAGGGTAGACTACTGCCTACAGCCTGGGGCATCGAGTCATGTCCAAGGGGCTAATGATGTGCACTAACCCTTCCCTTCTCCCACTGTAGTCACGGCCGCACCAGCCCCAGCGAATGCTGGCTGGGCGCGGCTTGGATGCCTGAGCTGCTTAAGTTAGGTGCGAGCACCGCAGGAGGCATCTGCCTGCCCCGCGCTGCACCATCCACGAAGGGGAGCTCCTCACCGTGCTCCTCAGTGTCTTCTCCAGCCCTTCGCTCCATATAAAGGGGGAGAACCCTCATTGAAGCCCTCCACACAGTGCCACCTGAAGGGAGGAGACCCTCACCCTACTCATACCTCTGCGACACCACAGCCAGCGACCACAGGACATCGACACAAGGTACAGGAGCATAAAGACACATATCTCCATGGCTGCCAAGATATTGTGCCTGTAATGGTGGATGAATCCCAGGTTTTTGGGGTTCGATGGAGCTAGCCCAAGGCCCAATGCAGAAGCAGTGGGTGCAATCACAAGAGTTAATTTGGCTGAGTGAGCTAGCGGATCCATCCACTGCTGCCCCCAGGTGGGGTGCCTTGAGAACTACTTCAGAGCCACAAGGGAAAAGTATAATGAAATAAAGAGGTCACTACTTCTGCATTTTGTTGGGAAGGAGATATACAAACTGTTTCAGCACCAAGACACAGGGGAGGTTGAAGACAATGACTCTGTAATTATTGCCCTTAATGTGCACTTTGACCCCTGATTTTTAACGTTTCAAATTGGGCCAAGCCCGGCAGAGACAGGTATGCCTGTCTGGTGCTCTGGCAAGCACCTGTACCAACGAGGACCAGAAAAAAAGAGGTTAGGGAGCAACTCATACAGGGGGATGTAGATCGGCAAACTTGAGGAGGCTCATCCTCAGGCAACCTGGACCAAACTGGAAGACACACTCATCCTTGCCAGCACATATGACTTACCCAGAGCAAGGGCAGAAGAAATGGAAGTAGCGCTAAACCAAGGGCCTCGCAGGATCTTCCACTAGTTAAAAAATACCAGCCATGAAGATGGAAACAGTTGATGCCATTCGAACAAACAAACCCTCGCCTGACTAGAGGAAGCTCTAGATTGGCTCAAAACCACACCCTTTGGAAAAGTGTTCAGTAGTAGGGCGCATGTGCTCAGCATGCAACAAGCCCAACCACTTTTCAAGGTTCTGCAGGAGCAGAGAATGGAGGAGCTGAGCCCATGGCAGGAGGCCATTGACTAAGGACATTCACCTCCTGACCGTAGGTGATCATTCACTGCCAAACAGCAAGGGTGGAGAGTGGTGGAGAGAAGAGGAACTCGAGAATGAAAAACCTGAGGAGGAAGAGGCATTTCTTATCTTATACGCAGCTCTAAGAACTCAAAGGCGGCACCCTCAACCAGTCTGGAAGGTCACCATTACCACCACAACAGTACAGCCCCTCACCAATATAGAGGCTTCTTTCGTCATGATGACACAGTCAATATCTGCAGCTATGCCTACGGCCACCCCTATATCAATCCTGCCACTTTTCCTGATGGGTACAATGAATGCCACAGTCAAACACAGAGACAGAGGAATCATGACCATGTTCCATGTGACAATGGATGGAGAAGGGACATTAATTGGCTGTCACACGACTGAAGACCTAGGGCTGGTCTTCTTCTCCAGGGAAAACCATGACCTCCTCAACCAATTCCCGGAGCTGTGCCGAGCATTTGGTTCGGGAAATGGGCACCAGCCAAACCACACATCGACAAGGCAGTAAAAGTGATAGCGGTCAGACATGGAGGAATACTGTTCCACCTGCGAGTCCAGGTTCAAGCCGAACTGGACAAACTGGAACAGATGGATGTAAATGAAAAGGTCTGAGCGTCCACGTCGTGGGTATCATCCCTGGTAATAAAGTACCTAAGAAGCCAGGTGCAATTCATTCATCTCTGCAAAGACATAAGGCTTCCCAACCTGGCCATCCTCAGAGAATGTCATTTCATCCCAATAATGGACAGTATCATAGCTGATCTAAATGGAGCAAAATTATGTTGAAGCTCAATTTGAATGCAGGAACCACCAACTGGTACTCCACCCAGACACTCGTTATATCACAACATTCTGCATACATCTTGGATTGAGAAGATCTAAAAGACTGAATTTTGGGATCTCTTCGGCTTCCGAAGTGTTTCAGAATGCAATCAGAGAAACGCTATTGGGGCTCGAAGTGGTTCTCATTATAAGTAATGATACTCTCATCTAGTCAAACACACAAGCAGACCATCATTGACTCTGTCGTTGAGGTATTTGGGTCTGGTGTTGTGTAGGCACTTATAGGCTTGGGCGCGGAGGAGTAACGAAAGAGCCAGTTAAGCCCAGTGAGCCATGGGAAAGCGCTTGAAGGTGGGGGATCAAGTCCTGATGGAACACAACCACCATGAGTGGAAGTTCTGTTCTCTGTTTGTGAGGGGAGCGTGGATAGTGACGAAGGTGTACAGACCTATAATAACCACTCATCGAGGGTGGGGGTTGAGGATGTGAAACATCTCAGGGTTCAGACTAAATGTGTCCTCAGATAAGGAGGAGGAAGAAGATGAGGACATGTCGGCGCCCAACGAAACTCCAATGCCGGAGGGTGAGAATGCAGCAGAGACCGCAAATGGTTCTAGCACCATCCAACAAGGGGACCATGGAGGGATCTCGACCCACACGGGCCAGAGGCAGCAACATCGGAATGGCCAACAATGCCAAGTGGGAGGAGCGACCCATATAGACTGAAATCTAACCAGCCCCCGGCAAGAGGCTCTGTGACTTTGCATGTGCCCAAGTGGGGGTGATCCCTGCCATCTAACATTGGATTGGATGTACTGAGTCACCCGAGCTCTACAGCAAACCCTGATGTCAGCAGGCACCATCTTGGCCAGGCATGGCCAAGATATAAATAAATGAGGATGAACCACTTGTGGACAGTCCTGGATGTTACCCATAGTCTGTGACTGTTTCATTGCACTCACTGCCACCGCATCAGCCCACACATGTCATAGTCCCTGCCTCACTCAGCGCAAAGCCTATATAGAAGAGAACAAGCCTTAAAGGTGCCAACCAGTGAAGAAAAAAAATTCTTTCTTTATTCGGTTCTTCATCACTAGCGATCACCATATTCACTTTAATGTGCAGTACAAATGTGGCTGCCTGCGGCTCACGCATTGTGCCCTTGTAAGAGGACGGCCACCTTAGTGCCACATTCTGTCACATCTACCGCACACAATTTACTGGAACACCTTTGGGGAGTCACCCAATGTCCAGAGTCTTTGCTGCGTCATTTCTGGTGTGCAAAGGGCTGGGGACAGACACTTATACCGCCCCCACCCACTGGCCATCCTCTTTGTTACCCGCTGGACAAGCTGGCCCCCTCCCTATCGCATAACCAATGTGCCCGCAGAATGGCACGGCAATGTACTAAACGTGTTAATATGTTAATTTCTGTTGCAGAAGGAGTTTCAGGGAGATCCAGAGGCTGATTGGTAAGTAGGGGTACTCTCTCAAAGAGAACAGCAGGGGTGTACTATGCCAAACTTCATGGGTCTTGAAGCCAGGAACCTTGATGAAAACGTCTGTGCCCCGCCAGTCCTTTGGGCGGCTGTAAGCCTGAGCAACTGGGGGCTTGCCTTGCAATCCTCCGCCCTTAACCGGTGTGACTAAAGTCATGGACTGGTGGTACTTGTAATTAAGGGGGGAAATCCCCCAGATAGAATGGTAGCACCGATTGGGTTGGCCAAGGTGCTATTTGGCTCATCATGTGGGCGGGCAGCTTAGATTACTCATGATCGCCCGTAAATGAAGCCACCTCAATGACATACTTCATGCGTGAAATAAACCTGCAGCAAACAGTTAATTCCAACAAACTTTAAGGGGAGTGAATATTTATTGCAGAGCGTTGCCAATATCGGCACTAATAACCATTCACTCACCTGCTAGTCTTCACAACACGTTTCACCTCCTCCGTTTGTTTTTCGATGTGTTAGTTTTAATAGGGAAGGATTGACGTGACGAACAGTAACCTCATGGAAAATATTTATTTTCTACTGTGTATAACAGCACAAGTAAGGTATGAGTGGAACGTGTAGTATTCGGGGTGGGGTGGGGGTGGGGGGGGGGGGAGCATTAGGACAAAACAATCCGGGGATGGTGGGCCCGTCGCTTTCAAGTTTGCAGGCTCCGCACTCAGTGTTCAGGTAATTGTGACTGCAATTATCGTACATGTGTATTTAATTCCTGCCTCTGAATCACTGCGGCATTGTTGCAGCTGCCAGTGATTTCTTTCAGGTTCATTTATGTTTTGCCCCCGCCTCGTTTGCCTGGTGCATTTCTCACCAGCTTGAAGAGCCATGGAGCCACGTGGCATGTACCGGAGTGAGGCCGAGCTCAGTCAATAGCAGAGAGAACCGGAAGTCATTCCGCATTGTTAACTAGATTTTAACATTTTTATGCTTTTGGTCGGAGAGGTGACTCGAATTTCAATTCTTGTGTGATTTGGAGTGTGTGGAAGGAGCTGGTAACATGTTATGCTTTTCGAGGTGTGAGGTTGGGGACAAACAGAAATATAACCTCGAAATATGTTTCTGCTTTCATGCTTGAACACTGCTATAATGGGAACTATAGACGTGCTGGTACTCATCCGTTAGAGAAACTGTTTGTTCCCGGGAGGTGTCGCTACTCCTCCGTTAAATGTATTGTGGATGTTCTGGGAAGTGAAGCTACTTTGCGTTTCAAATAAAATAAGTGTATGCACTCAAAACGAGACAGTACATGCCCAGTTAAAGAACTATTCTTGAGTGAATAACTTCTAGGAATGGGAAATCATCGCACTCCCCAAAAGCCTATTATTCATATCAATAGGTCCGTGCTTTGAGGACCTGTAATCAAAGGCTAATATCTAGGCCTGAGCTCATACAACCACTCGTACTTCCTAGGATGATAAATAAAGCTCCATTTAGTTGAGAAAAGAAGAAAAGCCGAGAACTCTAATTGCAGCTGTCCCTGTTTGCAGTAGGTTCTGAAGACCACCCAACTGCTGGCTGAGGATGTGCATCTAGGCGGAATTAGACTGCAACTGGTTGAGAAGCAACAACAATATTTCCCCTTTTACCCACAAGGAACAATCTCCATGGGTGAGTAAAGGATACAGAAACAACAAAAAGAGAACTACTGGTCTGGGAGCTATAAGACAAACAAGCATTTACAATGCAACGGTCTCGCCTTAACAAAAGTTAGAGCTATTGGCATTGTAAATGACCAAATTTTTATTTATGTGTTGGTTTTGGAAACAGATAAATAGATGGCATTGTCATTTACAATGCCAATAGCTTAATCTCTCGCAAATGCGAGACCTATTGCATTTGCACCCACACACACACACACACATACAGAGCCACACAGCCACACACACACAGAGCCAGCCACACACATAGAGCCAGCCACACACACACACACACACACACACACAGAGCCACACAGCCATACACACACAGAGCCACACACACAGAGCCACAGACACAAACAGATCCACACACACAGCACACTCAAAGTATTTGTAATTATATACATGTGTCTTCTTCTACTTGAAATCAACCTATAGATATCCCGTGCTCTTTCCTTCATGCAAACCAAAAGTGACCCTCAAATTCCTACGCTCCTGCTTTCCGATAGTTCTACATAGCTAAAGTTTGCAAGTCGCCAAGGTCACGTATACAACTTCCGGGCCAAACTTCAAAAGCAGCCTTCTGTTACACAGGGCCTTGGGGGCATCCAACATACGGGTCACATGCCACTACTGATTACAGACCTGCAGTAACTGAAAGTTCTCCATCAGTTCGGAAAACTTCGAAATGAGAAAAACCTTGTCCCTGAGCAAGGACTGTTTATAAGCACTGATTACCAGAAAAAAGTGAGCAGGTCAAACAAGGAAATAGAAGAAAAGCGATAAGGAATTGAAGGGGGGTGCGTGAGGGGTGGGGAAGACAGTAGAAACTAGGCAGCGCTAGAGATGCTTGGTTTCCATGGCAGTAGATGTACAGGCTACAGGCAGGTGTAGAGGAGCTTAGGAATGGAGAGGGACTCGGGGGGGGGGCACCATGATATTTGAGTGGGTAGAGATGTGCCTAGGGGTATAGGCAGAGATGGTCTAGACAGTAGAGGTATGAGGATATAAGTAGAGGTTCTAGGGTTAAATATAGGTGCAGAGATACTAGGCCAAAGGCACAGAGAGGTAGAAAGGAAGAAGCAAGGGAACATGCACTAGTGGGCAGAGGGGCACAGGTACTAGGGTATAAGTAGTGGGCAGGTGGTAATGCATTGGAAGGGTACTGGTAGTAGAGTAAGGGTTGAGCAAAGGTACTACGGTATGAGGCAGCACTTGAGGTAAAAGGGTACAGGCAGTAGAGGCAGTAGTGCATAAGCTGTAGCACAGGTACGGGGTACTGGCATGGGCAAATGCTTTAGAGTTAGGCAGGAACAGTACATGTAGAGGAGGTGGGTTTAAGCAGCAGGAGAGGTTGTGGGGGTAAGCAGGAAGAAGTAGGGGTAAAAGTATTAGGGTATAAGCAGCGACAAAGAGCACTGAAGCAAAGAAAAGACGTATTTGAGGGGCAAGGCTCTTCGGTTAAGAGGAGCTATATAGAGCGCATCGTGGAGAGAAAGATTTGGAAGTATGAAGCACGGGAGTCTCAGGAGGGTGCAGCAGGTTCTGTGTGGCTGCAGCCCAGCATAGGGTCAACAAATGCACAGCCAGCACGTGAGCTCCAGGGACATGCAGGTGCGAGTCCAGTGTCAACCAGAGGGCCATGTGCCCTCACCATCCGTGCCAGGGACACAGACTCTTATGACCCTCCCCCCTCTACAGCATGCAGAGGGGCCCCCGCCCCGAGGCACACCCCTGCTCCTCTCGGCAGTTAGAGAGGTGACCCCCCAAAAAAAGAACCCCTCCCCCCAGGGACCACCTTCTGCAAACATCCCCACTCCCACCCCAGCATGTCAGAGGGTCACAAGGCCAACCTGCAACACCCACAGCATCTCAAGCCCCCCCTTCCAACGGAGGGGACATAGTACCTGAGCCCTCATCCCGGGGCAGGGGGAAGCCTACCCCCCTCCCCCGCCCCTGCAGGCTCACCTTGGTGCTCCCCCAAGGAGAGGGGGCCCCTTGCCTTCACCGCCCGTTTAGACCCTCTTCCACTCTAAAGAGTGACCCATGGGAAGTGGGGTGGGGGACTCACCTTGCACCAGCCGCTTCATCTCTTTGTACCGGGCCCACATCAAGTTCTTGCCTTCCTGGGACAGGAAGGGGGCAGGGGCCGCCGAGGAGAAGCTCCGGTCACCGCCGTGGGGTGGCTGCGGGGTGGCGGGGGCGCCGGGCGCGCCCGCCCCGCACAGGGAACCCTCGTTGCCGCTGGCCGTGGCGTAGGAGGCCGCTGCAGCCCCGCGAGCGCCGCTGCTCCTCAGGGCAAACCACCAGAGCTCGAGTGCGCCGCCGAGGTTAGAGAGTTGCTGGCAGACAGGAGCCACACGAAACCTCTACTGGTTTAGGGTTTGAGGGTCCAAAGGGACCTTAAGCTGAGGCATACACTATCTGGTGGAAATGGATGTCTGGAACTATGTTTCACCCAACTTAGGGCCACTTCAACCCTTTTTGCGTGGACCCATGTTGTAACTAGTTTGTCATGACTACTCTAAAGTTGGCCACACTTGCATGTGACTCTCCTCTGATCTCAGGAATGGCTTCCATTGTGACTGTATCCTATGCCCCCCCCCCCCCCCCCCTGCGTCCTGCCTCAGAAACACACTATTGTGCAACATGTCTGTCTTGAACCTGAAATCAATATTCTGTCCTGGCTCCAGGCTTAGTTTTTTTTATTTACATTTCGGTTCATGGTCCTTTAGGGTGTAAGTTATCCAGTTAATGGTGGAGGTCTTGTTGAAGTCTTCAATGGCATAATGAAGACTCTCAACATTTTTAAAGCTCACATCTTAATTTAAATAGCCAGATCTCTCAAGGTAATCGGGGCTCAACCTTGGGCCTGGCTGAACAGGAGGTGGATTGTTAGAAATGGGGGTCTCTAGTTGGCAATGGTTTGCACCTTTGTCCAAGAAGGGACCCTTGCTTCCAGTCAGGGTAAGGGAGTTATGCCCCTGCAAACCCCCTTGGTAGCTTGGCATGAGAAGACAGGCTTATCTCAGAGGTAGTGTGTAAAGCATTTGTGCAAACATACAGTAACACAGTGAAAACACTACAAATGGACACCACACCAGTTTAGAAAAAAGGAAATCTTTATCTAAACCAAACTAGACCAAAACGACAAAAACCCAACATACAGTTAACAAGATATGACTTTTAAAAGGTAAAAACAGTTCTGTCCAAAGCAAACTATAGCTGCAACGCTTTCCACACAAATTATCTTGGATGCGTCAAAATCATAAGCAAAAGCAGCTGCAGGGAAGCTGATGAGTGGGTTCCTTACACCCAGCGGAGGTGATTGGTTCTTTACTGCTAAGCAGGGTAGGTGATTCATTGGTTCCTTACTTAAGAGGAGGTGATGAGTCGGTTTCTTACTGCAGCCCCTCTGTTGCTGTAGACTTGGCGTCGCGGTGCGATACGTGGGGATTCGGGAGGCATCAGCTCTTGGTGCAGTGATGGCAATGGTGTTGCACCGATCTCTCTAGCAGTGATCCCTCCGATGCGTCAGTTCTTGCAGTCACACAGCAGGGCCTGCGTTAGAGATGGTATGGTGATCTCAGACTTTGGAGATCGGTGCACAAGACGTGGCCTGTGGTGTTTGCTCCAGCCGTGGGCAGGCACTGTGTCAGTTTCTGCAGCAGCACGGCCGCGATGAGTGGAAGTTGTTCCCGCACGGCGGTGTTGTGTCGGAAACAGATGCAGATGCGTCACGATTCTCTAGTTGCTTCCCTTTTCTCAGTTACCAGCAGCAGGAATGACCTCCAGAGGCCCAACACAGGAACAGGTACCTATTGGCAGGTCAGAACTCCCAGCAAGGGTGTTCATGGGAGCTGGTGGTGAAGTCTTTGTGTCCCCGAGACTTCAGAACAGGAGGCAAGCTCTACTTCAAGCCCTAGGAGATCTTCTTCAAGCAAGATACACAGCACACGGCAAAGTCTTTGCCCTCTCCTTGACAGAAACACTCACTGCAGGCCCACCCCAGATGGCACACAGCAAAGGGGCAATATTTCTCCTTCAGCTTTCCCAGCTCTTCTTCTTGGCAGAAGGTCCTCTTGAGTCCAGAAGTATTCTAAAGTTCTGGGGTCTGGGGCCCAATATTTATACTCAATTTCTTGTAGTTCTATTGTGGCAGAGAGGTCCCCAAGCCAAAGTAGTCTCAATCTTGGCCTAGAAGGGCAGCATATTTTCTACTCTTTCTAGGTATCCCAAGTTGATCACCGAACCCGGCCCTATCTGGTACTTACCGGTCTTAATAGTCAGGTTTTCCCTCTGCAGAGCTTTACTGCATTTCCCTGAGGTAGCCCAGGTGGTCTTCCCAGCTAGAACTGAAGTCTGCAATGTCATCCAGATGGGCTGCACTGAAGTATTCCAATCCAGCCAGAACCTGGTTGATGAAACTCTGAAAGGTGGCAGGGAAGTTCTTCAATCCAAAGGGCATCACGTGGAACTGGAAGTGCCCTTCCGGGGTAGAAAAAAAAATGAACCTCTCTTTGGCCCCCTGGGTTAAGGCAATCTACCAGTACCCAGATGTTAGGTCAAATGTGCTGAGGAACTTGGAAGCTCTCAACCCTCTATGAACTCATTAGCTATGGGGATGTTGTGTGTGTCAGTCTTGGTGAATGCATTGAGTCCCGATAATCCACACAGAACCTAAGTTCTGGGGTGGCACATAGAGGAGAAGGTTGTGGGACCAGCACCAGTGAGCTGGGCAAAGGACTGTTTGAGTGCTCAATAACCCCTAAATCCAGCATTTCGGAGACCTCTTCCTTAATGCTGGCTCTCACATTTTCAGACAGCCTGTAACTCATACTCTTCACAGGCATGCTGTCACCAGTATCAATATCATGAGTGCCCCAAGTAGTGATCCTAGGATAAGGGAGAAGAGAGAGCCAAACTGCCCCAACAACTGGTGGCAGTCTCTCTGCTGATCTAGGTGTCAGGTAGGGAGCGACTGGCACCCTCCATTGTCCCATTCTTCCCCTTGCAAGAAAGGAGGTTGGGAAGAGGTTCACTCTCCTCCTCCACTCCATCAATCATGACCAGGAGCATGGTTACTTCAGACCATTTGTGGAGGGGTTTGAGGTGATTGATGTGCATAACCCTTAAGGGGTTCCTGTCAGTCTTGAGGTCCACCATTAGATGACCTTACTCTTTCACCTCATATGGCCCAGACCAAAAGTATTGCAGGGTCCTCCTGGTCCTCCACAAGCTCCATCGCCAACACTTTTTGGCCAGGCTGAAACATGTCCACAGTGGCCTTCTGATAATACTACCATTTCATGACCTCCTGGCTGGCTTCTAAGTTCTCTTCTATTCTCTTGAACTTTCTTCCAGAAGCTCTTCATCTGGGAATGTAGCTGACCACGTCCTGTGGGTCCTTCCTGGAACTTTGCTCCCATCCCTCCTTCGCCAGAATGAGAAGTCCTCTCACAGGGTACAGGTATACAAGTTCAAATGGGCTGAAGCCAAACCCCTTCTGTGGTACCTCCCTGTAGGCAAATAACATGCATGGCAGGAGGACATTGCATTTCTTCCTCAAGGGCTCTGACAGGCCCATGATCATGCCTTTTTGGGTCTTGCTGAAACTTTCTATAACCCATTGGTTTGGGAGTGCCAATGAGAGAAGAACTTGTAGACTTCCCCACACTTCTTGCACATGGATTTTTATGTACACAGACATGAAGTTGGTACCACAGTCAGATACCATTTTGGGCGAATGATAAATCCTGCTCTGCTGGCAGAGTTGGTGAAGTTCTGGCTAAATTCCGCCAACTGCTGTGTGGCAGAGTTTTTTCCCAAGTGCAGCTAGGCAACAGTAAGTTGGTGAGCAGGTCTGACAAATTGGCATACCCTAGCACGATTTTCATTCACTAGTAGGGTACCCAATGAGATTTACCAGACACTGGCGGTTGCGACTGTTCGCAGTTGGAAAGCTGCCTCCCGCTCGAGTAGAACATCTACCTGAGTGGCAGCAAAATCAAATTGAGCAGCAGTGCCCTCTGGTACACTGCTTTGTGCTGTCTGCACTGATTTTTCAGCACAGAACATGCTCCCAGCAATAAAAATCAGAGTGAGCAGCACAACATGCCGATTTTCACACGTTAGTTGAACTCTGGGGACTCTCACAGACTTTTCACGTAACTCTGTGGAATTCCACAGAGGGAAACTCAGTGAATTTCACCCACCCCTAGATACCACCTCCTTGGGGTATCCCACATAGGTAAAGATCCCCATCAGTGCCCTGGCCACTGCGGCTCAGTGGCTGATCTCAGAGGTACCAGCTGGCATGGTTCACCAAAACCAGGATAAGCCTGTTGCCAAGGGCTGTCTTGGGGTCCAGAGCCCCGACAATGTTGATGCTCACCCATTCAAAGGGAGTGCTAATGATGAAGAATGGCTGCAGGGAAGCCTTACGCATCCCTCCTGACTTGCCACTGGCTTGGTAGGTAAGGCATGACCTGCAGAATGCATCTGATGCCATCCTCCTCCGGAGCAAATAAAAGTGGGCGACAAGCCTTTCAAAGGTCTTGCCTGCCTTAGATGACCTGCCAGGGAAAACACATGAGCCAGCTCCAGTAGAAAGGCCCTATAGCACTGGTGGACCTCCAACACACAGGTTACACTATGCTCAGAAACTTTAGGCTCACCATACAGGAGACCATTCTCTCAGCAAATCAGTTGATCCCCAGAGGTGTTCACAGCAGCCGGGGCCTTGGCCTGCCACCGTAGGTCCTCAAGTGTAGGGCACTCCATCTGTGCTTTGCAGAACTCCTCCCTGGTGGAACCCTCTTCCTGCTACCAGTTGGTCAGCTAAGGTAGGTTCCCCAAGGGGGCAATGTCCTCCCCTGTAGGCTGTAGGGTGTCACCCTCAAGTTCATACTCCTCCCAGACCGGGGGAGTTTCTGGGGCAGGTTTGCCATGCCCCTACCCTTCTTCTTTCTGGTAGGTATCTAGGGCATTCTTTCAGGCTCTAGGTCCTTTTCACTACCCTTTCGGAAGCCAATGGACTATGTGGTCAGGCACACCCATCCATGCAATCCTACAATCTTCAAGTGTGACCTGAGCGCCACCTCCTTCCAGATGGTGTGCTCTAGGTCATTGCCACGTATAAGCACCAGAAGTAAACCCATAGACCTAGTTAAGATCCGGGTGAAGTAGTGTATATGAACAACAATATCTCAACTGGTATTATTTTCGAGACTGGTAGGTAAACATGCAAGCAAGTATGTCAAAGTTTTTATTTTATTCCAATTCATTATTAAGACTCAGGGATATTGAATTGAATTTATGTTTTTTGTTTACTGCTGGGCCATATGGTAACATGGGGCATAATTCATTCACCTAACATTTCGAAAGTAGTTTATGATTATGAGTGCAATGTTTTGGTAATGTATGCATCATTTATTTTCTTACAGTTACCCCAGACAAAGGGGCGGGCATAGATTGTCCGAAATGCATTGGGTCACTTAATTAACTGAATGTCACGCTATGCGGAGGGGTGAACCCCCAGGTGTTGTTAACGAAAGGCCTGGATAGGCATTCGATAAATTTGGAACAGAAACTTATATGACCATTTGAAAAGAAATGACTAAGTATTAAGTCTTAAAAATAATTTGGATCAAAATAAAAACTTTAAAATTAATGTAAATGATAAGTGTTCTTTTGGCAGTGCACCTCGTGTTGGACCCTGACGAGGTTCCATTATCACTGAACGTTCTAAAAGTGGCATTTTAAAAATAGCAGTTTAAAATCCAACCTCACTTTAAGTTAGGATTTATCATTACAATTCCAAAAACACCAAACATGAAATGGGTACCTGCTCCTATTTGGAATTTACAGCCCATTAAATGTACTAAAAGAACTCCAATAATATTCTATGGGAGGGGCTTGCAGCAGTGAAAAATCAATGTAATATCTTTTCACTACCAGGACATGTAAAACATTAAAGCATGTATCGTACTTTTAAAAATTATTGCACCCTGCCCTCTGGCTGTTCAGAGGTGACATATTCATTTAAAAGGATGGTTTGGGCCTGGCAAAAGGTTTACTTTGCCAAATGGACATGAAAGTTTTAAAACTGCACACACAGGCCGAAGTGGCAGGCCTGAAATGTTTAAAGTACTACTTAAGTGGATGGCAGAGTAAGTGCTGCAAGGTCCCTTGCTCACTTTGCCACTGGATTCAAGCTAGCCTGGCTGATGACGGCAAAAATGTCTGAACTGGGGTGGTGGAGTGAACTAAAGAATGATGATGGATTAAACCCAGATCAGTTGACTGGGGGTGAGTGTTTGATTTTCTCAAACGCTCTGTCCATCATCCCCTTTGGTATCACTTTGCAGGTGCACTCGTAGCATTTAATTTACAGGCCCTGGGCACAGGTAGTGCCACTTTACTGCAGACTTAGAGGTAAATTCAGTATGATAATTGGGTAAAAGCCAATTTTACCATGTTTTAAGGAGAGAGCACAAGCATGTTAGCACTGGTTAGCAGTGGTAAAGTGTGCAGAGTCCTAAAGGCAGCAAAAACAAAGCCAGCATGCAGGAGGGAACGTTAAGGGGTAAACCATGCCAATGCCAGGTCTAATAAAATATTCTCAACAAAAAAAAGTGATGTTGTATATATTTTTTCTTTCAATGCCTGGTGGTTTTGTGGAAAGGCAAGGTGCTGTTCAGGTAGTCTGGGCTTGTGTTGTGTAGTGCTTTGTATTTGTGGGTGAGAAGCTTGAACTATTCCCTTATGTATCAGGAGCCATTGGAGTACCCTAACATGTGGTGTGATTTGAGCCCAGCGTGTGAGGTTAAGTACCAGTCTGGCTGCTGTGTTCTGGATAGTCTGGAGTCTTTTTGGGAGTTGGTTGGGGAATCCAGCATAGAAGGGGTTGCTATAGTCCAGTTTTCTTGTGATGAGGGCTTGGATTATGGTTTTCCTGGTACTGGTGGGAAGCCCCGTAAAGATGTACTTCAGCATTTGTAGAGTGGGAAAGCAGGCTGTGGAAACTACATTGACATACGTGGACATGTCCAGCATATATCCAATAATGAACCCAAGGTTTTGTTCTCGTGTGCTAGGGGTGGTGGCAGGTCCTAGGTTTGTAGGCCATAAGGCAGAGTTCCACAGCGAGGCATCTTTTCAATAGATCACCCTTCTGTCTCTTCCGTTTTCAGGAAGTTGGACTTCATCCAGGTGGCCACTTTGATCTTGAGTTGAATTTGCTCCTGGTAATGGACGTTTTGTCCAAGAGAGACAGTGTGAAAAGGTAGGTTGGTATATGCTGTCCATGCGTGGTGCACTGAACCAATACACACTGAAGAACCCAGAATTAGAATTTGAAAGGAGATTGCAAATTGGACTGAGAATTGTGG
This sequence comes from Lissotriton vulgaris, assembly GCF_964263255.1. Classification (NCBI taxonomy): domain Eukaryota; kingdom Metazoa; phylum Chordata; class Amphibia; order Caudata; family Salamandridae; genus Lissotriton; species Lissotriton vulgaris. Next base: position 575,621,978 of record NC_141699.1, read on the forward strand.
ACACGCCTCATGAATTGGAACACCAATGTGGGTCAGAAATATCACCACATTTCAAAATTTACTGATTTGTAGCATTTAGCCTTGAGGAAGTCGCAGGAATACACCCCCAAAAAGCGACGAAACACGTGTCGGCTGTGGCTGTTTGACAACTGAAATACAAGAACACAGAAATAAAACGAGAGAAAAAAAGAACCAGATGGAATTGCTCATAATTTATTTGCATGATGGTGATACAATGAATTGTTCTCAATCATAATAGGGAAACTTGTTTGCAAATTTAACGTGTGCTGGGGAGTGAAGTATACCAAGTCTTCAGTCATTGGTACTGATGTGGGTAAGCTTCTTATCAGAGCCTGCTTGGTAAACTGCAGGTCGCTCCCCAAACATATAGAGGACATTGGGCTCTCCCTTGAGTCCAATCTCTGGGACTGTCTGTTCCTAACAGAGACTTTGCCAAGAGAGACATCCAACCCTGACATTTTGCTTGCATTACCTGCAGGTTTTAAGATCTCCATGGTCAATCGTGGAGATAATAGGCGGGGAGGAGGCCTTGCTATTATCTTTAAAGACATGTGGGAGATTACACGTAAAAAAATTGAGAACATAGGTTTAATTGAGGCCATGTCATTTTCCATTAAAATGTCACCAGGGCAGATTCTTGCGGGTATTCTGGTCTATCGATCCCCAGACTCAGCATCTGTCCATCTTTCTAAGTTGAGCGACATTATAGCTGATCTCTCTTTGAGACATCCAAATGTTATGGTTTTTGGAGCTTTTAATTTCCATATCTACAATGTTGATTGAACCCTGGCTCTCCAAATGGCTGATATGCTGGGGGGACTTAATTTGATTCAGTTGGTCACGGCCCCCACTCATCGAGCAGGGCAAATGTTGGATCTTTTTTTTTCAAATGATCCCACACTTAAGGTTGAGGCTCCTCTGGCATTAACTTGGTCGGACCATTGGTTAGTTCCATTCAGCCTGTCGAGAAATTGTGGGAAATATAGTTCTAGGCCAGAGTATGTGAAGAAGAGAAACTGGAAGAATGTTTCCCCAGTCCATAGGTTCCTTCCGTCACTTCAGTCACTTGCTGATATTGAGGGTACCTTGTTGCTGCTTCTATTTTGTCATGCCTCATATTAATTTATTATACCAGGTGAAGCGTCATGTCACCTTTTTAGAGTCTTGTCCAGCAGGCCATCTATCTCATCCAGGAACCTTCATTTACCCTTATATTTTGTGAATAATATCCAATCCAATCCAATCCAAAATATCTTTATTCGATTTCAATTAAAAGAAAATCACAAAAGCACAAGTAAACATACATTTAAAACTTAAGTTATATAACCATTAAAAAGCGAGGGATCATTAGAAAGCAAGAATGCAGAAAAGCAGTGTATTAAAGTACAATTTTTGAGCAGAATTAGTTCATTATTTGATGTTCTAATGTTCAATATATAACAAGAAAAAGGGCGGAAGCACAAGCAACTAAAATCATTTAAAAACATGTAAACACTAAAATCCAAGGCGAAATGGTTATAAATAATTACACTATATTAAATTAATTAATTGATATTCTATTTCTAATAGTGTTTTTTAAAAAGATATACATCAAATGCATGGTCATTTCATCTTCTAGCATTTGTAATCTTAGAAGAGCCGGTCTGCACTGATTTAATCCCCATTTTCTAAGAAGGAGTGTTAAATATTTTTTCCTAGGGATGGTGTAAAATTTACAGAAGAAGGTAAAGTGTAACATGGATTGTTCAGAAATGGCATCACATGGGCACGCAGTCAAGTTTGTCGTCCATAAATTAATCTCTGGGAAGGTAAGCAATCTAAAGAAACTTCCCCCCCTGAAGCGTGTTAATAGCGTACGTGCATAACTACTTAGCATTAGAACAAGATATTGCTGCAGGCCCTGTCCTTGCAGAATCAGTTGATTCTGTAATACTGAGGATTTATTTCCCTCCTGCTGCCAACGTTTTTTTCTAAGATATGGAGGCAGGATTCTTTCAATTGTTTCCCCGTTATAGTTGCTAAGCTAGTCGGGCAATCAAAAAATTCAGGGTGACCAATGTCTGTTAGAAATTCTTTATATATTTCAGCCATGTTATTCCAAGTGCCTCCTGTAATTTTAAGCAGTCCAGGATTATATCCCTATTTAATCCAGTCTTCTCCGACACCCATACCTTGTGCCACAACAGAATCAGGCTAACCTCGATAAGGTCAGAAATGTAAACTATGCCCAGTTCTTTATGGCACACATATGTAGATGTGGATCTAGGAACTGCCAGGAGGTACCTAAGGAATGCGTTCTTGCAAAGTTGGATGTCGTGACTGTCCGCAACCCCCCAGATTCCGGCACCATATATTGCTGTGGACACACATTTTGATTTGTATACGTCCAGCAGAACCTGCACAGGTCGACCCCCCAGCCTGTTAGCAAAATTTCTTACTGCACTGATCACGCGAGAGAACGCTAACTTCCGTGACTGAACTGCGGAGCACCATGTACCATTTTTGTTGAAAACCATTCCCAAGTAGGAGAACGTGTTCGTTGTCTCTATTTTTGTATTTGACAGAAACATTTTACATTGGGATTTTTTCTTGGTTGTGAAACACATATTAAAAGTTTTACTAAAATAATGTTTAAACCTCTAGCAGTCATATAATTTTTAAAAGTCGTAAGTGTTCTCTGCATGCCCACCTGCGTCCTAGACATAATCACTGCATCATCTGCGTATAATGGGATGGGTGCTGAGTGTTCTCCAATTTGAGGATGGTCCTGTCTGTCTGCAATAAGATGTGATGCCAAGCTATTAATATATAAGTTGAATAAAAATGGCGCAAGGCTGCATCCCTGCCGTACTCCTTTGTTGATGGGGAATTTGATGGTACATTCACCATTTTTCCCATATCGTACCTTTGCACCAGCCCCCCGATATAGTTCTTTTATAAAATTTACCACAGTTATATCTAAACCAAGTTCCAATAAAGTGGCCCATAAAATGTTATGGTCTAGACAGTCGAACGCCGAGCTTAAATCAACAAATGTCAAATAGACGTTATCCCTTTTTGCCCTCACATATTTGCCTATAAGCATTGCTAAATTCAGCCCTTGTTCGACCGTGCCCAGTCCTTTTTTAAAACCATATTGAAATTTTGAAAGTATGCCTGCATTTTCTGCCCATATGTGTAATCTATTTAATATAATCACACCCGCCACCTTCATCAGGGAGTCTAGCAATGAGATCGCTCTATAGCATTTTGAATCATTTCGTTCTCCCTTCTTAAATATTGGAACCACAATGGCCTCTTGCCATGTCGTGGGGAACCCAGTTTCATTATAGGTATTAGAATATTTGTCAATAGGGGTGCCCACATCTTAACATCATGTTTATATATGTCTACTGGAACCCCATCCGGCCCAGCCGCTTTTCCAGCAGCGCTCTCTGCTATTGCAAGTTCTACTTCAGAGAGTGAAAAGACAATCGCTATTGGAAATAATCCATGAGCACTGTTCCCCATCACCCCCGGGGTTTCATAGTTTTAATAATATCTAATACCTGCATTTGGTCACAAGGGGCCTACCATTCCTCCTCTACCCAGTTCTCCATCTCAAGTCCCCACCATGGGGTGTAGTTGATACTTGGTCTCCTAGTCCTGATATTGTTCCTCATTCTGTGTAACTCACAGTGACCCTCACTGGTTGTTGGGTTGATTTGATAAGGGGGGCTCAGTCTCTTTCCCAGAGCAGGTCCCTCGGCAACCAAGGTTCTCTCATATGGGCCTTCTTAAGAATTACATTATAGCAAGCACTCTGGCCCTCCAGGCCCACCTCAGCTCTCTTGCGCAGACCCATCAGCTAGCGACCCAGCTGGTGTGCTGCAACTTCCAAAGCATGGACCATTGTTAAATATCCTTTGTTTCTCCTGCTGGCGCTTATCATTGTCCAACATCTACAATCTCAGCCACCGTGTTAGTCTGTTGCATGCTTCAGGGGGAGGTGTTGGTGAGTTCTCGTTTCATTGGAACGTCAGATGTGGCCAACAATGGACGACTGTGGCAATACAAGTTTCATGTGTGAGTATATGTCTTTAAGAGTACCTGAAGGGGTCCTAGCAGAAGGACGTATAGAGGATTGTAGGGGGATCCGTGGGGCTCCATTGTGTTCCAACCATTTGCCCATATTGTTGGCCACCTCCCTAGTCCCAAGTACTTCTTGGCCAAGAAAGGGAGTGCTCCACAAATTACTCATACTGCTGCTTTGTCAACAAGGCTTGCGTCTGCCTCTTACTCAGTCTCCCAATGTGAGGGGCTAACACCTGCAATCAGCACTCTTTTTTGGTAGAAATAGAGATCTTCCTGGACATCTCGAATGTTGCCTGTCTGCTAAGAGATGGAAAGAGAACGCTTGGCCCTTCAGGACAAGATTCTGTCCAGGAGGAGAGGCCAAGTGTGTGATCAGCATATGGAGCACCCAGAGGAAAGCCAAACAGCACAGCAACCCAGTATAAGTCAATTATCAATTGGATTGTACAGTATTTGGTTTTCGCAGTTAAATTAAAAGTACTATCTTCTTCATAATGATAGGTTTTAACTGGACTTAACTCATTGTGCATGCTGTAATTTGACTGTTGAGGACGGTCTGCCCCAGATACCTCCCTTAGAAGACTTTGACAGCTGCCCTCACTACCCTGAAAGTCAAGTGCATATTGGGCTGTACTGGTCCTAGTTTGTGTGGTGGTGGGGCCCTAGGCCCACATGGTGGGGTAAAGGACTGACGCAGACACCAGTTAGATAGTATAACTATGGCCACGAGCACGTGCACTCGGCCCCTTTTATTAGCAGCGTCACCTGACCCAGTGACGTCTGTGGTGGGTGGGTGATCAGTGTAGTACAGGGCTAGAACACCTAGACTGCGTCCTTTGCAGAATACTACATCCCTCCCAAAGTTCAGGGAAAAGAAAACAAAATGTCCAACCTGCAAGAAAATAGAATAATACCAAATTACATCCCCAACAGGTTTTCTTCAGACTATCGGCTGGGAGAATGTTGAAGACAGTTCCTGGATTACAAAGTCCGTCAGATGAGCTTCACCTCAGCGGTGTACTTCAGATCATCCTTGTCTTGCTGCACTTATGTATATTGTTCAACACTTGGGGTTGTCTGGAGCAGAATATGGTTTGACCCTTGAGGGGTCTCGCAGGTGTTCCTAGTCCAGTGGATGACAACGCTTGTTGGTTGATGGAGATGACTGCGGCACGAGAGGTCTTTCTTTGGATTTGCTGATCTTGATGCTTTCACACCTCCTGCCGGCCAAGTAACTTCCGACTTGCCTGTCTAGCCGGACTCCTCTCTCACTGGAGCCTTGAAGATTGGCCTCTCCTGCTTGGACTCTTCTCTCACTAGAGACGCTGGGAGGATCCTCTTGCCGGACACGATGGGACCGGGTGGACCGAGCGGGGCTTCGCATGAGCCGCGCAAAGGCGTCGCTGAGGAACTGCCAACGGACTCACCGCCAAGTCTTTCATGATGTCCTCGGGGGTGTTGATGTCATCCGCCAGGATGTTCTTGCCGTTGGGACATGGATTCAGTGTCTTCGCCAGACCGTTTCTCGGTGCCAGGTGTTTACCTGGGGCCTTCATGCTTCCTGTTGCCTGTCGTGGAGCTGCCGCTGCTGCACCTCTCCCATCCAGATTCCTCTCTCACAGGACCTGCGGCCGAGGCCCTTGTCCCCTGGACTGCCACTAGATCGCGTGGGCTGTGCGGGTCGCTGCGGAACTTCGGACATGGCCACAGTCGAGTCTTGTGTAGTGCACAAGGGTTGATTGTCTAGTGCTCGGGTATGCTCTGCTTCGGCAAGCTTCAGGTTCACGGGGCACCCATGCGGTTCTTCGATGGTTGGTGATCTCCTCAGGTGCGAGTTGTCGGGATTACTGGGATCCACACGGATGTTGCAGTGTTCTTCGGACAGCACCGATGTTCGTGTGTGCTGACTGTTGCAATGCTCCTTGGACAGTACCGATGTTCCTGTGTGCTGACTGTTGTTCTCTCTCTTCTTCTGTGGAGTGATGTTGTGTTACTCCATTCCTCTTCATTCTCTTCCTCGACGCGGTCAAGTCTTCTTTCCTGCTTGCTCGTGCTAACCAGGCTTCTCCATGTAGCGGGCCCTCTACATGTCGTCCCCTTGGTCTTGTCCATGTGGTAGGACACTGTCTTCCCCTTACTTGTTGACTAGACCCGTCGTCGTATCTTCCTGGTACTTGATCACTTCTGTTGCCTTCAATCAGGATACCCTTCTTTGGTCAATTCCCTCATGACCCTCCTGTCTCGTCGGGTTCCTTGGGCTCTACTGTTCCTCCTTCCTTTTCTTTCTGGCGTCGCGCCCTTCCTTTCCATGTTCCTTCTTGCGACGTGGTCTGGTCCTCTTGCTGTCGTTAGCCTTCCCGACCAGTCTTCCCCAGGCGGCGTGCATTCCGCCTGTTTCTTTCTGGTCTGGGCATAGCTCTCCAGTATGGTGTTCTTCTCTTCACTGACTGGACCGTTTGTCGCAATCTTCTCTGTTGTTGCTTTTCTTTCCTTGGCGACCAGACTGGGTGGTCGGCTTTCAGCTTGGGCATGAGTTGTCATGCTGTGCTATTTGCTTGGTGGTCGCAGTTCACCGTCACGGTGATTTGGCGTTGGCGCGCTTTGACTGCGCGGAGGAGGGTTGCGTCACCGCTCCTGGTGCATCTCTGGTGCATGACGCCATGCGTGATGACGATGGCGTTCTGGTTGCTGCGAGATGTCGCTGTCTTTCTTGGGGACCTTTGTGCGCTGTCCCGTGTCGTTGGCGTGTCGCTGTGCAGCGTCACTCTGGCGCTCCTGGCACGTTCCGGCGCAGTGCTGCGCGGTCCTGTCGTGCGGGTGTGGAGTTCTTGCGCCATGTGGCGCGTTATGCGCGCTTACTGTTCAGGGTTCTTGGGCGCATGTTGCGAGTGGTTGGGCACTTGCTGCTTTGGCTGTCGTCAGGCACTTGCTGCTTTGGCTGTCGTCGGGTACTTGCTGCTTTGGACCGTTGGCGGGAGTAGTTGATGCTGCGGTGAACACCTGTGGCCACAAGGCGTCGCTGCTCTCTCCGTCGTCTGATCTCGGCAGTCGTTTCCTTGGACGTTCTTCCAGTGCTTGGATGCTTAGTGATGCGTTCGTGCCTCTTCCCACGTCGCGCTGGACGTGGCAGCCGTTGACTCCTTGCTGGTGTGTGTGGGTGTCACCTGCGCTGTGGCGCACTTGCTTGCTGCGTGAGATTGGATGCTTTCCTTGGGGTGTTGCACAGTCTGAGGCCCCTTGCTGCAGCTGCTTGCTTTACCTCTGTAGGCTGTCCCTTGTGCTTACTTGTGCTTGTTTGTTCTTGTGGCTTCTTTTGGGTGCAATACCACCTAGTGACCACTAGATGGCAGTGTGGGATGGATTCCCTTCAGCAACAGCTTGCCTCCTCTTGGTGACTTTCCTTCCCATGTTGTTAGGGCTTGCAGGACTTGCTTCTGGTATGGAGTGTGCAGGAGGGGGCTGGAGTTACTGCTGTCTACAGGTAAGTCCCATTTCTTTCTTTTGTCCTTTTTCAGTTGGGGCAGTATGCAGCTTGCAGCTGTAGGGCACAACAGTGTTTATGGTGCAGTCTCTCTCCATTGCCCTCTGTCTCTGTATTGGGCGCAGTGATGCACTTTGGCCACTAGATGGCAGCGCTCCGACGGACCCCCGGCAGCTTCACACCGCTGCTGACGGCACTGCCGGTGCAAGGCTTCTCTCCTGGGCTCCCCCCTTCACGTCCTCGGGCGCAGGCACACCCAAACCAGGTAGGCTCTTTTCGCTTCTCTACTCCCGCCTGCAGCAGCTTCTTGATTAGCACGCTGCGCGGCGGGGAGTCGGTGTGGCTTCAACTGGGTGCAGCGTAGGTGGGCAAAATGCACGTCCAGTGCTTGGAGTGTTCCCCGCCTCTTGAAGGCTTCCTCTTCTCTTTCCCCCCCACTCCCTGTCCCAGGCAAAATGTTCACAGGCTTTGGGGGAAGGGGGTGACTCTGATCGCTGTGGGGTGGGCAGTCTCTTGTTGCTCTCCCCTCGCTGCAGGCGCTTCTCCGGGGACTATTCACCCCGCCGCCTCCATTCACACACGCGGCGGGGACAGGGGACGCTCCGGGCAGGCCGCGGGTAGGCTCCGCGAGTCCTGCATAAATTATGTTCATTCACCCTCGCGGCGGGGGGCAGGAGGCATCACAGGCAGGCCGCGGGTGGGCTCCGCTGGTTCTGCATTAGTGTCAGTTTATTTACGGCAGCATTGTGCCCGTCTAGGCGCTCTTCGGCACAGTCTTACACCCCTCCGCCGCACTTCACACACGCGGCGGGGAGGGGGGCGCTGCAGGCAGGCCGCGGGTGGGCTCCGCTGGCCTTGCCGTAATGTGAGTTTATCTTCGGCCGCGTTCCACGCAGGCCACGCGGGTGGGCTCCGCTTTGGTGCACAGTCTTCCGGGGGGAGTCACCTCCCGCTCCCGGCTCACCTTCGGCTCGGGCCAGGTCCTGGGCTGCGGTCGTGGCGGGTGGGCTCCGTCCGGCCGGTGCACCTCTCCGATGGGGGTCTCTGCTTCGCGGCCGTCTCAGGTGGGCACTGGGCGGTCCGCTCTTTTCCTGGTGGCGCTGGATGGTGGCGGCCGACGCGGGTGGGCTCCGGTCGGCTCGTCCTTGAAGGCTGGTGCGGTGGGCCTCACGGTCGCTGCAGGCTGCGGGGCTCCGACGTGCCCACCGGCTTCTCGGCGCTGCTGCGCCCTGCTACAGGGGGTGCCCTGCAGGCGGCGAGCTCTCTCCCCCTTTTCTCAAGATGTTTTGGCAGTGGCACGCGTGGCTTCACTACCGGCCTCGTCGCCAATGTGGTGGTGGGGCCCTAGGCCCACATGGTGGGGTAAAGGACTGACGCAGACACCAGTTAGATAGTATAACTATGGCCACGAGCACGTGCACTCGGCCCCTTTTATTAGCAGCGTCACCTGACCCAGTGACGTCTGTGGTGGGTGGGTGATCAGTGTAGTACAGGGCTAGAACAACTAGACTGCGTCCTTTGCAGAATACTACAGTTTGCAGAGCCATAGCTGGATGAACACCAGTGGCAAATGACCAGAGTCACCACGGTTGAGGCCTGGTAGCCCCTGTCAGCCCGGTACTCCCACCAACCCCCCAATGGGGTCTAACACTACCAAGTTGTCCAAGCAGCATGAATCACTGCACACCGGCATAAGGAAAACGTACATGGGAGCTCGCAACTCGTGTATTTCTTTCTTGGCATCTAGTATGGCCGCCTCATCTCGAACCTTCCAAAAAACTCAGCACTTCACCTCTCGGCTCGCGCGACGGTGAGGAGGAACAGTAAGCGCGCGACGTTGCCTTAATTAGCAGTACTGGCGGGCGCGTGACGCCACAGACTCCCGCTGCAATCACTCCATCACATCCCGCTCGCAGGCGCAGCCGCAGCCTCGGGACACCAATTTTCCAGTCAGCGCACACTGCCCTAATTGTTCGTTATTGTCTTAATTGTAGTACAAATGGCTGGGGTTTCTTATGATCGCCCAGAGCTAGGTCGGCGCTGTTTTTTTTTGTTTTTACATTTCTTTTCCTTTAACACAGGAAAGCCATCTGGCAACACTTCTTTTTTCTCATTAAGAAATGTTATTGATTGCATCTATTTACATTACACAATAGCACCGGAGTGGAAGCGTATTCTATACTGTTTAACTACATATAGCGTGCTTCCAAAGACGACCTTCACACAAAGGATAGATTCACTCAATGCCATTTGTGTGCTTTATTCATTTGGTATAACGCCAACGTAAGAGCTTGAGGAAAATGCAGATTGCTCTGGCCAAAACGAATATCAGATGTCAGGATATGTATTGGAATACTTATACAATTATAACGTATCAGTGTATGTACTGTGCGATGTATGATCAGCCAAAGGAACACAATATAGTGACCATAGCAGGGTTCGGGATGCCTTTAAAAAAAATATATATCCAGGGCTTTAAGTGGGCTGGGTCCTGTCGGTACTCAGCACCAGCAGTTCTTAAAAGTAGGTGCTGAGACGGGTCCCTGTTCTACCCGTTTTTGCCCTCACGACCAGGTTGAAAAATAATCTTAGCTCTGCAGCAGTACCACCCTTCACAGCCTTTGATGTAACTTCAAAGAGACTCGAAATATTTATTTCACAGTCTCATCATTTCAGAACGGAAGCATTTTCAATACTATATACAAGGAAGCCGTAGTTGTTGCTTAGTTATCTTACACAACTAATACCCATTGCCAAAGCCAATAGTCCTGGTTTGTTGTAGTTGTAATGTTACTTGTTGTATTATATGTATTGTCTAGACGCAAAGACAGAAGCAGCAAAGTACCAGTGGCGCGTTGCACTATGGTAAGCAGAGATTTTTAGCTTAGGTGTTTTTAAGCCATGCCTATTCAAGAGACTCCCAAATTCTTTTATCCCATTCAAAGGCCTGGATATATTGCTAACAGTACTAGCAAAAGTGGCCAATGTTGCATCTTGGGTTGTTCAGGTGAAAATAGCAGTAGTTTTTTAGGTCTCGCGACCTATCAATGCGCGCATTGAGCGGAGCGAGAATTCAAGTGCTCGTAATCCTCGTCAAATCAAGGGCTTCTTGGTGCGGTTTTCATTAAGTTCACGTGAATCACGTGACCAAACAAGCACGCGCATTCACGGCCGCACAGCACATCAAAGGGCTTCACCCAGCGTGCGCTTTGCTGCTTCTCCTCCCCTAATTAATCATGGCTGGCCGGCCGGCCGGCCGCACTTTCAGTTTCCCGGCCGCTCTGCATTATCAGGTACGTGTTGGTGACGCATTATTTCACTTTGTCTCCGTGCGTGCATTTATTTAATGTTATCCAAAATTTGCTGTCGCTTGTGACACTTAGAGCCCGCCCTTTGCTTGCCATTTGCTCAGCATGTGCCTGCTTTACTTCCTTTTCGTGTATTTTTCCTTCTTCTGGAAATTGCCTAAGTACTACTTCCTTGCCCCGTGTCCTTCCCCTACTTTTGCTTTCGGAGTTATTTTTTATTTATTTTACTTGCAGCACTCCACAACAGCGCATATATTGCAGACCTTCTCCTCCCACCTTATTATCCCGCTCCATGTTGTTGCTTGCACCCCCCTCCTACATTATTGCTTGCACACTCTACTTCCTCTTTGTTGCTTGTGCTGTCCTTCTCACCAATGCCCCCAACGTTGTTGCTTGGCCTGTCCCTGCTGCTTCATTTTATTACTTGTACTAACGTTGTTTCTTGCCCCGTCCCTTCTGCATTGTTTTTTGCACTATTGTTGTTGCTTGCCCTACCCCTTCATCTGACCACTCTTTGTTGCTTCTCCCATTCTGTTCCACTCCCATCCTGCGTTATTGCTTAACCCGTCCCTCCTGCTCCCTCTGTTGTCCCCCCCCCACATAGTTGTTTGCCTGTCTTTCAGCAAAGCTTCTCCGTAGCCACGCTAAAAGAAAATACATTGATAACGCCACCAGATCTGACATATGCAATACCTATTTGATTTCCCAAGGGACTCTATTGTATACAGATATTCCACAGTATGTTGATGGACCCCTTTTGAACATTTAAATATTTTGACTTCCAAACCTGTGTGTGTCATTCTTGTTTCCCATCTTTTTTCATGGACTGCAGTCGATTTTGAAAATTAGCAGTCCACTGCTCATTTGAGTGTTCACTGGACTGAAGAAGCTTCTGCCACTACTTCAAAGACCAATTATCCTCACTGATAGCACAGAGGCCATGTTTTATTTGAAAAAGCAGAAGGGAGCACAGGCTTTCGTTCTGAGTCAGTTAGCTGTTTAGCTGTTGGACTGAGGGTCTCGAAGTACTGATCAACAATTTAAACCAGTTATTTTGTGACCAGTGTGGACTAATAGGTCAGTTCACAAAATTCTTGCTCATAATTGGTTGTAATCTCACCGACCTTGCCAGAATCCATGAGGTAGGTCAAAACTTGCAATTCGTGACTGGTGGCCATAACGGGCTTGGTGGTCTACTGGAGGGGGGGCGTAAGCATTATGCCTGTGATTACTTTTTTACATATTTTATTTTTGAATACAACCTCTTTTCCTAAAACAAGCACTGGCGTTGCCAATAGGTCTCGCAGTAGGAAAATTGGAGCTATTGGTTTTGTAAATGACAAAGCACTTTATGTTTTTAAAATGAAAACAAAAATAAAAGGCATTATTATTTGCAATTGTAATAGCTCCAACTTTCCTACTGCGAGACCTATTGGCAACGCCAGTGCTTGTCTGGTATGTCCTTTGCTTTCCACATCTTGGTAGTCCGAGTATGTATTTTCATAAGGATCTGGGGATTTCAGTACCAAAGAGATGGAGGAGCTCAGCTCATGCGATATGTGAGGTCACAAGTGGGATTGCAGACACCATAGTCAACATCCTCCCGTGACCACTCCAATGATAATGCCATTGATGTTACCCCCTTACCAGTGGAATTCTGCAGGTTTTGAAGAGTATATTTGTGATGTTGACACACTGGCAGTTTTCCAATTGGTTGGGATACAGTGTTTGGTCCTTGCAAACATGTACCGTTTGGCTGGAGTGATGGGTTGCAGGGAAGTGGGTAGCAAGGAAACAACACGTCTCGAATAGGATGACCTTTGGTGAAAGGGTTGTGGCAGAGAAGAATGTAGGACATGAAATGCAGTGGAGGGTGTAAAGCTTTTAGCAGGTACCTGAGCAGTGCATGCAGCATGCACAGTTTAGTAGCTTACCGACCATCTAGTGAGCTGGTTCTGAGTGTCACCCATCACAAGCACTGAGGAAGCACCAAAGGACACGCCTAATCAGTGTGTCTACTGTTACCTCCAGCACACCATGAAAATGCACAACCCTTCAATACCATCAGTCATTCCATGTAACTCCAGCACCTCCAACACACCCTACTCCTCAGTCAAAATACAACTCGACTGGTTTGGCTCAAAGACTCATCTTGTGGACTTCCAATTCTCAATAACCCAAAAGAACCACAATGCGCATGTGCCTGCTTGTACGCAACATCGTCACTGGTGAGTGGGATTCAGTAAACTTCTCTGCACCACCGCATGCGTAGTTGTTGAAGCATGATTACGTTTGTCTTGATGAGCATCCTAGACGGCAGTACATAAGTACAAGTACATAAGTGCATAAGTACAAGTGCGCTAATTGAGACACAACGTTGTTACATATGCCCTGGTGTATTCACAGGGATGTAGCATGTCTGGTTGGGTATATGCATGCTGCTTGTGGTGCTCAGTGATTTTCTTTCAAGTAAAGGGTCGCTCGCTGAGGAAGCATCGTAGAAGGTTTAGATGATGGAAAACTGAATCCTCCTGGCTTGGGTGGGTCGAAAGTGATAACCCTTGCCATGCCTGATGTACTCTACAGCCAGCTCAGTCATGTTCATTCACTGCCTGTCCTAACATGTAAGATAAGCAGTCCTTAAGTCCTGCTGTTGGAGGGGATTGGAAGAATAATGTGGAGGTCCGTGTGCTGTCAAATGGCAGCCTCTAACAGTAGTCTTGCCACCAGGACACTCCAGTCTTGCCCTTTTTGTTATGAATTGCTCCTATCAGATGGGCCAGCTCATTTGATTCAATGGAAGCAACTCATGAGCGCAACCCTCACAATACACTAGAATGCCAACTGAAAGACAAGGACTATAAGTATGGCGCAGTAACCACATGGTGCTAAGGGGAAACTCGAGAGAAGATGGCTTCAGAGAAGAGAAGGAAGGAGAGGATAGAAAGCGACAGGGCGCATTGGTTAGTTTGTCAGGATATACAAAGATTTGTGGAAGCGAATCATAAGATGAATTGAAGGGTAAGAAGTAATGGAGAAGAGGTGTGGCAAAGGGAGAGAGAGTAGGGTGGGTGGGAGAATGCAAGTGGCGGGTGTTATGAGGGACTGATGTGATGGTTGACAGTAAAACATGTGCATGACTGGTTAAAAAAGGGAGGGGTGGTGGTACACTAAGATGGGAAAGAGAGTGTGAGGGGTTGGTTCTAAGGGGCCATCGGGTGATAAGGATAAGGAGGGTAATTGCGGATATGTGCGATGGAGTGATGCGGTCTGTAAAGAGAAGAGGGTGATACATGAGAAGGGAGAGTGTAGGAGGAGTGCATCCGTGTAGTGGTGATGACTGGCACAGTTGCCAGGTTAGAGGAAGTTCAAGAAATTGAGTTCTAGATAGGAAAGAAGGGCAATAGCGTGGCATGGCATATGTTGGTGAGGGACAGGAGTGTGAGATGAGAGTGGTGGTAGGAGAGGGTGTGGGCAGAAGGGGAAAAGCTGGAGATGTGAGTGGGGAAAATGGAGCAGTAGGAGGCGGTTGCACAAGGAGATGTAGGAAAGGTAGTGCGGGTGAGAGGAATTTTAGGTAAACAAATGGGGAAGTTATGAAGTGGAGAGACTTTCAGAGACAAGGAAGTTGTTGGATGAGTATTTGGAAAGGAGAGGGGGATGTGTAAAGATGGGAGAACATTTAGAGAGGGAAGAGAAGTATCGGTGAGCAAGACTGAAGAGATTGTTGAAAAGGAGTAACAGAAGGAGGTGGGAGAGGGGGGACTCTAGAGGTATGTGAGGGAGAGAATTGGAGGTGGATGGAAGGTGGGGTGAGAGTGGCGGTCTTACAGGGGAGGGCAGTGGATGAATGAGGGGAGATAGTGTATCTGTTTTTATATAAGTCTTTCAATGACAAAAGTCGGTTTATTAGCGACCTTAGACTGGGGTGTCGTGAGTATAATAGTTGAGGTTTCATTATAATTCGTAACCTGTCAAAAACCTTTCAAGTGTTCACATTTCCCATGGTAGAATGTTAGATACTTCATTAATCTCAAATGTACGATACCCTTCTGCAGAAATTAACAAGCAATGTAAAACAACTTCGAACTTGATCTTGTACTCAAAAAGTAGCAAGTGTACTGATTTAAGATCTGTTTTTCCAAAATCCAGTACAAAATTTCAGTCATTGTTTTGTCGGTGCTCGACACCAGCACTTAATTATCAACACAGGCCCTCATGACAGTCCACCATATGGAGATATATATATATATATATATTTTTTTTTTTAGGTGAGCTAACAGCGTGTTTAATAATTCTATAAACATAAACATATAATAATACCAGCTGCTCAGCCTATTTTTAAAGCTTTGTGGGGCCGGGACTAGTCCAAATTGTCGCACTTGTAGGGGAGTGCGATGCTTCGTACCTGTGGTGGCATTGGCATTGGGAGCATTGATGGGGCATTGGAGTGGAAGGTGCAGTATCCTTCATAGAAGGGCACGGGTATTTATTATTATTATTTTTACAAATTAAGCACAGTCAGAATCTAAACCGCTCTTTTCAAAAAGCCTGTTGTTGTTTAAAGGTTCTTGTTCCCAAAATGTTATCTTCACTTTGTAAAGAGCCATATCTTGGCTCTTGGATACTGTTTCACACCCTGCAACCTCATTCCCTGGCTTTGGGCCTTTGTTCCGTAATCTGTAAGAATAAGTGTAGCACATCCTGTACATCCGTCCATCGCCACCCCCTTTTGTACCGCTTTTGGCCGCCATAAGTGTGGCAGGGTATGCTCAGACGTGAGTCCCTTGCTCACTTTGCCACGGGATTCAAGCAAGCCGGGCTGAAGACTGCTGGAATGCCAGAAACCGGTCCTCGGAAGCTTGTTTCCGGTCCAGGGAAGACATGGCTTGGCAGTTCGGGCTGGACTGTTCCCATAAGGCACAGGGTCGGACTGATTTGCATATAGCCATGTCTGAACTGGGGTGGCGGAGTGGGTTAAAGAACGGTGATGGATTAGACCCAGATCTTTTGACTGGGTGTGAGTGTTTGATTGATTCAGATGCTCCGTCCATCGCCACCCCCTTTTGTACCGCACATCCTGTACTGGCCGTTGCTAGCTACTGTTCAGAGCGCCCTCTTCCGTGCATGACCTAGTGACTGCTGCTCTAATAGATTGGCTGGCTGTAAGATAATGAAATTTACCTGCTGCAGTACCGTTCATATAGCTCTATGGCACCCTAAAACTCAACAAAGACAAAAATGCAGTATTTACTTTTTTCAACCGAGCTTTACTATGTATAAGGATCATTGTTGCACTCTGTCCCACGGCACACACCGGGAAAAAACCTGCAGCAGTGCAACCTATCATGTTGAATGTGCTCTTCGGAGAGCACGCACAAACTTGCACCTGTATATTCTGAGTAGCACATTAGTGAAAGGTGGAACAGAAGTTTTAAGCTGCGGGTCCAGGAGCGGCTGGTGATCTTTGAAAGTGGGGCGGTGTAATACCTTACAGGAGATCCACCCATTTTTTTCCAAAAATTTTTCCAGAGTGTTCCCCATATATTAACGATTACCTTCATAATTTCATTGCCAGCATTTTATTAATGGTGCTACCTAATGACAAGAATTACATACAGTATTCCGGTATTATGATTTTGCCATTGTTGTTGTCCATATACCAAGGGAGGCATGTGTGTCAAAAATTACCTCCAGTATTTCAGAGCTAGCATGATATCATGATTTGCTTTCCTCAACCTTCGCTTGAGTCCCAACATTGAATGGCAGTCCTCTCTGGGGCAAAGATATTCTCCAGTGTGCTAGCACCAGCATTTTGCAATAGGTGCCCATTTATGTCAAGTATTTCTTCCAATATGTCGGGGTTCGCATTTTGCTTTGGGTGCCTCCCCTATGCCATAAATTATCAGTAATGCCCAGAGCCAGCGTTTTGCCACAGGTGCTGCCTTGCCAAGAAAGTCCTCCAGTATGCAAGTGCCAACACCTTTCCACAGAGGTCCCTAGGACAAACTGTACTCCTGGGCCCTTATTTATGAGGCCTTGCGTCAGTTTTGCGCCGCCGGTGCGTCACTTTTTGTGACGCACCAGCGGCGTACAAAATGCGCCTTGTTGCGCCATATTTAAAAAGTGACGCATCTAGGTAGATGCGTCACTTTTTAAACCCCTGCGCCACATTATACCTGCGTCAGGTATAATGTATGCAGAGGGGGCGTTCCCCCGCAAAAAGCCTCGTAATAGTGACGCAGTGAAATCTATGAGATTTCACTGCGTCACTTTTAGGATGCTGTTGCGTCAAAATCTTGCGCCTGCCTCACAGGCGTAAGACTGACGCAAGCCCTTTCACATGGGGCTTTCCCCATGTGAAAGGACGCATTGCTGGAGTTGCGTCACTTTTGTATTTCAGGGCTTGGATTTTGCCATAGGTGCCCTTCCTTATGCCAAGAATTATTTGCAATGTGTCATTGGCAGATTGTTACCATGGGTACTGCCAAAAGCCCATAATTATATTAAGTATGGTATGGCCAACGGCCATAACTCACAATCATAAAACAAGCAAATAAATGCACTCTTACATACACTTTCTCACTCTCACTCATACTCACTCACTTTCACATTTGCTCTGTTCCCCCTCACTCAAACTCGCACTCCCCACTTACTCATTTTAACTCCCACACACTGTCACTCAAATACAAATATACTCATAATAACTGGTCCTCAATCTCACAAACATACTTACACCCACACCCTTTTACACTCACTGGCTCTGGGCCCTGGTGCAACTCTATCTGTTTTACCATTGTAGCTCTACACCCCTGACTCACTTTCACTCCCTTTAAAAAAAATCCCCTTTCATTCCTTCTAATGACCTCACACTTCTTCACTCACTCCCTCAAGCTCACTTTCAGTTATTTATGCACACTATTAAACTCAGATTCTCGCTCACTTTTACTCTCATTGCCGCTGTCAAACACACTAACATACACACTTTTAATCAATCTCATTCACTCACTCACTCACAAATACACTCACAAACACATACACATGTGCACAGATAAACAACATTGTTTTTACTTACTTTGATTCCTTTGCTGGCAACTCGGTGTCTCCTTGGCAGCATGAGAGCTGGCACTGGACACTGAAACCAGCAGGCCTTGATTCACATCGAAGTGCGAGACAGAGTGCAAGTCCAGGTTTGATAAAGAGCCGACCTACCTCACTCCCTCTCCCAGCTTCTTGGTAGGACTCAAAGTACAGCCCTATATGATGCAGGAACTTTGCTGGGGATCCTGCCCGGGCTGCTCCATGTGGCTTCTCAATGACCTCGGGGATGCATTGATATGGGCCCTGAAAGCCACGTTTTAGCATATGTACTACTGTCCTGCCCAAGGCACGTGCAAAATGTCTACTAAATAAAATGGGTTGGAACTGTGTGAGAGATGCATAGTTTTACAACACCCCTTGCATATATAATCAAGGCATCCAACTACAGAGTTCTGTGTTTTAAACAACATACTATCGCTCCGCCCCCTCCTCTTCCTGTCATGTGGGGCCTGGAGGTGAGGCCAACAGGAATGACCTTTACACTGGCAGTGCTCATGAAAAGTCAAATGTCCTGTTCTCAAGAAAACTACTGAATTGAATAATGTGCAGTGTTGGAAGAAGCACTGGGCAGAATGTGTGGCCTCACTGAAGGTAGGGGTGTGCTCCGAAGCCCCTGACAAGAAGCATTCACTGCACCGATCTACCTGTTACTTGCAGCCAGAGACACAGCCTTACTTTAAAGGGGACAGAAATCCCCCATAGGTGAGTGCGGTGTGATACTACAACCAACTGCAGGGGTTGTAAGAGGGTCTCCCTGATCCCAGCATACCCCTCCTTGGTGTGTTCTTTGAGGGCATACAGACTGTGCACTACCTCTGTATGGCACACAGTAAATGCACCTCCTGACAGCTGTTTTGTTCTAGCATCCTCGTCTATGAAAGGGCACGAGCGGCAGGACAAATTGTTCCCTCTTTTCCTGGAGTCACAACCCTATGCAAATTATTGAGCTTCACCTGGTGTCACCCTGGTACAAAATATGTGCCAGAGTGATCCATATTATAGACGAAGCTGTATAAGCATCTCCATAACTGTCTATAATAATAAAGTGTCCCAGAGGCTGAAGTAAAGGGTGCAAATACCTGTAGCACCTGAGGGGCATTTTTTAGAATAAGGCTGTTGCCAAGCACCATTCCTCATTCTTAGAGATTTGCCAGCCCTCAGAGTACTGCATTCCATTGCTGTGAACACTGACAGTCAATGAGAAAGATCAAGGGAGTCCGGTACACATGAATGTTGCAGTAAAGAGTATAGTAAATGGGTTGGAGAATGATTTGCCCAGTTGCAAACTTGCAAAGGAGAGAGTTAAACAGCTAGCCACCACTCTAGTCTCATGGGTGAGGGGGGAAGGAATGGTAAGGGCGAGTGGAGAGGGGAAAGCCTGAAGGCAGTCAATGCATGGATATGTATATGCGTGTGAGCAGGCAAAATACAGCAAATTATGGCTTTAAGTGTAACTGAGGGTGTCACGTATGGAATATGATGAGAGTAAAGAGCATACAGTGTTGAACCTATATGGGCATCTGAAGGTAATGAATCACATATGATGGAGTGCCTGCCTCAGTATATAAAAAAAATACAGGTCATGAAGAGGTTACGCACATGATGACTACAATTAGCATTTGCAAAGCTTCTTCCCATGGTATGTTATGCTAATAACTAACATGTTAGTTCCTTGTACCATGATGGCAATAGCTGAGCTATGATAGCAAAACCCACCTGGGCATCTGACAGCATGGGCAAGTATATGGAAGGGTCGAACCTACTTAGCCTTATGATAGCGATACCTTGCATTTCTGTCCCTATTTATGTTATGAATTCCTACCCAGGCATGAAATATGTCCAAGTTCATGTGAACTCTAGGTCATGCTTTATGAGACAGTAATGATTTTAGTGAGCAAAAGAAGTGTTAGACCTAGCATTTTTGGTGTTGTCTCCACTGACATTTTTGGCTGCCGACCTCGTGTTTGGACCTTGTTTCACTGGCTTAGGACTTTGAGCGCGTTTGAGACTGCCGTTTAGTTCCAAAGCGCTGTGCTTGTCATATTCATACTGGTGATTGGTGCATATATGATTGGCTGATTCTAGTTAGCCATAAGTCCCTTGTCTAGGGGTAAGACGTAAACCCAAGGCATGTACTTCGAATGCTCCTTCATTGGTCTACAGCAATGGTTTTTGCCATCCACTGAGGTAGCTCATTGATGGGGCCACAGTTTTGCCATGGTAGAGCCTGTGTGCCCAGGTTACTGGTACTCTGCTTGGAATTACATTTGTGGAAATTTCACTTTGGGAAAGTGGGCATTTCGAAGTTCATGGTCCTGTGTGCCTGTCTCCAATTCACATCTGGGTGCTGGGGGGACAACTCCATCCTTGTATTCCTGATAGAAGGCCATAAACTAGGGGCTTAAGGAAAACTGCAGACCCCTGACTCTGAGTGGCCTCTATAGGGCGGTTACGTAGAGGTGGAATTAGCACCTGCATTCCAAGTGAAAGGGGATTGGCCCTATTAAAGATAGTGATCAAACTTCCTGGGGTAAGGTGGCAAGAAGGACAACCTTTAGAGGAGGCTTGTGCATTTCAACTGTGGCCTTTTGAACTGATTGTATTTTCAAAGGCCATTGTGGTTATAACTATTGGGGCTCTGACCTCCAAACATAGAGATGTTTCGGGATTTGGAACCATACTACACTGGCTCAATGCTAGGACATTGACATGAGGAATCATTAGGACAGGCGGGACTGCAACTGGAATATCTGCAGACTTGTGGTGGCCTGAGCTTGTCGTGATACAGGAAGGGAACTATCACTAGTTGGATTTTTACTGAATGTTGCTGTCCTGCATCTAAGTGGCAACTGTCATGGCCTGGGTCCCTAAGTGCTCTCCAAGGGACACAAAGGATCTCCCAGTTTCTGCAAGATTGTAATGACTGCACAAGGTCCGGCGGATATGGGTGGAAGTGATCGACAAGGACACCCTGACGTATACTGTCATCACACCAGCCGCAGCTGGTAGTGGGAGTACCGGCCGGACGGTAATCCATACATTACTACCCCCCACCCTGCCCCTCCCCCTCCCCACGTCACCGCCCGGCCGGTACTCCCACTACCGGCCATGGCTGCATCACACTGTGCAGAAGACTGTACTCGTAAAAATCAGCAGCCCACATAAGATGCAGGGATGTGAGAAGCTCAAAGAATGTAGGGGAAGCTTGTAGAGTCAGAGGGACCTGTGCTTGCAACCAGGGAAACTGTGCTAGTTTGCACTCCGGAGTGTGTGGTGTCCGAGGGAGTTTGTGGGACCTGAGCTGGGAGCTGAGACGGTCTTCAACCGCCCCCCAAATTGTGAGGATGACAGTGCCTGACATTGTGGCCTTCATCTGAGGTCACTGTCTCCCTCTCCCTGCACCCACACCATAAGGTACTTTGTTGTGCTTTGTGGGCACCTACAGCTGGCTGTTGGGAGCTACGGCAGCTCTCACCTATGCCTGTGGGGAAACATTTCTCCAGACTTGGAAGCACACCAGCATCCTGGGTCACAACCTTTAGTCTATGACGGGATAATGATCCCGCACTCATGCAGGTGCTGCTGGGTGCCATGAGGTCTAACCCAGATGCATGAAACTAAGTAACTGTGTCTTTCCATTTTAGGTTGTTCCGTCAATCTAATCAATTAAGCGCCAGCAAGGGCAACGTGTATCATTGGCTGGTGTAGTTGAGTGACTAAGAGGCTGGATCACAAGGTGTTAATTAAAGACCTGTGATTACTTGAGCATTGCAACTGTTGGGGGTATGAAATATTGGGGAATGTCGTGTTGGATGAATACCTCTGATTAGGTCATATATGTTCATGCCGTACTGCTGCTAATGGGAATGTTTGGCAATTGCCTATACTTGTAAAGTGTATATACAATGTGTATCTCGTTTTGATTTGAATGTGTGTGTGTGTGTAATATAAAGACCAGTGTTTTATGCATAAGGTGCAGAGTCTTTTCGTGGCATACGCAGGTTGTTGCGAGGGTGGTGCTGTGCCACCTCTTTACACTTGGTCCATGAAGATAAGCCTGACTGCTCAGTGCCAAGCTACCCAAGGGTGAGCACAGGTTATCGGACATTTATAACGTACTAATCCTATCTAGAATGGTGGATTTTGACTGCCTTTGATGCATCCCAGCCAGTCGGCAACCACTGGGTCTAACAAGAAGTCTCTGCTAACAATATTAAGCCGTTCCTGACACATGATGGTCATGCCTGGCTATCTCAGATAGTAACATGAGAGAGAGTAACTCAGTCTGTGAAGCTGTACCCAAGTAGGTAGGACATTTGAGGCAGTACAGGGATGTATACCTTTTAACACAAGTATTTGAAAATGTTTCGGTAATTTGGTGGTAGAACCTTGGAATATGGCGCTGTGCATGCCCATAAGAAACGTGTCTTGGCATAGGAGACATCCTTCTTTCAGTTGAACTGGCCACACTAACCAATATCCATGGTAGTTTTTTAATGAAAATGTCAAGCTAATATTGATCAAAGAAATATATGTATTATTTGAAAATGGACAGCTCATATTTGGCCATAATAGGTTTATTACTAAAAATAAAAGGCTGCTATTTGTGGACAAAATATATTGCAATTGGCAAGCCAAAGTGGCGTAAAAAATACTCCTTCAATTGTTTCTACAGAATTCTGCCTTCAAAACCTAGGGTCTAATTCATGGGGTTTACCATAGGGCAGCTCAGCAAGTCACTTTGCTGCGATGCCCTAGTGCCAAACAGGCACCCCTGCACCATGGTGAAAGGGTGCTTGTGTTGTCAGCAGAATTGTTTGTGTGCAAGAAGGGGGACCTCCCTGCAGAAAGCAGAACACATGGAAAGAGGAACCAACAAGGAGAAATAAAGTGATTTCTCTCTGTTGCACCTCCCTTTTTGGAGGTGGATTGTTTTGGCGCATCCACAGGGTTACATGCTTCTTTAAATCTGCCGAAACATCAAAATCTATGGGAGTTGCGCGGGAAAACCCACCACAACACCCACGGAATGCATCAGTAATGTAGAGTAAGGAAAGGCAGCGACTTCCACTGCTTTGTTTTATTCCAAATCTATAAGGCCATGCAAAGTCATTCAGAGTGGCTTTGCGCTGTCTCCTAGATATGATTGAGAGGCTCTCATATAAAGCCCCATGTTTTTTAAATCTGGGGAAGCCTCAAATTCCATGGGTGTTGCATGGAAACACCCACCGCAATGCCTATGGAATCGCTCCCTAGCTCTGAGTATGACAGCCAGTTATTTGCACTGCCTTGCCTTGCTCCATACCTATGAGGCTATTCAATTCAATATTTTATGAAAGATTTGGAACTCCTAGGAGGTCCACATAAAAGAATGTGCATATTATTACAAATAATAAAACAAAGCAGGGCTCATTCCACAAACCTTCATAAAAGTATCAGTATCAGCACAGCCATTTCAACAGAAAATAGCATTTTGAATAAGCAGCATAAACAATGAAATGACAAAGCATATCCTGGAAAGTGCAATGGGCGTAAAAATAGCTGCCAGTTCATATACAAAATAGAGTCCAAAGTTCAGTTACATCAAAGAGAACAATGTAGAATTAGTAGCAAGAAGAAGGGAATAACAGAGCACATCCTACAATGTGCAAAGGGCGATAAGTATCAACCAGTTCATATGCACAATTTAGCTCAGAGTTCAATTTCGGCGAAATCATTCAATTTGGAATTATCAGCAAGAAAAGGAATAACTAAGCATAATCAAACCTGTGCAAAAAGCAATTCAGTAGCAGCCAGTTTATGTGCAAAATACATCCTAGATCCTACTTCAATTAAGTTTTGAAGTTAACGACAAGAACACAGTGGGAAGTAAACGCAACATATACAAATTATGAAAAATAGCAGTAAATAGCAGCTAATCAGTGTGCAAAATACAATTTGAAGAGGCTATTCAAAACAGTGCACAGTGGTTTTGCATGACCTCAAACAAAGCTGGCTCTAGGGTGGTGTGACTGGTGCCACTGCACCAGGTGCTGGCTTCCTGGGGCGCTGTGTTTGCTTAAAGCACCTGCGGCAGTGTTCCTTTCCTCAGCAATTACCAGGCCTCACAAAAATGTCAAGATAACTCCTGTGATTAATGTCCTTCCTGGAGAGAGATTAGAGTTTTGTATAGTTGAGGTTTTGACTCATGTGAAGGAAATGCAGAGGGTTAATATGCCTGCTGCAAAGAACGTGTACCAAGTAGATTACAGAGTGCATGTAAAGTAAATAGATCAGCATGTTACTGCTTTTAAAAGAGACATCCTTTTGTTACTTACAATTTATAACTTAAAGTCTTAATATAGAACAATGAGCTATTAACTTTCATCATAGGACTGCATACACACTGCAAAGTATAAATAAGAACATTGATTAATGTTGCAAAAAAGGGTAATTTGGCTAGAAATTGATTCTTATTAATGAAGGAAACTCCAAAATATGCTGTTTCTTTTTCAACTTTGAGTTTGTGCTTCTCCTGAACAAGCACTCAAACTATAATGCCTACCAGTGTGGATGACGGTGCAGAAATATCGACGGGGAAATATCGTGGGACAATAATATCGCCGCAGAAATATCGTTTGGAAGAAATATCGACAACAAAAATATATATGATGACAAGAATATCGACTGACAGGTGAGTAATATCGATTACAAAAATATTGTTGTAACATATTGTTTACAAAAATATAGTTTACTAAAATATCGATGTATTAATAATGTTATGTATTTTAGTGTTTTTAATAAGAATTGTTTGTCATTTTATTATATGTTTTAGAATTTTTCAACATATTAATTTATTTTAAGTTTAATTTTGCGTTATTAGCTCCGTAGCGGGTTGTGGGTTTATAGGGGAATAGGGTGGGAAGTAATTTAATTATGAAAAATGTATTGATTATTGAATGTGTTCATTTATCAATTAAGTATAGTTTAATAATTAGTTGTTAATTAATTTCAATTAGTCAATTAATAAATATTTATGTTAATTGTTTAATTTATTTTAGGTGTGTGTTGTGGTGTTTATATATGTAAATGGTGTGAAGGGTGGTAAGTAATTAATTTTGTATTAATTATTAAATAGTTTAAAATTAATTTATATGAATTATTTAGTAATTATTAATTGTAATTGTGTAATTTATTTTAGGTGTGTGTTGTGGTGAATATATGTGTAAATGGTGTGAAAACTGCTAAGTAATTGTTTATTTATTAATTAATAGAAAAATAGAAAATAAAACATTAATTTTCATTAATTACTTACTAATATTAAATGTAAATGTGTGATTAATTTAGGTGTTTGTTATGGATTTTATAGTGCTAACTAATTATTATTTTGTATCTTTGTTAATAATAATATATTTATATTCATATATTATTTATGTTAAAATTAGAAATTACATTTAATGAAAATGTTGATATTTTTATTTTTTATTGTTTTGGGATCCCACGCTTTCCCTACTGTTGCACTCACTGGAGTCGGAATAGCGATTTTTACCCCTCCGCTATCCTGTGCTTTCCCTACTGTTGCACTCACTGGAGTGGGAATAGTGATATTTACCCCTTCACTATCCTGCGCTTTCCCTACTGTTGCACTCACTGAAGTGGAAATAGTAATTTTAACCCCTCCGCTATCCTGCGCTTTCCCTACTGCTGCACTCACTGGAGTGGGAATAGTACATTTTACCCCTCCGCTATCCAGCGCATTCCCTACTGTTGCACTCACTGGAGTGGGATAGTAAATCTTACCCCTCCGCTATCCTGCGCTTTCCCTACTGTTGCACTCACTGGAGTGGGAATAGTAATTTTTACCCTCCCGCAACCTAATGTTTTAACTATTAATGTTTTTATTTTGTTATTAAATGTATGTATTATTTTTTTAAATAGTTTAATGTGTTAGTTAAATATAGAATATATTAAATATTTTTATTTATGTTAAATTATTTATATATTTTTATTTTTATATAATTAATACATTTTATAAATTAAATAAAGATAATAGTTACTAACATGTATTTAAGTAAATATATGTATATGTATACTTTTTTGTGTTTATATTAATTAAATTTAGTTATTTGTTATAATTAGTTAAAATATATTAACATTAATTAAATTTGATACTAATATTATTATTATTTAATTAACTTAATTTAAGTTATGTTATTTTTTAAAGTCGATATTTTTTACATCTATATTTTTGACATCGATATTTTTGAGTCATTATTACTGTACTTACCTTTTTAAGTATAGGAAGTCTATACTTTTGTTATCAATATTTTCACATTGATATTTTTTTGATTGATATTTTTAATATCGATATTTTAACATGGATCCATGGATGACATATGACTTCTACACTTTCAGTCCTTTGGTCTATGTAACATTTCCTATATACTGATATACACACATATGATTGATTATCCCTGTGTAATGTGTGTGATGTAAAGTGTTCTGACACCCTACACTGGTATTAGTGGTGCTACATACCAAATTAAATGCATATGGGAGAGACTTGGTCACTGTTAAAGGGTGCTAGTGAGAGAATCTGTGGTGGAGGTGATCATTGGGGGGGGCGCCAACAAACATTGTTGCACAGTCCGCCACCAGCGCTAAAGCTGACCCTGACCTCGTAGATACGATTTTGTAATTTGCGCCACCAGAGCGAGACAAGGGGCTCATAAATATGTCCCCTAGGTTGTATGGACACATGCCTATTTTATACCAAGACACTACAATAAAATGCAAAACCACTGCATTGAACTAAAAAGAAGACAGTAATGCCATTATTCTTACAAATCTTACACCTAATGTCCAGTAGTAAAGGTATACCTATACAAACATACAAAAGCCAGTCTGTAGTTTGCATGTGTAGTATATAACTAAGCTATAATTTTGGAGATGAATTTGAAGAACATGGACAGTGTACTTTGTAGACCATATTTATGCGCTTGAAATGAAGCTCAAATGCCATCTGCAGTGAATTCGCCATGTGCCTAATAAAAATTGGCTGTAAAAGTGTGCAGCAGATATTCCACTCAAGAAAAGAACATACACTACCATATGAGCAAATGTGTTAATTTGCCACAACTACAAAATCATTTTCAAATGCCCCCGTCTTCCTATGCGTCGTCTCGCAATCAAAATTTGAGAAGGGAGGGGGTGGGGGGCGAGTTATCAGGGCTCCATCATGGAAATTAGGAAAATCACAAATGTAAAATGGGACTGTCAACACGGTGTCAAGACAATGGGCAGGGGAAAGGGCGTTAGCAAAAGAAAACACGCATCTACAAATATGTACGAGTCAGAAAAAGTGCGGAGTACAAGACCTGAGTGACACCCGTATTCAAATCCCTTTAAATTATAATTCACACTTATCCACCAAGGGTGAACTTCCCTGAGCTGTGACATCGCATGCAGGCGGAATGGCAAAGCAGCAGTGCAAAGGTTATCAGAAAGCACCACCGGCTGTCAGCAAAGCTAGCGATTGCACACGGTTGTTAACATGAATTTCAACAGTATGATGACTCAGAATGAACACACATGAACACACAATAGGCGAAACTAGTAACAGCAGCATGCATGAAACATCGTGGGAGGGCTGTCAAAATGTCAGGACCTGGCTTTAACGCTAGAATGTGGGGCAGACAATCAGAACCCTGAGTAAACTCCTTTTATTCGCAGGAATCTGGATTCTGAGCCCTGCAGCGTTATCTGCATGGGGAAATGACCGGATGTGATAACTATCGCACCTCCATCATTTTCCACATGTCAGTTTCTGAGACCTGCGGAATTCCAAGAGGTGGCATTGAATTTCACGTTATGGACAGTTTCCGAGATATTTTCTGGGCCTGCTTAACACCTTAGCCACAGTATCAGCATTATCCAGTCCAGTAAATGCCACAACATCCTCCAGGACAACTGTAATCAGGACCTGCTGCTCTGTTGAACACCAAAGGAGGAGAGGGAAATAAGTACATTGGTCACACTATTCAATAAGAAAGGCAAAATCGTGGGCCACCATAGGTGATTCTGGACATGACCAGTGATTGGAAGGATGACCTCACCTCACTAACTGCCTACAACATGGTGCTCTCCCCATGCTGATCATTGTCTCCTTCTCAGTAGAGAAGACTGGTGGCATCACAGCAACATCTCATAGTCCAATCCTTATACATGCTAGCACAAGCAACCAAGTGCCACAGTGCACCACCATGTCACAATTCATGAAGAATAGGCAATGGGAGGCCATCAATTCTATGGTGTAGCACTTTTACCCTACAAGTGTGGTGCAATAGACTGCACATCTTGAATCTGCATCTCTGTCACCACTGCTGGTGCTCAACCAATGTACACAATGTGCAATGTACAACTTAACTGTAATACCATCTGACAAGTTCAGTGTGGGTATACCACTTTTTTAGTTGCAATGTAAGAAATATACTTGTTACCAGGACCTATTTTAATACATTTGAGATGTGTATTCAACAGCGTTCTTACTTAAGGGCCGATTACTATGTCTTCAGGAAAGCATTTCCACTGAATTGGGTCAGGAATGCTTTCCGGAAGATTCGTATTCGGCGAGTCCTACTGACCAATTACGATGTGTCTGAAAGCTTACAGACCTGGTTCGGTCGTACTCCCATTGACTTCAATGGGAGCCTGTGTTTTGTACGTGAACACAGGCTCCCATTGCAAAAAAGGGGTGGGAGGGTAAAACGTTGCACCCTGTGGTGGGCACCGCATGGTGCCTGTCACACTGTGCATGGTTGGGAAATGGGGTCCAATGAGTACCCCCATGGGCCCATTCTGGATCCCTACAGATGATGAGGGCCTGCTAGAGGCCCCCAAAGTCCGATTCCCACAGCTGTTTTGTCTCGGCCAAACTGATTGGGAATGGCTGACCAAATCGCTCATCGTACTCGCTCGTTCAGAAACCGTCTCCGTTGGGCTGAACGATTTGGATCAAAATGACTCGGGCTGCCTGAATCCCATTTAGAACCGTTTCAGACAGCCCAGATGGCTCCCTTGCATCGTATTCGGTCGCCCGGAAAGGTGATTGATTCAGCAAGGAACAAGGCTACCGGTTCAGATCCAACAGAATCAAATGCCGTTCGGAGCCTTTCCTGACAACATCGAAATCAACCCCTTAATGTAAGTTCCATCATTCTGGTGCCACTTAAGGTAATTGAGCTTCATGGAGAGAGTAGGCTGTAAGAAGATGAAATGGGAAGCGGATTTCCGGTTCACCACTTCAATCTCAGAAGTAATCAGGAGAATGTCCCTGGACAAATTGGGTACAAATGGAACCCAGGAGGTTGAAGTTGCAAGTGGCAAGGAAGAAAGAGTGACACAGTAAGCAAGGGCAGCGGGGAGAACTATTGTGATGAGAGCAGACCATGAAAGAGGACATGTACAGACCCAAAAAAGAACCCAAAGGAGAGTGCAAGAACAGGAGGCAGCTGGGGGGCAGAGATGGGAGAGGGCCCTTGGGTGACCATTGAGACCTGATAAAGAAGGAAAGTGGATCCAGAGTGGGTCTCAGAGGAAGGGAGTGGAGAACAGATATGGGGAGAACAAGGAGTTGAGCATGTGAGAGAAGCTAGAAGTCAAAGCAAACCTAGGCTGAAATACTTTCTGGAGAAGAGTGCTGTGTCCCATAATACGAATGTTTCTGAGGCGAGTCCATGGCTACAGCCAGAGACCTAGCTATCACATTTGTAGCAGATGCAGGGGCATCAGGGCTCGGTAGCCTGAGGGGGCCAGTGAACTTGGATAATCATGGTATTTTTACCAACTTACCACAGGGGAGTTAGGCCAATATCCGTACTTGCACAAAGGCTGATGGCACCCTTGCAATATCACTGGCTATGGGCTATGGGCAAGTTGTGGGGAATTGGTGGGGCACCTTGGCCAGTATTTATTTTTAAGTCTAACACACAGAAAGCATTTCCACTGGAGAATTACAGTTGCATGACCCCAATTTTGTTTGGGTCAGTCGGGAAAGCGGTCACTAACAAGCTTTATTTGGGGAACGGAGCAGATTCACATCTAGGCTGAAAATGAGAACATAGAATTCCATAATGGTGGGGCATTTAAAGAGACTATAGAAAACAAATCCAGTGTTTGGAGAATGGAAGAATGAGTTGCAGTTTGTAGTGTGGGTAATTTCAGTTCTGTTTTTTTTTTATTTCAAGCGGTGAAAAAAACATAGATTTCATGAAGTAGTAGGCTACATTTGCACTCAGATGTATCACCAGATCAAAAGAAATTCAGGTGCCTTTTGGCATAGTGAACTACTCAATAAAAAACTGTAATAAGAACCTGCCCCTGGTGTGGGTTCGAAGGCATCTGCATACATGTTTGGGCACTGAGCTTTTTTTCTCAGTTTATAAATCTCACCTGTTAAAATTTAAATTGTAATGTACAGTCAGCACCAATGTACCGTATGTAGCAACAGCAAGCAGAGGAGATTTTTGGCCCAGTGTACTATTTCCATTCACAAAGCAGGGATGCGTAATTTGCACACCTTCTGATTTGCAAATGGGAATTAATTTGCAATGCGACCAATGTACTTAACGTGCAAAAGAAAGGGGAAAGGGTTGAGCCTATATATCCCCCTCTAGGGTCTGGGTTCATTGAACCGAGAAACGAAAAGGAATATATCGAACTGATCAATAAATCATATTGTGATTAGCAATATTTAAAATGTAGCCAACAATGCATATTTGTTATGTAATAAAGAAAGGCAATTAGCATTCAAGATAGTCAAAGAGAAAATGTTACTTTTACCCACAGTTTGAATACAAACAATACACAACAATACAAAAATCCCATACATGAGAAATCTTTTGTGTAACCAAGAAAAATCAGACGCACATATGTTGTAATACAATAACATTATGTCCCTTATCACATGTACTCTTTATTTGAGAATCCCCTTACACAGCAATGTTAGACAGTGCGTAGTTTGTAAAAGAGAAAGTTTCACGGCAACGTTTTTCTCAGTAGCACGCTGCCAGTGCTATTGAATGTCATTGCTAACTATGCGTAGTCTTGATTCCACCTCATGCCTCTTTAGTCCACCACCAGACACTAACTACCAAGTTTTCCTTACAAAAAGGCCTGAACACACACCTGTTCTTTGCTTACCATAATTACTAATTCTGTATTTTTTCTACTGCCAGTAGCTCTATCCCCCGTTGTCCCTGTTGCTAGGTCCATAAACATCTTTAATAAAGTAAATTAGTAAAATAATAAATACATAAATCAGTCAATAAATAAATAAAATGTTTATTGTCATTTTACTGAATCCTTGTGATACTGCAACCTTTCATCCTATGAGAATGTCGTTGTGTTCACATTCCAGACAAAAGCATATTCTTTATGTGTTAATATTTTCTGATAAGAACCCTATATATTAATCTTTAGGAAAATAAAGTGTATGGGTGAATAGGCCATGTTACAATGCATGCAATACATTGCATGCCATTACAACGCGGTTGATACAACGACCTCATTGTTACATCACATACCATTACAAAGCAAGTAATTACAACAACTTGCTGTAGCAGGGGCTGGATGTTGTAATAGTATAATTTACTATTCCAACTTCAGTCGGTGTAACAGTAGGGAAGGTGTTAGATTTTAAATCCAACACCTTCTGCCCCCTACAGCAAGTCGTTGTAACGACTTGCGTTGTAATGGTTTGCGATGTAACAACGCAGTAGTTGTAACAACCGTGATGTAATGCATGCAATATTTTGCATGCAATGTAAACAATGTTTCCCCCTATGGGTTAGCATTTTTAGTGATTTAAAATATTAAAATGTAGAATATTGAAATTCTTATATGTGTGTGTGTCTGTTTATTATTGTCTTCTAGGGTACACAGTCAAAATATCGAGTCCTAATTGTCGACCTACACAAATATCGTGTTGCAAATATCGAAGGTACAGAATATCGTTGGACATAATATCGACCCTGAGGTAAGTAATATCGAATTTATTTATATCGATGTAAGTAATATCGAAGTTAGTAATACCGATAACATATATATCGATGTAACTAATTTCGATGTTACTAATATCGATATTTGTATTATTTTTATGTTTTTAATTATGTATGTGTAATATGTTTTTGTTAAGTATTTTAATTTTTTAAAATTATATGTGTATTATTTTTATATATTAAAAATGTTATTTTTAAGTAAATGTTATGTTTTAGTACCGGAGCGGGTTGTGGGTTTATAGGGGAATAGGGTGAGAAGTAATTTAAATATACAACATTAATTAATATTTTTAGGAATTATAAATTAATTTTAATTAATGTATGTTTTCATTTCTGTAGCGGGATGTGGGTTCATAGGGGAATTGGGTGAGAAGTAATTTCATTGTAATTAATTAATGAGTTTTTTATTTTTATGGATAAGTATTTTGTTTAATTAATTATTAATTGGCAATTATTATTTTAATTGATTAATTAATTATTAATTGGCAATTCAGATAAATTAATTATTAATGGGTAATTAATTTTTTTAATTGATAAATTAATTATTTAATTGATATTTAATGTTATTTTTAAGTACATTTTATGTTTTAGTACCGTAGAGGGTTGTGTGTTTATAGGGGAATAGGGTGGGAAGTAATTTAAATATACTAAATTAATTATTAATTTATAGGAATTATAAATTATTTTTTATTAATTTTGTTTCTATTTCTGTAGTGAGTTGTGGGTTTATAGGGGAATTGGGTGGTAAGTAATTTAATTGTAATTAATTATTGATTCATAATTTTTTTGTTATGGATAAATAATTTATTTTAAAATAATTATTATTTGACAATTAATTATATTAATTGATCATTTATTTTCTTAATTGGTATTTAATGTTTTTAATTGTTAACACATTTTTTAAATTGGTAATTCATGTTTGTAATTGGGAAATCATTTTTTAAATTGGTAAATCATTTTTTGGCAAACGTTTTTCTCAGTCAACCTGGCAAGTACCCCCACTTGCAAGGCCCTAACCTTTTCTTTTCTTACATGTAAGGGACCCCTTGGTAGGGCCAAGGTACCTCCTGGGCAGGGTGCAGTGTATCTGAAAGGTAGGGTATGCCCTGGTGTGTGTCACTTGTCCTGATAGTGAAACACTGCCAATTTCGATTTTCTCCATTCGCAAGGCTATTAGTCCCATAGGCTAATATGGAAATTACTTTGTAACATCTTGCAAGTATAATTGTCCATCGGAACAAGAAGGAGAAATGGAGTTTAGGCTCTGTGACCTAATAATTTACTAAGACATCTTTTTGGGGAGATGATTTTTAAATTGTGTGTTTGAAAATGGCACTTTTAGAATGTAGGCATTTTCTTGATAACCATTCTGTGTGCCTCTGCTGGGTTGTGCATTGACTGTCTGGTGTTGGGCTGACAGGGGCTGGGGATTTGCATTCACTGTAGACAGTCACAAGGGAGGGTTGAGATGTGTCCTGCCTTTACTAGGTGACACCTTGTAGGGCTGAATAGTTCTGGCATACATTTAGAGTAGTTGGAGTAGTTTTCACACGCACCTGTAGGCAGTGTCTCCACCTTGTAGTGAAGCTTTGCCAGAGACGGTAGAACTGTTTGGGCTGGGCTCAGAGACCTTTGCCACAAAGAGAACAAAGAGAACATGTGGTATAAATATTGGGGCCCTGACCCTAGGACTATAGACATTTTTTGGATCAAGGAACCTGCCAAGAAGAAGAGCTGGAGTAGCTGTTACTACCACTTTGCTGTATTGGCCTGCAGTGGCTACTTCTTTCTTGAGCAGAGAAAGGACTGGACTGAACTTTCTACAACTTCTTTGTTTGAGTTTCTCCAAGGGCTTGAGGTAGAGCTTGCACACTGCTAAAGAAGTCTCATGAAAATGAAAGACTTCAAGTTCATCTGCTACCAGCACTAGGAACTGTGTGTTTTGTGCTGCAACAGAATAAAGAGCAACCCAACGCCGTCAACAAAGCCACTGCTGGTCTCCATGTCCTGAAGGCACCGCAGAGGGGACCACAACATTGCGCATTGCAACTCTGGTCTCACCGAGGACGATGCCCGCCACTGCCACCAAGCCGCAGCTTGCACTGTGACCCGTGGTCACTGCACACCACACCGCCACCCTGGTATCCCAGATGATGCCGCTCCATGGCAACATCGACTGTGCTGCTTGCATCATGGTTTGAGTGCACCGCTCATTTGTTACACGACACACCGTCCCTTCCCACACCGCAACCTTGACATACCAACGCCATCGACTCCACTTCAGAAACAATGATTCTGCTGCCTGCATCATGACCTGCTAGCACTGCAATTATCAACACACCACTTCGCACTGCAGCTCTGGTCTCAATGGTGCCGCTCGATTACTGTTACCGAGCCGCTGCCTGCACCGTGACCTGAGGGCCTGCACGCTGCATCGCTGCACTTCGCACCACTGCCCGACTCCCACCAACACCAGGGCTCCTGACTTCAATCGCACAGAGTTCAATCTGCAACGCATGTGACTTCAAGGGTCGGAGGACACCTGCACCAACCTCCGGAACCAACGCCTGATGACGCCGACTCTTCAAGACTCATCACAAGACCACGACTCCCTGTATTTCTAAAGGTACTGTTTGCGGGTCTTTCCGACACCGTACCTGACCCTCAATGCTGTGGTCAGCCAGAACTGTTTGGATTTGTTGTTCACAAAGCCATGATAACCACTGGCGGAGCTATCTACTTCAAGGAACTCTATTTTAAGTCTATATTTTCTTATTGATATTTCTAAGAAATGTATGGTGGTTTTTTATCATTTTTGGTCCTGTTTGCACAGATAAAGCATTAGATATTTTTCTAAAAACTGGTGTGGTATCCTTTTGTATGTTTTCATTGTATTACTGCTTGTTATGTGCAAATGCTTTACACACTACTTCTGAGATAAGCTTGACTGCTCGGGCCAAGCTACTAATGGGGTGAGCAGTGGTTATTTTTGAAGTGTAAACCCCTTACCATGACTAAGAAGAAGGGTCCCTACTTGGACAGGGTAACAACCTGCCAACTAGAGACCCCAATTTCTAACATTGATGGATAACAGAACATTTTGGGCATGTTTTTAATGAGGGGATCTGAGTCTTATCAAAGTGATAACAAGAGTGATGTAGGTTTTTATGATGTAACTCAGAACCCAAAGATGAAAAACTTCCTGGTAATTCATTTTTAACAGATCTATAATTTTATTTTTTGTCCCTGGTTTTAACTGCTACAGGGGCAGAGGAGTAGTAGAGGAGCTATACATAAAATGGACTCTCCTCTGTGACCCAAAAGTATAAAAAAAATCAATTATCTGCCATCCCTAACCAACTCCCACCATCGACCCTGCCTTCCTTCCCCTCATGCAGATACACTTTCTCCTTTCAGTAAAAGCAAACAAGCAGCACTGCAATGACAGTCTCACAGACACCCTGGCCTGGAAAGTCATTATGACATAACAGCAGTGGGTGATGAGTTTTGTTACCTGCTGCTATGTAAAAGGGGTGCATTAACAAATTTAAAATCAGGTATAAGCGATAGTAACTTCCTATGGAAGCCGTGCAAGAAGAAGAGGAACCCCATCTAACTTCCATAAAAACTGATCTTTTAACTCAACAAACTGCTTATCAGCACAGATCTATGAATATCTCGATAAACAGATTTACAGATAAACAGATTCTGTTTTTCAAGCTCAGAGAGCAGGTATTTCAGAAAAGGTAGCAATCCAACTCAAAAGGGTGGTTTCCTCACCAAGAGTCCTTATAATTCTCTTAATTCCCAGTAGATCTCAAAAGTAGTGTAAACAATGCCTAGCATCGGGAGTCCAAGTGTTGTCCCCGTAATGATGCAATATTCTGTTTGGCTGCACAAAACTTCAAGGATTTCTACCTGGAAAGAAAATGTCTGCCTGTTTGTGATACCAATTATAGCGCATACCAGAAATCTAGAACTAGTTGTGCCAAACAGTGTGTCTTCTGTATTTATTACTTCTGGTAAGTATTTTTGTAGCTATGGGGTGTGCCATTAAAGATGGAAGAAAGGTTTCCATGTTACCACACCTGCAGCAACAAGCACCTAAGTTACGTGCATCCCATTTCTGTAGCTTATCCTGTGAGCCATATAAGTGCAAAGCTAGTTTAGCCCTAGCTTTCTTTTATTTGGTGCTTCTAGTGGTGTTACATGCCCAATGTAATTCTCTTCCCATTCCTCATCTGAAAAAATCCTGACCAGCTCAGCCTCCCAGCATTTCTGTCCTGGAAATCTCATGTCGGGTCCATGAGCATTTCATAGAGATAAGAAATAAGACTTTTCCAGTACTTAAGTTGTGAAAAAACAAGTGCTGGGGCCTACGTCAAGGGGCCACTGCAGCTTGCACCAGCCCATTGCTTCTGTCAGCACCCCCAATGACAAAACCAACACAACTACTAACCATGAAACCTTACAAGTGTGACAATTCAGACTATTCCAGGTTCCCAAAACTATAGGAATGGTTTCGAAGGCAGGCAATAGCCATTTTAAGGTATATTGAAGTAATAACCAACTGTTGTTGTGCTTGTCCCTATATTAGACAAACAGTGCCACCATGTGCCAGTCTGTCATATGTGCAGGTGTTCAAAATTAAGTGTCAGTGTCGAGCACCGGAAACCACCGACTCAAATTAAGCACTGGTGATTTGTTATTTCCCTCCGGGAATATCCAATTCTCAAAATTTGTATAAACATCTGGTGGTTTAATAAAAAATAAAGAAATGACAGACTATTTGATAATATTTGTAGCTACCGCTCGAGGGAGCCCTTAAACTTCCATTCATGTTTTAAATGATCTAATGCCCATCACATAAAAACTGTCCAAACCTCTGAGACATCAGCAAGACATTCATAAACAAAAAATAAAATAAATAAATTAAATTAATTGAAGGTCAATTTAAAACACGGTTTCAAAATAGCAGTAAGGTTTCAGCACATCTCAGATTGAACGAAATGGAGCTTTATAAAGAGGGAGTAGCCCTAAAGAAGGCTTGAGTAGTCACTTTAAAAGATCTACATTAATTTTTAACCTCAAGTTGTCAATGCTTCTTTGGTTCATGCTATTTATTAATATAACAATTGTCCCGTGGGACTCCCTGAAAAGTGATTCCTTCTTATGTGTTATTCTTGGATTAAAATTCATCACAAAAAAGACACATTACTGATATAGTTTGCATCTTCTAATGTTCTGACTCTAATCAAGTGTAACAATCAACTCAACAAAATAATCATGGTGCTGATGACGCAGTGCTCCAATGGTGGCTATATTTACAAAGAACATAGAAAAAAGGCACTGTACAATTCCAAATGGTTGTATGCATTCATTGCAAAAATTCCTAACAGGGTTTGCATATGTCAGTGTGGAATCCATTTAAGTTAAAATGCACTTAACAACCAAGAGGTAGGGTTCATAACGTTTTGAGCTTGTCTGACTGTTAGGGTCTCTTCAGGAGGTAGTCATCTGACTGCGAGGCCTACACATAGAGAAAGAGAAATAAAAACAACGGGCCTCATTTATGAGGCCTTGCGTCTGTTTTTCACTTCCGATGCGTCACTTTTTGTGACGCATCGGCGGCGTAAAACAAACCTCCTGTTGCGCACTATTTACACTGTGACACATCTAAGCAGATGCGTCACTTTGTAAACCCCTGTGCTACATTATACCTGCGTCAGGTATTATGTATGCAGGGGGGGGGGGCGTTCCCCCACAAAAAGCCTCGTAGAAGTGACACAGTGAAATTGTTGAGATTTCATTACTCCACTTCTAGGACGCTGTTGCGTCAAAACCTTGCGCCTGCCTCACAGCAGGCGTAAGACTGATGCAGGCCCTTTCACATGGGGCTTGCCCCATGTGGAAGGACGCATTGCTGGAGTTGCGTCACTTTTGTGTCAAACTCCAGCAATGCGTCACTTTTGCGCTTAAAGATACGTCCGAAATACTGACGCATCTGTAACTCCTTGCGACATGATGCGTCATACATTAAATATGACGCATCAGTTATGTCGCAAGGAGTGCGCACTGAGAAGTGACGCATCGCTGCTTTCACACAGCTATGCGTCATTTCTCATAAATGAGGCCCAACATGTTTAAGCCCTGTGCTTTTACATACAGTATACTTTCATTGGCCAATCAAATAGTCACTGACCACCCAATATTGAGTTCACTTGTGTGACAGGAAGAACTACAGATGTTCAACCTTTGTACAATAAAGGGCAATAAAACCATAATTCGAGCTCATCGCAACTTAGTGCCCGCATATATGTTGGTGGTTTGGTTCATGCTGACATCAGAAAACTTCAGGGAGGTGCAGAGGTACTCAGGTTGATGTAGTTGTATATCTTTGTAGGTAATGCAAGTCAACGTGAACTTTATTTTAGCTTACAGGTCAGGGAAAATTTGGGTATATATTCTTGTGTCAGATAAAAGCTAGGAAACTGACATGACCACCAAGATAGAATTCCCTTTATTTAATGTGGCAAATAGTAACGACTGCTCCAGTATCATCACACCCATAGTGACCTTCCTTAAACTTTATGTGTGATAGTCTCCACTATAGATGGAGTAGTTATCTGAAAATAACTTTTTGGCAAGGGAAAGCAAAGAACCTGTTGGGTAGGGCAAGTGCACTGAGTGGTAGAATCAGTACCCTCTATACGACCTCAAAGGAGCAAGAAAGAGCTTTCAAGCATCTTAACCTACGACTTGAACTGAAAGATTCCTTTGCTTGCTGGGCCTGCTCTCTGGACTCGAGCCTGGCGTACTCCCCTGGCCCTATTGATACAAACTAGTTATTCTTTGCTTAGCACCTTGTGCACGAACTCTGTAGACTCAACCCTCTTTCATCTAAGGAATCTTGTACAGATGAGCCATTACAAGAGAACACCACTGGGGAGGAAATTATTTTCTTTCAATGCAGTCAGAAATGTAACTGTCTGAAATGTCTCGGAAACAAATATACCAAAGTCAGCCAAATTCTGTTTTTGCAGCGAAACTTTCTGCGAGAACCAAAATCGTGTCATGTAGACACTTGTTGAAAAAAGCCCCTCCCAGCAGATAAGTGCAAAGATAGCTGCAGACCCGGCTGATTGCTGTGTTGCTACTTGCTTGAATGGTGCCATCTGTTTGGGTGCACAGAAGACTAAACTCCGACATTTAAATCTTTATTAAATCCACCAGTGTATTTTATTCGCCTAAGGTTTCACTTTATTCTGCTTATCATTTGCATCGAGTTGCACACAACTTCATGAACTTTCCGCCTTTCCTTTCAAACATTTTTTTTTTAAAAATATATTTTATTGCTCCACAGTATCAAAACAAAATAATACATCAATAATTTCATACATTCATATAATCACAGAATAACCCCCAAATGCACATTCCAATCTTACGTTTCCTTGCACCTTTTGCCAAATACAAACTCAATTCTCTAAACTAAATACATTATACATTTTAGCACGCTATCATTCAAAAGGAGGGGGTCGGGCTGAAGCCAATCAGCAGCAATGCACAGTCGAGCTACAACCATTGCAATAACTATCAGATACCGATGTTTAAACATAGGGGGTCCCCTTTTATAAATCTTGCCCAATACCTAAAAACAATACAGCTGGAGTAATTTTAACAGGTATCCCAGTAATCTCTGACAAAAATTTCTCAATATCCATCGCATACCTGGACAATTTACAACAACTAAAAAGAACATGTAGGCTCTCCGTGCTTTCCCCCCTACAGCGAAAACATTTGCCATCATACCCCCCCTTTTAACATAATATAAATTAAAAACAGTTTTGAGAGATTGAGCTTTCAAATTAGCAGATAAAAGAGTTTCCCTGGACATTAGAATAGCTTTCTCTATAGATATACTTTGTTCACCCAGCACATTAGACCATCGAACATTATATTTCTGCAAATCGTCTGCTCTAGAAGATAAAAGCATCTTATATGACATCCCAATTTTCTCCTGGCGTCTTATGCTTTCAATAAATTGATTCGGTGCTAATACCAAATTTTACTTACCCAGGAAATCCCGAACCTGTAAAAATGTTAAAAACTTGCGTCTTAGGCAGATTATATCACCTGGCCAGATCTTCATAGGTAGGAAAAATTCCCCCAGCCTCATAGAAATCTTCAATCTGTAGAATACCTTAATTCCTCCAGCTTAATGCCACCCTATCCCAAAAAATGGGAGGGAGCATCTTAAGGGTATTCATGGGCGTATAATATGTTAACCCTTCCAACAAAAGTAATTTCCGTATCCTTTTCCACACCTTAAAAGCGGCTTCCATTACTTTAAACCGTGTCCTTTTAAAGTAGCTGCCATCAATTTCCTTAAACAAACAGGTCCTTGCCTCAGAACCAAGCATCAGCTGAAACAAAGGAGCCTCTGCTGCATTACTAACCTCCTCCCCAGTCAATAATACTCGCATCCTTAACATAA
Organism: Lissotriton vulgaris; assembly: GCF_964263255.1. Taxonomy (NCBI): domain Eukaryota; kingdom Metazoa; phylum Chordata; class Amphibia; order Caudata; family Salamandridae; genus Lissotriton; species Lissotriton vulgaris. The sequence continues at coordinate 575,662,493 of NC_141699.1, forward strand.
AACAAACATAATAATAGAATGTGAAATCAGGTATCGACCAGCCCCCCCTCTCTTGGTAAAGTCATAAATCTTGTAGCACGCCTAGGTTTACCTGGGGCCCAGAGTAATTTAATACACAAAGGAACCGATTAGGATCGCAGACGGAAACGGGTTCCGTCCGCCAAGGACGCGGCCAAAATACTCCTGACCGCTCCGCGGATACACCGCTGGTGCGATTAGGATAATAATGTCACGAAACTCCGACCGCGGCGGACGGACCACATCAAACATCGTCCGCGGCGGACGGAGTACACCAGAGACCGCTGCAAGCGGACGGAACCAAAGAAACACCGTCCGCCGCGGACGAACATGACCGCGGGAACATGCACAGCCATCGCAATACCTGCGTATGCTCCGTGCCCACGATTAGGATAACGCCGGGTGTTGAGTGGCCTGCCACGGCGGTGGGTGACCAGCCTGGCCCGCCGGTGGGTGACTGGGCAGGACCGGCGGTGGGTGACTGGCCTGGCACGGCGGTGGGTGACCGGCCTGGCACGCCTACGATCTACAGGCACTTGTTCGTATGATGTACATGTTTCACGGCCACCACCGGTTCTTTGATGTGAGGATGACTGGTAGGGGTGGGACGTGTGCAGGATGGGTGCTACATGTTCTTTGTCTGTAATGGAATTAGAGATTTGTTGTCCCTCAGTATGTGAGTGTGGCACTTACTTACATCTCTTTTCTCTCTATTTCAGCTTTGGCAGAGGGCACTGACCCACAGACGATGGAGTTGAGTGGTGGCAATGCATCCGAATCAGAGATCACACACACGCAGACTGACACAGAAGAGGGCAGCCCCGGAGAGGGGGACAGGACCGTCCCTGAGGACTCGCATGTGGAAACACCATCGTCCTCATCTTCCGACAGTGTTGGTGAGTCAGCACTGTTGTCACAGTCAGGGAGTGGGCAATCAACACCTTCGGTCGGGACACAGCACACAGGTCCCACACTGCCGCCAACTGCACCAAGTACTGCTCGTGCACGCAGAAGTAGGGGGAGCAGAGTTGCCTTCGGTGCAGGCACCGCTGCCCCTGCCCCCGGTGACACAAAGTGCACTTTGTGCTGAGGCTGTTGATCTGCTGTGACAGCTGTGTGTAGGGCACACCAACATGATCAATGCATTCCAAGACCACGATAGGAAGTTGGGGCAGGTGGAGGCATTCATGGAGGGGATGCATGGCGATGTTGCTGGTCTACACAGAACAGTTCATTCATTGGCAAACACTGTGTCTTCTGCCATTGTACAGTCGCATAGACAGGGTGCTACTTCTGTTCACCCATCTACACCACTTGATGTCTCAGGGGGGAGTGAATTTAATTTTCTGACCAGGACTCTTTTACAGGTTATTGCACTAGAAGCAGCCACAGGCAGCAGGGCACGGAGGGCACAGACACCATCCCCTATGACAGGAAAATCTGTTACCAAAGATGACGGGAGCTACACTGGAGTTCACACACAGGATCCCCAAGGGGTGTTGGGGGAAATGGCTTCACATGCTACACAGGCATCCCACACAAAAGGTACTCCCAAGGCAAAGGAACCTCCCAAGTCCAGGGACACTCCCTTGGACAAGGACACTACAAAGGCAAAGCCACCTCAAAAGAGCAGGGACACTCCCAAGGACAAGGACACTACTAAGGAAGGGGCGACTCCCAAGAGCATGGACACTACCAGGGACAGGCACACTACAAAGGAAGGGGTATCTCCCAAGAGCAGGGACACTCCCAGAGACAAGGTCGCATCTAGAGACAGGTACACTACAAAGGACAAGTCTGCACCCAGGGACAGGGCACCGTCCAGTGAACAGGGAAAATCCAGAGACAAGACTCCTCCTACGGCCAAGGCACATCCAAGGGACAAGGCTTCTCCCATAGACACTAGCTCCATCAAGGACAGGCATACATCACCCCTGGCTGCACTGAGGCTGATGTTGTTGAAGGAATGGAAAACAGATGTCTCTGTGGTGGAGTTCCCCCATACCTCCACTCCCATCCACGCCCGTCAGAAGCAGAGGAAGGAGTACCCTGTTGTTGTATCCCCCATTACACATGATGCAGAGGCCAGAAGGCAGGCACACATAAAATGACAAGCAGGGTCCAGCACGTCCCCAGGGAGCAGACCCCCAGCAGCACATGCTCCACCTTTGGTGGGTGATATTTCATTTGAGCCTGCACCACTTGCCATTCCTGTCATGTCCAGGGTGCCCTCACATATCCCTAAGAAACGTAGACACACACCATTGACACCTGACCACCCCGATGTCGCTCCAGTACAGCTATCCTCAGCTCCCAGAGCCACCCTGCCTCCTGGCCCATACAGCCCTGTGGCTCATCATTTCGGTGTTCCCAGTGGCGCATCAGAAGTTCACTCTCAGTTGTCAGATAGTGGCACTGTGTCTGTTGTTTGCTGTCATGCATCGTGTAGGGGCACTGTCTCAGTTGTGCCCTCTCCTGTTTCTGTTGCTGGCAGTGTGTCTGGGTCTATGGCTCATGTGTCAGTCACTAGAGCTGTGGCTGTGTCTCACACTCCTGTTTCGGGCGCTGGCAGTGTGTCTGGAATGATGACTCCTGTGTCAGTCACTAGAGCTGTGGCTGTGTCTCCCACTCCTGTTTCTGGTGCTGGAAGTGTGTCTGGGTCTATGGCTCATGTGTTAGTCACTACATCTGTGGCTGTGTGTCACACTCCTGTTTCTGGTGCTGGCAGTGTGTCTGGGTCTATGGCTCATGTGTCAGTCACTAGAGCTGTGGCCGTGTCTCACACACCTGGTTCTGGTGCTGGCAGTGTGTCTGGGTCGATGGCTCATGTGTCAGTCACTAGAGCTGTGGCTGTGTCTCACACTCCTACTTCTGGTGCTGGCAGTGTGTCTGGGTCGATGGCTCATGTGTCAGTCACTAGAGCTGTGGCTTTGTCTCACACTCCAGTTTCTGGTGCTAGCAGTGTGTCAGAGGCAAGTAGTTCAGGCAGTCCACCAGCTTCCGTGCTGTGAGGTGCATTTCCCTTCACTCACATGTCATTTGACTTGATGTGTAGATTGTCCATTGTAACCAGCCTTGCATTGTTGTTGTCCTTGGGACGGGTACCTTGAACCACGTACTTGTGCTGCCTCTGATGTACCTGTTCATTGCAATGGACGGTTGATGCACTTAGCCCCTCTCATGTGCTGCCTCTGATGTACCTGTTCTGTGCAATGGACTGTTGATGCACTTAGCCCCTCTCATGTGCTGCTTCTGATGTACCTGCTCTGTTGGCCACAATGCACTGTTGCTGTTCGGATACTGCATTCTGCCCTCTCATGTGCTGCCTCTGATGTACCTACTCTGTGGAATGGACTGTTGATGCACTTAGCCCCTCTCATGTGCTGCCTCTGATGTACCTGCTCTGTGCAATGGACTGTTGATGCACTTAGCCCCTCTCATGTACTGCCTCTGATGTACCTGCTCTGTTGGCCACAATGCCCTGTTGCTGTTCTGATACTGCATTCTGCCCTCTCATGTGCTGTCTCTGATGTACCTGCTCTGTGCAATGGACTGTTGATGCACTTAGTCCCTCTCATGTGCTGCCTCTGATGTACCTGCTCTGTTGGCCACAATTCCCTGTTGCTGTTCTGATACTGTATTCTGCCCTCTCATGTGCTGCCTCTGATGTACCTGCTCTGTGCAATGGACTGTTGATGCACCTGGCCCCTCTCATGTGCTGCCTCTGATGTACCTGCTCTGTTGGCCACAATGCCCTGTTGCTGTTCTGATACTGCATTCTGCCCTCTCATGTGCTGCCTCTGATGTACCTGCTCTGTGCAATGGACTGTTGATGCACCTGGCCCCTCTCATGTGCTGCCTCTGATGTACCTGCTCTGTTGGCCACAATGCCCTGTTGCTGTTCTGATACTGCATTCTGCCCTCGCATGTGCTGCCTCTGATGTACCTGCTCTGTGCAATGGACTGTTGATGCACTTATCCCCTCTCATGTGCTGCCTCTGATGTACCTGCTCTGTTGGCCACAATGCCCTGTTGCTGTTCTGATACTGCATTCTGCCCTCTCATGTGCTGCCTCTGATGTACCTGCTCTGTGCATTGGACTGTTGATGCACTTAGCCCCTCTCATGTGCTGCCTCTGATGTACCTGTTCTGTGCAATGGACTGTTGATGCACTTAGCCCCTCTCATGTGCTGCCTCTGATGTACCTGTCCTGTGCACTGGACTGTTGATGCACTTAGCCCCTCTCATGTGCTGCCTCTGATGTACCTGCTCTGTTGGCCACAATGCCCTATTGCTGTTCGGATACTGCATTCTGCCCTCTCATGTGCTGCCTCTGATGTACCTGCTCTGTGCAATGGACTGTTGATGCACTTAGCCCCTCTCATGTGCTGCCTCTGATGTACCTGTTCTGTGCAAGGGACTGTTGATGCACTTAGCCACTCTCATGTGCTGCCTCTGATGTACCTGCTCTGTTGGCCACAATGCCCTGTTGCTGTTCTGATACTGCATTCTGCCCTCTCATGTGCTGCCTCTGATGTACCTGCTCTGTGCAATGGACTGTTGATGCACCTGGCCCCTCTCATGTGCTGCCTCTGATGCACCTGCTCTGTTGGCCATAATGCCCTGTTGCTGTTCTGATACTGCATTCTGCCCTCTCATGTGCTGCCTCTGATGTACCTGCTATGTGCAATGGACTGTTGATGCACTTAGCCCCTCTCATGTGCTGCCTCTGATGTACCTGTTCTGTGCAATGGACTGTTGATGCACTTAGCCCCTCTCATGTGCTGCCTCTGATGTACCTGTCCTGTGCACTGGACTGTTGATGCACTTAGCCCCTCTCATGTGCTGCCTCTGATGTACCTGTTATGTGCAATGGACTGTTGATGCACTTAGCCCCTCTCATGTGCTGCCTCTGATGTGCCTGCTCTGTGCAATGGACTTTTGATGCACTTAGCCCCTCTCATGTGCTGCCTCTGATGTACCTGCTCTGTTGGCCACAATGCCCTGTTGCTGTTCGGATACTGCATTCTGCCCTCTCATGTGCTGCCTCTGATGTACCTGCTTTGTTGCACCCAGTGCCCATGCTCTTGCATACTCAGAGATTGTACCCCGATTATGTTTAATAAAGCAAGTTAATCATGTGTAGTGGTTTGTCGTTGTCATTCCTGCTTGTGTACTTCAATTGAGGATATCTTTTTGCGATCTAATGTGGTTTCTCAAACATGACACTCCCCCTCCCAACGTCACAGCCCTGGCAGGTACTCCCCTTCCGACAGCAAATGGTGTGTTGCGTACCTGCGTCGTCGTCGATGATGGTCCATGACTTGCTTGTGGTGGAGAGCTACGGAAATGCGTGTAACGCTGGGTCCATGTGGGCGTGCTGCTTGTGGTGGGTATCTCTGCAATGTGTGGTTTCTTCGCTGTGAGGAATCCGCCGTATTCAGGCAGGTTGTTTTTCCAGCAGCGGTTTTATGTGTGTTTTCCGCCATTGTGATTTGGGGGACGGTCAGTGACGTCAGTCCGTACGGCGGTGTCTCTGGATTGGTTACGTCCGCCGCGGGGTCGGGTGTAGTTCCGCGGCGGTGCGTGCTCTTCCGTCGCGCACGGACTTTTGACAGTGTTTACAATCCTAATATGGCGGACAGAGTGACCGCGGCAGGCGGACACGGAAAATGCATTTTCCGCCTACTCCAGGACGGCGGTCGCACTTCCGTCCGCCATCCTAATGAGCCCCAAAGATTGTAGTTGTTGAAGTTGGTCACGCGTCACTTCAAGAGGAATAGATCTAAATGAATATAATACCTTTGGTAAAATATACATTTTTATAATATTACCTCTTCCAACCAATGTAAAATGCAATCGCCCCCATCTTTCTAACGATTCCCTAATGCTACCTATTATATCCAAACAATTAGCTTCAACCAGTTCTAGCATCGATGTTCGAATTTTTATGCCCAGATACGTAACTTCTTTCACCAATCTCACATCGTTTGACACAATATTATCAGTACATAGAATTTGTGTTTCAGTTACGTTAAGTTTATAACCTGATACCAGACCAAAATTCTCTTGCTAGACGCTCCACCTCTTTAACCCCTTCACTGCGGTGGGAATTCCGCTGCAGTGCTAGGGGTTAGGGGGGGTCGCATGGCTCACCTGCGCTTGTGACAGAACTGCTCCGTCACGCGCCTCGGGTGAGATGTGCTAGTGACGGAACGGTTCCGTCACGAACGCGCCCGCTCAATAGAACGCGCCCCGCAGGCGCGAAATCAGCGCCGCGCAGGCGCTTTGAGCGGGCCGTGATGGAACCGTTACGTCACCAGCACAGCTCACCCGAGGCGCGTGACAGAACGGTTCCGTCACAGGCGCCGAACAGGTTAAGAGCAGTAATTGGGTCTTCCATGGTGATAGCTATGTCATCCACATAAGAGAAGACAGAATGTGAGATCTCCTGAACTATGAAGGGTTTAATTAAGGGGCTTTTCCTCAACATATCTACAAAAGGGTTTATGTATAAAGCAAACAACAATGGAAAGCAAGGACACCCTTGCCGAGTTCCTCTAGTGATTTTCACTGACTCTGAAACCATACCCATGGCAGCAATTTTAGCGACCGATGCAGTATACAATACCTGCAAGGCTGTCATAAACCCCTTCCCAAATCCTGCCTGATACATCTATTTCCACAAATAGTCCCACTCCCCACAACCAAATGCTTTTTCAGCATCTAACAAAATTAACCCCACTTCCCGCCTTTCAGCTTGAGCTATATCAAAGAGCGTCACCACCTTATTCACATGAGTAACCGTCCCACAGCCAGGTATAAACCCATGCTGATTCAATGAAACTAATGGACAGAAAATCTTTGCCAAACGATTAGCCAATATTTTCAAGTAAATTTTACCATCACAGTTAACCAAGGATATCAGACGATGCAATCCAGGCAACTCAGGTGCTTTCCCCTTCTTCCTAAAGACCACCATTGTGGCCTCTTCCCATAATTTGGGAGCTCGCCTATTGTGTGCAGCCCTAATAGGGGCCAACATTTCGTTCTTAAGTTGATTAAAAAATACCTTTTAAATCTCCCCCGAGAGTTTATCAGGTCCTGCGGCTTTCCCCATTGCCAGACTATTAACCCCAGCTTCAAGTTCCTCCATAGTGATTGGGCTATCTAACCCCTCTGCCTCATCTGGGTCTAATTGTGGTATATCCCCTACCATGAATACATTATTACCCACATCCACCGATTCCTGATGTGTATATCCTTTTGTGTAAAACTAATGGAAAATTGCCAACATTCCTTAGGATCTTGGCACAATACACCTGAGTTATCTCTTAGACCCAAAATTCGATGAGAGGCTTCCTTCATTCGCAGACGTAAAGCTAAACACCGACCAACTGCTTCCAAATACTCAGGACATTGTTTTTTATAAACCAGATATTTCCTTGCGTTTTCCCTATTCCACAAAACATTAATATTGGCCCGACATCGAGTAACATCATTCTCAAAATCCGCTATAATTTCTTGTGCTATCCCCTGGGTCAATTTTCCTCAGCCACTCTCAACTTAAAATATAGTTCCTGTATCTCTAATTTAGTTTTTTTTAATGATATAAACCAAAACTCAATACTTCACCCCTAAAACAAGCCTTAAAAGTGTCCCATATGATTGTAACATGAGCTGACTGTCTGTCTGTTACATTAAAAAAATTCCTTAATCCAACTATAGTTTAAAGCCATCATCTAAGAACAAATTCCGATCAAAAGAAAAAGCTCTAGGTATAGACTTAAGACCAACTGCCTCTATTTCTAAGTCTATTGGGGCATGGTCTGATGAGATCCTAGGAAATATTTGAACCGACGCCCCTGTTAAATATGCTGTCGATAAAATAAAATAATCAAGCCGTACCAAATTTTTATGAGGAAAAGAATAGAACGTATACCCCGGATCCCTCGGATGTAAGTTACCCCATACATCAACCAGACCATGATCATTCATAAAATTATATAAAGCCTTAAAGACTCTTGGTTTATGTCCTTATATCCTTGTGGCCCTCCCTGCAATTCCTTATTTGCCAAATTAATATTCAAATCACCACATACGACTAGAAGATTTGCCCACGATGCAAGCTCCAAATTTAAATCCTCCAAAACGGCAGACTCATCTAAATTGGACCCATAAATAGTACCAAGTGTAAATTGACTGCTGCCGAACACACATTCAGCTATAGCCCATTTCCCCAATTTGGCCGCCAAACAGTGGTCAGTTGTTTGTGCAGTCACTTTAGCTAATATTGCAACCCCCCCGGGTCATTGAGGTTTGCTGAGAGGCAACTAAGAGTGAATACCCTAGCTCCTTTAACATATTGCGCTTGCCCCAAGGTATGTGCGTCTCTTGGACACATAACAAATCTGGTTGAATTATACGAAGTTCAGCAGCAACCCTTTTTCTCTTATTGTATTTGTAGAGGCCAGAAACATTTGAAGAACACATTTTAACCCCCCCCTGGAAGCGATAGTAAAACCAAAAAGAGACAATACCAATTGCCATTCCGGATATTACTGTACTTAGACATACCAAACACAATCTTTGAAACTATATCATTATTTTATCCCAGTTTTGATACTGTGGATTTTTTCACTTTTATCCCACCTATGTCCCCCTCACCACACCCCCCCACCAACACACCCCACCCCCCCAAACATCTCCAAAACTGCCCAGACACCCCACCCCGCCTTTAACGAGGCTTTAGGACCCATGGTCCTGTAGATGACAAGCTTCCGTGCATCCCCTGCCATCGGTCACAAACCCCTCCAGTCATAGGAGAGGAGAGTCCTCCCTCCCCCCGGGCTGGAAGGGAAACAAATAACCCTAACTATCAGCTACAAAGGAAAGAAGGAGTATAGACACATACCAAAAAAAAATAAAAAGGAGGAACCAGGACAGGCCAATACAATTCACAAACAAAACCCTTACCCTCACTTTCCACCAATTGTACCTCCATCCTATAGCAAAGACATCCATAGATAGAATTCAAATACTCCTTGGCAGAGACTTCATTGATAATCGAGTGCACTCCTGAAAAATCACTTTAAGCTTTGCCGGCTTCATCAAATATACTTGAGCCCCTTTGCCTTGAAACAGTATGATAAGCTAACGTAACTGCCAAGAATTCTCCACTGCATACTGACAAAAACCTATTTCCTTTCAAACATCTTGCCAAGAAGTTTTAAGCGTTAAGAAAAAATTGTCACATTTTAATTCGCCTTTATTTTTAAACTAGGACATTTACATTACACTTGTGGTTATTTTAAACCTATCCAATTATTACGTGGCTCAGTAGGTTTAAAGTGTCGCAGCTGGGTTTTCTTCATATATAGGTTTTAGACTGTATTCTCAAACTATTTTCTGTTTTTTTATTGTGTCCAAATTTATTGTTTATTTAACTGTGTTTCGAATTCACCATCAGAGGAGGATCTTTGCCCTCTGATTTCTACTAAAAAGGGAGCAAAGTTACATTTTAGAAGACACTGGGGCATATTATCAAGGAGGTTTATCTAATGACATGCAAAGTGGGCGTGCCAAGATGTTAGCGACTGGAAACAGTCGCTAACATCGCTATCTCCTATTACCAACTTTTGGAGATATTCGTGCTAAGCGTGAATATCTCCAAAAGCTAACACCTGCCCCTGAGCAGTTCTTAGCCATGTTATCCAATGGTAGGTGGATAACATGGCTAAGATCATTAGCTCGGTAATGCATGAATATCGCTGACTTTTCAGCGATATTCATGCATTTCGGACGATTTTTATCGCTTAGGAGATAAACCTTGATAATAGCAAGGTTCCTAAGTGATAAATATCGCCGCAGCTCGGCGATAAAAATATTGCCGCTAAGCCAACATAGCGATAATTATCGCTAGTTGTCGGTAATATGCCCCACTATTTCTCTATGAACTGACTTGATGCTGCCTTACATGTATGTATACCGTTGTGCCCTACACATGACTGGTAATGCGGTAATGCAGGGGCAAGAAGTTACAGAGGTGCAAAAGAAGGTGTTTTAAGAGTGGGTGCATGGGCGAGTGCTGTTAGTTTACATTAGTCTCATAATTGTGTAAGTTTAGAGTTTATGGGGTGTACGCAAGGAGACAGGACGATGGTGTAGGACAAGGCGGGAACTAGGAGTAAATAGCGGATCTCTTCAGATGCCGCCGGTACAAACCAGATGGGTACTCGGCAAAAGAAAATAGTAAAGGAGAAGCTAACTTGTGGTTTTGTTGGCTGATTTGGGAGACAGATGGTCTGTTCAACAAGGTCATGTCAGCTGGAAAGGTTTTCACTGAAGAGTTTTCTGTCTAGTTATTACTTAAAACTGAGGAGTGGGGAAGTCGGGCATATTTGAACTTAGATTTAATTCCACTTCCCTATAGTACAGATGAGAAGGCCTGGCATCTAGTTTTTATTTATTGCATCTTTTAGAGAACAGCCTGGAACCCTCCTGGAGATTGTGGTAGAGAACTTTGTTGACAGCCTTGTAAGCAATGCAGCATATATTGCAGGCACTGTTTGCAGGCGGATGAACCAGGGAAGTCCTTTAAGGGTTCATATAATCCTACTGTATTTGCAAAGCCTTCAATTGAGACAATCACTGCTGCTAAATGATCAGTAATGCTGTCAAATGAATTTCGAGGCAAATAGCAAGAAAAGTTTTGCCTCCGTCAAGGTGATACAGGATGACCACCTGCATACTGTGTGTGATTCCTTCTTCTTGTACGAAGGTCAATAGAAAGGCTCTGCAAACTGAAGTTCATCTTCGGTTCAGGTCAAATACACAAACTGAACCTTGGGAACCTTCCCTTCCTGCTGGTCAGAACCTACCCACGGACATAAAACTAATCAAGACTGCATTTAGGGGTTGTGAGATTGGAGATCTTCCATAATTCTTAACCCACTTCAAGCCTTGTTCTTTATGGGAGATTGTAGCGTATTTTTACAGGCCCAAAAGGGGTTATGAATTGTTTCCTCTGCAGAGAGCAGCATCTAGTTTTCTGTGGTTGCTCAGCCTGATTTCAGAACCTTTTAAACCGTCATTCTGTTCCTGATTGTTCCAGAGACATCACCGTTTTAAGTTGTGGTTGGAACCTTGGGCCTACATCACAGTTCCACCATTCAATCTGGTGATCTGATGGGTTCAGTGGGTTACCCAGGTCTTCTGTGTGTCCTGCCAAGTGAAAGCCCTGACAAGACATGTGTGACACAGGGACCTGGGAAATTTGGTACCCCCAGGGTACTCACTTTGGCTGCTGGTCAACTTCAACAACAGTAGCCCCCCACATTACATTTCAGTGTATGAAGGCTCTTGACCCAGATCCCCAGTGATGCACTGACTGGTCCGTGTGAGCCTTGCCTTTGAAAACAAGCTCTACTTGGCACCCTGAGAACATAAGGGCTTATTTACAAGCCCCTTCCACTGCTGGTGCATCAGTTTTTGTGACGCACCAGAGGCTCATCTTGCAGCTCCATATTTACAAGTACACATGTACCGTCTCCCTGCGAGGCTTTTCATGACCTTGTGTTAATACTGCCCCTTTACATGCAGCACTTTGGTGAAAGGGGCATTCCATGGGTGTTGCTGTGGGTGTTCCCACGCAACACCCATGGCTTCTGCCGCACTTCCAGATCGTAAACCTGGAAACGTATCAGAATGGGATGCACAACGGGGCAAAATCTTTTAATTTCTCCTCGTTTTTTCCTCTTTCTATGAGCGCTGCATTCTGCAACACGTATAGAAAGAGGAAATCACCTCTTGTGATTGTTTTTTGTGCAGGAAGCATGACACTGGGCGGTGTGCGAGGCCAGTCTGTCACTTTTTATGAGATGCCCCCACTGGCACTGCATCTCCTTCTAATTCTGTAGGTAACTGTAGGAACACACTCTAGGGGCAGCCTAATTTTGTGGTTTCATAGTTGAGTGGAGGCTGGCTTGCTCTTAGGCCCCGTGCCTCTAGTTCCCACCCTAAGCAAGCACCGAGGTTAGTGTGTGTGGGTGTTTTTGCAGATTACCAGCCAGAATATTATTATTAGAGGGTAATTCCTTATTCAAAGAATACTCATTAGTCCAATTTGAGTTAAAATCTGTCTTTTTATTCACTTCATTGTTTTATTCATTTCACTCATGTTTTTGTTTTTCATGAATCAGATTGTTAGGGAGAGTGAACAGCCGACTCGTGTTTCACCCTATAAGGCTAATGAAGCCAGGGCTTTCTCAAGGCTAAATTCTATAATCTGACAGCATGATTTCAGCAAAAAATCCGCACATTTCCAAATTAGTGATGCAACATTGTTATTCAAAGTCCAATTTTTTTATAGAGGCAAAGCATTCTTGTCCGGTGCTAGGATAATTCCTCATATGAGGAATTATCCTACGACCGGACGAGAAAGCTTCGCCTCTATAAACATAGAGTCAATGTGCAAAGCAACTATGCAGCACCCAAACAGTAATGAAGTGAAAATGCAAGACAAGAAATATCTCAAACAAATTTAGAAAAATAAAGAATGTTTTAATGAAAAACATGGCACTAAAACAACAAAAATCTAATTAGTAGAACCGGAGATATGAAGTTTTAAAGTTTCAGGTGAAAATAATGCCAAAAAGTACAAAACGCCGCCTGCGGCTATCTGGTCTCACTGGACTGGGACCTAGTCACAAATTCAAGCTGATGGCAATGGAGCAGGAGCCGGGTACTGATCTAAGTTTGGCCCACTGGGAGTTGTACCTTTTTCTCCTTTGTACGGTGCTAAGAGGTCCTGCATCATTCTGCACCATGCTGCATCGGTTCCAGTGAGGCTGCTGACCCAGGGCTGTATTGTGCTGCGATGCGAGATCCTGCAAAGAGGAGTACTGCCTCCTTCTGCAGTGCCCTGAACCAGATCCAGTGAAGCCACTGTTCAGGAGTTGTGAGGTGCTGCCATGAGGGGTGCTGTGTCCTTTTGTGCCATGCTGCATCCAATTCAGTGGAACCTTCGGTTGCATAGGGAGGACTACACTCTGACTCTAGCCAGAGGTCCAGGACCTTGAGCAAAGCACTTGGTGGAGTGAATGTTCACTCCCTCAGAGGCCAGCAGAGAAAACCAGGTCAGGTCCAGTTTGATCTGTTAAGCTTGAAAGCAGAGCAGGCCACTGAAAGCCTGTTGTGTCCCTGTAGCTCAAACAGGAGGCCAACTGACCCTTGGAGTCACTTCTGGGGATCCTGGGTTCAAGGCAAGAAGCTCCATTCTTCATTCTTCAGACAGCAGGGCAGTCCTTTTTCTGAATTTCCGACTGGTCCAGGAGTGTTCCGATGAGAGGTTCTGAAGGTCCCATTTTTTATACCTGGTGCCAGCCTTTGTGTGAGAGAATTCCCTGACATTTTTCCAAAAAATGTGCTTGTTAGTCTGTGCCGTCCAATCATAAGGTCCCTCTCCTCTCATACCCGGCTTCCTTTGTCTCACTGTCTGGAAGCAATACACTTCCCACAACAGCAGAGTTATTTCCAGTCATGTGACCCTGGACACTGGCTGCAGGCAACAGTTGGTTTGATGCAAAAAATGCCAGCTTTTCAAAAAATATTAGTATATTAATCCCTCCCTTTTTTACCTCAATTGGACACGACAAATACATTGAGAGTTAGTGCATGCCCACAAAGGAGTTTTCTTCTGTTTTAGAGAGCTCTCACTCCAGTGTGTCTGGCAATAGTTGGGGTGATTATTATTAGGTGTTCTTCCCCCATTTGTCTCACATACTGCAATGAATACCTTATAAATCAGGAGCTAGAATTTCAGACATATTGAACTCAAGAGTATGTCTGAGCCCAAAACCTTAAGCTTCAGGGAAGAAGAGATAAAGGAGCTATTAAGAAGGCCATATACCATAAAACTGGAAGTAGAGTACAGAATTCAGCACCACAAACTGAGGTTGAAAGAATTACCAGATTGAAGAAGAAACAAATAAGCACTGCATTGCATAGGGAAGTGCTGTTGGAACACTTGAGAGCAGGCACGATGCTACCAGAAAAACTGTGACTTCATTGTACAATGCTTAACTAACTAACCACCTATAAAATGTTCCATAAATATGTTCCTCGTGTGACAGAACAATCGAAGGTGAGGAATTTACATACAGAGATATCAAAATCAGACACCTGGAATTTACAAATTGTAACACAAAATTCTGAACCAATATTGTTAAAACTTGAAGTGCAAATGATTCAGGGTATGTGTACAACAGTAAATGGATTAAATGAGCTATCAGAAATAGGACATTTTTTCACATAGTAGGAACATATGTGTGAGTCCAGGTATTCAGTTAAATTTGCGGATATATACAAAAAGATATAATTCATAACTACAGAGAGGCATGAGCTAGCTACACGTACCAGCAGCAGACAGAAGGCCTGGGCCAAGGCACAGTTTCACCCCATAAATGTCTATGGGATAGAACACTCGAGCAAACTATATTCCCTTAGTATAGAGGAGACTAATGTACATCAGTGGGGATCTAATATCAATGAATATGAACAATTTCTGTATGAAGCTTGCACGTTTACTAAATGCCCTAAATACAAGAATACCATGTGAATGGATAATGCGACAAATGTATGTGGGAGTGATAATATTGCATAATCCTGTTGGAATGACCCATGTATATAATAACCTCATACGTCGACAATAATCAGAGATTTCTGTAGACATACTATTGGGCTAATTTGTGTGCATGACGGGGAAAGAAATGCTTTAAAACTGAATATTTCTCCCATATGTTTAGAACTAGTGCAACCAGGGACATCGGTAAGAATACACAATGATAAAGGGACTTCAGTTTCCACAATACCCTTTGGGCAGAAGCAGGACGCCCCCCCTCCCCTTTAATGAGAAGGGCAATATGCACCCATTGAAGAATCGCAGCAGGATCCTCTCATTACCATGCAGGTACAGAAAGGGGTTGACGATAAGCCAGCCTTACTCGGTAAGTAGATCCACACATATCATCCCTAGTAAGCTACCTTCCCGGATGAAAGTGCTGAGGGAAACTCATTTTCCAACAGGGCAGATTTCCGCACTCGTATCAAGCCCACCTAATTGGATGAAAGTGCAGTAGGAAACAACATTTCACAGCATCAGCACACCACACTTCCATTTGAATCGACCAAGGAAGCTGTAACGGTACAGGGGATGAGTGGAGGATGGAAGTTGTAATGAAGGTATGCACCTCATGCTATTGTAGTAGGCCCCCTTGAACTTCACCCACTCCCATCCCCGTAATAAGTCTCTTTGATATCTGTCCTCTCATCCCAGCACAGGAACACCCCAACCAGAAGAAAAATTACCGCCCAAGACATTTAAGCACAGACGCTCCACCCAGTGCTTAATTTGAGCAGGTGCTTTCAGGTGCTCAGCACCGGCACTTCTTTCACAGGGCCAGGGCTATGATTTCTGATCCTGCAGGTGGTGGTCTCAATAATAATTGCCCAATTTAAAATAAAAAGAACCACATACCTTGCATGGTGACGGGCTGGTATGTTTTCATAGGGAGGCATACATCTGGTCAGGCAGGCATGATTGAGTATCATCACTTCAGTGATGATGCCGTCACACCTTTCATGAATCCAAGAAGTCATCACTAACAAATGGCTTGCATTCTATTCCCTGAGTCTGCTGCACCCTGCCACTGCCTAAGCCTAAACCTCCCATTGGATAATTGTAGTGGGGGCCTGCAGTCCTGCATTGCTACTATCCTCAATGTGCTTGATGTGGCTGTGGCTCACCGCAACTTTTGTGCACTATGGAGTCACATGTAGTTTCCGTGCACTGCCTCCAAGCATGCTAATTGCTGAGTGTGCTAGAGCCCAGTAGGTGCAACAGCCTTACTCCTGTCTCACAGGCATTGCAGCATTACAGTTGGGGACAGTGCTTTTGCTGTAGCAGGCAGGGTCACAGCAAGCTGAGCAGTGGATGCCTATACCGTCGTCATAACTGGACCAAACTAATTACCGGCAGCACCAGCAGTGACATGACCTGCTGTGCTCAAGCAGCCTCCTGACCTGCAACAAACCCAGTCAGACCGCACTGATTAATAGGTTAAAAAAAACATTTTCATTTGGTGTACATTTTGCATCGCACTCCTCTGTTGGTGTAGGTAAAGAAGTAAAACGCATGTCTTATGGGACAGACAGCACAGCATGGTTACAGGATAGAAACTGAGGCAGTGCGGGCAACAGAGGTAGAAGTGGGCTGTAGCCTCCTTGGCAGCATTTTCAGCCCTGGCACTTAATGTTTTACAAATTAAGCACTGGCTCCGCCCAAGATAAGTTATGCTTGCAAATTAACACCAGATGTGCCTGACTCCAAAATGTAAATGTAAAGGCAGCTTACCGGTGCCTTTCCTCTCAATACAGGACAGGAAATCACAATGAAGTGGGATGTTTGATAGTCCATGCATACCATACAAGATACTCCAGAGCCTCAGGTAGGACAACTAAGTGGGGATCACAAAACACCCCTATAAACCCCAAAATGTCTTTCGCTATGCAGGAAACCTTACATCTTGTATCCTCAGTAATTGAACCTCCACCACCACAAGGCACAAAGGAGATTATGTACAATTAGTCCTGCACAATAATATACTTGCGTAAAAATAACGGTGGACCTCCCTGGCAACACAAGAATGGTATGTTGAACCTAAGGAACTTTAAACCCACTTTGGGCTACAAACAGTATGATTTTTTTAAAGACTTTGTATAGATCTGGCAAGAAACTCCAGTTTCTTTTCTCTTTCACACGGTGTTCCATACTTGTACATACATAGCCCTGAGGAAGCCCTTCCCAAAAACTTCAGGCAAATCTAGCAGGTCGAAACACTGGTGTATCTAAAAATATGGCCAGGAGAGATATATTCCTGATAATAGAGGAATACCGGAGGGTCAAGGAGGATATTAATACCTCCAAGACCAACAAATGAACTCCGACCCAAAGGGCCATATGGTATTTTAGGACCAAAACCTTGAGAGAAATAAGATGTCCCCATAATATCAAATTGTTAATCCTTCATTGATTATGTAGGACACGTTTCCACAAATAATATATTATATGATTATATATGTTGGACACTTATGTATGGTTTTGCAGAAACAAGTGAACTTTTGCATAGGGTAGTAATGTTGCATTGAATGTATGTATTTGAATTTCTTATGTGATGTTTTTTTTTGAACTGTCACTTCTGTGCTTTGTTTGTGTCAAATTGGACGGTGAATACGTAGTGGGGTCTAAAGTAAAGATACCCAATAAAGAGGTTTCTTTTTGCAGAATTTGTATAATTTATGATCGTTTCCATCTATATGTATGCCAGTATGGAATTTAGAAGGTAGAAATACACTGATTTGTATTAAGTATCAAGGATATGGTTATGTGTGAGGACTAGCAGGGAGAATATTATAAAAAAACAAGAAACCATGGAGATGCGGAATATTGACATGGCCTCCGGTAATTTAAAACTGTAACTTTAAATCTAGATTTATCATTAAAGATCATTTTAAATTACACTTCATTTGAGTGTAAACATAATTTTTCAGGGTCCTCCCAATCAGAAGTTAGCACTTGTGAAATACAATAAAGCAATCAGGTTTTAGTCTATGGAAGACGTAAGCCTTACAACAGTTAAAAAAGTATTTAGGAGCTTTTTACTGCCAGGGCAGGAAAACTTAAACACAGATGTCCTTTGTTTTAAATACCAGGCGCTCCGCCCTATAAGTGGTTAGCGTCTACGTTAATGGTGACTTAGAAGTATTAAAGAGGAAAGTTTAGGCCTGACGAAAGGTTTAATTTGTCAGGTTGAAATAGCAGTTTTAACCTGCACAACAGGCAGCAGTGGTAGGCTTGAGACATGTTTTAAAATGCAACTTTAGTGAGAGGCACAATGAGTGCTCTAGCCCACTAGAATTTTATTTATGGACCCTGTGCAGATTTAGTACCAGTTACTAGGGATTTACAAATAAATTAAATGTGCCAGTTGGGTATAGGCCAAGTTTATAATGTATAAGGGAGAGAGCACAGGCACTTTAGAACTGGATAGCAGGGAAACAGTGCTTGAATCCTAATGCCAACAAAACAGGGGGAAGGTAAAAAGTTTGGGGGAATACCATGCCAGGTCTAACAATCTAAATGATTGAAACTGAATAATTTCGCTTTTTTTCCCTGGGAGACCACAAGTGAGGCTTTTCTGTTGACCCCTGGTGCAGCGCCCTCCAACCTCCTTTGACTTGCTTCTTGTTGTATCCACCCCTGTCAGCTCAGGACCCACATTTTAATTTGTGAAAAAGCACCAGTTTAATGACCATGTTTTTTCATATGAACTTGCCACTGCCAAATGTCAGATAGTCAAATATGAAAGGTGCCTACCCTGAACTCCACACCATCCCTCTTTTTTCCACCTTCCTACACTTCCTGTCTCTTTATCTCTCTCTTGCGCTTTATTTTTCTTCCCCCTTTCCTCCTTTTGTACCGTTTATTTGTCTTTCCTTTCTCCCCTTTCTGTGTTTGTCTCCCATCCTCTGGGTAAAAGTCTGAAAATGAACAATAAATCAAACTTCACAAAAAAGAGTGCCGGTGCCTTTCATCAGCAACCAGCTGCACAAATTAAGCACTAGCTGAACCAGTTGTATGCATATTCAACAGCATTCCCAAGGCTTGCATTTGCTCTCGCGATCAACCCCTGCCCTGGAATGTGGATTCATCCAGAATATTCAAGGGACTGTCATATTATGAAACTTCTCCACTGGGAGAAACCAGTGTCTTGCTTGAGGGGAGCTGCAGAGATTCCCTCATGACTTTGCATGAAGGAATCAATAATCCTGGAAGCGTGGGCAAAAAAGTTTCCGCGAAAACCTAAGCCCGGCAGCTGGTGAGTGCTGACAGCCACTTACAGACATCACTTTAATCACAGTCAGCAAAACGACTTCGAAATGAACCTTTACTGCCACATTAAGCGATGATCCAGCATTCAGAGATGTGTTTGGATTGGAACCAGACATAATGTGCACTTTCATCGATAGACTGCCTCAGAGTTTGACTTGTCGATGTCCTTTTAAAATGATGGAAGATGCTAAATGGGCAGAATAAAGAATGGATGGCGGCTCAGGGCACAGCATCCCGCAGGGCTCGAAAAACTTGGTAGGAATGCACAGTACGTCGTCCTCTTCAGAAAACTACCGGCCCACCGCTTGATGTGTGCCGGTGGTTGCAGGTGATGGGCCCCGGCACTCATTTTTGGGGACGGTGACCTATTTTTAATTATCAGACTTTGGTACAGGTCAAGAATGAAAAAGAAAAGGGAATGAGAAGGAGGAAGAGAAAAGGAAAATAGTGAGAAAGGGACAAAGCAGATATGAAAACTACCTGCACGGCTGAGACAATTAGACATGATATGTAGGGTAGTGGAAAGAGGAGGCATGAGGTGGAGTTAATATAAGCAGCTTAGGTATTTGGCTACCACCACATTCAAGGGCATATTTACAAGAGATTATCGCCACCAGAACATCACTTTTTGTGAAATTCTGGTGGTGATAAGCGCTTCGCCTTATTTACAAGTCAGCATTGAGCCACTTAACATGACTTAACGCCGCCTTGTCAATAATGCCCCTTTTGCAGCACTTAGTGTGAAAGAGGCGGATAATGGGTTTTGCAGTGGCTGTGCCACCAAAACAGCCATTCCCATTTATTTTTGACACTGCCCTCTTAGATTTACCAGAGTGGTGTACATAGGAGGCAGCGCCAAACATAGGACCAGGGACAACCTCGTCTTAACCCGACGAAACAAGGAGAAATATAAATTTGTCCTAGTTTTTGCTGTTTCTATATGTGCTACATTCTACAGCACACATAGAAACAGCAAATTGCCACTAGTGATTGTTCATGTGCAAGAAGGTGTCCCTTTCTGTACATAAACAATCATTTAAAAAAAGTATGAGTTGCAACTTCTATGTGTGCTGCATAAAGCAGCAACATAGAAGTTACAAAGCGCCATTACTGATTGTTTATGTGCAGGAAGGGACAGCTTCCTGCACATAATCAATCAATCCCCACAATGCAGGCACTATGGTGCAAGGGTGCCTGCGTTGATGCTAGGCCCCTAAATTTGGAGCCAGTGCTAGGGGAATTGTAGGGGTGTACCACATTCTTGTGAATACAGTGCATACCTGCATTTTCAGAATGGCGGAGCGTGGCATTAGCAATTTTAGCTTTATGCTGCACTCTGCCATTCTCTTGTAAATATACCCCTCAACCTCACTGCCGATGTGCTCCTATCAATACCTTTGGGGCCCATTACATGTGTTTTCAGAAATTAAACATTGGATGGCTTAGAGGGTTGACAGAGTGGTATTGAGAGCATCCTTTCACAAAATGGTTACACTTGAGGCATTGGCAGTGAGGTAACACACAATTATGGTGCACACCACAGAATGTGATGAGGAGCCCCTGAATCTCCTTTATATCACAGATATTCATTAATCTTGGACTGAAACAGAGTACCATGGAAGGTTTGAAGGCCGCCCAGTACCACAGGGACTGCGGGGATCTGTGGTACGCCCCTGGGCACTGGCACAGAGATAAAGATCAATTCAGTTTTAGTACTTCATCAACTCAGAAGCCAGTAATAAGGACTCTGCATCATGCACTTTTAACATGGATACACCCGCGTAGCTAAGGGGTGCAAGGGGGGGGGGGGGGCGGTCCGCCCCGATGGATAGGCTCTGTGGATTGGTGTAGGAAACAGATCCCGTCCCCCTGAAGCTGACTGTTGGGAATTGCTACCGAAGGTGAATGCAGAGATATGCTGCAAGGAAATAGAACCTTTCTTCTTTCAGGACATAAATGTGTTCATGGAATGTGAAATGGGATGCAGAAGCTTTCATCCCCAGATCATAAGGACCTCACATACTGTAAAAATGATACAGAAGTTACCATGTCTATTCTAGCTTGAGGGCTGATACAGGGCCCTTCACTACCTAATCTGAAGGTCTGTGTGGATTGTGGATTAAATTATGACTATTACCTGCCGATGACTTTCACATACCGTTTCATTGGGTTAATGTTTAGATATGCCTTCATGTCCTCTTGAATAGGACAACATTAAACAGGGCCCAGGATTTAGCAACATGCCCTCTTCATACCTTAACAGTGCTTCGAAATGTTGATGAACTTCAGCAATGTCATTCCTGAGTGGGTTATTCTCCCTCAATTCAAGATCAGAGTACTTCTTACCGGTCAGGTTTCTTCGTGTTTATAGCAAATAGGGAGTGATTGCTAGTCCACTGTTGTAACAAGGGCCCCCGTAGTGCAGTGGGGGGAGCTCCAGGGGTCACCCTCAGCACATTATCCTTGCATGATAGCTCCTGAGTGAGTCTGAAGGTGAGCTCCTCCATGTACTATGCAGGGGGGCCTCTTCAAGTTTTGTTACACCACTGTGCTAGTCCCAGCATTAGCTCTGCATGATCTCCTAACCAATCCAGTTGTCCTTTAATGCTCTGAGTTAGTCAAACGACACTCCTTTCTTGTAAGGTTCTCCTATGGTGATCTGGAATGTTAATTCCAAAGTTCTGTAGGAGACCCCTCCTTGTATACTTTGCTTCACTGCAATTGGCCGATTTGGACAACACTTTACCAAACATTTCATCGCATTGCTGCTTTTAATAGTAAGTGTAGTCCATCTTGAGAAACCACTACACTAGTATATTTTATTGGTTCCTATCCTTCATGATTAAGACGTGAGGTATGAATTACAAGTGTAGCTGGTTTTCAGGGGGTACTTAATGGTGCTGCAGGTCCCTAAAGCTTGGCAATCTTAGGGGTAGGGTTGTGGCCATAGAAGAGACAATGCAGTCCTTTATATCATTCCTAGTGGTGAACATCAGTATTTGCATTACGTGGTGGCGATCTCTGAACCTTGGTTAGTTCATGATTTGCCCTCTCAAATGAAAGCAGTCTGTCTGGGTCGGTCTTTGTCATTTTCCTCTCGTCTGTGTATCTTACTGCTTTGGTTTGGTACGAGGGTTCCCTCTCTCCTCCATTGATGGCCTTGCTTCAGATTGGATGATGTTTTATATGTCTTAGGAGGCTGGATAGACTAGCTCTGGGTCTCACATCCATTCATAAGTTCTTAGAGGATATGCAAGGGAGATCTAGTGGTTGAGGATAATCCTTTCCATAACCTGCCAAGCAGCAAAGAGTATTGGTGGAAAGGTGGGATTTTTAATCTAGAATCAGAATCAGAACCCTAAAATCCTGCAACAGGTCAACTAGACCTTTTTACCTGTCATAGAGTGTAGAAGGTAATCTTTTCAACATGTCAATTCGAACTACCTCCATCACCTTCCCCAAAGAACCACTGACAAAAAGTTAAGATTGAAATTGTATTATAAAGCCAAAAGCAGTTGTGTATATAAACACCTCAGTAAAAGATTCAGCAAATATATGGGTACTAATACAAACATAATCCTACGGAAAAGTCTCAGGCGACTAAGAAACAACACCAGTATGATTTCCAAAACCACTAGACTTGCAAGGATTGCTATAATCTGGGTCTTGGTAGGCATTGAAGAAAAGAAGAGATACATCCAGATAAATCTGTCCCTACGCTATACTAAATGACATCCCTACATCGCATGTTCTCTCCTAACAAAAGGTGTCAGCCGTGGTGACTCCCAAAGAAGTTCACTCACTTCGTTCAAACTTAGTCTATGAACCCATCTTCGCTTAGCAACGCTCTCTGCTTACCCAGCATCTTTCTTCGCCCTCGTGCGCTTCTGCTCTGCTCTCCTCCCAGGGTGCTGTCCCTAATACGAAACCCACAATTTGGACGACACGCCCTAAGGGACGCCCCTCTCAAATTATTAGTTTTCAAAGTAGCTTCATTACGACATCTTCATCCTTGTTCGTTGAAAAACGGCCTTTGGTCCCACAGTCGTCTCCTCTTGAAGTTGCTTCCCTAAAATTCCACAGCCACTCCTCCAGGTCTGGAACTACCATCCTAACTCTCATACACAATGGGCCCTTCTCTACTATCTTTGGTTAACCTTGCACCTGCAAAGGAACGCACATAAATCGATTCACATTAACATGCTACTTGCAATTAATTCTCTAAAGCAACCTTCTAGGAAAAGACATTTTCATGATTTAATGTTAAGAGAAACATTCCTAGTTCGGCCTACACAATCCTCTCTCCCCACCTGGGCCTCTGCACGTTTTCGAGATGTCACCCTCTAACATTGGCAAACAGTTTCGTTCATTAGGCCTACATCATTATAGCAAAAAGATAGAATACATTTTCTAACTAAACACTTCTATGTTGTTACATAAAATACAATAGTGAATTTCTAAACATGCATTTAAATACATCAATGCCCTTTTGAGCATCCTTTAACTAAATTAGCATTACTCCACGAATACCTTTCTAGGTTAACATGGAATTAGTATTTCAAAAGCACTTTACGTTACAGGTATGTAAATTCTGGTACATGAGTTCATAGCCTTGTGTCACACTTAAACATGATTATAATCCTCTATATATGCGGGTGCTGCTCACCTGCGAATATGATGCACCCCTACAATTTCTAACACAGTTTTGCGCTCTCTCAGTCCCCCCTTTGATGACCTGTGTCATCACCATCATCCTACATTCTTTAGGGGAGGGATCGATCTTTACAGCACTTGTTGCAACATTTCCTCGCCTGAGCATTTCTAATGCCCTTAGACTTCGATATTGATTGTCCTGCAAATCCTCCATTCTCTGTTCTTGTACCCTCATCGATCTAGCCACCCTATTGGATCTATAGCATCTGTACAATCTCAACAAACCCCACAATCCAATCACACATACCGCTATGATGATAAGGGGTTCTAATATGTATTCATGAAAACTCCTTCCCAGGTTTGCAAACCAACTTCCAACACTTCCCAATCCCTTGCCAACCTTCTCCCATGTATTTTCTTGTGTCAAATCGTTAATCTCATAGTGGATTGCAGTAATGTTGCATATATATTTCTTTAGATCTTTAGAATTATCCGGAATATACGTGCAACATTCCTGGACCTTTAAAAGTTTACAGACTCCGCCCTCTTTTGCTAATAGGACGTCTAAAGCAAGGCGGTTTTGTAAAACCATCGCCCTTATCGACAACATCTCACCATGAATCAACACCAGGGATTTTGCCGTACTCATAGATAATTCATCCACCACTGTTGCTAATCTCCGTATCTTCACGTCATTTAAAATCACTCCCAACATTGGTATCGCAGCTCCAAACACATCTCCCACTATTGCACCAGCGCTTTCTCCTCTCTTTACCCTTGTAAATTTGCCACCCTCCACCTGAGCAAAATCCTCAGTGTGATATATCTTCAGAAAGATAATCGCCACGTAACATGTCCCATACCACTTATCCGGCAACCTCACGTACGCATTTCTTCCACAAACAAAATACACCGTAGGGATCACTTGCACCACGCTCTTCAGAAAGTCCTTGGTGTAATATTCGATCTTGAAAGTGTGTTCACAAGTTGTCTCGCCCACATACACATTCTCGTAATACGTCTTTGGCCTATGCAAACACAACTTCCCCTTCTGTACTACGTCTAAGGCTATCGGACCATAGCTTCCCTTTGACTTATGTCCAAGCTCTTCATCCGTCCAATCTACTTTGCCCTGACCTGACGTCTGTAACTGCTTCTGTTTTTGATATCTGTCTTCAACCTGTTCTACAAACTTCTTCTCTACGTCTGTCAATGAGCAGGTCAAGTTGTGTCGGTGTGCGTATGAGGTATCTATGGTTTTCGTTGGAATGAAAAAGTATCTAAGTCTATCCTCTGATTTATAATAATCCCATTTGTTCAGGTGCTTATAATTTGGGACTTCTGGTAACACAGCATCATAATTCGAAAAGAAATATTCAAAATGAGATCTCCCATAAAATATGCTAAGCAGCAAACTACATGAAATTCCATACGTTAATGGCAGGTGATGGTATCTAATACCCTTGTCTACTGAAGCTGGCAATTGCATACACATATAACAATCTTTCGCATCCATCGCATCAATGTACTCATAAAACAATTTTGCATACGCATTCTTCCTAAAGTTTCCTTTGGACAAATCAGCATGTAATCTACGGCTTTCTTCTGCTAGCAAAGCTTTCTCGGCTCCTATGTTTACCTCGTTCTGGCTAGGAGTGGTAGGTGTAGGTGTTCCCTTGACCTCCGCTTCCTGCTCTTGTGGTGCTAAATAAAAACCTAAAACTACAACAAATATGAAGAAAATCACTAACCCTATGAGTGTGCCTATAATGTATTTTGCCCTACGAGTCGGGTTCCCAGCCTCCATGGTCTCAGACAGTGTGATTCGATTCTAGCAGCATCACAAAGTCTCAACAATAAAAGTCTCTTGCTTGGCTTTATGAATTTTCTCGAACCACATCTAGAAGCAGAGATCCCCTTTCAAATCTTATTTTTTTTTTCATTTCGTATTCAGGTGACCCTACCCTTCTCCGTCCTCTAAGGGATGTCCCTAAATTTCTTCTTCTTCCACTCGGCTCTAAGTAACTTTAGCAGCTATTTACAAAGTCTTTACTGCGCATCAATGATAAGATTTTCTCCAAGTGCACAGAGTACGTAATCCAAGAGTTCCATGCGAAGGACTATTGATTCATAGGCAGGTATTTTAGGGCCAAATGTAGGAAAAGTCAATCTATTTAAGATCAAGTCATTTATCTTGCTTAGGAGAGGGGGGTTAGGAACAGTGATTGTCAGTAAACCTTCGATTTCCAGTCCAGGCACCAACAGTATCACTTCCAACCTATAATTAGGGGCCGTATCAGTCACAAGCACCGACCTCACCCTCCCGGACCTCAGTACACCTGGCATTTGTCAAAGGGTAGATCCACTCCGGAGTGGCGTATCTTCTGCAAGGTACTCTCACCCTCCTTGATCTCCTCGGACCCTTTTCCTCTGACTCTTGGCTTTCTCTTTCCGGGTCTGATTCTTCAGATACAGGTGCAAGATCTCTTTCAGAGATCAGCCTCACATTCAGCCTTTTCCGTCTTTCAGGCCAACTTGCCTCGGTGCCCTTCACTCCTCTGCTCTTTGTCGGCACAACCTGCTCATCCCTGCCTTCAGCTCTTTCAGAGTTGAGATCACCTTCACAACAGTTTTCCCATTAAGAGCCAGATTCAATGTCACTGCCGTTGTGATCTACCTCGGTTCTGTCGGATGAGTTACCAGCCTCTTCAGACGCCCCCACAGCTTGACTTGTCGCCTCTTGTGGATCTTCCTCCACAGCTGGATTTTCTTCTACAAGAGGAGCCGTTTCTTCCAGGGGTGCTGGAACTCTTCGGGTGTGAGAAGCGTGGATCCAATTTGGCAGTCCACCGCACTTCACAGCAGTGTTCGTCACCGAGATGACTTGGAACGGCCCTCGCCAGCGGATGCCCAGGCAACTCTTCCTCACGTGTTTCCGTTCTAGAACCCAATCTCCGGGACACAGGTCCTGACAGACGTCTCTAGAAGTCGGGATTTCTGCCGTCTGCACCTGAAGGGACACAGAATGGGTGACGTCAGATAGTGCTTTCCAGTAATCAAGAATCAGATCATCTGTGATATTCAGCAAGGCCGCTGAGGGGACGGATGGCAATCATATAGCTCTTCCCATCAGCACCTCATGAGGTGAAAGTCCCGTTCTCCTGTCTGGTGTACTACGCATGCTCATTAACACCAACGGTAAAGCATCTGGCCATTTCTGGGACGTGGATGAACACACTTTCACCATTCGTGCCTTGAGTGTTCCATTTATTTGCTCCACTATGCCAGAAGCCTCTGGCCGATAACTACAATGTAGTCTCTGATCAATGTTCAGTGCAGAACAAAGCATCTTCACAACTTCACTGTTAAAATGTGTTCCTCTGTCCAATTCCAAAGAGGTCGGGACCCCGAATCTAGGCACTAACTCCCTCAACAATAATTTGGCTACTGTGAGTGTATTGCACCTACGAGTGGGATATGCCTCGACCCATCTAGAGAACACACATACAATTACCAAGACATATCTGAGGCTGTTACACTTTGGCATCTCAATGAAGTCCAGTTGCATTCTGTTGAAAGGCCCTCCAGACCTCCCCACATGACTTAACGTAACTGGTGTCCTCTTTCCAACATTCATCTGTTGACAAGTAACACACCTCTGACACAACGCTTCTGCAGCCGTTCTAAACTTGGGATTATACCAAGTCTGCCTGAACACTCGTATCATTGCATCTCTTCCCAAATGCACAGAACCATGTATCTGTCGAGCCATCGGGCTCACCAGTTCATTTTCCCAACACAGCTCTCCCATCTGCCGAAATCCACAAATCCAGATCCCCCTTGGTACAGCCAGAAGTCACCCACACTCTTTTCTCAAAGTCTGACGCCTGCTCTTGCATTTTCCTCAATTCATCCCAAGTATCTGCCACTTCAAGTATCATGTTTAGCTTGGTCCCTCTATGCATTCCCTCGATAACCTGGTCAGTGAATGAGTAAGCTTGCTCGGCACAATAACGTGCCACCTCATCCGCATATCTGTTTCCTAGTGACACAAAATCAGCACTTTTGCTATGTGCTGTGCATTTCACTACAGCGATTTCTGCTGGTCCCTGCAGGGCTTCCAGCAGTAACCTGACACATTCCCCATTCCTGATAGGGGAACCTGATGATGTCATGTAACCCCTTTGAGACCAAAACTGACCGAAGTCATGAACCACACCAAACCCATATCTGCTGTCGGTGTATATGGTGACTCGAATCTTGTTGGCTGCCAAACAGGCACGCGTCAATGCAACTATCTCAGCCACCTGAGCGGAGTGTACCCCTTCTAAGCAGGCGGCTTCGATTATCCCATGAATCGTGCAAACGGCAAAAGCTGCTCTTAGCTGTCCAGCATTGTCTCTTATACATGAGCCATCTACAAAGAGAATTTCATGAGGGTCTTCCAGAGGCTCATCGACAATGTCTGGTCTTGGTATGGTGCACAGTTCAGTCACTTCAAGGCAGTCATGGTCTTCACAATCATCATCTAAAACATTTGGCAATGGCATCAGTGTAGCAGGGTTCAAAACTGAGCACCTCTTTAGGGTCACATTCTCCGCAGCAAGTATAACCTGCTCGTAGCGTGTGAGCCTGTTGTTAGTCAGGTGCTGCGTTTTGATCCTGGTCATTAACAATTCTACTGAATGCGGAACGTGTACCACCAATGGATGCCCCATCACAATACTCTCACATCACTCAATGCTGACACCTGTTGCAGCAACGGATTTGAGACATCCGGGCAATGCTGTGGCCACTGGATCTAAAGTAGCCAAGAAATAAGCAACTGGTCTACAGACACCTCCGTGATCTTGGGTCAAAACTGCTAACGCGCAACCTTCCCACTCGCAGCAGAACAATGAAAACAATTTAGTGTAATCAGGCATTCCCAGAGCCGGAGCACGACATAAGTCCTCTCTCAACGCAAGGAACGCTATCATGCAGTCTGTGTCCCATGGTACCGGATCACTCACGTCCTTGAGCGTCAGTTTCTGTAAGGGTTTTGCCTTTAGTGAGAAATTAGCAATCCACTGGCGACAATAGCCAGCCATTCCCAGGAACATTCTAACCTCTCTTTGTGTGGTAGGCACCATCATTTTCACTATCGCCTCTATTCTGTCTGGGGACACCTTCCTTATTCCCTTCTATATTCTGTGTCCCAAATACTGTACTTCTGGGAGACAGTATTGTAGCTTGCTGGGAGATACCCTGTGACCATTTTCTGCCAGATGGTTCAACAAAGCGATGGCGTCTATTCTACAGGCATCTTCTGTCTCTGACGCAACAAGGAGGTCGTCTATGTACTGTACAAGAACCGAGTTCTGGGGCAGTACTAGACTTTCAAGATTCTTCTTCAATAATTGATTAAAGATCGAAGGACTTTTTGCATACCCCAGTGGGATAAGACACCATGTTAATACACGGCTTTCTAGCTTAAAAGCGAAAAGAAATTGGCTCTCCTCATGTAACGGTATTGAAAAAAATGCCTGACTTAAGTCAATCACAGTGAACCACTCAGCCTGTGCTGGAATTTGAAACAATATTACTGATGGATTCGGTACTACTGGACAGCATGGAACGACGATGTCGTTCACCTTTCGTATGTCCTGCACAATTCTGAACTTCCCGCTAGGCTTCTGCAAGCCCATGATCAGAGAGTTACACGGACTGCCCATTATCTCTTTTAGGATTCCCTGTCTAATCATGGGTTCAATCACAGGTTTTATTCCCGCAATTGTTTCTGGAGTCAGCTTGTACTGGGGTGTTCTTGGAAATTCTGCATCATGTCTCACTTGTATCCTGACTGGCTCTACACCTTTGATCAGTCCAATCTCTTCTCCTGTAAAATCCCAAACCTCCTGTCTGACTGTCTCTCTCAAGTCCCAGGGGAGTTCCTCCACTGTTAGTGCAGGATACAATTCTATGCAAAGACGTGTGTTTGCAACCTTAAAGGCAGCATCATCATCATTCGTCTCTAACTCTACTCCCTTGGGTGTACAATAGATGGTACAGTTAAGTTTACATAATAGGTCTCTTCCTAGCAGACACACAGGACTAGAATCACATACCACAAATTGATGGTTGTCCCTGAAGTTTCCTATTCTGACTGGAACTGGCTCGGTCAGTGGATTCGTCATCTTCCTATTTGCTACTCCCACAACTTGAATGGTCTGTCCGGAAAGAGGCAAGTTAGGGACCACTGCGGACCGTACTGTAGAACGAGTCGCACCCGTATCCACCAGAAAGGTAGTGGGGTGTCCGGCTACATCCGCTTCTACAAAGGGTCCTCTCTGATCTATCTCTAATGCTGCTCCTAAGGTGCACTCTTCCTCCCTGTCCAGACACCTTCCTGTCACTGGGTTAAAGGCATAGTATTCGTCTCCGTCTATCAGGAGAGGCATCTGCTGGTATGTCTTGTTCCCTGCTCCGATCTTCGTTGGCTGGGGAACGGGAGCTCTAGGAGCGGAAATCCCCCCTTTTGCCACCTTGAGCTTGACTACTGTTGATCTCGGAGCTTGGGGAGCCTGACTCTCCTCTTCCTCCTCCTGTACTTGATTTTCTGGGTTATGGGGACACTCACACCTCCAGTGCCCGATCTCGTGACACTGATGGCACCTTGTTGTCTTTTTCAGAGTCGCCAGATCTACCCTTGGCCTTGGGCCATCCTCACTGTCCCTTTTCTGGCTGCTCGACCTTCTCCCCAATGTTCCATTTCCAGACTGACCCTGTCCTCCCGGTTGCATTTGGACTAGCATCAGTTTATCTTTGAGCTTCCTATTCCTAGAATCTATCTCATCACTGCAGTACCTTGCGTACCTCAGGATCTCGTCTAGGGGTTTGTTCTGCCAACAGATCAAATGTTGCTGTATCATTAGACAGATCTCGGGCCTCAGTCCCAAAACAAACTTGGACACAAACTGTCCCATGTCCATTGGATCCATCACATCCAGGCCACTGCGCTGCTTGAATATCTGCAACAGTCTCTTATAGTATTCATGAACTGTCTCTTTCGGTTCTTGTCTAGTTCGGTCTATTTTTACCCAATCTATGTCTTGTGGTGGCACCTTGGTTTTCAACCACGTAATCACTTGCTTGTACTTTATCATTACTCTTGGTGAAGGTCCATTTGTGAGTGCATCCCGTTCTGGCTCCTCTGTGGGCCACTCAACACTGATTTTACATGCTACCCATAGATCTCCCGGAACCACAATGTCAAACAATGTATTCATATCAACCCACAGTACCTTTGAAATTTGACAAACCTCTCAACCTGCTTGTACCATTCTACTGGGCATTCCCTCAATTTTGGAAATGTGTTCGTAAAGGCAGCCAAATCTCCCCTACTCCAGGGTACGTGCAGATATCCTCCATGAGCTACTTCCCTCAAGGGGTATGCTTCTGCATGCATTAGTCCTGCTCCTGGAGGAGTCTCTATAGTGCTCTGCCTAACACTCTTCTTTTTTGACCCCCTCTCCTCCCATTTGTCCAGTTGAACCCATGTTCGAATTCCCACTATTAGTTCTCTAATGTGGGTTTTTAATCCGATCGCCCTCTTCTCGTCTAGTTCTTGATCTGAGTACTGTAGCCTATGGCACCCTGCAAGGCCCTCGTCCTGGTCAGATCCACTGAATATTTGTTCGCTAGTTCCGTCAGCTTCTTGTGAGCTGTCCTAGCTCTGCGAGTAACATCTTTCGCTACAAACAACAGTTCATCCGGTTCGTAAAGTTCTATTCTTTCAAGAGGTATTGTACCCTCCACTATCTCCTCCACCTCTGATTTGAGCCTCAGCACATCTATTCTCCTTGCCTATATCACCGCTCTCAATGTTCCATGACTAGAGGTTTCACTCGGGTCTTTCCCCTTACATTCCTGACTCACTCTTCTGTCTTCCTCAGGGGTGTTATGAGGAACACATCCTCGCTCCCATCTTTCGCAGTCCCAATCTTGTCTTCTCTCTGCAGTTCCATGGGTATACGTACCCCTATTTTCCTCACTCCCCCGGTCCCCTTCCTGTCTGCTTTCATTAGACCTGCAATGGGACACCTCCCTATTCTCTGAACTCCAGTGTCTACAATCGTCTCTTGCCCTGTCGCTCTGGGTATCCGTGACCATGACAAGTTCACAGATCTGGTCTTAGTTCTCTAATCGACCGGGCCCGTGGTCCTCTCAGATCCATCGGTCCTCTTAAACCCCCCTGTTCCCTAGAGGAATCTGCTGATGCTGCCAAAGGGGTGCTCCTCTCTACAGGTCGGGACCATTGGTTCCACTCATCCGCCACGTTACTCCTATTTTCCCTGACGTTCCTTTCTCTATCTAATTGTGGCAAACTCTCAGTCTGCGTCTGTTCGGGGTTGTATACTGACACTATCGGACCTATGGTAAAAGGTACCATGAGGGCATCTGGTAGCCTCTGAGCATTGGCCCCCTCTTCACAGTGTACCTGCTGTACAGAGAATCTTCCCACTACTCTTGCTTCCGGGGCCCGTTGAGGTACCCCCTCACCTTCCACCGTACAAGCCCTGTTCCCTACCGGGCCCAAGTTGCTCTCTCTTAGGACTCCACCGTCCACTGTTGATGTCTCTCTCCCTGGTGGTGGTGGTGAGCTCCCTTCTATTTCTGGAGTATATGGAGGTGGTCTGTCCGGCAACAGCCTCTCTATCAGACTATCTTCTGTTTCACTGTCATCGTCTTCTGTACTTTTTTTCTGTGTTTCCTTTTCATTGACCAACAGTGGGTACAACCTATCTCCTTCTATGGTCTGTACTCTCCATCTCTTGGCTAGTGAGTCCCACCTCGCGTCCTGCACCGTTCTAACTGATCTGTTCACTTTTTCCTGTCTCCTATCCCTGTTTTTTTTGTGTGCTGCCCTGATCCATGCATTCAATGCTTCGAACTGTGTTGGCCTAGGCAAAGGTCGCAACGAAGACATGATAGCTTTCAATTGATACAACACCTCTAACCTAAATGTCCCATACTTAGGGAAAGTCAATTCCTCGTTCCCCTCAGTCATCTTGCACCAGTTCTCAAGCCACAATATAGTATGTAATCCAACATTCGTAGACATATAATGAGCTGGCGTATCTTCGGGTGGAGCCTCTTCCCCACCCCTAGGTTCTAGTCTCTTTTCCTTGTTTACTATGCTCGCTCACTTCACAATGACAATCCACCAATCCCAGCGCGGCTTCACTCTGGCCGTCCTATCCCAGCGTGGCACTTCCTGACGTCACTCACTTCTCGCCAACCGCCCAATCTCAGCGCGGCTCCACGCTAACCGTCCTATCCCAGCGCGGTGGTTCCTGACGTCACTCGCCTCAGCTTTGCAGCAGTTCCCCTCCTTTCTCTGCTCGTTTCTGGGTCATGCATGCGTCCCAATCATACAATTTGAAATGATAACTTCCGACCAAGCAACCACTTCACTGACTGTACGTTCACAGTCTGACTGTATTTGTCACCGACTGGCAAATGTCTGTCCACTTAATGACCAAACAATCGCCTCTCTGATAGGTTTCATACACACGGTAACTTCCGACCAGCGTCCGTTACCCACGCATTCACGCATTCATTCCCCCTATCTCGGTCCTACGGGCGATCAATAGTACCTCATGATCCCCTTTCAATGGCCGACAATTACTGTAGGTGTTCGATACACCCGAACCACTTAAGCTCTCCTTGAGTTTAAGATTTTCACTGCTTACGCGCGCTCACAACCTGTTCTCCTTTCACACTACAGGCACTCAACTCCGCTAGACAATACAATTTCAACAACACAATACACACCGCAATCTAACACGCATGCCCCTTTTCATACTCACTCTCCTACGACCTGCTGCTTTCTGCCGCACCGTCACTCTCCGTCATTTTCCGTGGATCGCCATCCTCCGTCCGCTGCTCTATGGACGCACATTTCCAGATCTCTATGGGCCTTGGGGAAATCTTAGCCTATCTGGATTACCTTCACTCTAGAAGATAAACAATCCTACTCTGCTACCAACTGGAAAGGTGGGATTTTTAATCTAGAATCAGAATCAGAACTCTAAAATCCCGCCACAGGTCGACTAGACCTTTTTACCTGTCATAGAGTGTAGAAGGTAATCTTTTCAACATGTCAATTCGAACTACCTCCATCGCCTTCCCCAAAGAACCACTGACAAAAAGTCAAGTTTGAAAATTTATTATAAAGCCAAAAGCAGTTTTGTATATAATCACCTCAGTAAAAGATTCAGCAAATATATGGGTACTAATACAAACATAATCCTACGGAAAAGTCTCAGGCGACTAAGAAACAACACCAGTATGATTTCCAAAACCACTAGACTTGCAAGGATTGCTATAATCTGGGTCTTGGTAGGCATTGAAGAAAAGAAGAAATACATCCAGATAAATCTGTCCCTACGCTATACTAAATGACAACCCTACATCGCAGGTTCTCTCCTAACAAAAGGTGTCAGCCGTGGTGACTCGCAAAGAAGTTCACTCACTTCGTTCAAACTTAGTCTATGAACCCATCTTCGCTTAGCAACGTTCTCTGCCTACCCAGCATCTTTCTTCGCCCTCGTGCGCTTCTGCTCTGCTCTCCTCCCAGGGTGCTGTCCCTAATACGAAACCCACAATTTGGACGACACGCCCTAAGGGACGCCCCTCTCAAAGTATTAGTTTTCAAAGTAGCTTCATTACGACATCTTCATCCTTGTTCGTTGAAAAACGGCCTTGGGTCCCACAGTCGTCTCCTCTTGAAGTTGCTTCCCTAAAATTCCACAGCCACACCTCCAGGTCTGGAACTACCATCCTAACTCTCATACACAATGGGCCCTTCTCTACTATCTTTGGTTAACCTTGCACCTGCAAAGGAACGCACATAAATCGATTCACATTAACATGCTACTTGCAATTAATTCTCTAAAGCAACCTTCTAGGAAAAGGCATTTTCATGATTTAGTGTTTAGAGAAACATTCCTAGTTCGGCCTACACAATCCTCTCTCCCCACCTGGGCCTCTGCACGTTTTCAAGATGTCACCCTCTAACATTGGCAAACAGTTTCGTTCATTAGGCCTACATCATTATAGCAAAAAGAAAGAATACATTTTCTAACTAAACACTTCTATGTCGTTACATGAAATACAATAGTGAATTTCTAAACATGCATTTAAATACATCAATGCCCTTTTGAGCATCCTTTAACTAAATTAGCATTACTCCACGAATAGCTTTCTCGGTTAACATGGCATTAGTATTTCAAAAGCACTTTACGTTACAGCTATGTAAATTCTGGTACATGAGTTCATAGCCTTGTGTCACACTTAAACATGATTATAATCCTCTATATTTGCGGGTGCTGCTCACCTGCGAATATGATGCACCCCTACAATTTCTAACACAGTTTTGCGCTCTCTCATTGGCATAATGGGGCCAGTATTTTACAGTTTTGGAAGGGCCACAGTTGCCTATTAGAGAAAAAAATGTTTTATATTTAGGGTCTCTGCTCATTCAAGGGAACGTATATTTTCACAATCAAGCTGGAGGAGCTGGATTGGCAGGATGATTATGTTCTAACTAGCTAGGTTCAGCCAGACTAAACTATTTATTCCAGCCTTGTTGGTCTGACACTGACTCTTAGGAGAAGCTCTTGTCTTGAGAAGGAAGACATGCCCTTGTACTGTCTTTTTGAAATCTCTAGAGGTGGACAACCAGATTACACTCTTGGATCTCTCTCAAAATGATCACATGTTTTTTATTATGGCTCACCATGCTCATGGTAAAAGACAAAAGCCCCCTTTGCGGCCATCTCCTCGCCAATTATTGGGAAGTCAGTAGACATCATCCATGTGCACAGCCGATGCATGTACTACAAAACATTTGGGAATTTTTCACCAATCAGGCTCCTCACTCGAAGTTGGGTGAAATTACTTATCCAAGGAAAGGAAGGGTGCATTTTGGGAGCTTCTCCGCCAATAGTAGAAACAGTTGAGCTAGTGTAGATCCTTTAGAAGTTGTACCTTGGTAGACCTTGGGGTTGAGAGGACTGTCATCCATACTACTTGCTTATCTCAGGTCAGTTTCTAGTAAGGAACAACTCTCTTTTGCAGGGGTCCTATCTCTACTCAATTCAATGTCAGTAAAAATGTCTATTTGCAGTACTTTCTGTAGTTTTGTGCTCCACATTAAAGCATCACCTGTGAATAAACTGTAATTCACAGTATATTTACATTGTCTGTATTTGCGTCAATGAGCCATTTCAGGGGATTTCTGATCTATATGACTTCAATCAATCATTCAGGATTTGTAGAGTGAGGCTGCATCACCCATGAAGGTCTCGGGGCGCTGTCTGACAAACTGCCTGTTTTCCTATTGGTTTACCATCCATTGACTTCTGTCAAGCAGGTAGAGACAGAATAATTAAAAGGCCTATATGTTATGTTATGATTTCTTGTACCGCGCATGACTCACCCGGGGCATCTCAGCGCTTACCAAGGGGATTCCAAAAGGGGAGTGGAGAAATGGTTCTGTAAAAAACAAGTTTAAAATAGAAAAGTTTTTCATTGTTTCTTGAAAGACATATAGGAGGTGGATTTTCGCAGGGCCACAGGTAGCGAGTTCCAGTATTTAGGGGCAATATAAGAGAAAGCCACCTGTACGAGTTAACCGGATGCGTGGGACCTTCAAGACAGCTAAAGCATTTGATCTTAAATTGCATTCACGTTTTTGTTTGAAGAGTTTGT
The DNA here is from genome assembly GCF_964263255.1 of Lissotriton vulgaris. Classification (NCBI taxonomy): domain Eukaryota; kingdom Metazoa; phylum Chordata; class Amphibia; order Caudata; family Salamandridae; genus Lissotriton; species Lissotriton vulgaris. Next base: position 575,698,869 of record NC_141699.1, read on the forward strand.
TTTGAAGGTAGCATGGCCCCCACCTTTAAGTGCTTTAAAGGAGAGACAACAGACCTTAAAGAAAGATCTTTTTACCACCAGCAGCCAGTGCAGTTGTCTGAGCGAGGGGAGGGATGGAGATCCAGGAGGGCAATTTAGGACCATTCTTGTGGCGGTGTGCTGTATTACCTGAAGTTTTGCCAGAGTGGTAATGCCTCCTTCAGCCAACAGGGCGTTTCCGTAGTCGAGCCGACTAATAGCCATTGCCTGAACTACAGTTCTACGATGTTCAAGTGGTAGATAAGGGAGAATTCTACGCAGTAGGCGCAGGCTATAATAACAGGACCTTGCGATGTTCTTAACGTTGTTTTTCAAGGTAAGCCTTGAGTCCAGATGACATAAGGCACTTTTTGGGCTACTCAGTTCAGCAATTGGAGACAGATTGTGGCCATATAATGTTCTCAACCGTAGTTGTTGAGTTGGATTAATACTTCCCCAATATTTTGTTTTAGGTGTCATTCTAAAATTCGGTCTTCAGGACATGTCGCTACAAAAAGTCTATTTGGCTTCTGAAAGGCCTGTTGTCACTGCTCAGTACATTTTACAAAAATGTGCTGCTTTTTAAAGGCTGATGATGTGAAGAGAGTAGCAATTGTCATATAACTACCAAGAACTAGTGATGGAACTACACAACTTGAGTACTTCAGTGTGTTTTCCTATATAGTACCCAATACTGAATTCCTTCATTTCCAAGCACTGTAAGTAACATGATCTGCTGCTATCAAATGTAGGGTTCAATTTATACACTACAGACGGATTGAAGTCTGACTTTGACTTGCGGGATTCAAACTCTTGAACAACAAATTGTGTCTACTCGGTGTGCTCAGTTCTCTGAGCCATCTTCCAGGCATTACCAAGCAACATAGGAAACTGCTCTACACCTCTGTACATGGACATCATAAATAAGCTGTTACTCATCAAGATTATGGTGCCTCCTGGCATACCTTTTAAAGTGCCTTCATGATCACTGTTGTGCCAAGAACATACCGTACAGTCGGGCTGATTTTTCTTGCACTACAATTTTGCACTTTGTGCTGTGGTGGGTGGTCATACACAAGATGTGTAAAGGATCACCGTAAAAAATGAATGGAATGTGAAGCATACGTGGAGATTATGGTCCATGCTCCGCAATGTTGCAGTAGTATACAGTGATACCCGAGAATTCCTTCATATGGATTTGGGTAGTCAGAGGCTCTGCAATCAAGAAGAACCTGGATTTTCACCAATGAGATAATGTTTCCTACAATCTATTTGATACCAAAGTAGACCTTGTTGGTTTGCCCTACCTCACAACAGAATGCCTTAACAGGAAACTCACTTGATGGTTGATCCCCAATTCTTTTTAAATTCTTTTTAAAGTCCTACCAAACATTGCTATTTCATTTAAGTGAGTGATGCAGAAGGGTTGCAACTTATTGAGGCATGATTCATTGCCAGCTTGATAGTTGCATGGGAATTCTTAAATACAAATACCATTATCCTGAACTGAGGTAGCCCCCTTTGGGGTTGAGACTGTAGATTTCTCAATGGCAAGCTGGCTCAAGGCAAACAACCAGTGCCTACATACTAAGTTAAAGTAGATGATCAGTCATTTTTTATCAATGGCTTGTCTGATCATGCAATGCGAGGAACAAGTCTATTGGTGGCTGCATTGGCACCTGGGTAGATGGCACAAAACCTCAAAATTACGAACCATCATTTTCGATCCAGTGCAACTGGACTCACTCATGGACTCTGAGAAGGCTCAATATTTGTAGGTATGGCATCTTAGGGAACCTAGGACTGCATTCTCCACCCTTGCATACCATACAGTATATTTTTTATTTGAAAGGTTGACTATCACCAGTCTGTCATTTGTTTGCTTTAGTGGAGAACTTGATGTGTTTGATTGCCATTCTTGAGGATCAGATTTCAAACCTATGTGGAGATACGGTTCTCATTTCTCATCTTATAGCACTGCCTTCAGAACATTTTCATCTATTCCCACTTTTATTTTAATTATGGGTCCAAAACACCGGGTGAGTGGTCGGTCGACATGTTTCAGCCGGTGTCACCCAAAAAGGTCAGATGGCTTTCATCAGGACCAAAGGATCCAGCTGTCTCAAGTGTTGAGAGGATGTGTATGTGCTATGTATGGTGAGTGGATTGCCTTGAAATATCTTTTAAGTGTAATTTCCCATTGGGAGCAGTTAAAAATTTGGAGTTGGGGTCTCTGAACTCACAATTTAAAAACACATCTTTTCGTGAAGTTGGTTTTTAAATTGCATGTTTGAAAATGCCACTTTTAGAAAGTGGGTATTTTCTTGCTGAACCATTCTGTGCCTCTGCCTGTCTGCAGAATACAAGTATGAGTTGGCTGATAGTTGGGCTTTTGCGCATTCACCCTAGACAATCACACAAAGGGAGCGGAAGTGTGACTGGCATATCCTGATGGGCCATCAGCAGACTGATGGGCCTTCCTGAGCTAGAGGGGTGAGAGGAGTTGTCACTGACACCTGCATAGGGCTGTGCCTGTCCTCACACAAAGCTTTCTCCATCCTCCTGTAGTGTGTCTGGAGCAAGATCAGGGAATCACAGAGTCTTGTACACTACAAAGACTTTCCTTTGAAGTTTGCCTACTTCAAAGGCAGAAAGTGGTATAAGTATTGGACCTCTGAGACCCCAAAATAGGACTGAGTACATTCTGCCAGGAAAAAGAGATGGATGCTGTAGGAGGGACTGCCACTCTGCATGCTGCTTTGTTGTGATGGCCTGCTGCTGGCTGCTTCTGTCCTGGGAGCGAAAGGACTGGACTTTGCTGTCTGTATCCTGCTTCCAAGGTTCTCCAAGGGTTTAAGTGTGCTTGCCTCTGTTAAGAAGTCTCAGGGCCATCAAATACTTCACCTGCCAGTGCCTTGCCTCTTCTGCTGAGGGTACTGACTTGCCAAGTGATGCCAAATCCAGTTCCTGGGCCCTTGGAAGTGTAACCTGGTGATCTTTAGGAGGAAATCCATGCATCCAAGCATCTGTTTCTCGATGCACCGCTGCAAAAGACCAACACATCGCCACTGCCTGCACCAAAGCCCGGTTCCCACTCAAAGGATTGACCACAGCTTTCACTCCAGTCTCTAGCTTGCCATCGCAGCACTTCAGAAGAATTGCTGCAGCCTGAGGCCGGAGCACCATGTAACTGATATCTGTAGCCCTGATCTAACTCTGATGCAGCGCCTACTCAGAGCTGAAGAATCAATGCAGTGCCTACCTCGTAGCTGTGATATCATCGCTGAACCTGCATCACTGCTGTCACGGCAATGCAGTACATCTGGATTTTCAGCACATCACCTCTCGATGCTGTCTCTTCATCGACACTGTTCTGCAGAAAGGAACCAAGGCTGTGTGTCCAGAAACCAAGGCATCAAGTCCCCTGCCAGTAAGAAACTGACTCAACACCTCCTCTGCCAAAAAGGAACCAACATATCACCTCCCCAGCCCAGTAATAAGAAACAGATGCATCACCATCACCTCCCCTGTGTAGTAAGGAAAGGATGCATCACTTTGCCTTTTCGGTTCCTCACCTCCCCTGCCCCTTAATTTTTGACACATCTATCTAGGGTACATTTTGCTTGAACACAGTCACCCATTGATTTCTAAGGACTAAACTAGCTTAACTTTTCTGAAGTGATATTTTGACTTGTGAATGTTGTTTTTTTGTTATTTTGGGTTTGTATTATTCAGATAAATATTGGCTATTGTTCTAAACTGATGTGGACTCCTTTTGTAGTGTTGTTACTGTGTTGCTGTCTTTGTGTGTACTATTGCTTTACACATTGCTTCTGAGATAAGCCTAACTGCTCGTGCCAAGCTACAAAGAGGGTGGGCCGGGGTTATCCTAGCTGTGTGACTCCCTTACCCTAACTAGAGTGAGGGTCCCTACTTGGACAGGGTGCGAACCACTGTCAACTAGAAACCTAATTTCTAACACTAGGTGACTACCCTTTTACTCATGTCTGCCTTCAGCTAGTCATTTTTGCATTCAGTAGGAAATTAAAATAATGATGACATAATAGGAGGGATACTGAATTGTTATATTCCATATAGGTACCCTGAAATAGGCCCAGGTAACTTCATAACCCTTCACCCATATTCTTCCCTACATTACACTTATAACGGTTTACAAAGACTGACCTTTTACCTATATACGACACTGCATTCAGAATTTCCCTAATTCTAAATCTCATACATTACGCATGAGGATTCTTGGAAGCACAGCAGGACTACCATCTCCTGTATAATATCTAGGTATAAAGTTCATGCTCAATGTCATCCTTAGTTCGACACAGTAATACAGCCATGTAGGACCCCTTGGAGACCTATGGGTATACATACATCAGATCTTGCAAAGATAGACAGAGGAGACTAGGACTTCCCGGCTGACACACTGACCAGTGACACTGAGGTTTCTGAATGCAGATACTCCAGCTCACAGTGCTCTAACAGCCCTTGTGAGGTGTCCAACCTGAGACCAGGACGGGGTTCCACAGTCTCTCACTTCAGGGAATGGGGTTGACTTTATCATAGATTGTCAATTTTTCTACGGTAGCAATGAAAATGGCTAAAGAGGGTTCTACGCCTCAAAACCTGAACTAACCACTAGCCCCCAATGGTAGACTACTCGCATCAATGTACAGTCCACCGTCGCGTGTACGCCCACTATCCATCACAAGCACCTGATGATTCCTTCAATAGATGGACGACCTACAGCTCCCCATGAGTCCTAAACATATCCTTTGTAGATTGGGTTGTTTCCCTTGATGATATTAATTTAAGATTACCCTTGATCTCTTAATGTTGGAATAATGTGGTTCCTTTTTTTCCCTACCCCTGTTCTATAACCTTCCCCTTGTCTTTTGTTTTTCTCCCACAGGTCTGAATTTGCAACTTGTGAATAGTTTTCCCAAAAATGTATCATGTTAAAAGAATTGAAAAATAATCTATAGATACAGACAAAAGAATAAAAAGAAATGTAAATGCAAATGAAATAGTAGGGGATATATTTGGATTTTTCTAATTCCTTCAGTAGGAGTTGTGCTGAACTCTCAGAAGATTAGAAAGCTGTCGACTTTAGTGGATAGATTAGCAATTATTACATATGGAGGTTTCTCTGAAGTAAATGAAAAAATGATATTGATTAAATCAACAGTGATTCAAAATCGATTTGCCCTTGATATATTAATTTATTGAAGAATAAACATTGCTGCACATACACACTAGGCAGGAGCAAAGACCTACACATGTATGCAAAACATATTACTGACTTAAATAGGGAATTGAAAGATTTAAAATCAGATGGTATCTGGAAAACTATAGGTAAAGGGTTATCAAATGCTAGCAATTGGTTAGGAAGCTTAGGGAATGAATAAGTAATGACCATATTGAGACCGGAGTAGTGATCTTTTTGTGCATAATGATGTTGCTTTTGTCAATCAAATGTTGCAGATACCAAAGAACTGAACAAAGTGGGGTAAAAGTACAAGGACTAATCTTGAAATTGAAGACGCACAAAGCAAATTCTATGACGAAGTTAAGACTTTAGAAGAGAGCAGGAAAAAAAGACTAACAACAACACCTCCAAATTTGTGATGCAATCTTATATGATAAGGTCAGCCGTGGACGGTGCAGGTAACAGCGGTGGGGCTGCGTGGCTGAGTAAGGGTGGATTTCGAGGGTCGATGCAGAGGGAAAATTTAAAAAATAATGAATTTTCCCTCTGCATCATCCCTCAAAATCCCCCTTTACACGGCCCCACCGCCCCACTGCTGTTACCTGCATGGACTGCCGCTGGATAAGAAAAGGTGATGGCTTGATTCACCATCAGAGGGTTGCCTGACAGAGCACAAAAATGTATAAACATAATACACGATAAGATACAGAACTAAGAAAATTAATTTGAAAATTTCACTTTGAACACACTAGACAGGGACAAATTTGAAAGGGACAAGAGTTGCAGAAGCACTGTAAAAGAGTGCTTTTAAATGTAATATAGAGATGCATATGCAAATTTACACTAATACATATACAAAGGGTGAGATGTTGATGCTCTACATGAAGTAGTGCTATTGAAATGCTTTTGTAGAGAATGCATTGCATTGAATCATAGGTGGTATAGCTTGTAAACAATGAGATATAAGCTTGAAACGTTGCAGACTAATACTAGAGTTAATATAGTTTAAAAATATTTCGAAACAATGTTATTTATCTCAAACCTAGAAAATGTACACTTTCTATGAAAGTAATGAATTTTGTAGTAGTTGGGTATTACTAACGTTAACTAGTGCCATGTAACAATAATTTATAAAGATTAAATGCAATTTCTCATGGTTAGTATGATTTCTATTTCATTTAACAAAGTTTTAGAATGGATAAAGGAAAGAAAATGTAAAGTCAATTTAAGGGCTTCTTGTTGAGACATGTTTTTAGTATTGACCATCCCCCATTTTAACAATGGCATGGGGCCATATGTATCATTGAAATTCGCATTCGAATTTCGGCCTTTGCGAATGCGAATTCTCAATATGGTATGTATTAAGCAAATGTGGTTCAAAATAAGGAATCGCACATTTTCGATTCCTTATTTTGCGATAGCATTTAAGGAATCGCACAATTTGCGATTCCTTAAATGCAATGTACCATGCACAAAAATATTGCTAATTGTCACTAAGGAATCGCAAATTACCACGAACTTCAAGTTGGTGGTAAGTTGCGAATTCCTTTCAAAAAGCAATTTGTTTTAAAACAAAAGGTGCCATGTGATGCTCATACATGCCCATAGGGCATGTATGTGCACCATATGCGCACACATGTCATTTTCAGGGATGCAGCAGGGTGTCCTTTGGACACCCCTGCACCCTTAAAAATATTCTCAATTTACGATTAGCTAATTGCTAATCGCACATTTCCCCTTCATTCCTATGAGTCTCCTGGCCCATAGAAATGAATGGGAAATTACTCCTTAATTGCGATTAGCAATTTGCTAATCGCAATTAAGGAATTTTAAGAAATCGCTAAAAAGAAGCTGATCTCTACATACATACCATTTTGCGATTTCTAAATAGCGATTCCTTAAAAATCGCTATTTAGAAATTGCAAAACGGAACTATGATACATATGGCCCTTAGTGCTTTATTATATTGTTGCATTCCCTGTACCGCAATTGCACATTCTTTTACTTTTCTGAAAGCTATTCTCATGGGAAAAGCAAGACTAAGAACCATGATTTCTACTGTACTGTGTGTTGCTATTATATTTCTTTCCCCTATCAATAACTTGTGAATCTGTCATTTCTCATGACAAGCATGGTAAACCATGCCAATGTTGCAATCATCTAGGTGACTTAATGCACATCCAGGACACATGATGGTCTTTTGATGGTGGTGTATAAAAACGTATAAAAGAACAACCCCCTAAGGAGGGACATCATACTCAATTCCTTTTTGCTGTGCAACACACTCGATTTATTTTGCTTGGTGAGTGCATTTGTTTTGATTTACTTTCCCTTTTTCACAACAAGTCGATTTTCCTGGAACTTTGATGCACACACTTTGTGTGATGCAGAAACTTTTTTCTTCAGACTAATTTTGAAGTATCAAACCATCCTCTGGTTTTGGACTATCTGTCAATGCTACATTTGACAGAGATAATTCTTCCCGAAACAGAACCTTCTTCTTTTGCTAAAGCTTTATGCTTAAGGGACTTGCCTTTACAGACCTTTAACTTTTATTTGCCCCTCCTCGGATAGGATTAACTCTGTAAGTTTTGATAACTTTCCTTCTGTCCTAATGGGTAGCAGGACTTTGTAACTCCGAAGTGGATTCAGAACCATCCTTGACCAAATGCTGGGTGCTTTAATTAAAGCTGTGATGTTTCTAACTGAATTGCTGAAGAGATTACTCTTTATAAAGAATTGTGAATCTTTAGAACAATAACTTTAACTTTCTTGAGGCTCTTATTGTGTCCTATTTGTTGTCTCATGGAACTGTGCAATTAGGGAAATATTTAATGTGGGACTTTTGGTAAGTTGGCTACCAATTCATGGTCCATATTGAGTAGCTGATTGATGTGTCTTGGAACCCTAACTTTCACAACTCCTATCGGTGGAACTACATCCATCAGATGACCATCAGCTCAGGGTTAGATAGAGTTCAGTTGTAAGAGGGCCCAGTGCGGTTACAGTAATGGTAGGAGAGAGAGAGAGTACATGCTTCTGCATGCCAACACTGCAAAGAACAGTCAGCAGAACAAACACTTTTATGGCAGTATGATTTTTTTGCAGAGCTATAGTTTTTCACGTGAAAGCCAGGAATGTCTTTGCATTATACCCTATATCTGAAATACAATCAATTTAGGCAGTTGCTTACCTAAAACTGCTTACAGCATATTTTTGCAACAAATTATTAACTTTATATTGGTGTTCATACTGGTGTGTTTTATTTTGCACTACAGATTTCACATTTAGTATGCATATTAACAACCATATTATTTTTGGAAAAAGAACAAGCAACTAATGATTTATTATTTTAGGAGGAAGGGTAAAGATGTGGCCATGTATTATGAGAAATAAACTACCCTCCGCCATAAGAATGCTGCAGATCAAATCAGAGTTCTATGACTTCATAGCACAACTCAGCTCTCTAAATTCTCCTATATGTACTTGGGAACTCCTTGGTGACTTGCAATATCCTTATCATTTATGGCAGAACTTACCTTAATCAGTGTGTTGATTATAAGTAGTGCCTTTAGTGACTGCAGTGGACTGACTCTGTACTGTAGCCAATCAGAAGGCTCCACCCGGGCTCTGGCGGCCAGTCCCGCACGCACGTGGCAGTGCAGGTGTGGAGCGGTTCGATGGATGCGGTGTCGGCGCAGCCGCCCTGAGCTCCGCTGCTTTGTTAGCTGAAAGTTAATTAATAGGCAGGATGAACAGCTGGTGGTGCTGGGGCGCCGCCATTTAATCAGAACGAGGCAGGCTTCCGCACTCCACTCCCACAGCCCCCTCAATGCTGTTCCCAAACTCTGTCTGAAATGAGCTTGGAAATTAAACAATGAACAACAGCTGAAAAAAACACACACACAGCGCGGAATTAGCATTTAGAGCCGCGTGCCACGCCATTGTTTCCCCGATGTAGGGAATTGTTGGTCCCTTATCTGCACTTCTCGCTGCAGATGTGACGGCCAATAGGAACTCCTTGAAACCGCCGTCTGTTTATGCAGAGGGAGATCACAGCCTGGCATTTGTTCGGCAGTTCTAAAGAGTTTCTATAATTTTATTGCCATGTGTTTTGTTCTATATTTATGCTGAGAATGTCAGGCTATTAGGAGCGTAAATTGACATCGCTTGTAAATTAAAGGTTCCCTTTGTCCTCTAAACAGGCGCGTTACAGACAGCAGTGTTGTGGGCTTGATTTACAAACATGGGACAAGTACAGCAGGAGCAGGGTAAGCTGAATTTGCATAAAGAAAAAAGGTACAGCGGGAGCATCGTAAGCTTCCTTTGCATGTAGTAAACAGGCACAGAGGGAGCTATGCAAGCTTCATTGAAAATATAAACAGATTCAGCAACAGCAGGAGGAGTGTAGCTACATTTGGATAGAGAGAATGAGCATTCCAAGAGCAGTGCAAGCTTCATTTGAAAAAAGAGAACAGGTACAGCAGGAGCAGTGTAAGCTTCACTTACATATGGAGAATAGGTACAGAGGGAGCTGTACAAGCGTCATTGAAAATATAAACAGATTCAGCAACAACAGGAGGAGTGTAGCTTCATTTGGATATAGAGAAGAAGTATTCTAAGAGCAGTGCAAGCTTCATTTGAAAAAAGAGAACAGGTACATCAGGAGCAGTGTAAGCTTCACTTACATTTGGAGAACAGGTACAGGAGAAGTGTGTGCTTCACATGCATATAGAGAACAGGTACAGAAATAGCAGTGTGAGCTTCATGCGCATACATAGAAAAGGTACAGAAGAAGTGTAAGCTTCACATGCATATAAAGAACAGGTACAGAAGGAGCAGTGTGAGCTTCATGCGCATACATAGAAAAGTGCAATCTTCATTTGGAAATAGAGAACAAATGCACCATGAGCAGTGCACGCTTCATTTGGAAATAGAGAGCAGGTACAGCATGAACAGTGCAAACTACAGTTGGATTAGGTGAAAGGTGCAGCATGAGCAATGCTAGCTTTATTTAATGGCACAGGAGAGGTGAAAGCTTCATGTGCATATAGAGAAAAGGTACAGAAAGAGCAGTGTATGCTTCACACACACATAGAGAACGGGTACAGCACAAACAGTGCAAGCTTCACTTGCATATAGAGAACAGGTACAGCACAAGCAGAGTAACCTTTACTTCAACATAGAGAACAGGTACAGCATGAGCAGTGCAAGCTTCACTTCCATATAGAGAACAGATCCAGCATGAGCAGTGCAAGCTTCAGCTGGATAAAGTGAACTGGTACACCAGGAGCACCAGGAGCAGTGCAAGCTTCACTTCCATATAGAGGACAGGTACAGCATGAGCAGCGCATGCTTCAGTTTCTATAAAGAGAACAGGTACAGCAGGAGCAGTGCAAGCTTCACTTGCATACGGAGCACAAGTTCAGCAGGAAATAGGTAAGCTTCACTTTTATTTGAAGAACACTTAAAGCAGGAGCAGAGCAAGTAGCACTTGATAATAGAGAACAGGCACTGGAGAAATGTAAGCTTCAAGTGTATATATAGAACAGGTACAGCAGGAGCTATGCAAGCTTCATTTGGAAATAGCAGGTGCAGCGTGAGCAGTGCAACCGTCAGTTGGATAAAGTGACGCAGTACAGCAGGAGCAGTGCAAGCTTCACTTGCTTACAGACCACAGGTACATCAGCATAAATGAAAGCTTCACTTGTATATAGAGAACAGGTACAGCAGGCGCAGTGCAGGTTTCATTTGGAAATAGAGAACAAATACGGCATGAGCAGTGCAAGCTTCGTTTGGAAATAGAGCGCAGGAGCAACATGAGCAGTGCAAGCTTCAGTTGGATGAATTGAACCGGTGCAGCATGAGCAGTGCAATCTTTATTAACAAATAGGGAACAGGTTTAGAGGGAAAAGTGCAAGGGCAGGATGGGCAGACCAGCAACAGTGCAGTGCAGAATTTACTCACAAACCTGTTCCAGCGCAGCAAGAGCAGCAGTGCACATTTACCCACGGAAACTTCAAAGGCACAACATGAAGAGTGCAAACTTTCCTTGCAAACACAGAAGAGGGGTAACACAAGATTCCCCTACAAATACTTGATGGGTACAGCAGGAACTTTACTAGATTCCCTCGAAAACACATAACAGGTTCACCAGGGGCAGTGTGAGTTTTTTTTTCTCAAACACAAAACACAGAACACGTTCGGCAGTAGCTTCATTAAAGTACAGAGTACAAGAGCAACAGCACAAGGTCACCAAACAAACACAGCCCAGGCATAGTATGAGCACTGAAAACATTCCTTAAAACCGCAGAACAAGGGAAGCTACGATTCCCCCACAAATACACATACGCTTCAATAGGCGCCTTGCCTGCTTGCTGTGAAAACACAGACCAGGAACACTGCAGATGTTTCCTTCGGTCACAGTGGCGGTGTAGCAAGGACTCTGCATGCTGCTCTTGTAAACACAAACCAGGCACAGCAGGAACAGTGAAAGATTCATCTACCAGCACAGAGAGGCTCCATCAGGACAGTGCATACACAGAACAAGTACAACTGCAGCAGTGCAGCCTTCACTCACGAAGTACAAAACAAGAGAAAGAGTAGGAATGCCCCTACAAATACAGGCTACCTGGAGTAGGACGAACAGCAGATACTTTTAGTCGAAGATCATAACAGGTACAACAGAAATGATCCACTTTCCCTTGAAAACACCAACCAGCTACAGCAGCATCATTGCAGACCTCACTCACAAACACATAAAAGGAACAGCAGGAATGGTGTAGACTTCCCTCACAAACACATAAAAGGAACAGCAGGAATGGTGTAGACTTCACTTAGAAACTCAGTACAGGTACAGCAGGATTGGTGTAGACTTCACTCACAAACACATACAAGGAACAGCAGGAATGGTGTAGACTTCACTCACAAACACATAAAAGGAACAGCAGGAATGGTGTAGACTTCACTCACAAACACATAAAAGGAACAGCAGGAATGGTGTAGACTTCACTTAGAAACTCAGTACAGGTACAGCAGGATTGGTGTAGACTTCACTCACAAACACATACAAGGTACAGCAGGAATGGTGTAGACTTCACTCACACACATATAACAGGAACATCAGGAATGTTTTAGACTTCACTCACAAACACATAAAAGGAACAGCAGAAATGGTGTAGACTTCACTCACAAACACATAAAAGGTACAGCAGGAATGGTGTAGACTTCACTTGGAAACTCAGTACAGGTACAGCAGGATTGGTGTAGACTTCACTCACAAACACATACAAGGTACAGCAGGAATGGTGTAGACTTCACTCACACACATATAACAGGAACATCAGGAATGTTTTAGACTTCACTCACAAACACATAAAAGGAACAGCAGAAATGGTGTAGACTTCACTCACAAACACATAAAAGGTACAGCAGGAATGGTGTAGACTTCACTTGGAAACTCAGTACAGCTACAGCAGTAATGGTGTAGACTTCACTCACAAACACATACAAGGTACAGCAGGAATGGTGTAGACTTCATTCACAAACACATAAAAGGTACAGCAGGAATGGTGTCGACTTCGCTCACACACATATAACAGGAACAGCAGGAATGTTGTAGACTTCACTCACAAACACATAAAAGGTACAGCAGGAATGGGGTAGACTTCACTCACAAACACATAAAAGGAACAGCAGGAATGATGTAGGCTTCACTTAGTAAGTCAGAACAGGTACAGCAGGAATGGTGTAGACGCCTCCCAGAAACACAAAACAGGTACAGCAGGAATGTTGTAGGCTTCACTCAGAATCTCAGTACAGGTACAGTGGAGACAGTACAAGGTCCTCTTACAAATATGCAACAAATGCAGCAAGAATCGCGGAGGGTACACTTTCACAGAATGGAGAGTTACACAGCAGGAAATTTGCTTGCCTCCCCCAGAAACATGAAATAATGCTGTATGTTTACTTTATACGCACAGAACAGCTATAGTGGAACCAGTACAAGGCTTATTACCAAACACAGAACTTGTTAACAGGAAGAACATTGCAGGTTTGTCCTCAGATAGCACACACGCAACCAGTGTCATTAGTGCATACTTTATTCATTACGACATAAAATCAGCTTACTTAGCAACAGTGCAAACTTCCGAGACATACAGATCTACAGCGTCATCACAACTTTCCACCACTATAGAGAAAATGCCGCAGAAGAAGTACAAGCTTCTTTACATTCGCACAGCTGGTACAGCACATCAGTGCTATTTAACAACACACACACACGCACAGGTCACACCGCCCTAGTGCTAGCCCTGCTGAGAAAACCAAGAGTTGATTACGGATGCTTATACTCTACCAGATTACATGCAGTTTTTGATGAAATAACCTTTGCCAACAACAATATCAGTGAATTAAAGCAACATTTCACGAAAAATACCAGTAGACCAGTTATGAGGGTTACTCAAAACTGCTGGTGAACTTTTACTTTAGAGTAAATATGATGTTTTGCAAAATAGAGGATCTTCTTTGTCTTTGTTTCTCCCATTGCATGAATGATTTTGTGAAGGGTGCTTTTCTTGTGGTCTACCAGAGGAGGAACGTTCTGACTCAACTGACAAGTGAATCTCTGAACTTTTAAGAAGCTCAGTACACTGAGTTCCAGGGAGCATCTGCCCAAATGCCCAACTTTAGCACTATTGGATGAAGCTTTCCCTCAGCTCTCTGATCATCTCTTGGACTTGCACCTACAAGGACCCTTGTTTGGATAGTGCATCTTGAATTTGAATCCAGCGTTCTTCATGCTAGGACTGAGCCTCAAAGACCACTGAAACACAGATTACCTGTTGTGCTACTGCTTCCAATCTTGCCCCACGTGGAACCCCCAAGGAGTCCAGAAATACAAAATACAAACAGAGTTCAAAAGAAAGAGAGGATGATCTCTTGCAGAATTGCTCTCGATGACTGCAGTGTCAGAACATCCCCTGAGCCTCTCAAACTCCCCACCAAAGATGGGCTTGTGCTCCCTGAAGAATCTACTGCTATGACATGTAGGAGATATGGCGTTGATGCTCCCTGGCCATCCACCTCTTTCTGCACCAACTTTTGATTACTTTATATTTTATCCAATTTGCATGTGACCATCCAGCTAGTCAGATCAAGGGCAAGGGATCCTTATGGTCTATTGCAAGCTATATGTGCTGCAGACCTTGGTGCCTGTGTCCATATGGAGACCCCGAGGTCAGCATACCTCCCCTATTTCTGCAACATTACACAGAAACACTAAAACTTTGTTCTTTTTCCATGCACCACATTTGACACTTAAGTTGAACTGTGCTTGGTTAGCATTGCACTGACTGGGTAGATGTACACACTCTTTTGGGTTTGGAGATGCCAATCAGTTAAAAAGATAGATAGTAACCCGTTTAATGGGAACCCTGCAAACCTCTGTTTTGCTACACTGGAATAATGAATTCTGCTGCTGTCTTTTTCTGCATCATTTTTCATTTGCTGCATTTTCCACATAATCCATCATTTATTGCATAATTAGCATACTTTAACAAAAAAAAAAAATTCTAGCTCAAACTGGTCTAATGTTACTAAAAATGTGATGATGCCGTTCGCAGGCAGAAGAAGGTCCTTTGCAAAGGTTAACTGGTCATCTTTCATTTGGTTATTTCTGGATTTCGTTGTTAAACTGGTACTAATGGAGTGAAATGATTGCCCAGACATTGCTACCATCTGGAAAAATTACAAAATAATGAAGTAATACTATCAATAAACGTGCCATGTTATGCTGCATAATTTGCTTTTTGTTGCTGCATAATTTAGTCAACCCTGCCGCATAATTTGGTGCACCCCTCCCGCATAATTCTAGTGTCCTAGCTCGATTATTCCTGTGTTCACAACCAATTGCTCCTTGCAAACCCTGTCTTTCAATTTCCGTTCAAAATTTCACAGTTTCTATTTTTTTCCCATTACAAGTGTGTTCCGAGCCTCGTAAACGTAATAGCTCTGCAAACATTAGTGCCTGGAGAACAACATTATATCGAGTGTTTAGAGTGGGCCTCGCTTTAACTGCCGTATAGTGTGTTTAACATCTGTTCTATTCAGTTACAGGTTTCCCTGTTCATTGTATCATTACTGACTTATATTTTGTGCATTCTGTTCTTCCTCTTTTCTGTTTCATTAGTGTTGATACTGACATTTTAAAATATCTGGCATTTTATTTGGTGCTGTGTACCCTTGGATAGACATACATATTGTATTGTGGCTTTGAATAGTTGGTTTTACTGTAAATAGATCCCCTAAAACTTCCCCTTCTGCAGAATTCGGCTTGACACAATCCTTCCAATGACCTCTACCAGTCAACCGGTGCCCTTGCTTCTGACATGGGTAGTTCTGGAAACAATCACAATACTCTGGGGCGAATCTCCCTCCTATGATACACTAAAGTTGGAGTGGGCGTCACTCGCGTAATTTGCTGTAGTGCAATTATGCATAATATGAGCATAAATATGCGAGATTGTGCAGAATTACGCGAGAAGCGTAACCCAGGATTCAGTATTAATTTCTTAGCGCAAACTGCAATCTCGCAGATAAAATGGAATTGAGAATACATTTTGTACTACTAGTGCTGAATGCAACAGAATAGCTCCAGCCGGCAGCCACATGCACTCGCTAAATTTGTTGTTCCTGTTCTCCTGCACAAGGATTTTGGTGCCATTGTACTCATAAATACGCGAACGCCATAACCGTGTAATTTTAGATTTTTGCTGCTATATTCTGAATGGCCTAGAACCTCTTAGAGAGGTGGTGGAAGATTCCATTGTAGAGTGTGTTCGTGTAATCTAACATTCTGGTGATGTGTGCTTGGGTGATTGTCAGGGCCGGACTGTGAACCACAAGCGGCCCTGGCAAAGTGCTCGGCCAGCCCCCTCGGGGGGTTTGGGGGTGCCGCCGAACTCTTTGCCAGGGCCAGTTTTCGGCCGATTTTGATACTGCAAAAACGGCCCTGTAACAAAAACGGCCCCCAGGGCCCCCAAACCGATCCCCCCTGTCCCCCCCCCCACCCGTGCGGCGCACCGGGGGATTGCCGGTGCCCGCTACGGCCAGTCCAGCCCTGGTGATTGTACATCTAGTGTCGAAAGGAAGGCACCTGAAGATTTCTTTGAGTTGGTTCAGGGTGTGGAAGCCGGAGGCGATGGCCGAGTTGAGCAGGCTGGCCATTGATAGTTTGTTATTGACTACAATTCCCAGGTTTCTGGCTGGGCTGGAGGGCGAAGGGGTGGGGCCAAGTTCTAATTCCCTCCTGGCTGAGGTTAAAGCATATGGTCTTTTCTAAATACTTCTTCCTCCATCTTGTTAGAGTTGAGGTGGAGGCTATTGGACTTCATTTAGAGGGTAACTTAAAACTTGCACTCTGAGATCTTGGCTTGGGTATTGGATATGTCTTTCGAGAGTGAGAGGCTGAGTTGAGTGCCATTGTAAGAGATACTGTTGATTCTGAAGTTTTTCACGATGTTGGTGAGTGGGGCCATATAGATATTTAAGAGTGTGGGTGTGAGTTGTGATCCATGTGGGACTCAGTAGACAACCTGGGTGAGAAGTAGGGAAGAGGGCTGACTTTCTTTGTACAAACAGTGAGGAATGAGCGGATTCATTGGGTGGCTGTTCCACGGATGCCTGACAAGCGGAGGTGTTGAATGAGACTATGATAGGAGACAGTGCTTAAGGCCACAGAAAGGTTGAGAAGGATGAGGGCTATGGTGTTGTCTTGGTCCATGAGATGTGGATTTTGTTTGTTGAGGGAATGAGGATGATTTATGTGCTGTGGTTTTGAAGACAGATTGAGATGAGTTGAGGAGCTGATTGTTATCCACGTTGGTAGCTAATCTCTTGTTTATCAGTTTCTCAATTACCTTTTCTGTGTAGGGAAGCAATAAAATAGGCCTGTAGTTGCCTTGCTTGTGAGAGCAGGTCTGCTGCAGGTTTCGTCAGTTTAGGTTGGATTGTTGCATGTTTCCAAGGGTTTCAGTATGTAACCGTAGTAATGGAGTCATTGAGGTTTGGGATGAGTGTGGTGTAGATAGGCTTGAGTCCTTTGTTGAAGACATAATTTGGGCAATGATTTGATGGGACATCTGAGTGGATGGATCTTATGGCAGTGGTGGTGTCCTTGAGGGTAATAGTGGGTCAAAAGGTCATGGTGGTTCTTTAGAAACTGTTGTTGACCCAGAGGAGGGGTTTGGCTGGGATTGAAATGGTTGTATATGACATTAATCTTGTCGTGGAAGAAAATTGTGAGCTGGGAGTAGAGTTCCTGAGAGGGAGCATTGGTGTTGGAGCTGGCTGCTGGTGAGGTACATTCTTTAATGATGGAAAAGACCTCTGTGGTGCTTTTGGTGATGTTATCTAACAGTTTTGTTAGGGCTGCACGCTTGGTGGCTTTCAGTTGATGGAGGTAACGTTAGAGGGATAATTTGTAGGTCTGTTCGGCCGGATTTATGTGGGTGAGTTCCCAATAACACTTGGGTTGCTTGCGGCGGTGCCTGGAGCGTCGAGGCCATTGCTGTATGAGCTGACATTTGGTCTTTTCCTGGCAGAGATCTTGGTTTTGAGGGGGCCTAGGCATCTGTGCAGATGGTGATCCATCAGTTGAAGTTGTCAACTAAATGGTTGAGGTCATTTTGGTGTGGAAGGTGGTAGGTATGAAGTTTTGTGTTCCTGGTTTATTCATAGATGGTGTTCCAGTTGAGGCAGGAGGTTTTGTGTGGGGTATTTGGTAGTAGTTGAAGTGGAGGTCGAAACGGACAAGCAAGTGGTCAGTCTAGGTGAGGAGAGTGGGTTAACTGACCACAATGTTGAAGTACCATGAAAATAACATAAAGGGCTATACCTGCCAATAGCCCCAATCCCATCACCCAATAAATCAGTCAGTTGGCAGTGAAGAAAGTTCAATCATTTATTAAGCAAAAATACTCTATAGAGAAGCCTCTCCAACCCTCACCCATCAGGTGCGCGGAGAAGACTGTTGGCTTGCATTCAAACATGAGGTTATATACTTTTCAGTTCAACACATACAATCACTGTAAAAGGAAAAACACCAGTTGGCCCTTGAGCTCCAGGAAAGGACCAAATATGGCACACATGATTAGTTCAAAGCTTAGCTATTTGTTACTGGGGAGGTCAGGAGGGGTGACTCCCTTTCGTCTTGGTGCCCGGGAGTGTAGGCACGGCGCCTCCAAGAATGCGCTTATCGCACCCAAAGCCAGATGCGACCTTGAGTCTCAGGACAGTCGAGTAAACAGCCTACGTTCAGCTGCTCCCAGTAATTCAGATGAACTGGGGCTGTTTGACAACTGCCGGAGATTAACACGTGATCACAGCTCGTGTTCGAGCATAGGTTCAGAAAATGGCGTCTGTATGGTTCTCGGCCTACTCTGTAAGCAGGGTTAACGCAAGGAGTGAATAAAGGCTGCCCTCCCTGCAAAAACGAGATAGATGGATACATATATATATCAAGCAAAGAGGGCACGTATAGATGCATCATGCTAATATAATATGGTCCGATACTCCTTATGTATGGGAAATACATTTTTTATCCCTCAATGTTATCAAAAGTAGTAGAGTAAATGGCCGAAAGTCCGAGTGTGTTCAGGCTGTTCAGCAGGTTGGTGGTGTTTGGGTTAGTGAATTCCCCGAACAGGATGAAGCAGCTGGAGTTGAGTATGAGGGTGGCAATGGTTTCTGCAATGGAGTTTCTGATGTCTGCTCTTGGTCCCGGTGGTTGGTAAAGCAGGGCTTCCCACTGAGTGATGGTATTGGAGATGTTGAGTTTGAAGGTCAGGTAAACAACAGTGTTAATGGGAATCATGCCCGACGGGACTAGCGCTAACTCAAAAAAAATGATTGCAGCAGGAAAGAGAAACAACCCAGTGAATGCAGAATTTACGCCCGCTTAATTTCAATCCTCGAGGGACAATCAAACAGGTGCAGCAGTGACTACTTAAAGCAAAAGAATGGACGACTACCGCGGAGGCAAGCATTGAATGAACCAGAGAACCTCAAACTACAAACCCCTAAACCCCTCAGGTGTATGTTTGTTTATTCTGACATGGATCCTTAAGGCATGGTACCCCAAACACACGTATAGAACATTTGAATACAACCTGTCTATACATAGGAGCACAGTGGGTGTCCTACACCAAATTAGTACAGCCCTGAGGAATACAGTCTCCTCAAATAGCAGTACCACCTACAGAAGGCTAAAATATGTTGGCATACATATAAGGTTGAGGAGAGTGAGGCACATTGTTGAATAGTTCCCTGTACAAGGACTCGTCCAACATTTATAACAAGAAGGAAAGGACATCTGTAAAATGTGACTACCTAGCCAAACGGGGCCGCTGATTATTCAGTGATGAATGCATTTTGATTTCAAGTCTCTGTGTATTTGTATGATGAACCGTTTTTAAGTCATGATCAATATATTTGTTGGACTTTTAAATATGTAAAAAGTGGTTTTGATTTGGTGTAGTTGTATACCTTGTTATTTTAAGTCCGGTGCCAGCAATGTTTATTTATGTTTTCGCAAAACAAATCTAGTATTTTGATTGAATTTAAGGTCCACAAAACTTCGATTGTTGCACTCTATTAATAATTTACATGCCTAACAATAAAAAGGTGACTATGATTTTGTAATGGGACAATGTTTTATTTTTGGTTTTCAGGTAACTTATTTCTATTTAGTATACCTTGCCTCGATCGTTTATGCACTCACAACAAGAAATTGCTATGATCCCTGGTCATTGTTTTTTTTTTTTAATTGTATTTGGTTGGAGGGACAAGGATGACAGGTAAGGAGGCCAGACAGAGCCTGGAAAACCCGTCTTAACCACATTCACTCTGGTAAGAAATTGACACTACTCTGGATCACAGCGCTGCTCTTTCCTGTACAAAATTTGAAAATAATCGTGCACACTTTGCCCTTCTATTAACAATCGAAATAATTATTTTAGTGAGGAGTAGGGCTGCTGATGTCTTGGTGATTACTCTTATGAAAAAGCAAAAGCTGATTCACTCATAAAAGCTTAGTTCTACTAAAAAGACATCCCATCCAGTGAAGCCATCCAGATGTTTCCTTACTACATTAATTTCGAAGATGGAAGCCATGAGGTTACACAGGTCTTGCTGTAGTCAAAGTCAAAGTCAAACATTTTATTTGTATTGGTACTCAACAGAGGACCACAAAAGAAATTATTTACATTTTACATGTATAAAAATGCAACAGTATTAATACAAGGATAAAAATTGTTTTAAGAATTTGTACAAATTGTAGCAAACGAATTCATTCAAAGGTTGACTACACATAACTAAAAGTTCTTTCCCCTTAGTAATTCTGCAGGAGCGGAATATAGGATTGAGGTATCTTGTACGAGCTAAGGTTACTTTATGATTAGGACACACGAGTAATAAATGCTCTATAGTTTGGTCACCCCCTGCACACAAAGTGCACAAAGGAGATCCTCCTGGAAGCCATCTGGAGGTATATGCTAATAGTGGTAAGATGCCCAACCGGTACATAGTAATCGCTCTCCTTACACCATGTGTCAGGGTAAACCCAATATAAGGCCGAGTTTGCTTGAATTCAAGTGTTTCCACAAACGGCTTGTAGATGGTTAATTTGTTGCAGTGTAAACAGTCCAATTCGTAGCTCAGTTTAGGGGTAAAAGTTTTTAAGAACAATTTTAATTGTGCTGGAGACCAAGTACTCAACATTTCTATATTAATTTGTGCCATCTGAAATGCTACAGCCAAATTTTCCAAAAAGATTTGCTTTTTAGACTATACCCCAAAAGACTCTTTTTTCAACGCTGACCTTAGAGTGTTCTCCTTCGCGTGTATCAGGTTGTAGGCCCACCTTATTACATTGGCAATAGCTATGGCATAAGAGCTTATAATTGATAGTTCTAGTCTCAGTGCCTGAACAGGTACAGCATCAGAAACTTTCATGATCCTTCTTAAGATTTTCCCCTCTTTTTGATCCATGAAAACCCATTGCTTTATGGGAATATATTCCGTCGCATAAGATAGTACAGGTGGTATTTTTACTCTGTAGGTGCCTAACAGTGCAGAGAAGTGTCTGTTCCCTGTTGCACTGTAAAGTCTCAAGAGAGCAGAGGCATGTATATCAGCTTTCCTTTGTAAGTTTGATACCTGTGTTGAGTTTGTCAAATTTTTGGAAAGAATCCTTCCGAGATAAGGATAATTGTTTACCTCTTCTATTTTTTCTTCACCAATCTTCCAGGTATACTTGGCGCTTTGTTTTCTTCCCGAAAAAGCTATCACTTTAGTTTTCTGTATATTTGGTACTAGATAATTTTCCTTCGAATATTGATACAGAATGTCCAATGATGCCTGCAGTCCGAAAGGGGTTAGATCTAATAGTACTATGTCGTCAGCATAGAGTAATGAAATTATGCTTTGCTGGGCTATCTTCGGCGGTAAATTAGAACCAACTTGCAATTGGTGAGGCAAGTCACTTAAGTAGAGGGAAAAAAGGAGCGGGGCTAGAAGGCACCCTTGTTTTAGTCCATTCTCTGTTTGTATTCTTTTTGTGAGTCCTTTTTCTCCCCCCATCTGGACTTGGCACCAGGTATTGGTGTGGAGGCTTATTATTACTTGTAGCAGTTGTTCTTGGATTCCAAGCATCCTTAGTTTTTTCCATAAGGTTGGTCGATCAACCCGATCGAATGCCGTTGAATAATCGATGAATGCGGCATAAACTACCTGGGCTTTTTGAGTAATGTATTTGTCGAAGATAACCTGAATAACCGCTATGTTATCTGTTACCGAGTGTTTAGGCCTAATGCCTGCTTGACACATGGGTATCAGACCTGACGAAAAGGCCCATTCTTTCAGGCGATCTAGTACCTCTGCCGCGAACACTTTGCCTACTGCATCCATGAGTGCGATCTGTCGGTAATTTCCAGCTTGGATTCTGCTTCCCTTCTTATGGATAGGGATAATAATGCTCCCCTGCCAAGATTTTGGCACATGTCCACTCTCAAAGATGTGATTAAAGAGGGGGCATAACAACTTGCTCCATTCTTTCGGTGCGACTTGTAACGCCTTAATAGGAATTTGATCTGGTCCGGAGGCTCCTGTAGTTCTTGCTTTGCGTATGTTGAGTTCGACCGAGATGGCTGTCGTTTGTGTTAGAGAACTCTTATCTTTTTCATATTTCATGTCTTTACTGCTTACTTTTGGTTTTATAGAATTTACTTTATAAAGATCTGAGAGGTATAGTTCCCAGTCATTCGGGGGGACCGGGATGGATTGTAGTTTTTTCTTTGTACCAGATATTTTTGCAATTAAGGACCAATATTTACGTTGATTGTATTTACTTGCAGCAATCTGAATATCGACCCAGTTTCGATCTTCTATAGCTCTTTTTTCCTTTTGATTCTCGCGCCTCAGTTGGTTTTTCAATCTGTTTATTTCCTTCTTTACAATTGCTGAAAAGTTCATGTATTGGGCGCGGATCAGTTTATTTAATTTTTTCTTTACTTCTGAATTCTTGTAGGTACATACATTTTTTCCTCCCTTCTTTTTATTGTTGCCTTTTGCACCCGATGATATCATACTTAGGATAAGTTTTTTAAAATCCTTAATTATGAATTCAAAGTTTTCTATAGGATTTTTGGAGAATCTCTGCTCTAGAAGCTTAGAATGATCTATCTTTGTCATGATTTTATCAAGGGTCGAGGAATTCCAGAAGATGCGTCTCTGTTCACTTTTTATCAACACAGTACTTTCAATGTAAATGATGTGGCTAGGTTGGGAAGGTTTAGGTATCCAATCTGCTGTTAGTTGCATAATCGCATGATCACTCTCCTGACAAAAATGATTAGATAAAAACAAAGCAGTATCAAGCAGATCCATACTGCTTATGATGTAATCTATAATGGATAGAGTCCCATTGCCTCGCCTAGTGTACTTTGCTGGAATATCACCCTCAACAGCCCCATTCAATGTTAGTCCGTTAAGATTAGTTATTGCTGATAATAACAATTTGCCCCTTTTGTCAGTTAATATACCCTCAGGGAATTGTGGGGTTATAATTTCCTGACCTTCTTCTGCAAATAGATTTGCCCACCTATTAATTTCAGAGTTGGAGATTTTACTATTAAAATCGCCCGCAATTAAGAAGGATGAATATGCATAGTTTTCCGTTATGTGCGTAATCTTTTCTATTATATCCAAAAATGTAATGTCATTTTCTTTCCCAGGGGGAGCGTAGACATTAAAAAGTAAGATTGCCTGTGGTGAAGCAGTGCTGTGTTTTTTTGCGAAGATTTGAATGCACTGCAAATTGTTTGATTTTGTATCTATTATTTCCTGTTCCCACAGGTGATCCTCCCTTAACAAAATGGCTAATCCTCCTTTGGCGTGACCTCGATTAGTGGATAGTGCTAAATTTTCATATACATAATACCCATTAAGAGTGAAAGATACGGTATCCCATGTTTCTTGTAGAAGCAATATGTCTGGGATATTTCTTATAACCATGGACAGTTTGTTTTTAGTTCTGCCAGCGATGTTCCAAGATGTAATCCTTAGTCCCGTGCTAAACAGTATGTTGTCTGATGTTAGAGTTTTTGTTGCTATTCAAAGTCTCAGAGACCCAAGCCCAGGACTCGGTAGTAGTATGCTCTTCAAGTTCCTTGTCAGCTTTGTACCAAACTGCCCTATGACCTTTATTCACCAGAATTTTTAGATTTTCATGCCCTCTAGAATGGGTTCCTGGATTTGCGATGTCTCGATCTTCAGTCATGCCATTGTTTCGCTGATATTTATTGACTTGAGGGTTGGTGATAGCCTGTATTTGGGCATTATACCCATTGGGAGTATTATAATCCTTTAATTCTACAATTTCCATTACATCATATCCGTGTTTGTGTAGTGTCTCTTTCTCATTTAGTATTATGCCTGGAAGGACTGTTGACCAAAAGGTTACCATTGACAATTTATTATTCTCTTTTTTAGGAAAAGTCACAAGATCGATTTCATTACTAGTCATTGTATGTAAGGGCCTTATATGTCGTAATAAATTTATAATCCTTCCTCTATTGAGTGGTGCCGAATCGATAGGAAAGAGTTCCTCGATTTGAAGAGTTTTGGAAGAAGGCCCTTCCCCCTTTTTGTAGTAGCTATTGTTTTCTTCTATAAAATTGTTATTACTTTGATCTGATTGCTTGGGGTATCTGGTAGGAATATACTCTTTTACTGTCGGATCCAGTTGAGGCACCATATTTTCATAATTTTTACTGGTTACACATTTTTCAACGTTTTGAGACTCTATTTTGGTATCACACTGTTCTTCTTCAGATTTATGTGAAATGACAGGTTTTTGGAATTTTAGTTTACGATTTTTCCGTTTTTGGATCCTTCTCTCCGGCTTTCTCCTCCTTTTTTTCCCAACTACAATGTTCTTTTCCTGATTCTTATTGGTGAGCGTTTCTTCATTTCCTTCACTCGATACGTTACTGATATTTATTCTTGTTTCCTGTGTTTCAGGGACGTTTGTATTAGTAAACTTGTTCGTTCCATGAGTTTTTGTAAATATTGGAAAGTGTTTTATTTTCTGTTGATGTTTTTCTTTAAATAATTTTTTCAAAGAATATATCACTGAATCATTCGAATTATCAATTTTATGGTTTTCTTGTATTTGAATGTCTACGGTTTGAGTACCAAGGTCGCATGTTTTTTTCTCCTGAATTTTTTTGTGTTCTTTTGATATACTATGTTGCTCAAGCTTGGTTTTATGTAACATCTTGATTTAATCTGCTTCGTGGGAATCTTTTTTCTTTTTTTCTTCTACCAAATACTTTAAGATACCTATTTGGACGTCCAATGTTTGGTCAGAGTTTTCAAGAATATTTCCAAGAAATGAGAGAACAGATTCCAATATCTCTTGTAGGGAGAATAGAGCTTTAGACACTGGAGGAGCGTTATCAGCAGTGTTATTGTTATTTTTACAGTTGTAGGAGTCCATGGAAGGATCAAACAAAGCGATAGGTGAAGAGGTTTTAGACTGGATACTGTTGTTTGTTCCTAGGTCCTTTTTCTCTATCGCGATATTTTGTTTGCTGTTATTTGTATCCTCGAATAAAGTTACGCTCCCTCTGCTTTTTATAGGTGTTACAGTTTTCGGAATGATTGCTTCATGATATGAAAGAAGAAAATCTTTCGGGGTACTTGATAATTTGTTACTTAGGTCTAATTCCAAACATTCCTCTTTGAGTTGTGAGCTAAGTTTCGTTGGAGTAGGTTTTGTTGAAGGATTTTCAATCTCCCCAGCAAAATCAGTTACGTTGAGATTAATATCTTTACTTAGCGATTGTATATCTTGGTTCTCTTTGGGCAAGAGTACAGAGAAATAAGCACTGATGGCTGGTGTATGGGTTAAACGGCCTTGTTTTATAGCTTTATCTGTGGTGTTTCGTACTGCGTTTTCAGTTCCCATTCTTTTCATATATACTGTCCGAGATCTCAGTTTCTTAAAGCCCATTTGTGCTCCGGTTGTCGTCAGGGATTATGAATCTCTTATAGCGTCTCCGATATCGTTGAGGATTTTACTGTTGGAGATGAATCTTAGTTATCCCCAGTAGACTCACAAGAGACAGATAAGAATATTTACCACTACAAATATATGTTTTCGGTAAAGGCTAGGTAAATACCAGGATCCTGATAAGGAGAACCTAAGTAGGGGGGCCCGTCCCGTCCTCAGTCGTCCACGGACGGCCCGCCCTTTGCCCGGGCTTAGCCCCGGGCTCCGACCCGCGCGCGTCCCGCGTTGCGCGTATAATAATACGCTTATAAGGGCTGGGTGCTGCGAGCAGTTGAGGGTCTCGGCTGGGGGCGTGTCACGGTGAGGGGGCGCGGCACTCGCGGGAAGAGGACCAGCTGGAGATGGGGTATGCTGGTCCTCGCAGTCCCGGGGCCGCCGCCTCGCTCCTCAGCACACACGCAGATCTCACCAGTCAGTCGGGCAGCCAGCCAGGGGGTGGTTTCAGCTACTCCAGTAGCACGGACACAGCAGGCAGAGTTGATTTCCACAAAGCAGGTAATTCACGAGTGGCACCCGCGAAGCGGGTGCCGCGAGAAGTTGAGGGCCTCGGCTGGGGGCGTGTCACGGTGAGGGGGCGCGGCACTCGCGGGAAGAGGACCAGCTGGAGATGGAGTATGCTGGTCCTCGCAGTCCCGGGGCCGCCGCCTCGCTCCTCAGCACACACGCAGATCTCACCAGTCAGTCGAGCAGCCAGCCAGGGGGTGGTTTCAGCTACTCCAGTAGCACGGACACAGCAGGCAGAGTTCATTTCCACAAAGCAGGCAATTCACGAGTGGCACCCGCGAAGCGGGTGCCGCGAGAAGTTGAGGGCCTCGGCTGGGGGCGTGTCACGGTGAGGGGGCGCGGCACTCGCGGGAAGAGGACCAGCTGGAGATGGGGTATGCTGGTCCTCGCAGTCCCGGGGCCGCCGCCTCGCTCCTCAGCACACACGCAGATCTCACCAGTCAGTCGGGCAGCCAGCCAGGGGGTGGTTTCAGCTACTCCAGTAGCACGGACACAGCAGGCAGAGTTGATTTCCACAAAGCAGGCAATTCACGAGTGGCACCCGCGAAGCTGTACGTGGCCCCTCTCTGCAGTTAGAGTGGGGGGGAGGCGGGTGGGTGTTGAGATGGTCGATTCCCCCACTCTCGCAGACTGCCCCCGGGGGCTCACAACTGATCGCCGCCGCCGTCCACACTGGACCGGGAGCACTGTTAGTGGAGTAGCTGAGCAGCTGAGCAAAAGCAGCAGCAGCCCCAATCGCCCTGCACCCCCGCTCGCCACCAGGGAAAACAGCAGAGATGGCGGATGGTGGAGGGCGGGCGGGCGGGCGGCGGCGTGCTCAGTGGGTTCGGCGGATCACGGCAGTACCGAGGATGCCGAGAGGGTGTCAAAGCCCGGTGTGCAAGTGCCAGCAACTCCGGCTCCCCGTGCACCAACGCCAACGCCGACACCACTCACCGCCGCTGCAGCCTTCCCGCAGCCTCCCGCGGTCTCCCTCGCTCCTCGCTCCTCGCTCAGCAGCAGCTCCTCTGCAAAACACGGACTGCGGACTCTGCGGACTGCGGACTCCGATCGAGAATGACAGCACCAGTCAATGTTCAGGTCTTGCTGTAGGTCCAGGATGTGTTTGAATCAGTCAACCACCAGAACATCCTTTACTTTTCAAGTTTGTATTATGTGGTACTGAAATCAAGTGTTGTTCAATCCCAGGGTCTGCTATAAAAAACTCATAGAGTGGCATGGATTAGCTAAATCAAACTCCTTAAAGAAAACGTAGGTTTTATTTTTTTTCTTAATATTAACACATTTCCCTCCTTTCTAGATGGAACGTAGAATTGGTGGTTGTATTCACTCCATATGTGGATCTATTTGGGCAGTGTATGCATCAAATGTGTAGGTGTGTTGGCTCTTTCTGAACTCATCTGTACAGACCTTCTTGAGTTTAAAGCACAGTGTTATACATTATTTAAAAAATATTAATTTCACAGGTGATGCATCCATTAGTAAGCGTCAGTGGCAGTTATGGAGCAAGATGAGGGGCGTGCCACCCCTCATTTCTTCTGGCCACTCTTTTTTTGCCATCGACATGGTTTTCAATGCCATTATGGTATTTGAAGCTAGACTGCTCAAGGAAAATGTATCTGCAGCATGAATGTAATGTAATGCAATGTAGTGTAATGCTTTGGTATGCTCTGTTATGTTTTATGTTATGTTATGTTATGTCGTGTTATCTTATTAAGGGCAAGATCACAATTGGTGTCTTGGTACTTTGGGGTACTTACCAGACATAATCCTAAGGTACACTTAATGGCAGAAATATGCTGGTTTACAAATCCAGGTCTTTAGATCCTTCCTGAAGCAGACATAGTGAGTCTGAGAAGCTCCTGAGTGTGAGTACTTGTTAATTTTTTTTGCTAGGAATTATTATGAAAAAATGGCTCGAAATTGAATGATTCATGTGAGATGTCTGTCTTAAAGAGTGTGCATTTCTTTCACACATTTGCAAGAAAGGCAATTTTTGCCATTAAATATAATCTCTATTTTTAACAAAAGCCTTAAAAGTCAAACAGTGCATGAAGAATGCAGTATATGTTGTTTTACTCTGTAAACTCCATGTCTATGTGGCAGTAAACACTATTGGTCAATCTGCTAGTTGGTTGATGCATCAGATAGCTTCTATGCTTTATTTTGTCGGAACTGCATGACCATGCAGTAGTTAATAGCTAGTACATTAAGGCCAATATATGTGTTGGTGGAGAGTGAACTCTGTCGCAACAATGACAGAGTTCCCCCTCTGACAACATAATGGCTCACCTGCTGAATTTAGATGCAGGTAGACCGTAGTTTGACAACGGCGGAGACTGCTCTGTCTCCGCCATCGCCAAAGTTCTCTGGCGGCCTGAAGAAGTGAGTGCCATTGGAGATGGGCTACATGTCTGCTCACCAAATTTAGATGGGTGGGCACATTTTCATTTTATACTGTCCGTCACTACCAAGCAAATCCTGCCGTAAGGGGCAGTGATAAATAAAAAATGCTCCCTTGCCATGGAAAATGATTCCCATGGGTGAGGGACATTGTTTTATTTTTCTTTTCAAATAGAAAAGCCAGCTTCGGCATTTTCTTTCGAAAAAAAATATGAAACTTTGACATGCAGCTCCGTCATGATTGATGGAGCCTTCTGTCAAAGTTACAATGCATTTGAAGGAAGTGCTGTGATAACGGTTCCTGCCAATGCTAGAAATCTCCTCCGACCCGATGGGCATTTCTAAATCTGAAGGGCAGTATCTCCCTCAGGGCAACAACATTATTTTCTCTGTTGCCCTGGCAGAGAAAAGGGCCATTGGCCAGGATGTAAATGATCCCCTCAATCTTTACAAAGCACAAACCAAGTGTTTAGTGATAAAATGGATTGTCTATGAATCACAGATTGCAGACAAGGGGATCCCCCATACATCAGCAAAGGAGCATACCTCTTCAATACAAGGCAGAGCCATATATATATATATATATATATATATATATATATATATATATATATATATATATATATATATATAGATAGATAGATAGATAGATAGATAGATAGATAGATAGATAGATAGATAGATAGATAGATAGATAGATAGATAGATAGATAGATAGATAGATAGATAGATAGATAGATAGATAGATAGATAGATAGATAGATAGATAGATAGATAGATATATTACCTACTGGTGGTCGCCAGTAGGTAGTTATAGTTAGGACCTAGTTTCCATAGGAAATCCTCAACATTCTATTTGGAATAACTGTGGCCCTGGTGGATGAGTCTTTGCGAATTTCTCAAAGAAGATGGCTCGGTCCGCTGCGCTCCTTCCCTGAAAGTTTGGGGGGGATTGGTCAAGTGGGGGCAGAGATATAAGGGGGGTCCCAAAACGTGTTTTCTCCATGTTATTTTCCATAGGACCTTTAGACTCGGCTACAGGTCGAACGGCTGAATGGATTTATAAGAAATTTGCCAAAACTGTAGAGTCTTGTTCGTAGATTACGCTTTTTTTGGTATGGTGTAAATCCGTTCAGTAGTTGTTGAGAAAATTAAAGTTAAAGTCAATTATATATCTATAGGCGCGCACACGTACGCGCACCCAAGCGGCTGCGCGTGAGCGGAATTTTTTTTGCTGCGTGACGTCTGTTAACGTTCGATTCGAAGGAAATCAGGAAGTTTTGTCCGCCATTTTGTCACTGCGAGTAAATATATTGTTCATTTCAAAGCGTTGAAACATGGAAAGGGGAGAAGGTAGAGATTGTCTTGCTGCGTAGGTTTTCTCGGGGTGTGCAGTAAGGCCCTTGAGCGCGAAAAGATATATTTTTTTTCGGGAAAAAAAATAACGGGGTGCGCGCACCCGGTCGCGCACACCTATTCACAAGAGTGTGAAAATGGAGTTAAATCAGAAGTTTAAGTGCTTAGATATAAGGTGGCTCTGAAAAGAGCCATTGTGTTAATTGAGTGTTTTCTGCATTTATAAGTAAGTACCGATGCAGAGCCTGATGTTGCAGAGGAAGATTCTGTTTCCCTCATTCGTGAAATGAACACCGTCTCTCCTATAGACGTCTTGCATGTGGTATCGCAAGTTGTTGTGGTAAATAGAACCCATGCTATAATCTCTGAGGAACGCAGAAACAGATTTATTTACATGTCTCCTTGCTTTCTCAATTTGTGCACAATGTTGATTGGACCAATTCCATTTCTGTCTTTGGCATATATTGGAATATACCAAGGCAGATCGAGGAAAAAGTGTCATCAATTGTCGAAAGGTATCTTTTAGAAGCATTTCCAGACCTACCCCAGTGATTGTGCCTAGATCGTTCCCACCACAGTGCACAATTATAAGGTCTGGTTCTGGGAGATGCATAAAAGTTTTCACCAATGGAATCAATTGGTGACATTTCAATCCTCTTTTGGCAATCCATGTTATGTGTACATTTGGTAAGCCGAGATTGCAAATTCGTCTGCTTACTGCATATTTTTCACTCCAGTGAATATAACTGTGTCCTATTAGCCAGACCTTCATTTTCAAGGGATTTGTAGTCGTCCTCCGATCGGTTGTGGAAGTGGAATGGTAGTTAGAAGTTGAAATTCTAAATAAAGAAAAAGGAAGAGGCTGGGTGTGGTTTAAAAAATAAAAATGATTGGTTGATTGTAACAAGTGGAGATTGAACAGTACGTTCCATGTTAATGTTTATGTTAAACGAAAAGTACTATTGGGTGTGAAAAAACAAGACATGTAACAGAGCTGTGTATTGGCAGGAGTTTCTGGAGGGAAAATAGTGTTCTTAGTTTGTTGTAGAACGTTAAGACATGAACTTTTGACCTGTGCCTTCAGCAAGGTGCAGAATGAGGTGTAACCATGGAAACAGCCGGAGATGGCAGTTGGTGATGGGTTCACTCTTTGGTGCCTCTGCATCTGAGTCTGTTCTCTGGTGGCAGGCGGAGAACTGTTTGTTATTGTGGAGATGAAAGGGTGATAAGGAGAGAAATACGACATAGCGTCTGGCCTGTAGAAGCGTGGGAGCAGTGATTAACTCTGAGTAAAGCGGAACTGTGTCGGTGCTTAGTAACAGTAAAAAAAAAATGTTAACAGTGGTATAACTGTCTTTACGGTGCGCGACCTACTAAGAAAGAGTTCACTGGCCGTAATTGGCTTGGAGGTTCTAGTATCAATAAGTGAGCTCGAGAAAAGAAAACATTCAGGATTTTATTTATGAAGGCCTTGCGCCACCGATGCGTTACTTTTTCCCATTTTAAAAAATGAGGCACCGGCGGCGGAAGGTCTTTATAAATAAGGTCTTCAGTGTCTACAGTTAAGGTTATGTGGAACCCATGAATAGTTTTTCAAAATGAAATCATTTCAGTTGAGATTATGGATTAAAAGAGAAACCGTGAATATTTGAAATGTTTATTTAGAAATGTACTGTTTTAAAGGCAAATCATTATGTAATATGAGTACATAAATTGCAAAAAACACAGTAATTGGTATTGTCAGTAGTACATGGAATACAAACGCTATAGTTGAAGAAAAATGAATATAGTTGGAAAAAAACATTGTACACTCTTATAAGGAAGTATATTATATTTTAATAAATGGAAGAAGGTCTCTGGCCTTTCAGTTTAGGAACGATATATGAAAATGCAAGTGGTTATACATCATTACTTTATGAATCAGCTGTCAAACAACACGAAATCATAATGTCCATTGTTAGTAAAGCAAATAGGTCTGTTCTTCAAAAGAAAATAGGGAAAAGAACGTGAACGTATAGAAAACCAAAAGGAAATGAGGACGTCAATGGCTTGTATAAGAGTTATTGAAGCATTGTTTAGGCAAAATAGGTAGATTCTGCTTGTAACAGGAAATCAGTTTTATCATTTGAAAGTATGTCAGCTATCCAATGGAAAAGAGTAAAGCAGTACTGATGATCTGTTATAATCGGAGCCTCTTTTACCATCAGAGGGCAGGTCGGTGGGTTTTCGATGTAGCTCGCTGTTAGGAAAGAATTAACCGTCCATTGTGTAGGCAAAGTATGCAGCAAGTGCCTCTCACATGAAATCACTGTTATCATCTGAAAACATGTCAGCCATCCAATTGAGAAGATGAAAGGAGCATTCATGATCTGTCATTATTGGAGCGTCTTTTACCATCATAGGGCAGCTCGGTGGGTTTTCGATGTAGCTCTCTGTTAGGAAATCTTGCGCCGCTGCGAATATATTCCAATGACCCAGAACTCCTTGTATCGCTGCAAAGGCCATAAACCCTCCGTTGTAACAAAGCTGTTCATGATCAAGTAACGGATTCATGAGGTGATTGTAATTCGGTTCAGGAGGTACCAAATTGCAGAGACATAAATCCAGGGCCCACGTGAAATCACAGCTCAGGCAATGAAATACAGGCTGCACACAGGTGAAATACGAATATCAAAATGATAATCGATATGAAGTATTCAAAGTTGAGAGTGGTAAGGTGCCGTAGTACAGAAGCATTCTCTGTCGAAATAGTTCTAAGTGGCCCGGCTCGTTTGCGAAGGCAGGAGGGACATCCATTTTGAATTTCCCAAGATGGTAAAGGAAACGGCGCAGCACCGCTGGTTGTATAGCAACTCCACAGAATTAGGTCGCCGGCTATGCAGTGGAGAGGAGCAGAATGACTTGATAAATTTTCTAGGAGTCTAGTCACTTATATATTGCTTAGTAGTTATCAAAAAAGTAGCCTGTCTTGAAGTGGAGGATGCGTTAAAAAATAAGGGAGTGATTTGAGGGAGTTGTAAAGCAAGGTCAATTTTTTTACATCAATTATGTTTTCTGTGAATGTTAGCTTAGTGAAAGATATGTGTGTGAGCAGATGCAACGTTCAGTTTTAAATGTGACAATGGCGGTCTTGTTCATGTCTTCCGATTCAAGGTCGGAATTCGCTGCCAAATATAAAGATGAAGAAACGCATGCGTGGGGTACATAGTCTGCATTCTTAAAGGAAAGCAAATGAAGGGTTATTTTTACCACGTTAGCATTGTCGTTTAAAAAGTTATAGTGATTTCTATTATATGTTAAGAAAGTGTCACTGATGAAGACTGAAAATAAATCCTTATAAATGATAGGGACTGGTGTATTTTAGAAAAGGTGTGTAACATTACATGAATTGTGGAAAAAAAAATAATGTAATTGAAAGTGTATGGTTTAAAAATGAAAAGTAGAGGTTTATAGTTCACGTTTTGAAAGCAGTTGTAGAGGGTCAGATGAAAGTGTAGGGTTTGAAAATGAAAAGTAGAGGTTTATAGTTCACGTTTTGAAAGCAGTTCTAGAGGGTCAGATGCATGATAGATTTATAAAAAATAGAACATGTTTTTAAATAGTATTATGGAAAAAATATGTGTCTTTATGTACTATTTACATTATCTGCCTGTTGCGTATTCTTTGAGTTTTAGTAATCCTGTGTCTTATAAGTTTTCTAGGGGCGGTTTGAGGTTCATGGTGGGTTTGGGCAGGGAGGGTAGGTTGGGGGTTTGTAATAGGGGGTCCGGGTGGGGTGGAGTGCGGAGTTTAGGGAAAAGTGAGGGGGGCGGGGAGTTACGGTGTTTGGTAATGGAGCAGAGTCAGAGGACGCCACATTTGTGTTATGGGGTGCCACGGAAATATGTATTTATTCTCAGAGGTTTATTATATTAAGGATATATATCAACATGGTGGCTCTTGTCGTTTTGTGGTTCTGTGCATGTTTATAATGCTGGCCCTGTAGTTTTTGTTTATGGACCTTATTACGACACACAGGGGAGGTACGTTGCACACTTGGAGATCAGAGACTTAGGAAATAAAACTTTATAATTGTAAGGATCAAAGCGATAGAAATCGCCCGTTGTCGGTGTAAAAAATATGACCGCTATTGGTGGTATTTTCTACGGTGTTAGTGCTCGAAGGAGAATAGTAACATATATGTGAAAGCAAATTGTGTAACAGGCTCAGCATTTCACATTATCGTGTGAAAACAAAAGTTGCTTTTACATAGCAATAAGTCTCTTATAATTAAGGGACGGAGTGTATATAGTGCTATTTAGTACTCTGCTATGTGATTGATGTCGAATATTTCATAAGAGGAGGCTTTAAAAGTTTTCCGATAAAGTAGTTTTCTAGGGAAGTGGGTGGAGTGTTCCGTGTAAATTGCAGAATAGAAACTAGTAAGAACCAATTGGAAGTGTTGTTTTAAAGTCACATGACTGCACATGCGTGTCTCGACGTCTGTATGCGATAGGTGGGTGCGCGCACCCGGTTGCGCACTATATGAAGCGGCGAGAAAATATCAGCTAATATGCTCTTGAAGCTTGTTTTGGTACAAAGAGTTAGTTCTGTAAAGAACTTTTTTTTTTTTTTTTTTTTTTGGAAACCAGTGTTATGATGCTTTTGATTTCTTAAAGTTGGTACGACATTTTTCAGTATGTTATACTATCCAAATAAAGTGAAGAAATTTAACTTTTCTTGGAGCATTTATGACTCTCAATTTTGTGTTTAATTAGAGTAAAGCTTTGCTCTCCGTATACAAGAAGTTCTCCACAGTTGTTGCATTTTATGTGCACCTTCGCCAGACATGGTTTCAAGTCCATTTCAGCACTCGATGGAGATACAGGTCGTCCACCGGAAGATGTGCTGATTACTTCTGATGGTAATAGCGTGGCCTCCGTTTTTCTTGTCAAAGGTGGTCGCTCATTTTCATCAGATTCGGAAGATGAATGCGGAACGGTAGCCATTGTACCGAAGTCTTCGGGAAGATGTTTGACGTTGTTGTCTCTTGAGAGTAGAAAAGAAAGTGATGGAAGTGGGTGGAGTGCTGCGTGTAAATTCCAGAATAGAAACTACCAAGAACCAATTAGAAGTGTTGTTTAGAAGTCACATGACTTCACATGGAAGTGTCAGGTCCTGTACGCGATAGGAGGGTGCGCGCACCCGGTCTCGCACTAAAATAAAGCGGCGAAAAAACATCTTATAATATGCTCTTGGAGCATGTTTTGGTGGAAAGAGTTAGTTCTGAAAAGAACTTTTTTTTCTTTTTTTTTTTTCGGAAACAAGTGTTTTGATGCTTTTGATTTCTCAAAGTTGCTACGACATTATTCAGTATGTCATACTATCCAAATAAAGTGAAGAAATGTAACTTTTCTTGGAGCATTTATGACTCTCAATTATTTGTTTAATTAGAGTAAAGCTTTGCTCTCCGTATACAAGAAGTTCTCCACAGTTCGTGCATTTCATGTGTACGTTCGCCAGATATGGTCTCAAGTCCATCTCAGCACTCGATGGAGATACAGGTCGTCCACCGGAAGATGTGCTGATTAGTTCTGATGGTAATAGCGTGGCCTCCGTTTTTCTTGTCAAAGGTGGTCGCTCATTTCCTTCAGATTCGGAAGATGAATGCGGAACGGTAGCCATTGTACCGAAGTCTTCGGGAAGATGTTCGACATTGTTCTCTCTTGAGAGTAGAAAAGAAAGTGATGGAAGTGGGTGGAGTGCTGCGTGTAAATTCCAGAATAGAAACTACCGAGAACCAATTAGAAGTGTTGTTTAGAAGTCACATGACTTCACATGCAAGTGTGAGGTCCTGTACGCGATAGGAGGGTGCGCGCACCCGGTCTCGCACTAAAATAAAGCGGCGAAAAAATATCTCATAATATGCTCTTGGAGCACGTTTCGGTAGAAAGAGTTAGTTCTGAAAAGAACTTTTTTTTTTTTTTTTTGGGAAAGAAGTGTTATGATGCTTTCGATTTTTTAAAGTTGCTACTACATTTTTCAGTATGTAATAGTTTGAAAATGAAGTGAAGAAATTTATCTTTTCTTGGGGCATTTGTGACTTTCAATTTTGAGTTTAATAAGAACGAGGCTCAGCTCTCCATACAAAAGAATTTCTGCACACTGGTTGCATTTCATATGCACCTTCGCAAGATATGGTCTCAAGTCCATCTCAGCACTCGATGGAGATACAGGTCGTACACCAGAAGATGTGCTGGCCACCTCTGATGGTAATAGCGTGGCCAAGGCTCTTGTCGATGCTTTTGCATAATGCTCAGGATGCCTTTGTTTAACATGCCGCTGCATGGTGTGTATAGAAAAGGAATATTTTCTATTTGGATTTCCCCTTGAGAGCTCCGAATTGCATATCGTGCAGGTTACTTTTGGCGCATTCACTTTCTTTTGATCTTCAGGATAAGTAAAAAATTGCCAAATGAAAGATTCCTTTTTTCTTCTTAACGGTGGTCGCTCATTTCCTTCAGATTCGGAAGATGAATGCGGTAGGGCAGCCATTTCAGCAAAGTCTTCCGGAAGATGCTCGACGTTGTTGTCTCTTGAGAGTAGAAAAGATTGTGAGGAAAGTGGGTGGAGTGCTTCGTGTAAATTCCAGAACAGAAACTACTAAGAACCAATTGGAAGTCTTGTTTTCAAGTCACATGACTTTACATGCGCTTCTCAGGACGTGTAGGCGGTGACACTATCTAGTTACGAACGTGATTACATACTTAGGAACTAGCATTCAAAAAAACTATGAAATTCACTGAAAAAACCATAGGTTTTACACACGTTTTAGTTAGGAAGTAGCATTTGAAAAACCTATGAAATTCACTGAAAAAACCATAGGTTTGACACCAGTTATAGTTAGCTGGAAATTTTACTGACATAAAACCAATGAAATTCCACGTTATAGTTAGTTGGACTCACTATAACTTGCGCGTGTAATGCACTGCTGATGACATTACATATTACATCACTCATGATGATATAAAAAATAGAACATGTTTTTAAATAGTATTATGGAAAAAATATGTGTCTTTATGTACTATTTACATTATCTGCCTGTTGCGTATTCTTTGAGTTTTAGTAATCCTGTGTCTTATAAGTTTTCTAGGGGCGGTTTGAGGTTCATGGTGGGTTTGGGCAGGGAGGGTAGGTTGGGGGTTTGTAATAGGGGGTCCGGGTGGGGTGGAGTGCGGAGTTTAGGGAAAAGTGAGGGGGCG
Organism: Lissotriton vulgaris; assembly: GCF_964263255.1. NCBI lineage: Eukaryota > Metazoa > Chordata > Amphibia > Caudata > Salamandridae > Lissotriton > Lissotriton vulgaris. The sequence continues at coordinate 575,736,244 of NC_141699.1, forward strand.
GGGAGTTACGGTGTTTGGTAATGGAGCAGAGTCAGAGGACGCCACATTTGTGTTATGGGGTGCCACGGAAATATGTATTTATTCTCAGAGGTTTATTATATTAAGGATATATATCAACATGGTGGCTCTTGTCGTTTTGTGGTTCTGTGCATGTTTATAATGCTGGCCCTGTAGTTTTTGTTTATGGACCTTATTACGACACACAGGGGAGGTACGTTGCACACTTGGAGATCAGAGACTTAGGAAATAAAACTTTATAATTGTAAGGATCAAAGCGATAGAAATCGCCCGTTGTCGGTGTAAAAAATATGACCGCTATTGGTGGTATTTTCTACGGTGTTAGTGCTCGAAGGAGAATAGTAACATATATGTGAAAGCAAATTGTGTAACAGGCTCAGCATTTCACATTATCGTGTGAAAACAAAAGTTGCTTTTACATAGCAATAAGTCTCTTATAATTAAGGGACGGAGTGTATATAGTGCTATTTAGTACTCTGCTATGTGATTGATGTCGAATATTTCATAAGAGGAGGCTTTAAAAGTTTTCCGATAAAGTAGTTTTCTAGGGAAGTGGGTGGAGTGTTCCGTGTAAATTGCAGAATAGAAACTAGTAAGAACCAATTGGAAGTGTTGTTTTAAAGTCACATGACTGCACATGCGTGTCTCGACGTCTGTATGCGATAGGTGGGTGCGCGCACCCGGTTGCGCACTATACGAAGCGGCGAGAAAATATCAGCTAATATGCTCTTGAAGCTTGTTTTGGTACAAAGAGTTAGTTCTGTAAAGAACTTTTTTTTTTTTTTTTTTTTTTGGAAACCAGTGTTATGATGCTTTTGATTTCTTAAAGTTGGTACGACATTTTTCAGTATGTTATACTATCCAAATAAAGTGAAGAAATTTAACTTTTCTTGGAGCATTTATGACTCTCAATTTTGTGTTTAATTAGAGTAAAGCTTTGCTCTCCGTATACAAGAAGTTCTCCACAGTTGTTGCATTTTATGTGCACCTTCGCCAGACATGGTTTCAAGTCCATTTCAGCACTCGATGGAGATACAGGTCGTCCACCGGAAGATGTGCTGATTACTTCTGATGGTAATAGCGTGGCCTCCGTTTTTCTTGTCAAAGGTGGTCGCTCATTTTCATCAGATTCGGAAGATGAATGCGGAACGGTAGCCATTGTACCGAAGTCTTCGGGAAGATGTTTGACGTTGTTGTCTCTTGAGAGTAGAAAAGAAAGTGATGGAAGTGGGTGGAGTGCTGCGTGTAAATTCCAGAATAGAAACTACCAAGAACCAATTAGAAGTGTTGTTTAGAAGTCACATGACTTCACATGGAAGTGTCAGGTCCTGTACGCGATAGGAGGGTGCGCGCACCCGGTCTCGCACTAAAATAAAGCGGCGAAAAAACATCTTATAATATGCTCTTGGAGCATGTTTTGGTGGAAAGAGTTAGTTCTGAAAAGAACTTTTTTTTCTTTTTTTTTTTTCGGAAACAAGTGTTTTGATGCTTTTGATTTCTTAAAGTTGCTACGACATTATTCAGTATGTCATACTATCCAAATAAAGTGAAGAAATGTAACTTTTCTTGGAGCATTTATGACTCTCAATTATTTGTTTAATTAGAGTAAAGCTTTGCTCTCCGTATACAAGAAGTTCTCCACAGTTCGTGCATTTCATGTGTACGTTCGCCAGATATGGTCTCAAGTCCATCTCAGCACTCGATGGAGATACAGGTCGTCCACCGGAAGATGTGCTGATTAGTTCTGATGGTAATAGCGTGGCCTCCGTTTTTCTTGTCAAAGGTGGTCGCTCATTTCCTTCAGATTCGGAAGATGAATGCGGAACGGTAGCCATTGTACCGAAGTCTTCGGGAAGATGTTCGACATTGTTCTCTCTTGAGAGTAGAAAAGAAAGTGATGGAAGTGGGTGGAGTGCTGCGTGTAAATTCCAGAATAGAAACTACCGAGAACCAATTACAAGTGTTGTTTAGAAGTCACATGACTTCACATGCAAGTGTGAGGTCCTGTACGCGATAGGAGGGTGCGCGCACCCGGTCTCGCACTAAAATAAAGCGGCGAAAAAATATCTCATAATATGCTCTTGGAGCACGTTTTGGTAGAAAGAGTTAGTTCTGAAAAGAACTTTTTTTTTTTTTTTTTGGGAAAGAAGTGTTATGATGCTTTCGATTTTTTAAAGTTGCTACTACATTTTTCAGTATGTAATAGTTTGAAAATGAAGTGAAGAAATTTATCTTTTCTTGGGGCATTTGTGACTTTCAATTTTGAGTTTAATAAGAACGAGGCTCAGCTCTCCATACAAAAGAATTTCTGCACACTGGTTGCATTTCATATGCACCTTCGCAAGATATGGTCTCAAGTCCATCTCAGCACTCGATGGAGATACAGGTCGTACACCAGAAGATGTGCTGGCCACCTCTGATGGTAATAGCGTGGCCAAGGCTCTTGTCGATGCTTTTGCATAATGCTCAGGATGCCTTTGTTTAACATGCCGCTGCATGGTGTGTATAGAAAAGGAATATTTTCTATTTGGATTTCCCCTTGAGAGCTCCGAATTGCATATTGTGCAGGTTACTTTTGGCGCATTCACTTTCTTTTGATCTTCAGGATAAGTAAAAAATTGCCAAATGAAAGATTCCTTTTTTCTTCTTAACGGTGGTCGCTCATTTCCTTCAGATTCGGAAGATGAATGCGGTAGGGCAGCCATTTCAGCAAAGTCTTCCGGAAGATGCTCGACGTTGTTGTCTCTTGAGAGTAGAAAAGATTGTGAGGAAAGTGGGTGGAGTGCTTCGTGTAAATTCCAGAACAGAAACTACTAAGAACCAATTGGAAGTCTTGTTTTCAAGTCACATGACTTTACATGCGCTTCTCAGGACGTGTAGGCGGTGACACTATCTAGTTACGAACGTGATTACATACTTAGGAACTAGCATTCAAAAAAACTATGAAATTCACTGAAAAAACCATAGGTTTTACACACGTTTTAGTTAGGAAGTAGCATTTGAAAAACCTATGAAATTCACTGAAAAAACCATAGGTTTGACACCAGTTATAGTTAGCTGGAAATTTTACTGACATAAAACCAATGAAATTCCACGTTATAGTTAGTTGGACTCACTATAACTTGCGCGTGTAATGCACTGCTGATGACATTACATATTACATCACTCATGATGATATAAAAAATAGAACATGTTTTTAAATAGTATTATGGAAAAAATATGTGTCTTTATGTACTATTTACATTATCTGCCTGTTGCGTATTCTTTGAGTTTTAGTAATCCTGTGTCTTATAAGTTTTCTAGGGGCGGTTTGAGGTTCATGGTGGGTTTGGGCAGGGAGGGTAGGTTGGGGGTTTGTAATAGGGGGTCCGGGTGGGGTGGAGTGCGGAGTTTAGGGAAAAGTGAGGGGGGCGGGGAGTTACGGTGTTTGGTAATGGAGCAGAGTCAGAGGACGCCACATTTGTGTTATGGGGTGCCACGGAAATATGTATTTATTCTCAGAGGTTTATTATATTAAGGATATATATCAACATGGTGGCTCTTGTCGTTTTGTGGTTCTGTGCATGTTTATAATGCTGGCCCTGTAGTTTTTGTTTATGGACCTTATTACGACACACAGGGGAGGTACGTTGCACACTTGGAGATCAGAGACTTAGGAAATAAAACTTTATAATTGTAAGGATCAAAGCGATAGAAATCGCCCGTTGTCGGTGTAAAAAATATGACCGCTATTGGTGGTATTTTCTACGGTGTTAGTGCTCGAAGGAGAATAGTAACATATATGTGAAAGCAAATTGTGTAACAGGCTCAGCATTTCACATTATCGTGTGAAAACAAAAGTTGCTTTTACATAGCAATAAGTCTCTTATAATTAAGGGACGGAGTGTATATAGTGCTATTTAGTACTCTGCTATGTGATTGATGTCGAATATTTCATAAGAGGAGGCTTTAAAAGTTTTCCGATAAAGTAGTTTTCTAGGGAAGTGGGTGGAGTGTTCCGTGTAAATTGCAGAATAGAAACTAGTAAGAACCAATTGGAAGTGTTGTTTTAAAGTCACATGACTGCACATGCGTGTCTCGCGGTCTGTATGCGATAGGTGGGTGCGCGCACCCGGTTGCGCACTATACGAAGCGGCGAGAAAATATCAGCTAATATGCTCTTGAAGCTTGTTTTGGTACAAAGAGTTAGTTCTGTAAAGAACTTTTTTTTTTTTGTTTGTTTTTTTGGAAACCAGTGTTATGATGCTTTTGATTTCTTAAAGTTGGTACGACATTTTTCAGTATGTTATACTATCCAAATAAAGTGAAGAAATTTAACTTTTCTTGGAGCATTTATGACTCTCAATTTTGTGTTTAATTAGAGTAAAGCTTTGCTCTCCGTATACAAGAAGTTCTCCACAGTTGTTGCATTTTATGTGCACCTTCGCCAGACATGGTTTCAAGTCCATTTCTGCACTCGATGGAGATACAGGTCGTCCACCGGAAGATGTGCTGATTACTTCTGATGGTAATAGCGTGGCCTCCGTTTTTCTTGTCAAAGGTGGTCGCTCATTTTCATCAGATTCGGAAGATGAATGCGGAACGGTAGCCATTGTACCGAAGTCTTCGGGAAGATGTTCGACGTTGTTGTCTCTTGAGAGTAGAAAAGAAAGTGATGGAAGTGGGTGGAGTGCTGCGTGTAAATTCCAGAATAGAAACTACCAAGAACCAATTAGAAGTGTTGTTTAGAAGTCACATGACTTCACATGGAAGTGTCAGGTCCTGTACGCGATAGGAGGGTGCGCGCACCCGGTCTCGCACTAAAATAAAGCGGCGAAAAAACATCTTATAATATGCTCTTGGAGCATGTTTTGGTGGAAAGAGTTAGTTCTGAAAAGAACTTTTTTTTTTTTTTTTTTTTTCGGAAACAAGTGTTTTGATGCTTTTGATTTCTTAAAGTTGCTACGACATTATTCAGTATGTCATACTATCCAAATAAAGTGAAGAAATGTAACTTTTCTTGGAGCATTTATGACTCTCAATTATTTGTTTAATTAGAGTAAAGCTTTGCTCTCCGTATACAAGAAGTTCTCCACAGTTCGTGCATTTCATGTGTACGTTCGCCAGATATGGTCTCAAGTCCATCTCAGCACTCGATGGAGATACAGGTCGTCCACCGGAAGATGTGCTGATTAGTTCTGATGGTAATAGCGTGGCCTCCGTTTTTCTTGTCAAAGGTGGTCGCTCATTTCCTTCAGATTCGGAAGATGAATGCGGAACGGTAGCCATTGTACCGAAGTCTTCGGGAAGATGTTCGACATTGTTCTCTCTTGAGAGTAGAAAAGAAAGTGATGGAAGTGGGTGGAGTGCTGCGTGTAAATTCCAGAATAGAAACTACCGAGAACCAATTAGAAGTGTTGTTTAGAAGTCACATGACTTCACATGCAAGTGTGAGGTCCTGTACGCGATAGGAGGGTGCGCGCACCCGGTCTCGCACTAAAATAAAGCGGCGAAAAAATATCTCATAATATGCTCTTGGAGCACGTTTTGGTAGAAAGAGTTAGTTCTGAAAAGAACTTTTTTTTTTTGTTTTTTTGGGAAAGAAGTGTTATGATGCTTTCGATTTTTTAAAGTTGCTACTACATTTTTCAGTATGTAATAGTTTGAAAATGAAGTGAAGAAATTTATCTTTTCTTGGGGCATTTGTGACTTTCAATTTTGAGTTTAATAAGAACGAGGCTCAGCTCTCCATACAAAAGAATTTCTGCACACTGGTTGCATTTCATATGCACCTTCGCAAGATATGGTCTCAAGTCCATCTCAGCACTCGATGGAGATACAGGTCGTACACCAGAAGATGTGCTGGCCACCTCTGATGGTAATAGCGTGGCCAAGGCTCTTGTCGATGCTTTTGCATAATGCTCAGGATGCCTTTGTTTAACATGCCGCTGCATGGTGTGTATAGAAAAGGAATATTTTCTATTTGGATTTCCCCTTGAGAGCTCCGAATTGCATATCGTGCAGGTTACTTTTAGCGCATTCACTTTCTTTCGATCTTCAGGATAAGTACAAAATTGCCAAATGAAAGATTCCTTTTTTCTTCTTAACGGTGGTCGCTCATTTCCTTCAGATTCGGAAGATGAATGCGGTAGGGCAGCCATTTCAGCAAAGTCTTCCGGAAGATGCTCGACGTTGTTGTCTCTTGAGAGTAGAAAAGATTGTGAGGAAAGTGGGTGGAGTGCTTCGTGTAAATTCCAGAACAGAAACTACTAAGAACCAATTGGAAGTCTTGTTTTCAAGTCACATGACTTTACATGCGCTTCTCAGGACGTGTAGGCGGTGACACTATCTAGTTACGAACGTGATTACATACTTAGGAACTAGCATTCAAAAAAACTATGAAATTCACTGAAAAAACCATAGGTTTTACACACGTTATAGTTAGGAAGTAGCATTTGAAAAACCTATGAAATTCACTGAAAAAACCATAGGTTTGACACCAGTTATAGTTAGCTGGAAATTTTACTGACATAAAACCAATGAAATTCCACGTTATAGTTAGTTGGACTCACTATAACTTGCGCGTGTAATGCACTGCTGATGACATTACATATTACATCACTCATGACATGGTCAGTGACATCACTTATGACACGACCCAGTGAATGTGTGTCTTTCTAAAAAATAAATATGTTTTATATATGTATATGTAAAGGTCGAGGGAAGAATAAATGTTTAAATTATTGTCTTAATGAATGTTTTTTTCAAAAAGAAATGATTGGATAACTGGCTTATTAAGTGTACCTTAGTGAATACATATATTAGCGAGTAATGTTTAAATATTTAAATATATGTATCAGTGTTTCACTTTGTGAATAAGTGGCTGCATGGGTTGATGAGTACCTACATGTGTAGGTATTTGGGTTCTTAGATGTTTTTTTAGTATCAGTATGAGTGTTTCTATGGTTTTGTGGGGGTATTATTAATCACATAGATGCATGAATGACTAACTCTCTCTTTGTATGTGTTTAGAAGACACCATATGTGCAGGACTGTATGGGTGGTTGAGTGTGTATATGTGTGTGTTAGTGAGTGAATGCCTGCCTCACTAGTGTCTTTATCAGTAACGAGATATGTTTTAATTTAGTATATGTGAGTATTGATATATATAAGTCAGTATATGTGAGACTAAGAGATACAAAGAGTTCCTGTTTAAATAAGTATGTGTTTCTATAAGTGATTGTTTGAGAGAGTAAGTATGTATAAGTTTCTTTAGAAGTAACGTGGTAGTGTGTGTATAGTTTTATATGCAAATAAATGGATGTTCAATAGTTTATTTGCATGTGTGAGTATGTGTGTGAGTAACATTTGGATGATTGTTGGTGTGTAACAGGATGTATAGGTGTATCACTACATATGATGAGTGAGTATATGTATGACTGACTATATAGAACTGTTGGTGAATGAGAGAATGTGTATATAGATGGTGGAATTACTGAATTGGTTGTTGAAACTGGTATGGGTATCTCCATTTTTTTGAAAATGTTAATTTCTATTTTCCAATATGTGTTTTAAGGGTACATTACACTTAAAGGAGGTCTGTCATCAGTGATGTCATAAGTGATGTCACTGACCATGTCATGAGTGATGTAATATGTAATGTCATCAGCAGTGCATTACACACGCAAGTTATAGTGAGTCCAACTAACTATAACGTGGAATTTCATTGGTTTTATGTCAGTAAAATTTCCAGCTAACTATAACTGGTGTCAAACCTATGTTTTTTTCAGTGAATTTCATAGGTTTTTCAAATGCTACTTCCTAACTATAAAGTGTGTAAAACCTATGGTTTTTTCAGTGAATATATATATATATATATATATATATATATATATATATATATATATATATATATATATATATATTTATATATATATATATTTACCACAACTTCCCAGCAGAATGAGGCCGCACAACACACAAGTAAGGAGGCTCCTTTTTTTATGTCAACAGGCAGCTTACGATCCCGTGTTGGTTTTTTCTTTGCCTGACGCGTTTCAGAGGGTGTCTCCCTCCTTCCTCAGAGGCTCTTGAACAGTCCGTAGCTTGCTTGCGTCCCCACAGGATACCAGGCGTGTCTATGTAACAAACAAATTGCTCTCAGGTGTGCCTTTTTATTGTAAAGTTCTTTTGCAATGCACGCTGGTCCCTGTGGTTCTAATCATGCATATTTATACCATGCAATGGGTCCAAAATGTTCAAGTCTTTTTTGAAATATGTTTTTTTAGCCCTCCATTGGGCCCCCGGATCGTACTCTGCCTGTTCAATGATGTCCTCATGTGCCTCCGCGTAAGGGGAGAGGTTACCCCTGCAAGCATCCGTTTTGTTTCTGGATGGTGCGCTCCCTCCGCGGTCTGGGGACCGCGTCAAATATTTACCACAACTTCCCAGCAGAATGAGGCCGCACAACACACAAGTAAGGAGGCTCCTTTATTTCTGTCAACAGGCAGCTTTCGATCCCGTGTTGGTTTTTTCTTTGCCTGACGCGTTTCAGAGGGTGTCTCCCTCCTTCCTCAGAGGCCCTTGAACAGTCCGTAGCTTGCTTGCGTCCCCAAAAAAGACTTGAACATTTTGGACCCATTGGAGGGTATAAATATGCATGATTAGAACCACAGGAACCAGCGTGCATTGCAAAAGAACTTTACAACAAAAAGGCACACCTGAGAGCAATTTGTTTGTTTCATAGACACGCCTGGTATCCTGTGGGGACGCAAGCAAGCTACGGACTGTTCAAGAGCCTCTGAGGAAGGAGGGAGACACCCTCTGAAACGCGTCAGGCAAAGACAAAACCAACACGGGATTGTAAGCTGCCTGTTGACAGAAATAAAGGAGCCTCCTTACTTGTGTGTTGTGCGGCCTCATTCTGCTGGGAAGTTGTGGTAAATGTTTGACGCGGTCCCCAGAACGCGGAGGGAGCGCACCATCCAGAAACAAAACGGATGCTTGCAGGGGGAACCTCTCCCCTTGCGCGGAGGCACATGAGGACGTCATTGAACAGGCAGAGTACGATCCGGGGGCCCAATGGAGGGCTAAAAAAACATATTTCAAAAAAGACTTGAACATTTTGGACCCATTGGAGGGTATAAATATGCATGATTAGAACCACAGGGACCAGCGTGCATTGCAAAAGAACTTTACAATAAAAAGGCACACCTGAGAGCAATTTGTTTGTTTCATAGACACGCCTGGTATCCTGTGGGGACGCAAGCAAGCTACGGACTGTTCAAGAGCCTCTGAGGAAGGAGGGAGACACCCTCTGAAACGCGTCAGGCAAAGAAAAAGCCAACACGGGATCGTAAGCTGCCTGTTGACAGAAATAAAGGAGCCTCCTTACTTGTGTGTTGTGCGGCCTCATTCTGCTGGGAAGTTGTGGTAAATGTTTGACGCGGTCCCCAGACCGCGGAGGGAGCGCACCATCCAGAAACAAAATGGATGCTTGCAGGGGGAACCTCTCCCCTTGCGCGGAGGCACATGAGGACGTCATTGAACAGGCAGAGTACGATCCGGGGGCCCAATGGAGGGCTAAAAAAACATATTTCAAAAAAGACTTGAACATTTTGGACCCATTGGACGGTATAAATATGCATGATTAGAACCACAGGGACCAGCGTGCATTGCAAAAGAACTTTACAATAAAAAGGCACACCTGAGAGCAATTTGTTTGTTTCATAGACACGCCTGGTATCCTGTGGGGACACAAGCAATTACGGACTGTTCAAGAGCCTCTGAGGAAGGAGGGAGACACCCTCTGAAACGCGTCAGGCAAAGAAAAAGCCAACACGGGATCGTAAGCTGCCTGTTGACAGAAATAAAGGAGCCTCCTTACTTGTGTGTTGTGCGGCCTCATTCTGCTGGGAAGTTGTGGTAAATGTTTGACGCGGTCCCCAGACCGCGGAGGGAGCGCACCATCCAGAAACAAAACGGATGCTTGCAGGGGGAACCTCTCCCCTCGCGCGGAGGCACATGAGGACGTCATTGAACAGGCAGAGTACGATCCAGGGGCCCAATGGAGGGCTAAAAAAACATATTTCAAAAAAGACTTGAACATTTTGGACCCATTGGAGGGTATAAATATGCATGATTAGAACCACAGGGACCAGCGTGCATTGCAAAAGAACTTTACAATAAAAAGGCACACCTGGGAGCAATTTGTTTGTTTCATAGACACGCCTGGTATCCTGTGGGGACGCAAGCAAGCTACGGACTGTTCAAGAGCCTCTGAGGAAGAAGGGAGACACCCTCTGAAACGCGTCAGGCAAAGAAAAAACCAACACGGTATCGTAAGCTGCCTGTTTACAGGAATAAAGGAGCCTCCTTACTTGTGTGTTGTGCGGCCTCATTCTGCTGGGAAGTTGTGGTAAATGTTTGACGCGGTCCCCAGACCGCGGAGGGAGCGCACCATCCAGAAACAAAACGGATGCTTGCAGGGGAACCCTCTCCCCTTGCGCGGAGGCACATGAGGACGTCATTGAACAGGCAGAGTACGATCCGGGGGCCCAATGGAGGGCTAAAAAAACATATTTCAAAAAAGACTTCAACATTTTGGACCCATTGGAGGGTATAAATATGCATGATTAGAACCACAGGGACCAGCGTGCATTGCAAAAGAACTTTACAATAAAAAGGCACACCGGGGGGAAAAATGTGTTTGTTTCATAGACACGCCTGGTATCCTGTGGGGACGCAAGCAAGCTACGGACTGTTCAAGAGCCTCTGAGGAAGGAGGGAGACACCCTCTGAAACTCGTCAGGCAAAGAAAAAACCAACACGGGATCGTAAGCTGCCTGTTGACAGAAATAAAGGAGCCTCCTTACTTGTGTGTTGTGCGGCCTCATTCTGCTGGGAAGTTGTGGTAAATGTTTGACGCGGTCCCCAGACCGCGGAGGGAGCGCACCATCCAGAAACAAAACGGATGCTTGCAGGGGGAACCTCTCCCCTTGCGCGGAGGCACATGAGGACGTCATTGAACAGGCAGAGTACGATCCGGGGCCCAATGGAGGGCTAAAAAAACATATTTCAAAAAAGACTTGAACATTTTGGACCCATTGGAGGGTATAAATATGCATGATTAGAACCACAGGGACCAGCGTGCATTGCAAAAGAACTTTACAATAAAAAGGCACACCTGAGAGCAATTTGTTTGTTTCATAGACACGCCTGGTATCCTGTGGGGACGCAAGCAAGCTACGGACTGTTCAAGAGCCTCTGAGGAAGGAGGGAGACACCCTCTGAAACTCGTCAGGCAAAGAAAAAACCAACACGGGATCGTAAGCTGCCTGTTGACAGAAATAAAGGAGCCTCCTTACTTGTGTGTTGTGCGGCCTCATTCTGCTGGGAAGTTGTGGTAAATGTTTGACGCGGTCCCCAGACCGCGGAGGGAGCGCACCATCCAGAAACAAAACGGATGCTTGCAGGGGGAACCTCTCCCCTTGCGCGGAGGCACATGAGGACGTCATTGAACAGGCAGAGTACGATCCGGGGGCCCAATGGAGGGCTAAAAAAACATATTTCAAAAAAGACTTGAACATTTTGGACCCATTGGAGGGTATAAATATGCATGATTAGAACCACAGGGACCAGCGTGCATTGCAAAAGAACTTTACAATAAAAAGGCACACCTGAGAGCAATTTATTTGTTTCATAGACACGTCTGGTATCCTGTGGGGACGCAAGCAAGCTACGGACTGTTCAAGAGCCTCTGAGGAAGGAGGGAGACACCCTGTGAAATGCGTCAGGCAAAGAAAAAACCAACACGGGATCGTAAGCTGCCTGTTGACAGGAATAAAGGAGCCTCCTTACTTGTGTGTTGTGCGGCCTCATTCTGCTGGGAAGTTGTGGTAAATATATATATATATATATATATATATATATATATATATATATATATATATATATATATATATATATATATATATATATATATATATATATATATATATATATATTCAACAAGGAGCAAAGGATTATTTACCGGGATCCATATCCCTTAGTCAGGTGGCGTGTCGCGCTCGGCTAATCCCATCGCCGAGTATTAACCATGTCCAGAAAATTGCTTTCAAAAGCAAAAACACGCACTCGGAAAGGTGCAGCAAACAAGGGTTTATTCACGAGGTAACGCTACGCGTTTCAGCACAAGGGTGCCTTGATCACACGTTTGACCTAAACCAATCATGAACAGATTATGTACAAACAAGAATGACCGTAAAGTTTGGTAAACATAAAAGAAGGACACATTCAATGCATGAGTCGCGTCGGCCATTATTAACTAGTCATTTCACGTTATATGTCTATTACATCATAGAGTTGTAAACATGAAATTGTGACTTTCAACCAGATCGTGAAAAAGAGACATAAACTCATTATACTTAAGCATTAAGAATCCTATAGTTCCTGTATAGTATATGACAGTTGCCTGCAGGAGTAATCTGTGCCTCTAAAATCGCATCTTATATCCATAATTTCGGCCAATTAATGAGGGAAATTATAACACAAATTTCAATTTCCTAATGTATTGTTAGGTTAAAAAAGAAAAGAAAGTAGCTGCATTACGCGACTCTGATGTGCAAGATAGCTGGAAAGTACCAGTAAAGGTCATCTCTCGAAAGGCATACGAATGCTTCACTCATTCATGAATTACATTACTCATATATGTTAATATCACATAATTAGAGTAGAACTGTTGAACATAAGACCCAACATTAAAATTGCATGTCATGTCCGGATCCGGTAGCCCAATGGCTAGTAATACATTCTTGGGCAGTTTATAAACAATACAGTCATTGCATAGCTTAATGCATATCCTACACGAGGGTGCCCATGAGGTAGATGCGATGCGTTAGAATTATCTTGTCTTAGGCAGCAGAGTCATACCCCTGTGAGGTCATATATACAAACGAATATTCACTCGGTCTAGTGCCCGAAAGGGATTAATTAAAGGCTGAGTATAGAGTCTCTGAGATGTATGTCCTTCCGCAAGGGTCAATCTCGTAAGTAAACAGAAAGTACAATCATGGTAAAAGAGTGCAACTAGATCCAAGGGATCATAGCGGTAAGGGGAGACAAAAATTAATAAAGTGGTGGTGTAGTTCTTATCTTATCGTGATGACGTGACAGTCTTCTATTCAGTTCAAGTATGTGACAATCAGTGCAGTGCCCAGATTTTCTAAGGAGTGAAGTGCCCCCAACCGGCTCCTAAAAGGTAAGGTAACAGAAAAGTGAATTAAAATAGGTTAAAAACACAGTTAGACTTATTTAAGCAACTTAATATGCATAAACAATCAGATTACAAAAACAAGGACAAAGAATTGCAGGGATCCAACATAAGATATTGGAGGGTTATGACATGTGTGGTTACTCCATGTGAAGATGAGTTGCAAGCTCCTCATCCAAATTATGTCCCCCAGGGAATTTCGTCTCGAGTTCTAATATCCATTTGGATTCCCTTTTTCTGAGAGCAAGTTCACGGTTCCCACCACGTTTACCAACATGGACCTGTTCAATTGCATAGTATTTCAGAAGGTCATTATTGGATTGGTGTGTGGTTTGGAAGTGTCTTGCAATGGGGTATTTTGGGTCCTGGTTGGTGATGGCCCTCAGATGTTCCTGGACCCGTTTCTTAGCCATACATGAAGTACTGCCCACATATTTCTTATGGCACGGACATTCCAAAATATAGATCACAAAAGATGAACTACATGTCAGAAATTGTTTGATTTGTTTTCTAGCGTTGGTCCCTGGTATCTCAAATTCTTTCACCATCACACTGGTGCGACAAGCCCTGCAGTGTCCACAGGGATAAAACCCACTCAGCCCTCTGATGTGTTGGCCCTTACTATCCGTAATGTCACTCTTTACCAACATGTCTCTTAAATTACGACCTCTTCTATACGTAATCAATGGTCTTTCAGAGAGTTTAGGTCCTATAATGGAATCTGATTTTAAGATTTTCCAATTATCAACCATTATTTTATGAACCTGTTTGGACTTTTGGTTAAAGGTGGTTATGATTCTGGGAGAGTCTAATGGATCAGTTGGTTTGGGCATGGGATTAAGGGTCTCTGATCTTTGAACATTCGAGGCTTTCGTGAAGGCTTTGGTCAGTACCCCCTCAGGATATCCTCTCTCCCGGAACCGTTTGAGTATGGTGTCACTTTCCTGTATGAAATCTTCCTCTTTAGTGCAGTTTCTTTTGGCTCTTAAGAGTTCACCATAGGGGATACTCCATTTAAGAGGTTCAGGATGGGAGCTAAGGGCATGCAGTAAACTGTTACCTGCAGTGTCTTTTCTATGGAGTTTGGAAATTAGTGTGCCATTCTGATTCTCAATGCTGGTATCCAAAAACTCCACCCGTTCTCTGCTGATATTATAGGTCAGATGGATGTTGTAGCTATTTTGGTTCAGCTTGTCAATGAAGGACATGGCTTCGGCCTCTGTGCCCTGCCAAATTACAAAAAGGTCGTCTATGTATCTAGACCATATGTGTACTTTTTTAAAGTCCTCCCTAAGATCTACATTTGTCATGATTTCTTCTTCCCACTTTCCCAGGAACAAGTTAGCGAAGTTGGGAGAAAAAGCCGAACCCATGGCTGCCCCGCGTATTTGTTTGAAATAATTACCATCAAACATGAAGATATTATTGCGTAGGCATAGCTTCATCATCTCAATTATCATTACAGTATGATTTCTAAATCCTATATCACGGCTTTTTAAGAAATGGTAACAGGCCTCCATACCCTGCGTGTGGTCAATGATAGTATATAGGGCGCTGACATCCATGGTGATAAGTATGGAGCCCTCTGTCAGTGTGATGGTGTCTATTTTTTTGAGAAAGTCGGTAGTGTCCTTAATTGCTCCTTGTTGAATTCGACGGAGGGATCCAAACCGGCCGATTGGAAACGCGACTTCGCTACTACCCCGAAGAAGCAGGAAGACCGCTGTACGCCCTGAAGGTAAGAACCGAGCACGCCTTTTCTTTTTGTTTTTGTCGAAGCACCGGCGCTATCTGCGTCGTAGCTCCGGCATGGCGGACTGATTGGGTGATGAAGCTATGCCTACGCAATAATATCTTCATGTTTGATGGTAATTATTTCAAACAAATACGCGGGGCAGCCATGGGTTCGGCTTTTTCTCCCAACTTCGCCAACTTGTTCCTGGGAAAGTGGGAAGAAGAAATCATGACAAATGTAGATCTTAGGGAGGACTTTAAAAAAGTACACATATGGTCTAGATACATAGACGACCTTTTTGTAATTTGGCAGGGCACAGAGGCCGAAGCCATGTCCTTCATTGACAAGCTGAACCAAAATAGCTACAACATCCATCTGACCTATAATATCAGCAGAGAACGGGTGGAGTTTTTGGATACCAGCATTGAGAATCAGAATGGCACACTAATTTCCAAACTCCATAGAAAAGACACTGCAGGTAACAGTTTACTGCATGCCCTTAGCTCCCATCCTGAACCTCTTAAATGGAGTATCCCCTATGGTGAACTCTTAAGAGCCAAAAGAAACTGCACTAAAGAGGAAGATTTCATACAGGAAAGTGACACCATACTCAAACGGTTCCGGGAGAGAGGATATCCTGAGGGGGTACTGACCAAAGCCTTCACGAAAGCCTCGAATGTTCAAAGATCAGAGACCCTTAATCCCATGCCCAAACCAACTGATCCATTAGACTCTCCCAGAATCATAACCACCTTTAACCAAAAGTCCAAACAGGTTCATAAAATAATGGTTGATAATTGGAAAATCTTAAAATCAGATTCCATTATAGGACCTAAACTCTCTGAAAGACCATTGATTACGTATAGAAGAGGTCGTAATTTAAGAGACATGTTGGTAAAGAGTGACATTACGGATAGTAAGGGCCAACACATCAGAGGGCTGAGTGGGTTTTATCCCTGTGGACACTGCAGGGCTTGTCGCACCAGTGTGATGGTGAAAGAATTTGAGATACCAGGGACCAACGCTAGAAAACAAATCAAACAATTTCTGACATGTAGTTCATCTTTTGTGATCTATATTTTGGAATGTCCGTGCCATAAGAAATATGTGGGCAGTACTTCATGTATGGCTAAGAAACGGGTCCAGGAACATCTGAGGGCCATCACCAACCAGGACCCAAAATACACCATTGCAAGACACTTCCAAACCACACACCAATCCAATAATGACCTTCTGAAATACTATGCAATTGAACAGGTCCATGTTGGTAAACGTGGTGGGAACCGTGAACTTGCTCTCAGAAAAAGGGAATCCAAATGGATATTAGAACTCGAGACGAAATTCCCTGGGGGACATAATTTGGATGAGGAGCTTGCAACTCATCTTCACATGGAGTAACCACACATGTCATAACCCTCCAATATCTTATGTTGGATCCCTGCAATTCTTTGTCCTTGTTTTTGTAATCTGATTGTTTATGCATATTAAGTTGCTTAAATAAGTCTAACTGTGTTTTTAACCTATTTTAATTCACTTTTCTGTTACCTTACCTTTTAGGAGCCGGTTGGGGGCACTTCACTCCTTAGAAAATCTGGGCACTGCACTGATTGTCACATACTTGAACTGAATAGAAGACTGTCACGTCATCACGATAAGATAAGAACTACACCACCACTTTATTAATTTTTGTCTCCCCTTACCGCTATGATCCCTTGGATCTAGTTGCACTCTTTTACCATGATTGTACTTTCTGTTTACTTACGAGATTGACCCTTGCGGAAGGACATACATCTCAGAGACTCTATACTCAGCCTTTAATTAATCCCTTTCGGGCACTAGACCGAGTGAATATTCGTTTGTATATATGACCTCACAGGGGTATGACTCTGCTGCCTAAGACAAGATAATTCTAACGCATCGCATCTACCTCATGGGCACCCTCGTGTAGGATATGCATTAAGCTATGCAATGACTGTATTGTTTATAAACTGCCCAAGAATGTATTACTAGCCATTGGGCTACCGGATCCGGACATGACATGCAATTTTAATGTTGGGTCTTATGTTCAACAGTTCTACTCTAATTATGTGATATTAACATATATGAGTAATGTAATTCATGAATGAGTGAAGCATTCGTATGCCTTTCGAGAGATGACCTTTACTGGTACTTTCCAGCTATCTTGCACATCAGAGTCGCGTAATGCAGCTACTTTCTTTTCTTTTTTAACCTAACAATACATTAGGAAATTGAAATTTGTGTTATAATTTCCCTCATTAATTGGCCGAAATTATGGATATAAGATGCGATTTTAGAGGCACAGATTACTCCTGCAGGCAACTGTCATATACTATACAGGAACTATAGGATTCTTAATGCTTAAGTATAATGAGTTTATGTCTCTTTTTCACGATCTGGTTGAAAGTCACAATTTCATGTTTACAACTCTATGATGTAATAGACATATAACGTGAAATGACTAGTTAATAATGGCCGACGCGACTCATGCATTGAATGTGTCCTTCTTTTATGTTTACCAAACTTTACGGTCATTCTTGTTTGTACATAATCTGTTCATGATTGGTTTAGGTCAAACGTGTGATCAAGGCACCCTTGTGCTGAAACGCGTAGCGTTACCTCGTGAATAAACCCTTGTTTGCTGCACCTTTCCGAGTGCGTGTTTTTGCTTTTGAAAGCAATTTTCTGGACATATATATATATATATATATATCTACTACTATAATAAAGGAAGAACTTTCAGCCTTTGAGGCGGGTAAATGCGGGAACCACAGCGCCAATCCACACACCCGATACACCGTTGGAATCGTCAGCGTATGTAGATGGTTATAGGCTATATAAATAAAAATAAAAAAGTTACTTAAAAAATTTACTGTAAAAAAAATTAGTCCCTCCGAAGTAGCGCCGGCCACCACGTGCGTGATAACTTCAGGAGCGCGGGTAGGAGCGGCGTCCAGGAGCACAACGAGGAGCGGCGGACATGGCGCAGGGGAGGAGCGGTGACATGAGGAGAAGCGGACAGGCCAGTGGCAGTGCGAGCAGCGGACAGGCTGGAGGAGTGGTGGCTGAGGTAAGGGAGCGGCGGACATGTCGCGGGGGAGGATCGGTGACGTGAGGAGCAGCGGACAGGCCAGTGGCGGTGTGAGCAGCCGACTGGCGGGAGGAGCGGCGGCTGAGGTAAGGGGACCCATGTCGGGGCAGGCAGGGCTCGGGGCAGGCGGGGGACAGGCCGGGCAGGGGCCCGGCCTGCTGGACAATGTTCGGGCGGGCGGGGGTTGGGGAAGCCTGTTGTTCCCGGACAAGGTCGGGACGGGCTGCTAGTATATATATATATATATATAAATATTCGGTATGTAGAAACATCCAAAAACCAGCAGCTGGAAAGACGAAGCAAGACCCATAGGTAGTGCAGAAATTCTTTTTATTCAGAGACCCAACACCAGTCTGACATGATGCGTTTCGGCTTCTCCAAGCCTTGGTCACATGACACTGACATGGGGGCTGATGACCCTTTTTAAAGTGCACATTACTAATTTACACAATGGAAATTAAAGAAATACTTTCACATTTTGAGTCGTGTATTTGCACAGCATATAGACAGGACCCAGTTAGAGTGATCTACAATAACAAACAACATAATGTGTTTAAAATGTAAATAATTAGATTCAAGATAGCAGACCCTCAGATTTGTAAAATCTTGTGTACATAGGAGAATCAGTGGGGGCAATTATAAATAATGTTAAAAACAATTACGCTAGTAATACGTTTTAAAACAATAAATAATCACAATAATCGCCCAATTGCTAAAATGAATACATAATTCTACCGTATGCATAAATATCTGCAACAATAAAATCATAGATAACATACTGGTGCCAGGATATTTAAAAAACTGAATAGGTGATTTAAAACTGGCAGAAGTGCAGCCCCAGTGGGCATAAAGTGCATTATCTGGGTGAAGTCCATGTGAAAGCTTGCAGTTGTAAACAAATAGGGAATGCTCGATACCGCCCAAGTGGGCAAGATCCTCTGTGCAAAATACGCAATAACCTTAGTGCAAAAATGCAAACAAAACTCCATTATATAATACATTTAAAGTGCTACCAGTGAATTTAAAAACATGTAACAGATGTTAAAAAATCATGTATTTACAGTCGTGTGGAGGGCTTATAGGTAGGGTAGTTCAAAAGATATTTTATACAAATTGATAAAGTATAATCGTGGCACTATCGGTTACTGTCTAGCTCATATAGTATCAGAAGATCTTGCTTAACACCTTGGCTGCTGTGACTTTTCCCCTCCTGTGCTAACATACTATGAACACCATTGTTCATGACGAGCTCAGCTCGTCATAAGCACAGCTCCACTGTGCCTCATGACGAGCTGAGCTCGTCATGAGCATCGAAGGGGTTAAAACCAACTAATTATAGATACGTGTGGCAATCATCACTGGTATTGAGCCCATTAGTTATCTTGGTGTCTAGTAGAATAATATGTCTAGTCTCCAATTTTCTTAGCAAAGCCTCCCTATCACCACCTCTCCTTTGTGGGGGTACAGAGTCTATTACAAAGTAGATCAAAAGAGAAGCATTTCTTGCATGAACCTTATTGAAGTGCCTCGCGACCGGATCCGCTGGATCCGCATTAGTGATGGCTCTCAGATGTTGTAGAATCCTTTTGTACACCTGCGATCTGGTACTTCCCACGTACCTCAGACCACAGGGACATTCTAATACATATACTGCGTATTCCAATCTGCAGTTAAACTTCTCTTTCATCTTGAAAGGTGTTGAGAAAAGAGGAGACTGATATTCGGATCTACTGACACCGTTTTTGCAGGCTTTACAGGTGGAGCAGCACAAAAAGCCCCTACTACCAGACAACCACGATCCCGTGGTTACCTTAGGGCTACTGGAAACTAGGTTATCCTGCATCGATCTGGCCTTTCTATACGTAATATTAGGGGAATTGTTAAGCAACTCTCCTATTACCGGATCACTTTTAATCAGGGACCAATGTTGTTTTATGATTTTATGTATGGCCTGATGTTGGTTGCTATACCAATAATTAGGCGAACCTCGTTTGTAGTTTGCATGTGGACCCTGGTGGTACTAGTTGTTGGGTCCAACAGAGTCTTCCTGTCATATCTATTTGCTCTATTTATGGCACTGTCAATACAAGAATTAGTATAACCCCTCTCCAGGAATCTGACCTTGCATGCGTTTTGTGCTATCAAACAGTCAGAGCTGTTACTGCAAATCCTCCTGATGCAGAGCATTTCCCCATAGGGGATGCTCCTTATCAGGTGCGCTGGATGATGACTGCTGGCATGCAGTAAAGCGTTGCCTGCCGTGGGTTTGCGGTAAAGCCTGCTTTGCAACTGACCTTCATGGACAAAGAATTCAACATCTAGGAACACAACAGTTTCCTCACTCATGTTACAAGTGAACAGTAAATTTAGTGTGTTGACATTTAGTTCCTGTGTAAAAGATGTTGCCTCCCAGATGAAAAAGAGGTCATCTATGTATCTCCACCAAGTTTTGACCTTGGTGGTCATGGTCAGATTATGTTCCACCATGAGGACCTTCTCCTCCCAGTAACCCATGTGAAGACATGCGTAACTGGGAGAGAAGCATGCCCCCATAGCCACTCCCTTGATTTGCAAGAACAACTGGTTAGAAAAAAGGAACACATTGCTTTCTAGACAGAGAGAAATCATAGCCAATAAAATTTTGGGATGTTCTTGATTAAGTATGGGCGGAAAATCCGTTACGCTCGCGGATTTTGCGGATTTTCGGTAAATTCGCAATCCGCGAGATTTGCGAATTTCCCGCAAAATCCGCAAATTCGCACGCAGCGGATTTTTTTTTTCTTGGTGATACAATTTTGCGGCGCGCGGCGTTGGTGATACAATTTTGCGGCGCGCGGCGTTTATCATCGTTTGCCGAGTTGTTTTTCTCGATATTTTGCGAGTGCCATTTTGGATCTTGCTGCGGAATCCCGCGGGAATTTGGCGAGCGCGATTACGTCATCGCGGCTTGCCAACTTGCACAGCGAGAGTTTGTCAACGCGAGTACGGCAAGATCACGTCTCGCGGTACTTCGCAATTGCGAGATTTGAGATGCGGCGAGCAGCAACAATCTCGCACAAGCGAAAATATAAAATTTGCAATTCTGCACAAGAAATCCACCAGCAAGCAGCATAAACCTTCTTGAAATGATGATTTTTATCTGAATAACTCCTTAGGTTGACATTTGCCTGCACTTTTATAGCGAGGAGTCCATTTTGGGGAGGGGGTGAGGGGGGTGGGAGGAAGGAAGTGCCCCACAGTCTTCAACTTCCTGTTCCTGTCCAGCAGGCTCCTCCCAGTGCTTTGTCCATCTCCTGGTCACTTTTCATTTGGATCTGGAGCTGGAAGGATTACTTTTTGTGGATGCTGCTGGATATTTGGATTTGAGGCCTTTTTGACTTTCTTTGGATCACTGTTGGATTAGAAATTTTACAAGTAAGTTTGCCTGGGGCATTACAGTTGCTGCAAGTACAATTTTGGAATTTTCGATTTTTGGGCTGTTTTGGGGCCTTTTGCTCAGGGGTACTCAGTGGTGGGTGGACTGAGTCTTTCTGTGGGGTGTCTTGAACTTAAACATCATGGAGGACATGGATGGATGGGATTGTGCTGATTTTTCAGTGATTTTCGTTTTTTGGGGCTGTACTTGTGGCCTTTTCACCAGGGGTATTTGAGTCTAGCATGGGCCTAGTCTTTCTGTTGGGTGTCTTGAACTTAAACATCATGGAGGGCATGGATGGAATGGGATTGTGCTGATTTTTCAGTTATTTTAGTTTTTTGTGGCTGTACTTGTGGCCTTTTCACCAGGGGTATTTGAGTCTAGCATGGGCCTAGTCTTTTTGTGGGGTGTCTTGAACTTAAACATCATGGAGGGCATGGATGGAATGGGATTGTGCTGATTTTTCAGTGTTTTTTGATTTTTGGGGGTGTTCATGGGGAGGGACAGGCCATGTGGCTGGGGGCCATTTAGAGTGCTGCTACAGGGCCTGGCCATGTGCTGGGAGGCAAGTGGCCATTTTGAATGCAGGCATTGTTGTTAGGCCTGCAACCATTTTGCCTACTTTTCAACCTTTATGCCCAGGGGTAGTGAGTCTTGCATGGGCCTAGTCTTTCTGTGGGGTGTCTTGAATTTAAACATCATGGAGGGCATGGATGGAATGGGATTGTGTAGATTTTTCAGTGATTTTCGTTTTTGGGGGCTGTACTTGTGGCCTTTTCACTAGGGGTATTTGAGTCTAGCATGGGCCTAGTCTTTCTGTGGGGTGTCTTGAACTTAAACATCATGGAGGGCATGGATGGAATGGGATTGTGCTGATTTTTCAGTGATTTTCGTTTTTTGGGGCTGTACTTGTGGCCTTTTCACCAGGGGTATTGAGTCCTGCATGGGCCTAGTCTTTCTGTGGGGTGTCTTGAACTTAAACATCATGGAGGGCATGGATGGAATGGGATTGTGCTGATTTTTCAGTGATTTTCGATTTTTGGGGGTGTTCATGGGGAGGGACAGGCCATGTGGCTGGGGGCCATTTTGAGTGTTGCTACAGGGCCTGGCCATGTGCAGGGAGGCAAGTGGCCATTTTGAATGTAGGCATTGTTGTTAGGCCTGCAACCATTTTGCCTACTTTTCAACATTTATGCCCAGGGGTAGTGAGTCTTGCATGGGCCTAGTCTTTCTGTGGGGTGTCTTGAATTTAAACATCATGGAGGGCATGGATGGAATGGGATTGTGTAGATTTTTCAGTGATTTTCGTTTTTGGGGGCTGTACTTGTGGCCTTTTCACTAGGGGTATTTGAGTCTAGCATGGGCCTAGTCTTTCTGTGGGGTGTCTTGAACTTAAACATCATGGGGGGCATGGATGGAATGGGATTGTGCTGATTTTTCAGTGATTTTCGTTTTTTGGGGCTGTACTTGTGGCCTTTTCACCAGGGGTATTGAGTCTTGCATGGGCCTAGTCTTTCTGTGGGGTGTCTTGAACTTAAACATCATGGAGGGCATGGATGGAATGGGATTGTGCTGATTTTTCAGTGATTTTCGATTTTTGGGGGTGTTCATGGGGAGGGACAGGCCATGTGGCTGGGGGCCATTTTGAGTGCTGCTACAGGGCCTGGCCATGTGCTGGGAGGCAAGTGGCCATTTTGAATGCAGGCATTGTTGTTAGGCCTGCAACCATTTTGCCTACGTTTCAATCTTTATGCCCAGGGGTAGTGAGTCTTGCATGGGCCTAGTCTTTCTGTGGGGTGTCTTGAATTTAAACATCATGGAGGGCATGGATGGAATGGGATTGTGTAGATTTTTCAGTGATTTTCGTTTTTGGGGGCTGTACTTGTGGCCTTTTCACTAGGGGTATTTGAGTCTAGCGTGGGCTTAGTCTTTCTGTGGGGTGTCTTGAACTTAAACATCATGGAGGGCATGGATGGAATGGGATTGTGCTGGTTTTTCAGTGATTTTCGTTTTTTGGGGCTGTACTTGTGGCCTTTTCACCAGGGGTATTGAGTCTTGCATGGGCCTAGTCTTTCTGTGGGGTGTCTTGAACTTAAAGATCATGGAGGGCATGGATGGAATGGGATTGTGCTGATTTTTCAGTGTTTTTCGATTTTTGGGGGTGTTCATGGGGAGGGACAGGTCATGTGGCTGGGGGCCATTTTGAGTGCTGCTACAGGCCCTGGCCATGTGCTGGGAGGCAAGTGGCCATTTTGAATGCAGGCATTGTTGTTAGGCCTGAAACCATTTTGCCTACTTTTCAACCTTTATGCCCAGGGGTAGTGAGTCTTGCATGGGCCTAGTCTTTCTGTGGGGTGTCTTGAATTTAAACATCATGGAGGGCATGGATTGAATGGGATTGTGCAGATTTTTCAGTGATTTTCGTTTTTGGGGACGGTACTTGTGGCCTTTTCACTAGGGGTATTTGAGTCTAGCATGGGCCTAGTCTTTCTGTGGGTTGTCTTGAATTTAAACATCATGGAGGGCATGGATGGAATGGGATTGTGCTGATTTTTCAGTGATTTTCGTTTTTGGGGGCTGTACTTGTGGCCTTTTCACTAGGGGTATTTGAGTCTAGCATGGGCCTAGTCTTTCTGTGGGGTGTCTTGAACTTAAACATCATGGAGGGCATGGATGGAATGGGATTGTGCTGATTTTTCTGGGGGTTTTTTCGATTTTTTTGGGGTGTATAACTGAACTGATGTTCCTCTGTCTTCCATTGTTTTTAGGTGCACAAGACTCAAGAGAACCACCAGTGCCAGGAAGAAGTCCTGCAGCGGTGTGTGTGTGCAGCATAACGTCACGCGACATCACGTCTGGCCTCAGACAACTCTACAATTCGTGCAACTGCGGCCTGCTGTCTGACCTGCTCTGAAGAAGATGGCCCCAAAAAAAGGTCTCCGTAGCTCCTCTAGCAAGAAAGTTGCTAGTAAGGAGCAGAAGAAGCAAGTTACCAAGGAGGCTGGTGTGCCAACCGCCACGTTTTTTGGGAGCAAAAAAATAAGTACGCCTGCAGCAGCAGGATCTGCTGGGGACCAAGCTGGGAGCAGCACCCCCGCTCCATTGGGTTCAGTGCCTCCACCACCACGCCAACTTAAGTCAACGCCCTTGAGTGCTTCAGAGGCAGTCAGTGTACTTCTCCAATCACCATCGACCAGTGATGTTGGCTCATCGCAAGAAAGTAGCAGCAATGTCCCTGAATCAACACAGGTTGTTGTAACTCATCTGACAAGTGTTGAACAACCACAGCCGCAACAACATGTGCAAGTAGTACAAGCCCAAGTACATGTGGAAGGAGAGGCAGCGCAAGGAGATGCGCAAGCAGAGGTGCATGGAGGGTCACAAGTGCGCACAATAGTTGTTCCTCCCGAAGTAGGGGCACATCAGGAAATTGACAATCAGACCGAGGTATCATTTGAGGAAGCCACTCCTCCTGATGATCATTCATTGTCTTCCACATCCCTAGCAAGGAAAAGATCAAGGGGGGTGTCTATATCTTCTTCAAGCTCACCTCCTACTGATGATCTGGATGACGAATGGGTACCACCACAGCAGCCTGAGAGTGAGGCACACCATGATCTGACAAAGATACCTAAGCGTAAAAGGAAGGTCGTCGAAAAACTCATAGCTATGGAGTGTGATGAGGCTCAACAAGAAGTGACGCATACTGCTGCTGATGAAGCCCTTCACGACGACGATCCAGTCATCATAATGGTCACTGCAGCCCCAGCGGGCATGCAGCAAAGAGACATTATGACCCTATCGCGAGAAGCTGCTGAGCGTGATGATGATGTTGACGAGGAGTCAATGGAAACACAACAATCATTGGATTTGGAGTTAACTAGTACACCAACACCTACCGCTTCCATATTTCTTCCTCGCAAGAAGGGACTTCCATCCACCTCGACCTCAATTAGTGGTGGTGAAAGTACAAAACGTACTGAAGTTCGGCAATCCACATCCTCCACTTCATCTGGCATTAGCAGCAGGACCACCACCACCAGTATCGCCGCCTCCTCCGGCCCCCAAAGGCATTTCAAGTCTCTAGTTTGGGACTTCTTTAGTGTTTGCCCAAGAATGGAAAACATAGCCATTTGTAGCATGTGTAAGTTTCGAGTTAGTCGTGGTAAGTTTGGTACCAACTATGGTACCGGAGGCCAGAGAGGTCATCTTAGGAGAGCGCACCCTGTCCAATGGTTTGCGCACCTAGAGGCGGTCAAGGAAGCCCGAATTGCACGTAATGAAAACGTTGATTTTTCATCTGATGATGACGAGGAGGAAGAAGACGATTCAAACACTTCACTTACACCCAGTACCCCTGTCAGCAGCACACCCCATGTGAGCCACACTAAGAGTGTGGGAGAGAGTGAGACATCAAGGCGGAAAAGTTCATCAGCGAGTGTAACTGGGTCGAAGATATCATCATCATCCCGTAAATCCTTGGTCCAGGGCAACATTAAAAATATGTTGTTTACAGAAGCGCAATATGAACGCAACCACCCACTGACGCGTCTGTATAACACTAAGCTGGCTAAAATGCTAGCTCTGGACCTTTTCCCTTTTTCTTTTGTAGAAGGGGTTGGTTTTCTAGAATTAGTGGCAGCGCTCTGCCCTAAATGGAAGGTTCCTAGCCGGTTCTATTTTGCCCGAGTTGCGGTTCCAGCACTACATGAAGATGTTCTGGAGGTGATTGGGGCAGCTTTGCAGAAGAGTGCTGTTCACACTATACATCTGACAACAGACATGTGGACCAGTGGCCCAGGCGCTGATTACATGTGCATCACTGCACACTGGGTCTCTTTTTCAGGGGCTAAAGCAAAGCTAAACACAGGTGTTGACCCGGACATTGTTTTTAAAGCTGCTCGGAAACATGCAACACTAGCCATGTTTGGTTTGGAGAAACGTCACACAGCAGAAAACATTTTGGATGTCTTTAACACAAAGGTCCTTAACTGGCTGTCCCCAAAAAAACGCCAGGTTGGTTATGTTTCCACGGACAATGGCGCCAATATAGTTAAGGCCATGAAGCTGGGTCACTATTTCAGAGTGCCGTGTTTGGCGCACTCTATAAACCTGGTTGTCCAAAAATTCTTGGGTAATAAAGGCAGTGCAGCGTACAGAGTATTGGACACCTGCCGAAAAATGTGCAACAATTTCAGCCATTCTTTTAAGGCCCGGAAGCAGCTGAGGAGCCTGCTATATCAACGTCAAATGCCAGTGAAAGCACTCATCCAGGAGGTGGTAACACGTTGGAACTCAACCTTCTACATGCTTGAGCGTCTGTATAAGCAGTATACGGTACTCGATCAATATTTCTTAACAGAGGGTACAGCTCAGGAGGACCTGAGGATGGGTGTGGCGCAATGGAACATAGTTCAAAGCCTGACACGCATGCTTCGTCCTTTTGAGTTCTTCACGCGTGCAGTCAGCAAGGAGGACTGTAATTTGGGAAAAGCTATCCCATTGTTGTACATGCTGGAGCACCAACTGAAGGAGGTGTGTTCTGTGTTTGAAAAAGATGTAAAAAACCAAGACTCTTTTGTTCTGGCTGAGAAATTATTAGAGCTCCTACAAGGTGATGAACGTCTTAAAATGATCCACTCAGAAGAGCATTACATTTGTGCTACTATTCTGGATCCACGCTACAAAAAGGCGCTGGCAGGCCAAGCATTCTTTCCTTTTGATGATGAACATGTTCCAAAGTACAAACGTTGGCTAGCCTTGTCAGCCAAGAGGTTTGAAAGAGAACAGCAGAAAATTGAAGGAAATGGCAGTACATCAGCAGGCCATCCCCAGTCAAAACAATCCACTTCTGCACCTGTGGCTGTGGCACAAGTGACCTCTCAGCCGTTAAAGACACCGGCAACCGGATCATCTGCACCAGACACAACAGAAACATTGGAGGCTGAAGAGGATTGGCTAGCTCTGCTTGGGTTTGGTTCTCAAAAGGTCAGAGGCACAGCAACAGCTAAGCAAAGTGGAGGAACCTTGGATGAGGACCTTGAGTCGATGGTGAAGGACTATCTGAATGACTCAACAGAGGTCTATGTTAATTCTGACCCATTGGCGTATTGGCATGGGAAAAAAGAATTGTGGCCACAGCTCACCAACCTGGCTTTAAACTACTTATCTTGCCCACTCGCAAGCGTGTCTTCTGAACGTGTTTTCAGTGCTGCTGGTGGCATTGTAACTCCCAAACGGAGCCGCCTCTCGCCCAAAAATGTGGAGAGGTTAACAATGATCAAGATGAATCAGCACCTCATACCACCAGATTTCAGAGTATGAGAAAGCGCGCCGGATGAAGACGAGGTGGCCAGCAACATAGATGAGGGAATTTCTACTCTGTCAGGTGACACTGAGCTCACCCTGCCTGAATTCGCAGAGTATGATGACGAAGCCTTATTCTCATTCCTGGACCGTGATACCGAGCCCTGAAAATGAGACAACGAATCAATAACTTTCTTTTTCGTCCTTATTCACTTTTATTCCTGTGTGTCTGTCTTTCTTTGTTGTGCACAGTTAATATATTTCAAACTTTAATCAGATAATCACAAAAACAAGCCCATCAGCAGAACTGTCTTTACTGGTTTGCTAATTGATTTGAAGTTGCCGCAGTCTGCATTCCTCAGGTTCACAAGTTCAGAAGAACATGCTCCTCTATCCTCCTCCTCCAGACTCCTATTTCCATCAAACCAGAGGGCTGGTTTACGCCCAATGAAGAAAGACTCAGCACTTGTGGGGGTGTTGTTCTACCTCTTTGCAGGTGAGTTGACGGCTCTGGGACCATTGTTGGGAAGCTCTAATACCGGATAAAAGTGGTTTGGACCAAATCCGAGGCGCAAATTTTTTAGTGTTTTTGCTGACTTGCTTGCCTTTGAGGTGCTCTTAGGGGGGGTTCCGTCTGTTTGTGGGTGAGTTTCGGGGTCTGGGAGCACTGCTGGGAGACTCTAATCTTGATTGCATTTGCTTTTCAGGAAATCCGTGGTGGCAACCCCGACTTATGGCCTAGCTACGCAGCGCGTTTGGACCGAAGGCCGAGAAATATTGCAAGTATGAGATTTTGCTTTTGGCCTGTTTGGGGGTGTTATGCTTCTTGGCGGGTGGGTTGGCGGGTCTTGGGGCATTCCTGGGAAGGTCTAATACCGGGTAGAAGTGGTTGGGACAAAATCCAGGCCGATTTTCTTTTTGCTATTTCTGACATTTTGCTCAATGTAACGTTTTCGGGGGCCTGTTTGGGGGGCTTCCTGGTGTTTGTGGGTGAGTTTCGGGGTCTGGGAGCACTGCTGGGACACTCTAATCTTGATTGCATTTGCTTTTCAGGAAATCCGTGGTGGCAACCCCGACTTATGGCCTCGCTACGCAGCGCGTTTGGACCGAAGGCAGAGAAATATTGCAAGTATGAGATTTTGCTTTTGGCCTGTTTGGGGGTGTTATGCTTCTTGGCGGGTGGGTTGGCGGGTCTTGGGGCATTCCTGGGAAGGTCTAATACGGGGTAGAAGTGGTTGGGACAAAATCCAGGCCGATTTATTTTGTTGCTATTTCTGACATTTTGCTCAATGTAGCGTTTTCGGGGGCCTGTTTGGGGGGCTTCCTGGTGTTTGTGGGTGAGTTTCGGGGTCTGGGAGCACTGCTGGGACACTCTAATCTTGATTGCATTTGCTTTTCAGGAAATCCGTGGTGGCAACCCCGACTTATGGCCTAGCTACGCAGCACGTTTGGACCGAAGGCCGAGAAATTTTGCAAGTATGAGATTTTGCTTTTGGCCTGTTTGGGGGTGTTATGCTTCTTGGCGGGTGGGTTGGCGGGTCTTGGGGCATTCCTGGGAAGGTCTAATACCGGGTAGAAGTGGTTGGGACAAAATCCAGGCCGATTTTTTTTTGCTATTTATGACATTTTGCTCAATGTAGCGTTTTCGGGGGCCTGTTTGGGGGGCTTCCTGGTGTTTGTGGGTGAGTTTCGGGGTCTGGGAGCACTGCTGGGACACTCTAATCTTGATTGCATTTGCTTTTCAGTAAATCCGTGGTGGCAACCCCGACTTATGGCCTAGCTACACAGCGCGTTTGGACCGAAGGCCGAGAAATATTGCAAGTATGAGATTTTGCTTTTGGCCTGTTTGGGGGTGTTATGCTTCTTGGCGGGTGGGTTGGCGGGTCTTGGGGCATTCCTGGGAAGGTCTAATACCGGGTAGAAGTGGTTGGGACAAAATCCAGGCCGATTTGTTTTTGCTATTTCTGACATTTTGCTCAATGTAGCGTTTTTCGGGGGCCTGTTTGGGGGGCTTCCTGGTGTTTGTGGGTGAATTTCGGGGCCTGGGAGCACTGCTGGGACACTGTAATCTTGATTGCATTTGCTTTTCAGGAAATCAGTGGTGGCAACCCCGACTTATGGCCTAGCTACGCAGCGCGTTTGGACCGAAGGCCGAGAAATATTGCAAGTATGAGATTTTGCTTTTGGCCTGTTTGGGGGTGTTATGCTTCTTGGCGGGTGGGTTGGCAGGTCTTGGGGCATTCCTGGGAAGGTCTAATACTGGGTAGAAGTGGTTGGGACAAAATCCAGGCCGATTTTTTGTTGTTGCTATTTCTGACATTTTGCTCAATGTAGCGTCTTCGGGGGCCTGTTTGGGGGGATTCCTGGTGTTTGTGGGTGAGTTTCGGGGTCTGGGAGCACTGCTGGGACACTCTAATCTTGATTGCATTTGCTTTTCAGGAAATCCGTGGTGGCAACCCCGACTTATGGCCTAGCTATGCAGCGCGTTTGGACCGAAGGCCGAGAAAAATTGCAAGTATGAGATTTTGCTTTTGGCCTGTTTGGGGGTGTTATGCTTCTTGGCGGGTGGGTTGGCGGGTCTTGGGGCATTCCTGGGAAGGTCTAATACCGGGTAGAAGTGGTTGGGACAAAATCCAGGCTGATTTTTTTTTGCTATTTCTGACATTTTGCTCAATGTAGCGTTTTCGGGGGCCTGTTTGGGGGGCTTCCTGGTGTTTGTGGGTGAGTTTCGGGGTCTGGGAGCACTGCTGGGACACTCTAATCTTGATTGCATTTGCTTTTCAGGAAATCCGTGGTGGCAACCCCGACTTATGGCCTAGCTACACAGCGTGTTTGGACCGAAGGCCGAGAAATATTGCAAGTATGAGATTTTGCTTTTGGCCTGTTCGGGGGAGTTATGCTTCTTGGCGGGTGGGTTGGCGGTTCTTGGGGCATTCCTCGGAAGGTCTAATACCGGGTGGAAGTGGTTGGGACAAAATCCAGGCCGATTTTATTTTTGCTATTTCTGACATTTTGCTCAATGTAGCGTTTTCGGGGGCCTGTTTGGGGGGCTTCCTGGTGTTTGTGGGTGAGTTTCGGGGTCTGGGAGCACTGCTGGGACACTCTAATCTTTATTGCATTTGCTTTTCAGGAAATCCGTGGTGGCAACCCCGACTTATGGCCTAGCTACGCAGCGCGTTTGGACCGAAGGCCGAGAAATATTGCAAGTATGAGATTTTGCTTTTGGCCTGTCTGGGGGTGTTATGCTTCTTGGCGGGTGGGTTGGCGGGTCTTGGGGCATTCCTGGGAAGGTCTAATACCGGGTAGAAGTGGTTGGGACAAAATCCAGGCCGATTTTTTTTTTGCTATTTCTGACATTTTGCTCAATGTAGCGTTTTCGGGGGCCTGTTTGGGGGGCTTCCTGGTGTTTGTAGGTGAGTTTCGGGGTCTGGGAGCACTGCTGGGACACTCTAATCTTGATTGCATTTGCTTTTCAGGAAATCCGTGGTGGCAACCCCGACTTATGGCCTAGCTACACAGCGCGTTTGGACCGAAGGCCGAGAAATATTGCAAGTATGAGATTTTGCTTTTGGCCTGTTTGGGGGTGTTATGCTTCTTGGCGGGTGGGTTGGCGGGTCTTGGGGCATTCCTGGGAAGGTCTAATACCGGGTAGAAGTGGTTGGGACAAAATCCAGGCCAATTTTTTTTGCTATTTCTGACATTTTGCTCAATGTAGCGTTTTTCGGGGGCCTGTTTGGGGGGCTTCCTGGTGTTTGTGGGTGAATTTCGGGGCCTGGGAGCACTGCTGGGACACTCTAATCTTGATTGCATTTGCTTTTCAGGAAATCAGTGGTGGCAACCCCGACTTATGGCCTAGCTACGCAGCGCGTTTGGACCGAAGGCCGAGAAATATTGCAAGAATGAGATTTTGCTTTTGGCCTGTTTGGGGGTGTTATGTTTCTTGGCGGGTGGGTTGGCGGGTCTTGGGGCATTCCGGGGAAGGTCTAATACTGGGTAGAAGTGGTTGGGACAAAATCCAGGCCGATTTTTTTTGTTGCTATTTCTGACATTTTGCTCAATGTAGCGTTTTCGGGGGCCTGTTTGGGGGGCTTCCTGGTGTTTGTGGGTGAGTTTCGGGGTCTGGGAGCACTGCTGGGACACTCTAATCTTGATTGCATTTGCTTTTCAGGAAATCCGTGGTGGCAACCCCGACTTATGGCCTAGCTATGCAGCGCGTTTGGACCGAAGGCCGAGAAATATTGCAAGTATGAGATTTTGCTTTTGGCCTGTTTGGGGGCGTTATGCTTCTTGGCGGGTGGGTTGGCGGGTCTTGGGGCATTCCTGGGAAGGTCTAATACCGGGTAGAAGTGGTTGGGACAAAATCCAGGCCGATTTTTTTTTGCTATTTCTGACATTTTGCTCAATGTAGCGTTTTCGGGGGCCTGTTTGGGGGGCTTCCTGGTGTTTGTCGGTGAGTTTCGGGGTCTGGGAGCACTGCTGGGACACTCTAATCTTGATTGCATTCGCTTTTCAGGAAATCCGTGGTGGCAACCCCGACTTATGGCCTAGCTACACAGCGCGTTTGGACCGAAGGCCGAGAAATATTGCAAGTATGAGATTTTGCTTTTGGCCTGTTTGGGGGTGTTATGCTTCTTGGCGGGTGGGTTGGCGGGTCTTGGGGCATTCCTGGGAAGGTCTAATACCGGGTAGAAGTGGTTGGGACAAAATCCAGGCCGATTTTTTTTGTGCTATTTCTGACATTTTGCTCAATGTAGCGTTTTCGGGGGCCTGTTTGGGGGGCTTCCTGGTGTTTGTGGTGAGTTTCGGGATCTGGGAGCACTGCTGGGACACTCTAATCTTGATTGCATTTGCTTTTCAGGAAATCCGTGGTGGCAACCCCGACTTATGGCCTAGCTACGCAGGGCGTTTGGACCGAAGGCCGAGAAATATTGCAAGTATGAGATTTTGCTTTTGGCCTGTTTGGGGGTGTTATGTTTCTTGGCGGGTGGGTTGGCGGGTCTTGGGGCATTCCTGGGAAGGTCTAATACCGGGTAGAAGTGGTTGGGACAAAATCCAGGCCGATTTTTTTTGTTGCTATTTCTAACATTTTGCTCAATGTAGCGTTTTCGGGGGCCTGTTTGGGGGGCTTCCTGGTGTTTGTGGGTGAGTTTCGGGGTCTGGGAGCACTGCTGGGACACTCTAATCTTGATTGCATTTGCTTTTCAGGAAATCAGTGGTGGCAACCCCGACTTATGACCTAGCTACGCAGCGCGTTTGGACCGAAGGCCGAGAAATATTGCAAGTATGAGATTTTGCTTTTGGCCTGTTTGGGGGTGCTATGCTTCTTGGCGGGTGGGTTGGCGGGTCTTGGGGCATTCCTGGGAAGGTCTAACACCGGGTAGAAGTGGTTGGGACAAATTCAGGCCGATTTTTTTTTGTGCTATTTCTGACATTTTGCTCAATGTAGCGTTTTCGGGGGCCTGTTTGGGGGGCTTCCTGGTGTTTGTGGGTGGGTTTCGGGGTCTGGGCGCATTGCTGGCTATATATACTTTACTTTGCAAGAGGTTTGAAGCAAATCCATGGTGGCAGAGGGGAGTTAGGGCCTAGCTGCAGAGCGCGCGCTGAGTGATTTGGGAAATTTGGAAAAAAATGACAAAGTCCCCATTTTTGTACTTTTGCTCTTTGGCTGTTTGGGGGTCTTCTACTCGTTTTCTCCTGGGTTGACGGCTCTGGGGCCATTGCTGGGAAGCTCTAATACCGGATAAAAGTGGTTGGGACAAAATCCACGTCGATTTTTTTTGTTGCTATTTCTGACATTTTGCTCAATGTAGCGTTTTCGGGGGCCTGTTTGGGGGGCTTCCTGGTGTTTGTGGGTGGGTTTCGGGGTCTGGGCGCACTGCTGGCTATATATACTTTACTTTGCAAGAGGTTTGAAGCAAATCCATGGTGGCAGAGGGGAGTTAGGGCCTAGCTGCAGAGCGCGCGCGGAGTGATTTGGGAAATTTGGAAAAAAATGACAAAGTCCCCATTTTTGTACTTTAACTCTTTGGCTGTTTGGGGGTCTTCTACTCGTTTTCTCCTGCGTTGACGGCTCTGGGGCCATTGCTGGGAAGCTCTAATACCGGATAAAAGTGGTTGGGACAAAATCCACGTCGATTTTTTGTTGTTGCTATTTCTGACATTTTGCTCAATGTAGCGTTTTCAGGGGCATGTTTGGGGGGCTTCCTGGTGTTTGTGGGTGAGTTTCGGGGTCTGGGAGCACTGCTGGGACACTCTAATCTTGATTGCATTTGCTTTTCAGGAAATCCGTGGTGGCAACCCCGACTTATGGCCTAGCTACGCAGCGCGTTTGGACCGAAGGCCGAGAAATATTGCAAGTATGAGATTTTGCTTTTGGCCTGTTTGGGGGTGTTATGCTTCTTGGCGGGTGGGTTGGCGGGTCTTGGGGCATTCCTGGGAAGGTCTAATACCGGGTAGAAGTGGTTGGGACAAAATCCTCGCGGAAAAGCCTTTTGGCACTTTTTGTAACTTAGGGTTCGTTAGGGTTAGCCCTAGCAGCAGGATTACATGTGTTTCGGGGTGTTCTAGATTTTTGCAACTGAGTTCTGGGGTCTTAGAGCACTCGTGAGAATGTGTAATTTTGGTTGCAAGTCATTTGAAGAAATTCCATGGTGGGAAAGGGGTGATTTGGCATAGTTAAATAAAGCCTTTGCCACTATTCTTAACTTAGGGTTCATTAGGGTTAGCAGTATTTCTATTGCATGTGTTTGGGTGGGGGGGTTTTCGAGTCTTGGAGCGATGCTGGCTATGGATACTTTTGCTTGGCTGCTTGCAAGTGGTTTGAATGCAATCCACGGTGGGTAAGGGGGTACTTGGGCCTACTTTTACTTTCAAAGTACGTTTTGTCACCAGTTTTCTGCTAGGCCTAGTTTTTTGAGATTTGATTGGGGGTCTTCTACATTTTTGCGACTGGCTTTAGTAAGGGTCTGGGTGGGAGCACTGCTGGGAAGATCTAATTTTGTTCTAAAACACAGTTTACAGGAAACCTAGCTTGAGGGGAAAGATCCGCTACATTAATTTGCCCATACTTATTTATCCTTCAAAAGGTGACTCTGACAGAGTACGCACTTTCAAAAATATTGTACTGTCTACTAGGAAAATCAAAGTGTGACTTTTTGCACTCCACAGCCTACATACCTTATATTTATTTATCAGTGGTGTTGTAATATTATATCACTTCCTGTTTTTCGTTGAATAATTACAGGCCGGGTTTCAGTCTGTGCAATGGGGAAAAAAGGATGGAGTCAGGCTTCACATTAGCGAACCACAATTCAGCATCAGGCAGGTAGTGGACAGGGTGTCTTCTGGTCACCAACATCGATGGACGAAGCGACAGCTGCAATGGAGGAGTGCCGCTAATAAGAGGATTTTTTTTCTGCAGGCAACTTACTTACCAAAATCAACAGGACAACTACGACAACATACAGATACAGTATCCTTTGTCTTTTTCTCTGACTGTGACTGCATTTCTTGGATCTCTCTCTGCTTCTAAATTGATCCCTTAACACATCACTTAGTCCACTCCACTATCACATCTGCACCACACATAGTCATTTGTAAGTGCTCCTACGTAATTCGCAAGTCGCAGCACGCCCCAGCCCGTAGAGGACTGGGATGGCCCCAATGATGAAGCATGTCACCAAGGGGCAACCCTGGTGAGTGAGGGGACACCTAGAAAAAGAGCAATTTCTCCTTTTCTATCTACTATACCTTCCAGACCAACCCCATTGAGTGTTGTGAATGGATTTATAGTGAACAGCAAGGCTCTCAGGTATCTGGCAACAGAGACCTTATGTTGAATATAGTTATCAATAATTCCACACACGCCCTGTACTGTCGCATTCTTTCTTCCACAGTTGTCGAAAGTACTACTTACTTTTCACTGACATGCATGCAGTAGTGCATGCACTTTCAAAGATTGATGGATAGGTTTGTACCCAAATATTTGTTTATGTTCACAATTGTTTGTCCATGCTGTGCTATTTTTTCTTGTCTCCCAAAACCTTTCCCAAAAACCCCCGTACCCATCCATTTTTCAAACCCTAACCCTCTTCCCCCGGGCTGTGTGGTTTTCATTGATGTGTGACTAAATTACAGCAATAAATCCACACACTTGCTGGGGAGGATAAGGTGATAGCAACAGGCTGGTGAAGAAATCAGAGGATATATTCTTACTCTGCTTGACAAAGACCCATGGCTAATGTCAAAGAACTTCAACCGAATTAGTTATACTTTAACATTTGTTAGGCTACAATGTGGCACTGTTCTAGTGTACTTCAGTCACCTGCTATATTCTCTATTGTACCGTTGTATTGCTCAGGAGGACAAACCAGATTTCATTTTCTTTTTTTTCATAGGCATGCAACTGCCACTGTGTCACACCACTAGTACCACCGCTATGAGGAAATTTTATCCGCCCAGGATTGCCAACCTTATTCTCTGTTTCCCGTGGAGCCAGCCCTGGGCCTAGCCCTACTTGCAAACAGAAATTACAGGTAAGATAGGCGTTTGGTTGGAGGTAGTATAATGGAGTATTAGGAGAGACGAGAGATTGGATTGACGGTAGTACTACTAAAGTCCTAGGACTATTCAGGAAAACAAACTTACTGTTAAACCCCCAGCCACCAGACTCAAAAGCAGTAAAAAACAGGTATGGTCAGATAAAGTTTCAAAAAGTATATTTTTATAGCCCTAACAAAAGAATCTCCCGCAAGACCCTCCCTAACCCCAACGATTGTCCTTCAAAAGTCCCCAAAAAACCCAACTCCCAATTCCCACCCCCCAAAAGTCTCTAAAAAAGGGGCAAGGGACACTATGGCAGGGTGCTGTTGGAATTAGCAGCCAGGGCATCATGCTCCTTGCGGAGGGGGGCAAGTTCGAAGCAGAGGCCCTCCACCAAGTTCTTATAGTTATGGACCTCCTGCTCCAGGTAGGACAGTCTGAGGGATAAGCGGCGCCGGTGTGCCTTGCAAATCCTGTGAGGGGCAGCTGCTTTCTTTGCTGCTCGGCGGTGGCGTTTGGCTTTGGTAGCCCGGCTCCGTACCGCTGGAGCACTGCACTGTCTGGCAGCCCGCACGGAGGAGGATGCAGCTGTCCCAGTGGACGTTGTTGTTGTACCAGACTGCGTCTCCTCCTCCTCCAGGGCCACCAGCCGCCGATATTCAGCGACAGTGGCATCCAGCCTCCGTTGCCGGGCCATTCGAGCCAGCTCCTTCCTCCTTGATGGTGTCTTGGATTTGGAAGGAGCAACTACATGAAAAAAGAAAGACATAGTCTGTAACCAATGCTCCTTAAGATTAACACAAAATGATTGAGCAGAAAGTTGTCACAGTACAAGTAGCAAATTGAAAGCACAGTACATAACTATTGAGGACAGTATCTATGTAACCTCCGACTTCTTCATCCTTGCTCTAACATTAGTGGGAGTTTCAGGAACAAATTCTACGAGCACTATGGACTTCCATTACAGTCGACTATGACAGTACACCACTCTTATTCTTCTTCTTCTCTCTTGTTTAGGAAAATTGGTACGTTATCTTATGCTTGCCGGCATAATGCCAGCGCAGTGAACTTGCACCCGAGAAAAACAGACGCACACCATGGTGAGTGAGACAGACTTGCATTACTGTACCGGTCCAGTACATGTAGGTGGTGAAGCTCTTACTTTTCAATTACGGGTGGCACTGAGAATACTCTGTTAAAAGGGCTACTGCTTAATTAATTTAGCTTTCACCCTACAGTGCAAATGAGTATTAGAAAAGGAAAATGAAGAAGCTAAATTATCTGATTATCTATCACTTCACATGGGATGTATTTGATGACATATGGGATGACTTTAGGTGCTTTGCTTATTATTGAGTGAACAGTGATACCCCCACACATGAATGACGTACTACTACTAAACTAAAGTTATTAAGAGAGGTAGGGAGTGTCCACCGTAATAACCGGATATATGCTGTGCTTGCAGTTGCAATACAAACTACTGCTACTATTCATGGTAGTATTTGGACAACGTTACAACTTATTTTACTTGCCTTTCCTACACTGGAATGGACGTGCGGGTGCGGTGTTACATGCTCTTCAAAGTAACACTTAGTTCATCCAGTGACCGTCTACTCTCTCTAGATACACATATGCTATCTAAGAGTCAGATAGTACCATGAATGATCTAGGCATCCATCCATTCAAAGTATATGCACACATACAGTTTCTGTCTCACCCACCCAGGCTGTTCTCCTTCCACCCATCCTTGCTTCATCATTCACCCGGCCATGCACCATACCATTTTCTTTCATTCCCAGCCACCTCGGGGACCAAGCAAACACATATCATTCTTCTTTGCCAGTCATCATTACATTTCTCGTGCTTCCACACGTACTTACACCCTTCTTTCGCTTTTCGTTCATCCCATCCATCAAGTTCACCTCAGATCTGATTGGGATTCTTCTCGCCAAAAACTTCACAGCTAAGTCGAAGTACATTTAGAGGAGGCTACTACCTGGTTTATTTATAATACACCCGTGCAGTCTTCAACCTCAATGACTAAGGAATGTATAGCTTACCTCTGCCCGCCACCACCGTGTGAACCCTCACAGGCATGTCCTTGTCCGGCACTTGCACCGCCTCCTCCCCAGAGTTGTCCTCCTCGTCCAATGCCACCACCACCTCCGCGCTGGCCCCGTCTCCAGATGTTCCACCTACAAAGTACATTTAATAATGTTAGAATACACCACTCACTACTATATAATATTTGGTCTAGGAGGAAGAAAGAAATGTGAAAAAAACAGTATACAATTTAATAATTTATGACTGTGTACTCTAGAGTAAAAATGTCCCCTTTTCCAGGGAAGGCTGTTGTCTTGCTGCACTTTTTGGCACAACTGATGAATGTTTGCTTTTTACTTTTTAACACGCACCACTTTTTCTCCTAACAGACAGAAGCTTGACTTCTAAGAACACGAGCAGGATCAAGTTCAAACCAGGTGAGAGCTCGGCTCGACCACAAGAAATGTGTCCAATTAATCGTCAGCACTAAGCACTTTTCCATTTTCAGTTACACGTTCACTTTTATGACAAACTTGATTTTAATAAATGTGTTTACTTTTAATAAAGCTTTTAAACTTAAATAGACTCTGTGGTTTTTGGTCCTCCAGACTAGAGTGGATGAGCTAAAGGTTTTGGAATTTTTGCAAGCATGAGTCCGTGCCTCTGCCATCGGTGACTTTGGGAGCTAAATGACTCTGCCACACTATCTAGTAAGTAAGGAGATTGGGGGTTCAACTACAAAGTCTGTTATCACTGAGGTATGTGGAGAGTCTAACAGTACCTATTATAATTGATAAGCTAAGCAATGCATTATTTAGTGTCCATAGTTCTGTTTGTGCAGATTTGTCCCTGCAACAGTAGTAGAATGGATTGTCCTCCTTTCCAAACCAAAAGTAAAGTAGTATCTTATTCTTTCTTGGTGGTCATTCACCTTTTTATTGTTGGCAATGGTCAAAGCATAAACATTTAGAATACTTGAAAAGACATTATGGACAATCCCAGAGGACTGCACTCAGTGCATAGAGCTATTGCTGACTAGAATGGGAGTCCAATGGAAATGCCAAATGTGCAATCTTAGTTAGCTACACAGACAGACTAATAAGAATAATCTAGTAATACCACACGGAGTCAATTCAATTCAATTCAATTTCAATTCAAAAAGCCTTTATTCGATTTGTGCATACAAATCATACAAGCAAAAGTACATAATTACAATATTACAAATCACCATATGAACTCTCCTAGAGAGACGAGAAAAGGCTAAAGTGCAGCAAGTGGTAAGTGATCATGTCTCTTTGGGTCAGCATATTATTATAAAATGCAAAACATTCTTACAAAAACAAACTGGGGATCAGTAGGAGTTACTCAACAGGCCTTTCCTGGGAGCTGTACATTAAAAATTATTAAGTAATCATACAATACTGTGGACCTCTACAAATATAAAAAATACCTTAATTACAGAAATTGATATAAATTTTAAAATTGAAGGCATATATATACAGACAGGAGTGTTAACGGTAATAGCATCATAAAACAATTCCTGGCAGCTGTATAGCATAAGTACAGACAGGTAAGTAAAACATTATTATAGTACAATACTTTTCCTGGCAGCTGTACATTTTAAAATAAAAGTAGCCAAAAAGAAACAAATCTCCTCGTTCTCTAATGGGGATAAAAATATCAATGCTGTCTGTGTAGTACGAATGTTATATTTGATAAAAATTGGCTTAAGGTATTTTATCCTGAGAAACTGAAAACATTTACAAAAAAGTAAGAAATGGCAACTACTCTGCCGGGAGATATTGTCACACGGACAGGGTATGTCTGGACTGGTTTTTGTGTTTGGAAAAGCAACCAAGTGGTGAACAATGCCCAATCTGACCCGTGTTAAAACATACTGATGAGAGGGACGAGTCACATATACAAGATAAGATTGGAGTCCCGAAGTTAGATTTAAATCTTTATAAAATTTCACAGTGACAAGATTGCCAACGGTTTTATCTCGCTCAGCCTTACGGAAGTTTAGGAATGTTGTCTTGATTTCTTTTTTTGAAATAGAAACAACATTTTCAGGCTCACGGAACACATCAATGTTAAAAAGAAGGAGATACCAGCGGTGAATGTATCTTAACCACAATATACGTGAAGAGCGGTCCAAACCTATACAATCAAGGATAATATCCTGAGTGAATCGATTCTCTGGCTTAGCCCAAATAGAACGCCACAATAAGAGTGGCCGAACTGCTGCTAAGTCAGAAATGTACTCGATCCCGACTTCTTCATGGATCAGCTGGATGGAGGCAGAAGGAGGAACACATAACAACCTCCTTAAAAACTTATTTTCCTCCTTCTGCAGGGAAATACCCTCACAGTGTCCCCACACCCCTGCCCCATACAGGGCAGAGGAGACACACCACACGGAGTCATAGTCGAGGCAGGATAAGAATTTAGATCCTGTCTACAAGAAGATCAAAGACGATTTAGAAAAAATCGAATGAGGAACGCTAGGAAAAAATAAGTACTCTATATTAAAATTAAAACTTACTGGGCCAGCAAAGGAGCCCTTGCCTGCCCGGTCCTGGCCTGCATCGTCAACAGCACCCTCCTCCTCCTGTGTCCTCCTCTTGCCCCTGGGGTAAGCTGATGTACAACATGAAAGAAAGAAAAACAGAAAACATGGATGATATTTCTCAACCAAATCAAACATTTCAAAAGAACTAACAAAATATTTTTGCGAAATAGCAAATAGGGAACGACTCCACGGGATATATTATTGACCAATCTCATGTGGTCGACTACGTTATTACTTTAGTATTGCTTGATTTGCGGACCGTCGAATTGGAAACTACCCTATGTAACTCACTAAACAAAGTACTAAAAAGGTTTGCCTAGGATTGGCAGTCAGCAGTCCGCAGCACGCAAAGTGACAGCCAAAGTCCATCGTGATTGAAGATCAGCGACAACACTAAAGTTTCCTACTACATTAACCAGTCATTAAAATACTCAAACTATTAATCCACCACCACTATTTCTTCTTATCGCCATGTGTACAAAGGAAGGACTGGACTTGAGTCTGTAGGGGCTGATTTAGAAGCCCCTTGCGTCTCTTTTGCTCCATTGTTGCGTGACTTTTGTGACGCAGCGACAGCACAAAAGAGGCGCAATGGTGCGGCGTATATTAACAACGTGACGCATATGGGAGATGCATCACGTTGTAAAGCCCTGCGCCAATAGGGGGCGTTCCGGCGCAAGGGAGGGCGTTCCTGCGCAGGAACGCATCCTAAAAGTGGCTGAGGGAAATCTACAAGATTTCAATCAGTCACTTTGAGGACAATGATGCGTGACTCAAACCCTGCGCCTGCTTGAAGCAGACGTACGGCTTGACGCAGCATTGGGGAGATAGGGCACCCCAGAGCATTGATGGAGCTGCACCATCGTTGCGACGCAACTCCAAAAATGTGCCGCCTTTACGGCACAGATGCGTAACGCTTTGGTGACGTTTTGGGCCCATGGTGCGCCGCATTGTAAATACGGCGCACCATGGGTGATGGTGGCGTGACGCACAATTACTGGCGCATCCCTGCTACTTTGCAGGGATGCGCCGGTAATTAAAAATCAGAACCTTAGTGTGTAGCATTACGCAGTTCTTTAAACTACACTCATACATAATTTCACAGGCCAATGAAATGAACACAAAATCTAAAACAAATAAGCATAGTAGCAACACTACTGAGAAGAAGGAGAGCAGTGTACCTGAAATGCACACAAGATTTTGAAATATAATTTACCTACAATGTAATGAGCAGCATTATTGCTCTTGGTAAAAAACAAAAATTTGCAATAGAATAACACAGCAGGAGAAAACATAGTAGTAAAGAAATAGCTACTACTACTCACCAAGCCCGGGGATCTCAAGGCCAAGGAGGTCGAGCAGATCTCGCTCACGGGTCAGGACATCCGTCCAGCGGTGGGTGGCCTGGTTGTAGGTGCGCCAGATCCGAGAGTGGTGGTAAATGGCCTGGCACACCTTCTCCCACCGCTTCTGGCGCTACCGGACCCCGTACCCGGCACTGATCTTGCCGCCTCCCATGATGGTCCTGGGGAGGCGGCGCTGAACTGAGTTGGCCCACCTCCTCCGGGGTAAAGATCTCCCTGGGTACGACCTCCTCCCCCCTCAAACGCCCGCTCGGGAGCCGGACTAAGCATGGGCGGAAAATCCGTTCCGCTCGCGGATTTTGCGGATTTTCGGTAAATTCGCAATCCGCGAACTCCCGCGAATTTACCGAAAATCCGCAAATCCGCGAGCGGCGGATTTTTCCGGGGGCAAAAGTTCAAAACTTGCAGCCTGGCCTGTTGTAACTATTTTAGGATGGCGCCGGCAAGCTGCCAGCGCCATCCTAAAATAGTTACTAAGTTAGCTTCAACAGGAAGCTCTAATAGATCAAATAAAGCAGGTGCTCGATTTTATCTATTAGAGCTTCCTGTTGAAGCTAACTTAGTAACTATTTTAGGATGGCGCTGGCAGCTTGCCGGCGCCATCCTAAAATAGTTACAACAGGCCAGGCTGAACTGATCTTTCTCTGACCTTTTATGCACACAAGAGGCATGTGAACTC
This sequence comes from Lissotriton vulgaris, assembly GCF_964263255.1. Lineage (NCBI taxonomy): Eukaryota > Metazoa > Chordata > Amphibia > Caudata > Salamandridae > Lissotriton > Lissotriton vulgaris. The sequence goes on from NC_141699.1 coordinate 575,779,275, forward strand.
GCATGGAAGCCCCGCACGTTTGGCCCCGCGCACACACTTGCGGTTTGCACCGTCTTCCCGCCATTCACCCACTATGATGGACAGCTCATTCAAGGGACCCCTGCGCCCTTCGGGGCGATTGCATAGTAACACACACATGGGCGCTCAAACTAGTTGATGCTCAAATTCAGTGACTCATTCATTAGCCCAAAAACAATCATGAGCGTCTTCGAGGCTGGACAGGTGTGCCACTTCCCAAATCTACCGTAGAAAGTCAGCTGTGATGCTGGGTAGAGGCCTTTGCATCCTTGACTTTCATGAGCGCAATCCCCGTGCTGTTCCTGTGACCAGGAGCTTCTTTCTCTTCATATTATTGTGTTCGCACGGGTTGCTGCAAGTTCGCACGCATTTTGTACAATTTCGCAATTTGCGAAATTGTACAAAACCCTCGGGAACTTGCAGAAACCCGTGCGAACATAAAAAAAAATCCGCAAATTCGCGAGAATTCGCGGATTTTGCGGATTGCGAGTTCGCAAATCCGCAAAATCCGCGAACGCGAGATCCGCAAAATTCGCCCATGCTTAAGCCGGACACGGGGTGCGGGACCCTTCCCCTTCTCTGGATGCTTCCCGGCTCCCTTCACCATGGTCTGGGCGGAAAGGAATAAAGAAAATAGAATAGGGAAGAGAAGAAAAGAAATGAGTTTAAAAAAGTAGTTTAAAATTAACCAAAAGTAGCAGTAAACACAAAAATATAGGGCTAGAAAAATAGAGGGATAGATAATAAGTAAAATAGATCAAAAAAAACTTCAAACAAGCAAAGGATGGCAGAGATTGACAGAGGATACAAAGACCATGCCCAGAACCATAGCAATGAATGAGAAACAAGATGGACGCGCCCGTTCACGACAGCGCGGGTAAGTTCGCGCGAGATTTTCCTTGCGAACACGCGCGAAACTGTACTGGCAAGCCGCAGACTTTGCGAGATTACACTTCGCGCCCGGAAACGGAAATACGTCAGGCAAACAAGATGGCCGCGCCCTTGAACGACCGCGAGGGTAACTTCGCGCCTTGCGCTACGAGCGGCTCGCAAAAACGCACAAAACCTTGCCAACTAACACGCCGCAAAAAAAACAAATTGCATATTCGCACGGATTTGCGGCTTCCAAATCCGATCTCGCGCGTGTTCGCGCCCCGCGAACCCCGCGAAATTGCAGAAAAACGAGTTTTTCAAAACTGAAAGCACTCGGCAGGGGCAAGAGTTCAAACTCATCATTAGTAACAATTCCCTGTAGTGCTTCCTGACTGGGGCCCCTCCAGAATTCAGTTGCTAGTTGCAACAATTGTATGACCCTGCTCTGACCCTCACAGCAGGCTCATAGAATAGCTACAAGTAGGCCACAAAGGTCCTGGGGAAAAAAATGCTCTGCAACAGAAAGCAAAATTACAGATAAGGAAGCAGGTGCCAGACTGGAATTTTAAAACAGTGACACATTAATAAACTAACCCCAAATTAATTCATGTCAGTTGAAGCAGGGCTGGTGTGCTTGCTTTTCCCCCCCATAATCTACAGTAATGATGAACCAGAGGGTGGCATTGATGTAACAGAGGGTTGCAGTGGTGAAACAGAGGGTGCTGGGAACCTGTGATGATGAACCAGACGTAGAAACAACATAATCGCGACCGTTGCGTGCCGAAATGTAAGTTCGCAATTGCGAACTGGTACGAAACCCTCGCGAACTGGCAGAAATCCTTGCGAACACAAAAAAAAAAAACCCCGCAAATTCGCAAGAATTTGCGGATTTTGCGGATTGCGAGTTCGCAAATCCGCAAAATTCGCGAACGCGAGATTCGCAAAATTCGCCCATGCTTATTCTTGATAACAGGGAGGTCTTCTCCTCAGGAAATGTTCCACTGCTCTCATATATATATATATATATATATATATATATATATATATATATTCACTTAAAAAACCATAGGTTTCACGCCTTATATAGTTAGGAATTAGCATTTAAAAAACCATTGAAATTGCTCCTATATAGTTAGTTGTACTAACTATATTTCGCGCACCCGCAATCCACTGCTGCTGATGTCACATATTACATTATTCATGTCATGGTCAGTGACATCACTGATGACATCACTGATGACATCACTGATGACATCTCATTTGACATCACTGATGACATCATCCAGTGACTGTGTGTTTCTGTAAAGTTTAAATATGCTTTACATATTGAAGAATGAGTGGATGTATAAGTGTCTGGATGAAGGATTTAGTAGGTGCGTGAATGACTGTATGAGTGAGTGATTAAATGTGTCTTACTAAATGCATGGGTTAGTGACTAAACTGTCTGAATGTGTGCATCAGTATGTCTGTTGTTGTGTAAGCTGCTGCATGTGTTGATCAGTAGCTATAGGAGTGGCTATATGGGTTATTGATTGGCTGCCCAAGTATTTGAATGGGAGACTGAGTGTGTGTGTGGGTGGCTGGGAGGTGTGTGAATCTGTGCATAGATGTGTGAGCAGTTGATTCACTAGGTGTATGAGTTCAAGAGTGCATGTGGAAACAGCTATATGGGCGGTTGACTGTGTGCATGGGTGTGTTGGTGAGTGAATGGATATCTCAGTGCTACATGTGCATGTAAGTACATATGTAAAACACAGTGCATGTGAGAGTTGGCATATATAAATGACTATACATGAGAGCCAGTGAATGTGCGAGTGGCTATATGGATCATTGTGTACTTGTATCAGTGATTGTATAAGAGAGTAAGTATGTGTTAGTATTTGTTTGAATAAGTAAGGTGTTGTGTGTATAACTGTATAGTTGAGGAAATGGAAGTGTGATTGATTCTTTGCATGACTGACTAGGTGTGTGAGTAACTCCATGGATGAGTGGCAGTGTGTGAGTGTCTATATAGGTGTATGAATGCATATGATAGTGTTGTATTGATGAGTGACTGTATGTATGAGTGATTCTATGGGTGAATGAGTGAATGTGTGTGTAGACCTAGGAATCAGTGAGTGCGTATGTAGTAACTGGCATTGGTGTGTCAATGGTTTCAAGAATGGTATTCTGTATTTAACACTCGGTTTATCAAAGGGTATATTAGAGTGTGAGGAGGTGCATCGTATTATCACATGAATGATATCGTCAGTGATGTGATCAGTGATGTCAAATGAGATGTCATCATTGATGTCATCAGTGATGTCATTTGAGATGTCATCAGTGATGTCTTCAATGATGTCACTGACCATGTCATGAATGATGTAATATGTGACATCATCAGCAGTGGATTGCGGGTGCGCGAAATATAGTTAGTACAACTAACTATATAGGAGCAATTTCAATGGTTTTTTAAATGCTAATTCCTAACTATATAAGGCCTGAAACCTATGGTTTTTTAAGTGAATTTGCAAGGTTTTTTAAATGCTAGTTCCTAACTATATAAGTCCTGAAACCTATGGTTTTTTAAGTGAATTTGCAAGGTTTTTTAAATGCTAATTCCTAACTATATAAGACTTGAAACCTATGTTTTTTTCAGTGAATTTGCAAGGATTTTTAAATGCTAATTCCTAACTATATCAGGCGTGAAACCTATTTTTTTTCAATAAATTTCAAAGGTTTTGTAAATGCTAATTCTATTAGCAGATAACTTTTATATATGTTATTATCCTTCTGGGACCACCTGAGCAGCCATCTTGTTTCTCAGGAGAAGTGAGGCAGAAGAGAGCACAAAACAAGAGTGGAAAACGCAAAAAGGGGGCAGGGTTGAGACCCCCTGACCCCCTAACACCCCGTACGCGTACGGTGCGCATATGGTGAGCGCATATAGATATACTAGCAGCCCGTCCCGACCTTGTCCGGGAACAACAGGCTTCCCTGACCCCCACCCGCCCCGACATTGTCCTGCAGGCCGGGCCCCTGCCCGGCCCGTCCCCCGCCTGCCCCGACCCCTGCCTGCCCCGACATGGGTCCCCTTACCTCAGCCGCCGCTCCTCCCGCCTGTCCGCTGCTGATATACTGCTTTAAATATGTCTGTTCTTCTTTGCAGAGGTGTACAGCTGACCAATCCATTCTAAAGAGTGTAAATTGGCTGGGAAAGCTTACATCATAGCTAATCTTTTTGGCCGAGGTGTGTTAATGATTGCTGTTTCACCATTCTCATTTTTCCTGCAGCCCGGGCCCCCGCCCAGCCCGTCCCCCGCCTGCCCCGACATGGGTCCCCTTACCTCAGCCCCCACTCCTCCCGCCAGTCCGCTGCTTGCACCGCCGCTGGCCTGTCCGCTGCTCCTCACGTCACCGCTCCTCCCCCGCGACATGTCCGCCACTCGCTTACCTCAGCCACCACTCCTCCAGCCTGTCCGCTGCTTGCACCGCCGCTGGCCTGTCCGCCGCTCCTCATGTCACCGCTCCTCCCCCGCGCCATGTCTGCCGCTCCTTGTCGCGCTCCTGGACGCCGCTCCTTCCCGCGCTCCTGACGTTAGCATGCACGTCGCGGCCGGCGCTACTTCAGAGGGACTACTTTTTTTTTTACTGTAAATTTTTTACATTTTAGTTTTTTAAAAATTTATATAGCCTATAACCATCTACACACCCTGACGATTCCAACGGTGTATCGGGTGTGTGTATTGGCGCTGTGGTTCCCGAGTTTACCCGCCTCAAAGGCTGAAAGTTCTTCCTTTATTATAGTAGTATAGATAATTTGATCAAATTCAATTTTCTCAACAAGTACTGGAGGGATTTTCACCAAATATAGAAAAGGCACTACTGCATACCTGTCCCTACCATTTTGCCAAGTTTGGTGTAATTCCGTTCAGCCGTTCGGGCTGTAGCCGTGTCTAAAGGTCCCATAGAAAATGCCATTTGAAAATTTTCTAATTCAATTTTCTCAAGAACTACTGGAGGGATTTTCACAAAACATAGCAAAGGCACATCTGCATACCAGGCCCTACCATGCTGCCAAGTTTGGTGTATTTCCATTCAGCCGTTCAGGCTGTAGCCGTGTCTAAAGGTCCCTGTGGAAATTAACATGGGGAAAACACGTTTTGGGACCCCTCTTTCGGCCCCTGCTTGACGAATCCCCCGAAACTTTCAGGGAAGGAGCGGAGTGGAGCTGGCCAAAATCCGGGAAAATGGCACACAGATTCCTCAATCGGCGCCAAAGTTATTCCCAATAGAATTTTGAGCGCATATAGATATATAATTTGCTCAAATTAATTTTCGCAACAACTACTAGAGGGATTTTCACCAAATATAGAAAAGGCACTACTCCATACCTGTCCCTACCATTTTGCCAAGTTTGGTGTAATTCAGTTCAGCCGTTCGGGCTGTAGCCATGTCTAAAGGTCCCATAGAAAATGCCATTTGAAAAATTTCAAATTCAACTTTCTCAAGAACTACTGGAAGGATTTACACCAAACATACAAAAGGCACTGCTGCATACCAGTCCCTACCATTTTGCCAAATCTGGTTTAATTCAGTTCAGCCGTTCGAGCTGTAGCCTTGTCAGAATGTCCCTATGGAAATTAACATGGGGAAAACACATTTTGGGACCCCCCTTTTTTCTCGGCCCCCGCTTGACGAATCCCCTCGAAACTTTCAGAGAAAGAGCGGAGCGCAGCGAGGCAAATTTATGGAAAATTACAGGCAGATCCCTCAATCGGCGGCAAAGTTATTCCCAATAGAATGTTAGGAATTTCCTTTGGTAACTAGGTCCTAACTATTTATACCTACTGGCGACCGCCAGTAGGTAATATATATAATCACTTAAAAAACCATAGGTTTCAGGCCTTATATAGTTAGGAATTAGCATTTAAAAAACCATTGAAATTGCTCCTATATAGTTAGTTGTACTAACTATATTTCGCGCACCCGCAATCCACTGCTGATGATGTCACATATTACATCATTCATGACATGGTCAGTGACATCAATGATGACATCACTGATGACATCTCAAATATATATATATTCCACAAAGTCCGTTGCTGAAACTCCTCTCCCACTGGAACAAACGTATGTGAACCACAAAGTAAGTGCTCAATTTTTTAGTTTATTGCCATTCTTCCACCATGACCCCCATGACGCGTTTCCTTCTGCCTCGGCCTTGTTCACATGACGCGCATTAGGAGTCGCCCAAGTCTATTTAAAGGGACCAGCACCTCTCACGTGATTAACATGGACATAAAAAAATAACTGTTGTTTCAATTGCGCTAAATAACACAGCATCTCATGTGCAAATCACAGTATACAAATAAATATGTAATAAATATAAATAAATATGTAATCATGTATTCGATGTAAAAATTCTACCAAATTGATATCACTGTGCAAATCAGCAGTCATAAATATATATAAATATAAATATATAAATACACGTGTATATGACATCACACAATAAGACTATATCTTTAAATCCATAAAAACTCAAATTACTTTTAAATTACATGCAATTGCAATTAATAAAGTCAAAAGGTGATAATTACCATTTTTGTGAGGAATATGTTGGCATTATATAGGCACTATGAGGATAATTTAACTATGTTCACTTAAATGTGTTTATTCTGTTTTTTGAAAATCCTATGTTAGACGCTGATAGAAATCTAGGAATAGGAATAATATGCACATTGGTAGACATGATCTGCATCATATTATATTATGTCCTGTCCTTATCTTATAAAAAAGTGCTGAAATGCTATAGTATAAAAACCCAATGTTACCAAGGATCAACCCATGATCCTATGGTGATAATTTACAAACGGAAGAGGAGAGTGAACTGGAATTGTGTGAGATAAATATTTATATAAAAAAGTTTTTAAATTACATATGTATATTAGTATAAATACGAATTTAATACGTATTGCAGTGTACTGTTCTAATGTTTGAAAAGAAAGGGAAAATAAATATCATAAAATATCTGATATTTAAAATATTAGTTGGAGATTGTGTTGGTTGCTCACATAAAGAGGTTATGATGCTATATTAATCCATCACATTCATTATAACCATGTGCGGAAATCTTCGCTTGAGTTGTGTCCATTGGGGGTCTTGGCATCTAATTCCAAGATATATTGTGTTTCAAGTCTTTGTAATTTGCCTTCTCTGTTTCCCCTGCGTCTGGACACAGGTATTGCATCAAGTAGGAAGTAGGAAAAAGGCTTCAAGTCATTGGAGTGTACCTGTTCGAAATGTCTTGCGACGGGGTACGCTTGATCTCGGTTGGTGATTGCCTACATGTGCTGCAGTATGCGTTTCTGGGCTTGCAATTTGATGCTTTCCAAATACTGCAGTCCACATGAGCATCCCAACACATATACCAAATACTCCGTACGACAAGTAAGGAATTTAGAAATTTTCTTAGGTGTTTCTGAAAAGGGAGTTTTATATTTAGTTCTGCTATTCCCATATTGGCAGGCTTTGCAAGTGTTACATTTGACAAACCCCTTGCGTTCTGATAACCAGTTAGTAGACATCCTAGTTTCTGAACTGCTGGTAACCAATGAGTCCTTCATGGATTTTGCTTTCATAAAAGTGATACTGGGATGTTTGGGCATTAACTTGCCAATTACTGGATCACTTTTGACAACTGACCAATTTTTATCAATTATCCTACGTATGTGAGGATTAGTCTAGTTGTGGTGTCTGTTGATGTTGCACATGCGGTTTCTTTGTTAGGAGATCTTCTCTTTTTTTGCCATTTGCTTTGTTAATAGCTATATCTAAGGTCTTTGCAGTGTAACCTCCCTCCAAAAATCTTGCTTTACTCTGTTTTTGGGCCTCAGGTAAATCCACTTCGTTACTGCACACAATTTATCATGGAATAACCAGCATCTACATGCCTGCGTGAGTCGTAAGCCGTCCCTGGCCGGTTTTGGAGCCTCCAGCTCCTTAATCATAGGTATGCCTGCAGGTGAACAGTCTTATCCGTGATGAATCCCAAAGACTACATGCTTTCTCCTTCCTTTTAACCCTCCAGTGGGTGTTTATGTCTCTCAGGTAAGTGATCACAAGACCGCTTTCTTTGGGATTCGCCATGGAGAAGACCATTCACCTGCAGGCAAGCCTATGATTAAGGAGCTGGAGGCTCACGCAGGCATGTAGAGGTCGGCTGTTATTTTTTGGAACTTACACTTGTGGACAGAAGTAGGCCTCCCCTGGATTTATGGTAGGTAGTGGGTCGTATCCAAGAGACAAAGTCTTCCTGAAGGAGGTATTCAGTCTGGCGAATTTGAGTTTCACATGGTTCATTAAACTGGGTTTCAGTAGAAGTCGTATCCAAAATTAGAACCATGTGCCTCGGTCTCTCCCTAAAGTTGTACTAGTTATTCTTAACTAAGGTTGACGATTGCTGTCAGAGGTTTGTTAAGTTCAGAACACATTGATTCAGCTGGTACGAGACAAGTTCCCATTGCATGGAAACCCTTTTCCATGCATGACATCAGTGGAGTGAAGGATACTGTGGGTAGAGGCATGTTATCTGAATCTCGGGTGTCTCAAAAAGCATCCAAACTAGCAGAGTTGTGTGAGTAATAGTTTGGCCTTTTAATTTGTTCTAGGTGTGGAACTGGCATGATGTTGTATCAGTATGCTGACGTGTGCTGCCATGATGTAGGTGTGCCAAGTTATGGAACTGAACTGCTTCTAGTCTCTGTCTCTCTCACACTCATACACAATTGTTTTAACCAATATGGTGCATATACGAATGTATCAAATTAAAAAGTAATATATGTGTGATGCAACAGGAATGATAAATCAATGTTCAGAGCCTGGAGATGCAGGTTGTAACTTCTTTCTTTGTATTCATGTGTGGTGTAAGCTGAGGACTTAACTGGCAAAATAAGGGCCTTAATATATCCAGCAATTATCAACACAATGCTATCAATCTATGTATGGGAACTCCAGTGATTACTGTCACGGATGGGAGGGGTTTGGGTGCATGTGCAGAACACACCGCCTGTACTGGTAGAAGTCCTCTTGGCCCTCCCAAACTAAACCTCAACATTAATTTTGTATTGCTTCCTTCAAGGTATCATTTGTGTTACAGATGGAATGTTGGACACATAAACATGCAGCTTGAACTCAGTCTTTTACTAAAGATGCATGCTTGCGAAATCTAGCTAAGTGGATTCTGTGGATACATTTCTTTTACGTTAGTCTCGGTTGACTTGACATTTTGACACCAATACTGAAGGACTGTCTATAACCGATGAGTCATGATTTTGCAGTCCATTTACGTTACAAAAGAGTGCTAATAGGGAACTGGATGAGTTAGCTGAATTAAGTGTGAAGACAAATTAGCAAGGGCTGTTGGAATCTCATAATGGCCCAAACTGTATCTCACCTTATGATGCCCATGCCTCTGTGATGGGTACTCGTAAGACACCCATACCTCTTAACAAGTTTGTCATTTCTGTGGGAAGGTGAGAAAGTATCACGTGTCTGCAGTTAGTCTCATTTATCATTTGCATGCCTACAGCTCCAAACTTTCTGCTGCTGGGAAACCGTTCAGGTTTTTTTGTAACTTGTCTTTGTTTAGTATAGTTAGGTAGACCTGTAGTAATGTAGAGTTCTCTGAGAGCAGAAGAGTGTTCCTTTATAGCATTCTGGTAGGGATTTCTTCATAGAATACTGGTAGGGATGCTAGATTTTCTACATTCTTCTTAATTAGTGTTTTTGTTTTATGGTCATCCCTAATCTAGGAGCTGTGAAAGATGTGGTGTAGCCTAATTCTGGATCAGAGTTCACCCTTCTGTCACAATTTCTGTCAAGGCTCAAAACACTATTAAGGTGTAAATTAACTTCTGTCACTAAGCCGGATTGCAAGGACTCAAGTAAATTAAAATTGTTAATGTGTTTATCCAGTTGGAGCAAACCACATTTTTCCAGGGCTTTGGAAAGAAGTGGGAGGTTAGAGATAGGGAAGAGATTGTTCAGGTCATTAGGATCAGTAGAGAGGTTTTTAAGAACAGGAGTGATTTGTCCGAGTTGGAGGGAGTCAGGGACACAACCTGTGGAGAGGCAGGTGTTGATGATAGAAGTCTAGTAAGGGGCAATGATGTGGTTTAGATCTTGGGCAAGGTTAGAGGGGAGAGGGTCAGTGGCGTAACGAAACTTGAGGGGGTCCCCCTGCAAAACACATGGAGGAGACCCCCTCCCCCAGTGGCCCGTCACCCCACCTACCACTTTTTCCCACTTTGGATAGATGGACAGATGGGTGGGTGGACGGTGGTACGGGTGGATAGATGGATGTGGGTGGATAGATGGATGGATGGGTGGATGTGTGGTTGGGGATAGATGGTTGGATGGATGGATGGATGGATGGATGGATAGATGGATGGATGGATGAGTGGACGGAGGTATGGATGGATGGATGTAGATGGATGGATGTAGATAGATAGATGGAGGGATTGGTGGATGGACAGATGGGTGTGTGGTGGTGGGGCGGACGGATAGATGGATGGATAAATGAATGTGTGTGTGGCTAGGGATGGATATGTGGCTGGAGATGGATGGACGGGTGGACTGAGGTACGAATGGATGGATTGATGAAAGGATGGGTGTGTGGCCGGGGATGGATTGATGGAAGGAAGGATGTATGGATGAAAGGATAGGTGTGTGCTTGGGGATGATTGCTTGGGCGGACGGATGGGTGGTTGGGTGGGTGGATGGATGGATGGACAGATGGGTGTGTGGCTGGGGGATGGGTGGACAAACAGATAGATGGATGGATGAACGGATGTGTGTGTGGCACGGGATGGGTGGATGATTGGTTGAGTGGATGGTTGGTTGGATGGATGGATATTTGGGTGAGTGGAATGGGTGGGCTGGATTTGAAGGTTAGAATGCACATGACACTAGGGCCAGCTGGGTTCTGATTTCAGAAGTAGCCATGCAGCACTGGTGGCTGGGAGGCAAACAGGCGCCAGTCACAGACCCTCCTCTCCCCAGACCTGGAAGTGGTGCCACAGTAAGCAGACCCTTCCTTAAGCTTCTCTCTAGAGTCTCGACACCCCAAAAGGCCACAGGCTTTTGCCAGACTGTCTCCAACTCATCAGTGAGTGGGGGCCCCATGCCACTCTGACTCGGCCCGTGATTCTCTGCCCCTAAAGGCCTCTCCACAGCCTCTCTCCAGCACTCATATGAACCGCCATTGTCCCAGTAAACAGCCCCCAGTGCCCGCAGTCAATGCCCCAATGTTTACAATCAGCCTCGCCCAGTCCCCGGGCACCTGGTTCTACCTCGTAGACCTACTTGCTTGCCGTGCCAGCACTCTAGTGCTTAGTGCTCCTTGCTAGCCCTCCCAGAGAGCCCTTTAGGAACCCTCAAACCACCTGTTATTCATCGAGCACGCCCCTGACCTCGAATGTACCCAGGCCCGGTTCTAGCGGAAGGGCCAGGTGGGCCAGGCCCACCCAAGGTAGCTCCATGGCACTCCCAACGCCGATTTTCAAGCAGAAAAACATTGTTTGTTCTTTTTCTTTATGATTTATTTGGGCCAGCGGCCTCGCTTTCTCATCCTGATTGTTTAATAAACATGATATGCACCAATGCCATGGGCTGCTTGAAGTGTCTGGAGACAGGCGTGAAGTCTGAGGATGGCTGTTATCAATGAGCACATGTGAAAAGGAGGAAAGCCTGTGACACTCCTACCAGATCAAAAGAGACACAAAAGCTCTCATCACACAGTATTTAAGAGATACTATAGGGCCACAATAATCTGATAGTATTTTGCCATCCCACGGAAAGTAATTGAAAATGTGGAATTGGTATTTATATGTTAGTGGGCTTTTGTGCTATTCTTAAAATGCAGAATGATATACTGCAAACGCCACATCCTTTGACTTTTCTGAAGTAAAGACTCGTGACAAGATTCACTAATACAACACAGATACAGCATTGACTGGGCAGTGCAAGTTCTTATTAAACGAAAAAAAACACTGGGGGCTGTCCTGTGGCAGCACTGCCTACTTTTAATTTCCAGAGGTACTCACTGATGGCTGAGTCTAATATACCTACATTATGGCACAGACACCACACATTGCGGCGAGCAACAGTGATTGAGTATTCGTTTTATTCTCTTTATTTTGTCATATGAATAGATACAATTGGAATATATCACTGCTGTAGCCCCTCAGATCATAAAGAGATAAGATACTCCTGTGGGCTAATGAACTGGCTTCAAAGAGGTTCCTATAATCTGTGACTTAGTAAATTAAAATCTTGTCAGCCTTTCATTACTTACACTAGAGTGGGACCACTTGTATGTCCTTACATCAGTATAAATATTCTAAGCTTCTCGGTGTCTCTGATCTGGGTAAACAACACAGATATTTAAGCTTCAAATAAATCTGGTCTTTTGGGGCATATCAAAAGCTAGAACACATAACGCACTAATGTTGTCAAATAACTAGCAGCTGGGATGGTGTCTTTTGAACAGAAGTCATGAAAAACCCAGGTCAACAGTTTTCATACCTGTGGCTCTCTAGGGCAGGTAAGATTATCAACAATTATAGAATTTTGATGAGGAAATGGGGATGAGGTGCAGAGATGAGAAATGGAGGAGGGTGATTAGAGGAGAATGTGAGGATAAAAAAGATGAAAGTAAGAAAAAAGGATGAAACAAAAGAATGGTAAAGAAAGAGGTAGGTGAAATAAGAGCAACCAAGTGAGTAGAATGCAAGAGAATACATTTAACAGATGTTGATTAGAGCAGAGTATGAGGGTGATGAGTGTTAAACTAGAGAAGGTGATGAAGATGGTGTTTGAGTTGGATGAAGGAAGAGGAAAGAGGACGCTGGGAAAGCAGAATATAGGAGCAGGAGAATGATGAACAAATTGGGTAATGCCAGTAGAGTGATTGGAGGACATGCACTGGGAGAGGGTGATAAGCTGGGAGGAGTATGAAATGGTGAAGGTGGAAGATGAATCTGGTGAAAGATAAAAATGATGAGAAAGGAAGGTGATCAGAGAGAAGGGTGGTGAGCAAATGATAAGTTGGGGGGAATGGAGTGTTAAGAGGAGAGTGGTAGAACACAAGGAACAGGAAGGTGATAGGAATAGGATATACTAGTAGGAGAAAGTAGGAAAACAGGAAGGAGGAGGGGACAAGCTAATTCCAATTTAGAAGAGACAGTTCACTTTTGAAGCATTCACATAAGATGTATGTTTTCTTGGTGCTTCACCTAGCAAAGAGCTGACAGTCAAATATTGTTTGAGAAACTAGACACCAAATTGAAGGACCACTTGCCACTCTCAGAAGTTGTAATCTGTGCACAGCGGGAAGCTAGGGGTTGAAACAGATCTCTGTTTGAAGTTTGGTTGGTTCAGCTTAAGTTGGCAACTTTGATTGATCATCCAATTGTTACTTCCCTTATTTGGAGTACACGTACAGCAGTAGGCACTATCCAAAACTATTTTTTTAAAAGTTACATAGGCTATTACTTCGTTAAAACATGTATGGCTTTCAAGTGTTTGTAGATGTTTTGCATGCTCATGAGCACACTATGTAAATAATCCAGGCATTTTTGCTGCTGTCATTCCAAATGGTAAAGGCCACCAGTGAAGAACAGGAACAGGTACAGGGCAGCAGGATTGCACAAATCCATGCACCCACATAAGTACAGCCACTACCCCTCATGTAGCAGTAGGAAAGGCAAGACTAACAAAAGAGGGTGAGGTGGAGAGAGTCAAGGTTTGAGATAGATAGAAAGAACAGGTGAAGCAGAGAGAAGGGAGGGTTATAGGTAGAAAAGTGATGATAAGAGGGAGGAGGGTGATGCAGACAGAGGGAGGATAGTGAGAAAGAGAGAGGGAGGGTGACTGGTGAGGCAGAGACAGAGAGGAGGGTGAAGAAGAGAGATTTGGGTGAGCTAGAGAGAAGAATGGAGTGGAGGTGGAGGCGCAGTCAGACCACGGAGAGGTGGAGAGAGAGGGGAGAGTGAACCAGAAAGAGAGGCGAGTGAGATGAGAGAAATATTGGGGTGAGACAAACAGAGAGGAAGCTGAGGCAGGGAGAGAGAAAGAAGTGGTGGAGAAATAGGAGGGTGAGGCAGAGAAAGTGGAAGGTGAGATGATAAGAAGGGGAAAAAAAGAAAAGAAAAGATGGCGAGGTCTTTAGGTGAGCAGGATGAAGGGGAAAGAAAGGAGTTTGAGGTGGAGAGAGAGATGGGTGAGGTTGGGAGAAAGGATCATGTGGTAGAGAGAAAGAAGCCCGATGCAGAGAGAACAGAAGAAATTAAGCACATAGGTGAAACCCCAATAAAGGAAAAACTAAAACTAGTGTATGTGCTCTCAGCAGTAGGTATAGTATGCAGCCCAGTCCCCCTCATACCTGGGAATTGCTATGCAACTCCATTCATCTTCACGGCCCACCCATGCTTTCTCTTGGCCCTCCCAGATCCCGAAACCTGGAGCCGGGCCTGAATGTACCCAGAGTGCCCCTCGGGGGCAACTCCTAGTGCCTGGAGTCAGCATCCCCCTCTCCCCCGTGCCTTCTACAAGCCACATCGCTTGCCTGTAACCACCTGCTCCTGTATGCCCCCACCCCCAGCCTCAAGGTTCTTCAATACCCCACAGTGCCCTCAGCAGAACCATCACCCCAAAACCGAAAGCTGGGTCTGCCTACCTCTCTCAAGTGAATTGCCATCCGCGGCCACCCCTCCCCCACACAGACAACACTCTGCCATGAAGAGCGCACGGTGAGCCACTGGCACAGCAGCTCTGCTCAACAGTGCTTGCTCTCACTGGGTGAGGGGGCCCCTGGAGCACGGGCCCCCCACAATGCGGGGGCTGTGGGGGCCTGTGTAATGCCCCGGTCCACAGTCAAACACTGAATCTTACTGTAGTCATCCTTCCAGGCCCTCTGCAAGAGCCCATCTTCCACTGCTCCAATTAAAAAACCCTGCACTGGCTTCCTCCAGAATCAGTGGCTTCCTAAAATGTAACAATAAAGTGTTACTTACATTTCTTCAGAGCAGTGTCACCTTATCACACTGTCTCTGCACAAAGAGCAGAGCAAGTTGCCATCTGCTGAATATCAGGACAAGCAAGGTGCATGGCTGATAGGTCCTGGGGGGTCTCCTGAACCTGGGGGGGGGGTTAAACCCCTTTGCATGCACACACAGAGTTCTATTACCTGTCTCTGCCTCTCAGCATTGCTTCTTCCTTTGGGCTCCCTTTTGACCTTCTCCTGATCACTGCTCTGTCGACTGTTTCTTTCTGCACTCCAGCACTCTGATTCCCAGATAATCCTGTGGTGCCTTCCCTTCCAGGCCTCTGTACACAAGCAAGAAATAAAAGCTATAAATTGTAACTGTTTCTTTTTTGTGTGCAAGATCTTCAGAAAACTGCTTCCGGCCCAAAGAAAGGCTGAAGCTGGTAAGAACTGGTGTGCAGTGCTCAGGCCGGTGCTTCAGCACTCTCTTCAGTGTGGGACCGAGGGGGCCCCTTCAAGTGTAGGGAAGCCTGGAGCTGCAAACCTTCTCCAGGTCAAGTCAGCTCTGTGCTGCCTCAGAGAAGTGCCCTCTCTGGGGCCCCCACCCCCATCCTTGTCCCAGGCCTGGCTCGTGGCTCTGACTGAAGAGAAGCCATGTTGATACTTTGTTTCTCTTCAGTCCACAGCGCGTGCAGGCCACTTCACAGGCTGCTTTAGGGAGACAGAGTCACTGCTCTCTAACCAGTTCTCTACAAGAGCTAAGGGGCCCCCCTTCACTTACTGAAGACTGGGGGCCTCCCCCCGCACAGCAGGGGCTGCAGGGGTGTTTGTTACGCCCCTGGAGAGGGTCTTTGGTGTGAGAGGTCGGCTTTATTTTGGCAATTAGACGAATGTTCTGATTTGTGACCTTTGCCTCAAGTTGTAAAGTTCTCTGATATCCTTCAAGATCAAGTTTGCGCTATATAAAACGTTATAAATAAAATAAAAATAAATAAAATAAGGGACTGCACCACCATCAAATCAATGATGTACCTTCTGAGGCTTGAATTGAGTCAGACTCGTTAGCAGCGCAGCAGCATTTGTTGAAAATTAATCAGCGCATACATGCCTGGCGCCCACTGGAGGGCAAAAAGTATGCAAATATGCCTGCAGATGTATCAGAACCCACTGAAGGGAACAATTATGCCGTGGATCGAAACCACAAGCTCCAGAATGCATAGCGGTCTTGTGATCACTCACCTGAGAGACATAATCGCCCACTGGAGGGTTAAAAGGAATGAGAAAACATGCTGCCCTTGGAAATCGCTACAGAGAAGACTGTTTACCTGCAGGCACGCCTATGATTAAGGAGGTGGAGCCTCCGAAATTTGTTATGCACGACTCACACAGGCATGTAGACACTGGTTCCTCCGTAATAAATTGTCTTGCAGACCCGCTGTTGTGGAGTGCGTCTCAAAGCTGTTGGACACATTTTGGGAAAGGTTGTACGCAGCACGTCCAAGCCGCAAGGGACTGCACCACCATCAAATCAATGATGTGCCTGCTGAGGCTTGAATTGAGTCGGGCTGGTTAGCAGCACAGCAGCGTTTGTTGAAAATTAACCACCGCATACATGCCTGGGGCCCACTGGAGGGCAAAAAGTATGCAAGTATGACTGCAGATGTATCAGAACCCACCAAAGGGAACGATTATGCAGTGGATCAAAACCACAAGCTCCAGCATGCATAGCGATCTTGTCATCACTCACCTGAGAGTCATGAACACCCACTGGAGGGTTAAAAAGAATAAGAAAGCATGCTGTCTTTGGGATACACCATGGAGAAGACCGTTCACCTGCGGGCATTTCTATGATTAAGGAGCTGGAGGCTTCGATACCGGTTAGGCACGACTCAGGCAGACATGTGGATTCAGGTTCCTCCGTAATAAGTTGTCTTGCAGACCCGCTGTTGTGGAGTGTGTCTCTAAGCTTTTGGACACCTTTTGGGAAAGTTTGTATGCGGCACGTCCAAGCTGCAAGGGACTGCACCACAATTAAATCAATGATGTGCATGCTGAGGCTTTTATTGAGTCGGGCTCGTTAGCAGTGCAGTAGCGTTGGTTGAAAATTAATCAGCGCATACATGCCTGTAGTCCACTGGAGGGCAAAAAGTATGCAAATATAACTGCAGATGTATCAGAACCCACCAAAGGGAAGGATTATGCCATGGATCAAAACCACAAGGGGCAGCATGCATAGCGGTCTTGTGATCACTCACCTGAGAGACATAACACCCACTGGAGGGTTAAAAGGAATGAGAAAGCATGCTGTCTTTGGGATTCACCAGGGAGAAGACCGTTCACCTGCCGACACGCCTATGATTAAGGAGCTGGATGACCCGAAGCCGGTCAGGCGTGACTCACACAGGCATGTAGACGCTGGTTCCTCCTTAATAAATTGTCTTGCTGATCCGCGGTTTTGGAGTGCGTCTCTAAGCTGTTGGACACCTTTTGGGAAAATATATATATATATCTATATATTTCGCAAAGCAAGGAGAATCCAAAAGCAAACTCTCCATGAGCCCACTGAACCCACTGAAAAGGATAACACATATCAACCACGACCATGGTCTTGGTCACATGACCTCATACCCAGTTGCATCTCATCTAAAGGTACATGGTGTTTGTGGTCCTCATATGTGATGATAGACGTTGAAAAAATATATATTAAAAAAACAACAATATAAATTTACATTGTGACATTACCAGTGTGATTATGCATAGTTAATTGTAAGTTAAATTCGTATGAGAATTTGTCTGCTTGGTGTCCATAATGCAACACATGAAGTGCTCAGCGCTACGTGTTGCTCAGTCATTGTTAGGAGTGATAGGGGTTGCAAGGTGGTACAGTGGGTGACCATATCCTTCGCCCAGTTCATTACTGGTTGTGTCTACTGGCTACTCAGTAAGCAGGGTGTTACTCTGGGATAGGGGCACTTTGGGTAGAGTTCCCACAGGGGCTATTGCTTTTGGCTGGTGTAAACATATGTGTATTCAGCCGCTGTTGTGATCTGTGATTCAACAGAACTAGTAAGGAGATGGCAGGGTTTCAGGTATAGTACCTAAATCAATTATTCGCACTCTGGGATTGAATTGGCCAGTAGGGCTGTGTGACGTTGTCTCCTGTCCTCAAGTGTGTAGCTCTGTGATGGTAGAGTCCAAAGGTCTAAGTAGACAGCATACTGATGGCTATTGTGACTAGGAGTAGTGAGGAATCGAGGAATCGCCATCCACTCCGGTGCGCATACTTTTAACAGGACTGTGTAGCTTAATGTTGTATCTCTGCCACGTGTATCTGTGAAAATCAATGGAACACAGCAGTTAATATCAGCAAAGTTGCCCCTGTTACAAACAGATCCAGTTCCAAACATACTTTACAACATTCGCAATCATGAGGGCAAAAGATTCAACGCATCGTCTGGTAACGGAACATGCTGTGTCAACAATCAAAAACAAAAGTGTGTCAGGGAAAGAGGTGGGGTGTGGGTGATCTGCCAAGATTTGCCAATAGGTCAGCTTTTCTAATCTAAAGATGGAAATACATCTCTTCATCTACATTGAGTCCATCTGGGAATTTTGTGCCAGCCTGTAGGATGAAACGAGATTCCAATTTGCAGAGTACTGCTTGCCGACTACCTCCTCTGGGATTGAGGTTTACTGTGTCTAGCCCAAAGACCAGGCTGTAGTCCAGTCACTCACATGTTTCTCAGAGAAATGCCTGGCTCTGCTGTAGCTGTGGTCTCTATTAGTGATTGCCCTCCAGTGCTCTAAGATTCACATTTTAACTGGGAAAGTTGTGGAGCCAATGTACCAGAGGCCAAAGGGCACACATTGGTATATACCACAAAATCCGTGTTGCAGTGATAAATTTGGGAATCTTCCAATGAGTTTTTATTCTATCTAAGGTGATCTCAGATACATTGCTGCTATGCCAGCAGGCTTTACAATTTCCACACCTGCGGAAGCCCTTAGTTTGTTTGAGGAATTTGTCTCCTTGGTCTGGAGATGACTGTGTACCAGAAGGTCTTTGAGTGAGGCACTTCTCATTTAGGTCATGGATGGATTGGTACCTACTCTGTTCCTGAGGACGGCATCCTGCCTAAGAATGCCCCATCTGTTTTACAGGATCTTGCGTAGCTTGTCTGCCTGGCTGCTAAATCTCGTAATAAACCTGATACGTTCTTCAGTAGCTTCTTCGGGGATTCTCTCAGAGGTTGTTTTGGCTAGGATTACATTTCTCGATTGCTTCTCCACTCGCATCTCTGCTTGTCTCTGTGCCTTGCAGGAGTAGCCTCTCTCTCTCTAAAACGTTATCTCATATTGTGCTCGGTTTGTTCATAAGCAATGGTAGTGCTGCAGTTCCGTTTGGCCCTTTTAAACTCACTGTACGGGATACCCCATCTAAAGCTAGGTGGGTGGGAGCTGGAGGCGTGCATAATGGAGTTGCCAGCAGTTTTCTTCCTAAACAGGTTTGTGCTAATCATGCAATTATCCACTGTGAGTTTGAGGTCTAGGGAATCAATTGATTCCTTGCTATACTGTCTGGTGAAACCAAGGTTGACAGGGTTATCATTTAAGGTGCCCAGAAATGTGTTCAGGTTGGTTTCTGTTGTAACCCAGACAAAGAAAATATCATCAATGTACCATTGCTATTTGGTTATATTGAAGATACAATGTTCTGTTTCATCGTTCCAGAGCACCTGCTACTCCCACCAACCCACCATAAGATTGGCATAGCTAGGGATGAAGCAGGTGCACATGAAAGTCACTTGTAGCTGCTTGAAATGCTCTTTTTAAAAAATGAACACATTTTCCTTTAAACAGATCTCAATAATTTCCAAGAAAATCGTGATGTTTTCCAAATACTTATACATTGTGTGTTTTCAAAAAGAATTGACACGCCTACAGGTTATCAGTGTGTCTCCACATCCAGACATACTAACCAATTTTTCTCAACCATAGCCACATCTTTTATTTTCTGAAAAAAGTCAGTGGAGTCTCTAAGATAAGAGTTGAGGTTTCTGACAGAGAGAAAGAGAACTTGGTCAATAAACATGGAGGTGTTTTCCAGGAAACTGTTCTTTGAAGACACTATAGGATCTACCTGGTGGTTCTAGGGCATTGTTATGGATCTTAGGCAAGAGGTAAAAGGTGGGTCTTGTCAGTGTGTCATTCCTGAGAAATTGTTTCTCATCCCATGTCAGGAGTTCTCTTTCGTGCCGGTCCGGGATTTTGTTCAAGTACCTCTGTCATAAATCAACTAGGTACTTCCTGTCCACTCTACCATAACAAGTTATATCGTTCAATTGGCGATATGCTTCTTTGGTGTACATGGCTCTTGTCATAAGTACTACATTGCCCCCTTATCAGAATGTTAGATAATAAGGTAACAGTCACTCTGTAGGTTTTTCACCACCTCCCACTGGATCTTAGTCATATTCCTATGACGTGAGGCACTATTCACTAATTTAAGGAGACCCTGAGCTACCAGGTCATTAAAGATGTCTATGTTGTCCTTTTGCAAGGTTAGGTAGATATTTGGATTTAGCCCTGAAGTCAGTGAAGGAAGCCCCACCTGTGTCAATCCCCAGCAATTCTGTGATGTCGTCTGTACGGGTGGGGTCAAAAGGGTCAAGATGTTCACTTATTTCACTGTGTGGCCCTGGTTGGCCTAGATTAGTCATTATCAGTTATGTGAGTATGTCCTCAATTGTTCAGACTTGTCTAGTGATTGGGTGGTACTAATGGTCTTTCTACCGTCCCCCCTATCACTACATATGGCATGGATTTTACAAAGTTAAAATTTTCGTTCAAACTTATATAGATCAACACGTGTCTGGGCATAGTCAAACCCTGTCTCAGGACAAAAAGACAGTCCTGATTGTAATACATTTTGCTCCTCAATTGTTAGAACCCTGTCTTTAAGGTTCTTTACAGTGAGTTTGATATCAGAGTCCGCCATTATTTTTTCTTTGATGTTTGGTTGCGTGTTCCCGTGCCAATGCTTTTCAAGCTTCCTTCGTCTGTTCCTCCATTTGCGATTTTGTCTTTGTTTCCTCGTCCTCTCCCTTTCCGCCTTCCTCTGATTGATTGTTATTTTGTTTTTTGGAGGAGCTTAAGGTCCTCGGAAAAAGGCTGTTGCTCCATGGTTCCAGACGATACACTATCAATTGACTCTTGGTCCGAAGTGAGGTCTGTTATTGACCCGTCTTTGTTGACTCCCATTAGCCCCAATGCTTTGTGTTTTTACAGTTCTGATCTTGCTTTGTCGAAGTTTTTGGCGAATATCAGAATTCTTCCTGTGGCATAGTCTCTTTCATGCCTTTGGAATTTCCGTTGTTTTCTAGCCACAACCTCTTAATCATAGGTTTTCATTCTGTCATCCACTAGTTTCAGCACTTTTTGTATCTCTGTTTAGTCTGCTTCTTTCTTGAACTCGTACATCAGTTCCTGTACCCCGCCTTGGCACCCGACATAGCCATAACCGTCTAGGAAGGCTACAGGATCACCCGCAGGGACCACACCAATGGATCAGGAGGAGGTATTGCCATCGTCCACAGGAACACTTTCAGAGTCTCGACCAACACCGACGACACCCTCAGCACCGGCGAACACCTGCACTTCCAGTTGCACACCTTCCTCAACACCACCCTCAGAGGAACCCTCATCTCAACTGGTGTGGCTGAGTGAGCTAAAGAATGGTGATGGATTAAACCCAGATCTGTTGACTGGGGGTGAGTGTTTGATTTGCTCAAACGCTCCGTCCATCATCCCCTTTTGCATCGCTTTGTTCGCCCTAAGTTGGCAGGGTATGCTCAGACGTGAGTCCCTTGCTCACTTGGCCACTGGATTCAAGATAGCCTGCTGATGAGGATTATGAATCCGAAACCGGTCCCAGGATGCTTGTTTCTAGTCCAGGGAAGACATGGCTTGGCAGTTCGGGCTGGACTGTTCCCATGAGGAACAGGGCCAGACTGATTTGCATATGGCCATGTCTGAACTGGGGTGGCTGAACGAGCTAAAGAATGATGATGGATTAAACCCAGATCAGTTGACTGGGGGTGCTTGTTTGATTAGCTCAAACGCTCCGTCCATCATCCCCTTTTGTATTGCTTTGTTTGCCCTAAGTTGGCAGGGTAGGCTCAGACGTGAGTCCCTTGCTCACTTGGCCACTGGATTAAAGATAGCCTGGCTGATGAGGATTATGAATCCGAAACCTGTCCCAGGATGCTTGTTTCCGGTCCAGGGAAGACATGGCTTGGAAGTTTGGGCTGGACTGATCCCATGAGGCACAGGGTCAGACTGATTTGCATATGGCCATGTCTGAACTGGGGTGGCTGAGTGAGCTAAAGAATGGTGATGGATTAAACCCAGATCAGTTGACTGGGGGTGAGTGTTTGATTTGCTCAAACGCTCCGTCCATCATCCCCTTTTGTATCGCTTTGTTCGCCCTAAGTTGGCAGGGTTTGCTCAGACATGAGTCCCTTGCTCACCTGGCCACTGGATTCCATCATCCCCTTATGTATCGCAGGAGGAGGAATTGCCATCGTCCACAGGAACACTAGGAGTCTCGAACAACACCGACAACACCCTCAGCACCGGCGAACAACTGCACTTCCAGTTCAACACCTTCCCCAACACCACCCTCAGAGGAACCCTCATTTACAGAACCCCCTGAGCCGGACCACAGTTCAGCGACTCCATCACCGACTTCGTCAGCGCACACGCCCTCGCCTCCATGGACTACATCCTCCTTGGGGACCTGAACTTCCATCAAGAGAACAACACAACACCAACTCCAACACCCTGATCGACAACCTAGCCAACCTCGGACTCAGACAACTCGTCACAACATCCACCCACTCTGCCGGTCACACGCTTGACCCCATTTTCTCCACAAGCCCCCATGTCTCCTTCAACCACACCACCGAACTCCACTGGACCGACCATCGCTGCATCCACTTCACCTTCATGAAACCCACCATGCACCACCACACCAAACAGATGCCTCGCCGCTGATGGAGCAAAGTCACCAAAGACCATCTAACCACCACCCTTGCCCAGAGCCCACCCGCTGACCCCACCGACCCCGACACCGCCGCCCACAACCTCAGACAGTGGATCAACGACTGCACCAACACCTTTGCCCCGATCAAGAAACCCTCCAACAGTCACACCAACAAGAAATCCAGCTGGTTCACTGAAGAGCTCTGAGCCTCCAAGCAAACCTGCAGAAAGCTGGAAAAGATCTGGCTCCTTGAACGAACACCGGACAGACATGCAGCCCACAAGAACGTCACCCGCAGAAGCCATCACCTCATCAGATCCACCAAAAGGGCCTCCTTCAAAGACCACCTAGACAACAATGCACACAACAGCAAAGAGCTCTTCAACATCATGAAGGAACTCTCCAACCCCAGCTCCAACACCAACTACGTCCCACCCTCGCAAGACCTGTGCAATTCGCTGGCCACCTTCTTCCACCGCAAGATCGCAGACATCCATGATAGCTTCAATGCCACTGACCACTGAGACCTCCTCCCCCACGACCACAATCCGCACCAACCGCCAGCTCTCCTGGACCAACATCAACGACGACGACACCATCAAGATCATGAACACCATCCACTCCGGATTTCCGTCAGACCCATGCCCACACCACTGCTTAAACAAAGCCAGCACATCCATCGCACCCTATCTCCGGAAAGTCATCAACACTTCCTTCGAGACAGCAACCATCCCAGAGAGCTGGAAGCACGCCGAGATCAACGCTTTACTCAAGAAACCCAAAGCAGACCCCAAGGACCTCAAGAACTTCTGGCACATCTCCCTGCTCCAGTTCACGGCAAAGGTCATTGAGAAGACTGTCAATGTACAACTGACCCGCTACCTCAAGGAGAACAACATCCTGGAGCCTTCCCAGTCCGGGTTCCACAGCAACCACAGCACCGAGACTGCCCTCATCGCCGCCACCGATGACATCATGTCCCTTCTAGACACTGTAGAAACGGCAGCCCTCATCCTCCTGGACCTCTCAGCCGCCTTCAACACGGTCTGCCACCACACTCTACGAACACGCCTCCACAACGCCGGGATCCAAGAGAAGGCCCTGGACTGGACCACCTCCTTCCTCCCCGGCAGAACACAGAGTGTCTGCCTTCCTTCTGCTCCGAAGCCACCGAGATCATCTGCGGCGTACCCCAGTGCTCATCCCTCCGCCCAACTCTGTTTAACATGTACATGGCACCGCTCACAGACGTCATGACCTCAACACCATCTCCTACGCTGATGACACCCGTCTGATCCTCTCCCTCACCAAGGACCCCCACACTGCCAAACCCAACCTTCACAATGGAATGAAGGTTGTAGCTGAATGGATGAATAACAGCCGACTGAAGCTGAACTCGGACAAGATGGAGGTCCTCATCCTAGGATCCACCCCTTCGGCCTGGGAAGACTCCTGGTGGCCGACTGCACTGGGAACCGCTCCAACACCCACTGACCACGCACGCAACCTAGAGGTCATACTCGACTCCACCCTCTCCATGACTAAACAGGTCAATGCCGTCTCCTCCTCTTGCTTCAACACCTTCCGCATGCTCTTCAGGATCTACAAGTGGATCCCCACTGAAACGAGAAGAACGGTCACCCAGGCCCTCGTCAGCAGCAGGTTGGACTACGGAAACCCCTCTATGCAGGGGCATCAGCCAAACTGCTGCGACTGCTCCAACGCATTCATAACGCCTCTGCACGCCTGATTCTTGGCATCCCTCGCCACAGCCACATCACACCCCACCTGAGAGACCTGCACTGGCTCCCGGTTAGCAAAAGGATAACCTTCGAGCTCCTCATCCATGTACACAAGGCACTCCACAACACCGGACCAACGTACCTCAACAGACTCAGCTTCTAAACTCCCACCCGCCAGCTCCGCTCCGCCGACCTCACCCTCGCCACAGTCCCCCGCTTCTGAAGAGCGACCTCCGGCGGCAGATTATTCTCCCACCTCGTCGCAAACACCTGCAACACCCTCCCTATCCACCTACTGCAGACCCCAGACCTGTTGACCTTCAGAAACTCCTCAAGACCTGGCTTTTCGAGCAGTAGCAGCATTCCCCACCCCAGCGCCTTGAGACACTCACGGGTGAGTAGTGCCCTTTACAAATGATAAGATTGATTGATTGATTAAATGCTCTGTGTACATCCCATGCATTGGCAATGAGGATCTCCATCATTCTTCTGGAGCACACAGTTGTATTTTCCATCCAATCTTTACGGACCTGAATTTTGGCTATTGCCAGAGTTGAGGTGATTAAGATTCTAAGACCTCTAGGTATGCGGTTATCATCCAAATAATTCTGTAGTGAGGTTGCTTCCGACCACCTGCTGATTTCTTTGCGCTTCATGTGTTCCAAGATGTTACCTCTCTGTTTGATGCCTACTGGTGCTGTTTCGGACACTGCACCCCCAGATGTCTGTGTCTGCTTTTGGTTCTTGCGGAAAATGGCATTGGCAGATGCCTCACACCCCTTCAAAAACTCATCTGCCATTGTTTTAGTTGTTCTGTCAATAGTTTCAGGTGCAGAGTTATCACTCCCTGCTTTGTACTTGATCAGGTGTTGTAGCTTGAATAGCTCGCATGTTGGGGGTCAGTCAGAAGTGCAGCGGTGGATGACTTCTGCGTCTCACTGGGGTTTGGTTTCAGTTTTGCGACCAAATATATAAATGCTTCACTAGACATGCAATTTCACTATTGTTCCCATGATAACATTTTCACCAAGAAAACAAGCTGGCGTACAATAGATGAGGAAATGGAGCTTCCCTTAAAAGTGTGATTAGGAGCTTTAGCTGCAGCAAGCCACTGCTGACTAGTCTTCCATTTGGTAGATGATGGCTTTAGTTGAGGCCAGCCTTTTGACTTTCTTCCTGATCACTGTCAGTGTGGCTGTTGAAAGCAAGGCGCAAAATAATCACACCTCTTTGTGCCTCTTATGGATCCTTCAAACGGGAGATTACCCTTATGTGTGGATAGTAGCGGCTGGCATGGATAGGTGGCTTGTATGGGATTATAAAAAAAGGAAAAAATGCACCGTACTGCTGCATCTCTCTTTTGTCTCTCCTCAGGAATGGAACAGGAAGCAGGCAGCCAGGCTCCGATTACCAATACCAACTTTGCAGTGCAGCATTGTGATTGGTAAATACCCAGGTCCCCCTGACCATGGACTGGGGGCCTGAACCTTCTATCTACACATACTGTACTGCGGCCTGCATGGAGAACATGCAAAGTGTGCATGACTGTTTGGATGGCCTGAGAAGGCCGGACAAACAGTCATTGAGCACTTAGGAGGGTGATACCACTCCTACCCTGCTCTGTGAGCAGAGCAGCCCCGCCCCTTCACACAAAGCTGCTGCTGCAGGACAAAATAAAATAATAACATTACATTATTATCAATTTATTTTTCCTTTCTTTCACTGCTTCAAAGCAGTGGGGCAACGCTCCTCCTCCTTAACGGAGGAGCTAGCACTGTACGTGGAGCACCACTCTACAAAGATTATGAGTCTGAATGTCAGCCTGCAAAGGATAAATGAAAGGAAACATAAACTGATTCTGAAAGTACAGACCGAGAATATGCAACCCTTACCTGCTCTACCTGTATAAACAATGGTGAAGTACACCTACCTGTTGTTCTCTTTCCATGTTCTCTCTGACCACAGAGATGATGCTCTTCACAATTCCCAGAGGACTGCTCTGCATCCAAAGCTGGCATCTGCCTCACAGCCAGCTTCCCATATGTGAAAGGACATCACCTGGAGTCAGATCAGAAGGAAGAGTGTCTTCCTGTGCTGAAGCACCTGGAGGTGCCCAGCCTTATAGAAAAAGGAAGGAGTGAGTGAACTCTGCAACATGAGCTGTCTGCCAGGGTGAACAAGAAACAGCTAGGATTTAAGATGAGGATTCATTCACCAGAGACTCCCAAGAGTGTAAGAAAAGTGCTCTTGGATCCACACCGCTTGCTTGAAGAGGGCACGAACAGATCGATCGGCTGAAATCTGCCTGCTGCTTGTCCATAGCTTTTGTATGATGTGTGCCCGACTGTGAAAGGGTTAGCCTCTGGCATTTGATGAAAGTGTTCCTATGTCAAGAGTGCAGCTCAAACTGAAGTGAGAGGCACCTCCATGAAGTGTGGGCAAGCTGACCCTGAATGACGCTGTCCGAGGTGCTGAGGTGTACCAGACTGGACTGCAGCTCGACCTGAATGTGCCTTGAAGTTGCCTACTGCTGCCTGTTGGTATCATGATCCAAAGCAGACTACATTGTTGCCTGGACCTTGAACCTGCCCAGCTGATCTGTCAACTCACCAACAAGTATGTGTAGTTTCAAGGCAAGAGCTCTCCTGAGAAGCTCCAGGGCTTGGGATTACTAGTTTGTGAAAATCCCGGTGTATACCCCCCCACCCATCTTACTGCCCATCACCATCCCTAAGATGAATACTTCAGCAATGCAACCTTAAAATCGGTTGCTCAAACGGACCAACAACAATCGGAACAAACACTCCTGAGAAAATACTACTGGATGCCTCCTGGTCAAGTCGGCACTCCTCCATGACCGCTGATGTCCCGTGGGGGGTTTTGGGCTTGAACACGTGCGGTGCTGATTCTTGTCGCGGCAGTAACTGGATGAGCCCTCCCGGGACGAAAGCCACGTCGGACTTCGTGGACTCTGCGTAGGATCCTGGATGGCTTTGGTCTGTGTCCCGAGCCCCCAAAGCTGCAACAGATGAGCTGCTCTCCGGCTTTGGTCTGTGTCCCGAGCCCCCAAAGCTGAAACAGATGATCTGCTCTCCACGTCCAAAGCACACCACAGGTCTGCCAACAACGAGGACGTATCTCACCGAGGCACACCTCCCCTCCTACACTGGAGGCGAGAGAGCGAAGTGAAGAGAGCCTGAGGCGACCGAAACGGATCGCGCCGCACATCTGCCTCAGCAAAGACGACCCCAGGGAGTGGAAGAAAGGGGTCCGACCTCAGAAGTTTCCTAAGGAAAACTCGATGGAAATCGATCGCTGGGCGAGGCGGGAGCTCCTGAAGTCGGGCGCCTAACTTTAAAATGGTGCCCGGCTGGGACACTAACAACAAGGAAGCTCTCCACTGTGCCCCGGGCGCCTGAATCCCACGGAGTCAGAAGATAGAAATTGCAAGAGGTAAATAATAAGGGGAGAAAAAAAAACCCAAAAATGCTAAGCCCCCATCCTGATCGACCCGCCCCGCAACAACTGGGTGAGTCCAGCAATGATTCTATGCTCAAGACTGTATTCTAGAGAGCTTTGCCCAAACAGTAATAAAAAGAGGACTAACAGATCCCAAGAAGCCGCTATCTTGGCATGGGCTATCAGCCAATTTTCCCCCTTAACGCAAATTTCCCCCCTAAAACCCCCCACTATACTCTAGGATGGCACAATTTCAAACTCTACAACAAATATCTCTCAATTCTCCAAGGCCACACTGTGGAGTGTAGAGTGACAAGGCATCATTAGTCCCACTATGGAGCAACTCTAAGTGAGACAAGACATCATCCTCCTAAGATCGCCAGTCTCAACTCCCCCACACCCCCAGGTCCTACGACAACGGCACCTTTAATGAGATAGTGCACCCCACCCCTACCCACAGCAGCAGTAACTAGGTCTTCCTGCTAATTAACCTCTAACCCCACCCCCTTTCAAGATCACTGCAGGCTGCGCACCAGGTGCCCCCCCTGTCCCCAATCATCTGGCACCTCTTCTCACTATATCTAGCAAGAATATCCAAGCCCACTCCCTCCCCAACCAATATCCACATGGCTCCACCCCCCCCCCCAACTGACACATACCTCTCCTGACAATGCAATAAGCAACTAGGCACAGATTACCCCTGACCTACCCATCCCACTAACCCATCCCGAAACCCCTTTCCCATCCCGCCCGATCCCTCTTACCCCTCTTTTAAAAAGATTCTAACCAACCATAACCCCCATCAGACCATCCCGTCATCCCCCACCCAACGTACGCCCTCCAACCTGTAACCCCACGGCCCACACTCCTTCTCCATCATCTACCCCCCAACCTCTCGCCTAACGCCACTAAAATCTTCAAACACAATCTACTCAAACGACACCCGGAAACCCTCATAGCCGACCTCTACCACAACTCCTCTGAAGGCAAGACTAAAACTGACCTTATCTTCTACACCACCCACCAAGCTAAATAGAAATATAACCTAGCCACCCACCTAGGAGTTACCAAAGCCACCAACATCCCCCAAGGCCAAAGACTAAGTATATCCAAGTCTCCCCCACTCCCAATTAACACCACCATAACCCTATACAGAAATGGCAAAATCATGGTCCAAGCCAACAACTTCAACCTACACCAATTCGAACTCACCTTCCCTAAGCTGCTCAACTATATCCTGACCCCAGAAAGACCGGACCTACCTAATTCCGTAGACTCACCCCCCCACAAGCAAAATTGCCCTCTATCCCCCACTCCCACCCCCCCAACCACACCTCCCACCCCAAAAACCAGCCCCCGCCCCACCCTCCAAGCCCCCCCAAATCATCCTCCCCAATCCCCCTCCTCACACAAACTCGAGCACTCACCCAACCTATCACCGACCATCGGACGAAACCAGTCCTGCTTTCTCGAGCAATACCCTACACAATCCCCCACACCACCGCTTATCGGAAGACACACGCCTCTCCACTTCTCCTAACCCCCCCAACCCACACCCCCAACCTAACCCGCCACCCTGCCCCTCCCCTCCCCCGCACCGCAACAACATTCAAAACCCCTGTCGCAACCAACAGCCCCAGTTAGTTACGCCTCCCGAACCCACCCCTCCCCAATCCCCAGAGACAATGGAAGTAATAAATGAGCGCCTCACTCTCATAGAAAAACAACTCAAGTCCATCCTACCTCTGTCCCCGACTCATCTCTCAACCATAACTGAAAACCTATCCCTATTTCACATCCAATTCAACACTATCACCCATGCCATCAACAAAATCCTTCTTAACACGACTGCGCCCTCCTCCCCCTCCAAACATCCAGGACCCCCTCCCTCTCAAACACCAGTGAGCCACCCCAACAGCCTAATCTCAGGACGCCCAGCTGGCGCTCCTCCCCTCGCAACTCCCAATCCACCAGACCAAATAGAACGACCCCTTCCATCTCAAACACCAGTGAGCCACCACAACAGCCCAATCTCATGACGCCCAGCTGGCACTCCTCCCCCCACAACTCCCTATCCAACAGAACAAAAAGAACGACCCCTGTTATGTCTCCGAGAGAGGCCTTGATTCTTGCTAAAACCTATGACCCCAGAAAAACACTAACCCCCATTCGCACATCCAAGTAATCACCGGTATAGGTAGAGACAACCCCCAACCTAGGCCCACAAAAAGTCCCCCCCAACACACAACAATTCCCAAAGCTCCATCCTCCTCTCAAACCCACTCCGACAGCGGCCTGGTAAACTGTATGCTTATAAACTGCAGATCCGCAACCAAGCATGCTATTGAACTGGCTGATGCCATACTGTGTAACAACACTGACATTGCGTTCCTCACCGAAACCTGACGCAAAGAAACATCTTACCCGCTCCTTGACCTCCTAGTCCCCCCTGGCTTCTCCATCATCAACAAAGACAGGATTGACCAAGTGGTGGCGGCATTGCCATTATCCACAAGAACAACATCAACATAACCAAACTCAAAACTCACACCTTCTCTACCTTCGAATACCTTAACACCATCATTACACACCCAAACAACAAATCAACAAAATGCCATCTCATCTACCACCCCCTAGGAAACTCTCCGGCGTTCAGTGACCAATTCTCTGACCTACTACCTCAGTGCTCCCTAGCGAACTCTGACAACATCTTCCTAGGTGACTTCAACCTCCCTTGGAACAATGATAATGACACTGTTATACAGTCCCCAAATGAACTCCTTCTCACAAACGAGCTCACCCAACACTACAAGGGTCAAACCCACAAGGGCTCTACCCTAGATGCTATCATAACCAGAAGCGAAACTATAACCATAAATAACATTCTCCCAATCGACTGGTCAGATAACCACATCATCCTTTTCAGTATCAACCAAACAGTAGCTCCTACAATCAAGTCTCAATTCACCCACCAATGGTCCAGAAATCTCAAAGACATCCCCCTCCCGGCCCTTCAAGAAACAATAACATTGCTGCTCCCAACCTGCTCAGACAACCTCAACACGGTCGAGCTCTCCACTCTGTACAACAAAAAAATGACAACTGCCCTTGACCAACTAGCCCCCTAAAACTCAAAAGGGTTAGAGACATCCCCTCCCGAGCCTTGTTCAATAACGACCTCAACTCTGAATGAAGAAAAGTTCGGAGTTGAGGTCGCTGAGAGACTCTGGAGAGGGAACCCATCAACAATCAACCTCTCCCAACTCATAAAAGAACGCAACAACTACAAAAACCACATAATCAAGGCGAAAGCCACCTACTTCCGGAATGCGCTAGATAAAGCCAAAAACCGCCCCAAAGAACTTTTCAACATCATCCAGAGACAAACCTCCAAGCAAACCAAGGCTAACCCCCCTGCCTCCAAACTGCAGTGTAACAATGTGGCTAAATTCTTCAATGACAAAATCGGAAAAAAATTGAGCTCTCCCTAGACCACTAGCCCCAATCCCAACAGAGTATATCCACACCCCTTATGAAACCGCTCCCAACCCCAACCCACAACACGCTCACTGAAGCTGAGACCACTCCTCCATTGACCCCCAAACTCTCCCCCACCCTTACATCTGGACAAATCCCTCTTTCATGATCCTCAAGAGGCAACTAAAAGAATTTCTCCTCAACCGCCACCTCTATGCTTCCGGACAATGACTTTGTTTTTCTTGGTACCCAATATCCTTGTGATTCCAATTATACTTTATTGCTTATGTTTTCACTTGGATGCTGTGAAGCGCTCTGAGTCCCCCGGGTCTTGCAAGCGCTACATAAAACTAAAACTCCAATAATAAATAAAAATACTTAAAGGAGAGAACCGAACTGTGATTTGCAACATCTGACTTCCAGCCAACTCACTGTGTGCCTGGAAGAGAGCCAGCATGCCAAAGACAGCGTGTGATTCTGACCTCAACAGCCACCTGCCTTTGAATGCCACTCCTGCATCTGCCCCTGAAATCAGAGTGACAGAATAGTGCACCTTCGGCCAGCATGTCTTGCCTGAGTGAAGGAAGGACAGAAATGTACCTTTGTGAGGCTTGGCTGCATGCCTACCATGAGGACTCCCATTTGTCAAGAAAACTAAGGCCGAAAGTCTAAGGGGTCCATTAGGATGGTGGGCGGATTGCCCCCGCCAGGCTGGCGGTAGCCACCGCCAGCCTGGCGGGGGCAATCCGCCCGCCATCCTTTCCTGTATCCCCCCTGCCATATTAGTATGGCGGGGGGACCACGGGGGAAGAAAACACTGCCCGCCACTTTTCCGCCCCTGTTGCCTTGCGGCCAGGGCGGAAAATGTTTAATATGGTGGCGGTGTCTATTAGACACCGCCAGCCATATTATGATGGCAAGAGTGCAATGCCGTTCCGTGGCGGCAATGCTGTCACGGAAAGGCAGGCGGTCTTCACTCTGGGGGCCCCCTGCGGGCCCGCAGAGTGAAGGTGAGTGGGGGGATGCACACGGGGGGTACCTGTGGTACCCTCCTTCATTTTCATTTCCAAAGCAGTAGGCACCGCGCGGTGCCTGCCGCTTTGCAAATGAAAATGCTGTGATGTATTGTCAGCATTGTGGCGGGCGGTGCAGAGAGTGGGGGTACCCTGGGGACCCCTGCCCTTGAGGCGGGCGGTCCCGTTTTCCGATAGGGTGGCGGGCGGGCCCGCCCGCCATCCTATTGAGGCCCTAAATGTACAAGTTTGCCTGAGGAAAGGGAGGCCTGCCACAGACTTGTAATAATCATATATTGAAGGGGTGGAGGGTGAGCAAAGGGGTACCCTTGCTTGAGGTACAGTATGTATTCTGCCTCAGATACTTATAGCACCTGAATCTTGTAGTATGCAGCATGGCATTTTAAAGTCTATTAAAGAACTTTGTTTATATAAATATAAGCACTGGATTGTACAATCAGCTATTGTTACGTTGGCTATTGTTGAGTGCTTAGCTTGTTGCACCCCCAAAAACTAACCGTCCTGAGAATCATGTGACTTCACCCCATTGCTAACACTGAGCATCTTGTGCTGAAGGAGGTCGTACTTGGTCCAATTTGCAGAGTCATTGTTGGACAGATCCTAGGTCATCAGAGGCAAATCGTCCCAACCACATGGCAGTGGATCTGTAGCCTTTGCTCGCCCAATACCACCCTACCCCCCAAAGAGGATCTGACATGGTGTTTGAAAAATAGAGGCAAATATGTATATTTTCCGCACATTTTCCATAACAAAATTTGGCTACGTCCTTACATCTATTACAGGAGGTAAAAATCATCTGAAAATGCTCTTTTAATTGCCCTGTTATTTACCAAAATGCCAATGTTTCCACTTTAAACATAAGCAGAGGTTGTGTAAAGTGGATCCTTCAAAAATACATCAATTAAACATGTAGTGATGTTCTACCCCCTTTAACCTTTTTCCATTCCTCTTCTCATCCCAAACCTTTTGTACTACTTTGAAATCCCAAACATCCTTTATCAAACTCCCACCTCTTTTTTTACCAATTAACACAACTAACATGCCCATAAAGTCCACTGCCCCAAAACCAACTCACAACTTCCCTTTTCTGCTCCACTTACATTATCTATCCCTACTCAAAAAACTACTAAACGAATGAGAATTCTAGAGCATAGACTTAAAAAAACGCACTAATAGAAATACACAAGTAAAAAAGAGAACCATATAGTACTAATGTAGTAATTATTTCATTCTAATTTTGGGGTCCAGTGTAGCGTGCTTTTCGTTGTAAAGTTCTGCACCGCTTGGTCAGGGATAGTTAACTATATAAATATAATTTTACAATTACAATTAGATGAGTTAATACAATAGAGTAATTTCGTTTAACAATTGGACATGCCCCATACAGAGAAAATATGTGGTGTAAGTCTGAGTCACTATGAGCAGGGCCACTAGAATGATGCAGCAGGGGTGCACCAAATTATGCAGCAGGGTTGACCAAATTATGTGGCATGATAAAGCAAATAATGCAGCATATTTTATCATAGTATTTATTCATAATTTTGTAATTTTTACACATGGGAATGCTATCTGGGCAAATAGTTCATCTCATTGCTACTACTTTAATAACCAAATACAGAAATAAGCAATTGAAAGATGGCCAGTTAACCTCTGTGATGCACCTTCCACTGCACGTTTACACATGCTGGCAAGCTTTTAGTAATTTTTGATCCTTTTGAGCAAGAAACACAATTTATTTTTGTTAAAATCTGCAGATTATGCAGCAGATGATGGATTAAGTGGCAAATTCCCCAAATACATAATTAAGGCAGAGAAAAGCAAGGTTTCAGAATTGCAGAACTCCAGTGGCCCTGACTATGAGGTCCCCATGCATTCCATTGCTTGAAAGACCATCTATAAAGTCGCAGACCGCTACAGCCTCCCATTCTTGGTATGTATGGTGGTCCAGATGTGTAGGTTTTACCCAATTTTTGAATTCAAGCTTAACTTCTTATATGGTTCCATTTTCTCTTTCTATGAATAAATGAAGAGATTTTGATATCATAACCATCAGAAATACTTTACCTTAACATGTTTACCTCCCCTATATGCTGTTTTAACCGACCTCCCAACTCCTCCTTTTTTCATCACCCATTGTTTTGCTCATTACAGTTCCTTTCTTGTCTCTCCTTATCACCTCTGTTGTTTTTCTCTTTCCCTCCATAACTCATTCTCTGTCTCCTACTCCATATTTTCCTACAGAACAATGGAAGCTTTATAACTCACTCTCTCTTTTCAACTCTCTCTCACTCACTAACTCAGAGTTTCTTTCTCTATTTCTCTTTTCTTTGCCTACCTTCTTGGCTTATTCTCTTTTTCTAGCCCCACTATGCCTCTCTCTCTCTCTTTTTGTTTCTTTTATCTACCTCTGCCTCTTATTGTGAACTTTGTATTTCACTCTTTTTCACATCCACTCCTTCTTTCTCCATCTTTTTCTTTCCACCGTCACTCCTTTCTTCCCCCTTTCCTTCTCTAAAGCATTCCTCTCTCCTCTCTCTCCATGATTCTTTCTGTACATATCTCCCGCTACAGAAACCCTCGTTCCCTGTCTCTCATTTCCCTAAATCTGTTTCTTTTTATGCCCCCTTTCTGTTGGCTCCTCTTTCTTCCTTTCCATCCCCTGCTCTCTTTTTCTCCTCCTGTCTGTCTCTTGTATTCTTCTACTTCTCCTCTTTTGCATTTCAGTGCCTCTCTTTCTCTTTCTCATTTCTAATTTCTGACACATAACTTTACCATCTTCTCTTTCGTTCTCCTTTCTGTGCTCTTTCTACGTCTGTCTTTCTCTCCATCTTGCTGTCCCTCTCTCCCTCTTCTCTCATTCTCTTCCCTCGGGTTCTCTCTTTCTGAAAGCTATTGTGTTTCATTTGTATAGTCTCTGGGCCTGATTCACAAAGGTAAACTTATACCTACACATAACATTTTTGGTATTCACAAACTACGAGTTAATAGTAAGTTTACAGCTGCAGACACTCCGCACTCAGGGCAGAAAACTCCACACATAAAAAAATAGGATAGGTGTAATCTTATCATTAACTCGTAGTTGTGAATACAAAAAAAAACGTAAACTTACACAAAACTGTACGTTACCTTTGTGAATCAGGCCCTTAGTTTGTAATGACATTTAGTAAATACACAATTGCAGCCAGAGAAGGATGTGCATGTTTACTTTTAACTTATAAGGGACAAGGAGGAGTCGTCAGCAGACTGAAAATGTAAGATTTCACTATGACAATTAGACTTACCTATATCAAATGATGTTTGTAAGTACTATCGAGGGTGACAGATATTATGCCTCGTAGTCAAGCCATCAGAAATCCCAGCAAAAGACTCTCATGGCCCTGATAAGCTGCATAAGAGTTTATTGAGACTCTTGGATCAATAGCTAGTCAAAGAAACATCATAACTTCCTTGATTCTTGGGGGTTGTAGCCCAGTTAATCCCTTTGGTAAATAAAACCATGAGTCCCAAAATGCTAAGGAAACAAACAACTGTTTGAGTTATTCAACCATGAACGGTGAAAACTTAAAAGTTCTAGAATTTGTCTTCATTGTGATTTTAAGCAAAGGGCCATATTACATACGTTTCACCATTATAGCTGCACCAACATTCCAACTGAATCAAGCATTGGCAATGCCAATAGGTCTGGCTTTTAATTGAAAGTACCTCTTCAATTAACGGTGAGTTTAGGCACCAATAAATGCACTAGGACCCTCATTCTTGCACTCATGCATTCATTCATCCACTGACTAATTCATGCTTGCATTCAAACACTTTTTCAAACACATGCAAAAGCTCAGTAAGCATATGTAGAGGAAATTAGGAGAAGAAAAGTAGGAAAAACATGCTGTTGCCTAAACAGTATTTTTTCAATAAACAATAAAATACAACATAGCAGTGGGCGACCAGCATGAAATGCTATTATGCATAGTATATTTTTGTTGTATAGTTCCAATATCACTGCCACATTTACATGGGGCGTGTTGGCCATCTTAGAACAATAAACAATGGTATTAGTATACTGCGGACAAAATCATTCCAAGATGGTGGCCGGATTTAAAAGCAGAGCCGTGCAGGATACAGCGCATTACAGATGAAATGAGGATCTAGTGGGGGTTCCAGTTGCACTGCAAAAAAAATCTTTACATTTAAATAATGATAGTAAAAAATGAAGTAAAATAGGGAAAAGAAAGAAATGAACATACATCTATAAAAAATGGAAAAATGAAATCCAAAATGACTGGCCCACGAGCCCTGACACTAAGCTAATTTTCAGGTAGAGGTAAACGTGATCAGGCACAATGCTGTCATTCATAGGGCAGTAGAGTCAGTGGCTGAAGTAGACTGTTCCTTGGCCCCATGCTGTATGATATCTGGATGAAAGTACAATGAGGATCGCCCTCAAACTGACCAATGTCAGAAGAGCGATGATCCCAAGCCTATGTACCTATACTTATGGAGGTCAATTGGTTTTTACAAATGTTTTTTACACCAAATAAGTCAAGCCTACTGCCTTTGCTATAGCTTTTCACATTAAAGAGATCAGATATGTGGCATATGACATAATATTTTCCCAATTAAACAGTCACCCGCTTAGCCTTTATCTTTGGCTTGTCAACATGATCTCCTTAGGCCTACTGTACTGTGTATAAATTGGCAAACATAAGGCATACAGTGATTAAAGTACAAATATGTATACAATTCCTTATGGAAAACAAATGTATAATCCCTTTCAAAAGGGCCTAACAAGCATTATTACATTACAGAGCTTCAATCCCAAAGGTTTTTCAGAGGGGGTGACCAACACCAAAACCTTGCCTAGTGCAGAAGTTCCACATAGCAAGATATGTGTCTTCACAGTGTAATAACAATCCACCATTGAAATTGTATTGTCCTAAAGTATGCTATTCACTATAAGTAGTTCAGGTCTAATGCCTTCGAAGTAAATTTTCATAATAAGCTGATAACACATATGGTACCTAACATAACCTTTCCCAGTGAACCAACGTAGTTCTACTGCCTTTAAAATTGGGTTGTCACAATAACAAATTTACGCCTACTGTATTGAGCATAAGCTTTACTATAAGGCATCTATCCAACATACAGTCATAAAATTACCAGCATTTATGAAATGTATCTTTGCAAAACCATCAGGCCTGCTCAAACAAAGAAATCAAACAAAGAATCCGAACGAAGAATCCAAATAAAGCATGCAAAAAATGTAATTGCACATTTTGATCATTGCAATGTTTTGGCACTAGTCGGCAATTCAAATTTCAGTGGTCGGAGATGCAAATGTCGGTGCATATTTGATTTGCTATACCTGATTTCATAAGTTAAAAACAAGGATGATGGATACCTATACAAAAGTGACAAGGATGCTCAGTGGTTATGCAATGCTTGTGGCAATACTTTCTTCCAATGAAAAACAGGCAAATGCCATCATTGTGTTGCCCTATTTTCTTCCTTCTCTCACTTAATACAAAGCCTTCACAATTCTATGCTATGGTTTGGGCTCTTCCCAAAATCCTTGGGGGCTCATTTTTGTGAAAACAGTGATACAACAGTTCTCACTGCTGCCTCCTTGCGACATGATGAATGTGTTATATTTGCTGTATGACCTATCATGTCGCAAAGAATGACAGATATGTCAGTATTACAGACGTATCTGTCAGCGCAAAAGTAACGCATTGCTGGGGTGAGTCTGAAAACAGATGCAACTCCAGCAATGTGTCCTTTCACATTGGGTAAGCCCCATGTGAAAGGGCCTGTATTAGTCTTATGCCTGCTGTGAGGCAGGCATATGATATTGACGCAGTCAAGTCCTAAAAGTGGTGCAGTGAAATCTCATAGATTTCAATGTGTCACTTCTACGAGGCTTGGATGCGGAGAAATGCCCACCCTGCATACATTATACCTGACGCAGGTATAATGTAGCGCAGGGGTTTATGAAGTGATGCATCTGCCTAGATGCATCACTTTGTAAATAGGGTGCAACATGGCGCATTGTTTACGCCGCCACTGCGTCACAAAATGTGACCCTACAGCAGCGTAAAAGTATTGCAGGGGCTCATAAATAAGCCCCTAATATCTGCCTAACTCCTGCAGCAGATGTCGAGTCTGCATGGACTACACTTAGAACAAGAGACACAGGATGGTGAGTGTATTGTGGGTAGCAGGGGGGCCCCAATAGCCCTCAGCAAGGCTTAGGAGCACCAGCCCTGGCGCCCTCGCGGGGCAGCAACTGAAGCATGTGCTGCACTTGTTTATTGCAGGGCGTATTACAGCTAGACACCTAAATCACACAAAGCCCGAGGATGGGGTCGCAAGAGGGTTGACAGGTCATTATTTTTACTTTCCCTGCATCATTTATTTTGTAATTCACAATTGTGCATTTTGGTACTATGACATTGGATACCAAAATGTATTTTGTCAGCCAGCAGCATGTTGCATTGTGATGCTTATAATTTTGCTTTTAACCGTCTAATTATGGGCTCAAAACTTCAGTTTGCATAGTGCTGTTAGCTAAAATGCCACAGTTGGCTAGAAGTGTTATGCATGACATTGAACCTCTTTTCACCTATGGTTTAACATTTTACAAAGTTACCTACTACATACAAAAAATGCCTGTTTGACTCTCAAAACCAAAAGTAGACTCACATATTTTGTGAGAGTTCACCCTTTCACTCAAAAACATTGGTATGTGGTTTGATTTTTCTTTTGTGTAATGGAAAGTTTAATACAGAGCCTCGCAACACAAACGTACAACATGGATAGCCACTGCATGCCTATCCTAACACAAAATATAAATACAGGACAGCTGACAGTAGCAA
This sequence comes from Lissotriton vulgaris, assembly GCF_964263255.1. Lineage (NCBI taxonomy): Eukaryota > Metazoa > Chordata > Amphibia > Caudata > Salamandridae > Lissotriton > Lissotriton vulgaris. The sequence goes on from NC_141699.1 coordinate 575,818,820, forward strand.
AAGGACCATCACTCTATTCTCTTACACAAACAGGCCAGGTACAAAACATTCATATAAGAATTTAGATGTTTGTTAGTGTCATATCCATGAACACTTAATTTATAACAATCACAGGAGCTTAATGACAACAACAGTTTATCAAAAAAGAGATAACATTTTTAATACATGAATGTTTTGTCAATTATTTTTTTGGCAACATGAACTACCAGTCATTTCAAAGGAGATTGTGTGGTAGGACATAGAACACCTCTCGCATTATACATGGATTTTGTAATAATTGACCATGTTCAGATGGTTATTTGCACAGGCTTAATAGGTCTACAAAAACCAAATTCAATTATTTGAGCAAAAACGGTGTTCATACGTCGACGTTTCGGTCCCTGGTGGTCGCACGGATCCTTGGGACCATCTTCAGGACAGATAGTTGCACAATAACATCTATAACATAAAAACAACAATACTCAATGTCAGTGCTAAAAGTCAAGAACCTGTGATACACAGAAAGACTGTACATTGTGCTCACACCAGAAGGACAATAATGACCTACACAAGACTAACCAAACCATCAATGTGCGAACAGTGATAAATAAAAAATAAATAAATAATACCAATACACCCGTACCAATATACTCCTATAGTCACATTTCTTGGTTGTCAACTGAGTCACAATCTGAAACACAGAATTAAGAAATGCCACTTAGTCAAAAGTGCCAATTTAAAACAAGACCCAAATAGGCCTTCTTACTGAGTGGTACTCACATGGGAGATGGATCAACCAATCAGTCATCTATAAGACAAAGTGCAAAAAAACACCATAAATACCTAGTTGGAACCTATACATCTAATCTCTACCAACACCAACACCACGTGTGAGGTATAGCTGTCTAATGATCACTCACGTATATAGGTCGGAGATGTGACCTGCAAAAAGAAACGAAAGCCAAATTAAAATAAGCGCCCCATTGAATGCGACCAGTGACTGCCAGCAAAATGTTCACGAAGTGAACATACGAAATGCAACAATTGTCAGATATGAAGTACAATTGCCGCCACATACAATGCAACCAGTTACTGATAGCGGAACCAGGCATTTCCTTATCGCTTCCGTAAACATGATTTATACTAGCTAAGTCGAGCCGGCCCATAATTACAAAAGAGCTCGTAGGAGCCCGACTCCGCACTTAAAACACAACTCAGCAAACCAGTGAGTTCTCGCTTACTTGAAAAACGGGAGCGGCAAAACTCGTCCCCTGGACGCCCGACTCAGGAGTTCTGGCTACAATCAGTCCACGCGTCTGCTTCATAAAAGGTCGAGGGGCACTGACGTCAGAAGCCAATCAGCGCCGCCATCTTGGAGTGGGGAACATTAAACCCACGAATGGCCAGATCGAATGAAAATACCCAATACAAGAAAACGATATGGGTAGTAAAAGGACTATACTGAACTGGCCGCCATCTTGTAGTAGGTCATAGTTCTTATTAAGCAGGATATATATACCACCACGAGAACAATCAATCAGATTTGGAGGAAATAGGTTACTAAAAACCCTGAGTCATTGTACATTAAATAATGAAAATCGCAATAAAGACAAAGTCTTGAAAACATCCAACCTCAAACTAATAGTGGACGAAAATGTCTAACTCCAGCTTACAACGAAACTAAAAAATATAGGTGATTACTAATACTCAGCCGAGTATTCTATGTTGCTTACTGAAACTGAATCTACTGGATAGCTGCTCATCCACGGGAAAGGAGATAGCCTTAGGGACATAACACAACACTCAGCCGAGTGTTTGAAAGCTAAATCACAACGATGTAGAAATTACAGCGGTAGAGGAATTACCCCAACACCGCTAGTGAGTGCCACTCAATCAGAGAATTAAGTCCCTTATCCACAGTATTCCCAGACCAGATCCACGTATTCTCCTTCTGCGTGAGCAACCTGTCAACACAATGTCTTCTCTTAGTGCCCTTTACCACTTCTAGGACAAACCATGACATATCTGAGGGCAAATGTGCACATTTGTTATAATGTTCCACTAAAGGGGCAGATATTACATTGCGACAAATTCGCGATTGGTGTTGTAGGATCCGTTTTCTGATTTCTTGAGTGGTTTTACCTATGTACATCAAGGAACACGGACATTTTATACAGTAAATGACATTCTTTGTTAGACAGTTTGAGTGATGTTTAAACATTATCATTTTCCCATTCAGACAACAGCTTTTCACCATTTCTGTGGTTGGACATGCTGCACAATTCCCACAGGTATAGTGACCCACAATAGGTGCTAAACTATCCCTGTGGGAATTGTGTAATTATTTTAACATAATAACTTCAGTTTAAGTTTCCTTTCTGTGACTGCCAAGCGAGGAAATATTCTAATTTGAACCGAATCTCTTTCCTGTGCAACATGGCAGAAACCCTTTGCCAATACTTGTTATTTATGGAGACTGGGGATTGGGACTGCCTCTCATGGGACTATTGAAAGAGCATTAGTCCCCAATAATTAGGGCCAGTGGTGCCTACCAGATCAAGCTAAGTACCGACTATCCTGCTTACACTAAATATACAGATTCACACTTGTGTGCAATGCAGTAGATTTGAGGTAAAGAGTGGTGGCATGAAGCTTAAGACTACTGGAGGCTCTATTTGGAGATACATAGCAGCATATGTACAAGGAAGTGGCAGAGAGAGGCATTAGCCATCACTTAACACCTCACTCCGCCCTTCAGAAACGCAAGGCTGCACCATATTTACAAGGACATGGTGCAGCCTTGCATTGCCCCCTGCTCTGGAGCTACACTTAGCAGTGTAGCGCCAATGCAGGCACCCTTGCGTCTGCATGCAGGGGAAGATTGTTTATGTGTAGGAAGGTCACCCCTTCCTTCACATAAAGAACCTTGAAATGCCATTTTGTCCCTCCTATGTGTGCTGCAGCACATATGGAAGTTACAAAATGTAAGTTTTTTCTAAGGAATGTTTGTGTGCAGGAAGGGTCACCTTCCATGTGTGCTACAAGGCAGCACACATGGAAAAAGCAAACACAATGGGAAATAAAGCATTTCTCCCGTTTCGCCAAGATAAGACCATGTTTTCCCTTGTCTTTGTTTTAGCACTGCCTCCTATTCGAGCCACCCTTGTAAATCAATGGGTGTTGCGGTGGAACGCCCACCGCAACACTTACTGCCCACCCCTTTCACGCTAAGCATAGCGTGCATAGCATGAAAGGGGGCCTTATTTACAAGGCAGCGTTAAGCCATGTTAAGTGGCTTAACGCTGCCTTGTAAATAAGGCAAAGCCCCTATCCCCATGGAAACATCACAAAAAGTGACGTTCCGGTGGCAATAGGGGCTTGTACATATACCCCCTAGTTACTTAAATAGGTAAGACAAACGTTATCTGTCAAAAAGCTGCACAAAGTTTGTCCGTCAAACTCACAGTTCCGCACCCCAAATAAAGGAGGGTGAACTCCCGTATTTCCATCAGCAAAGCGTCAGCTGACTCCATTTACTGAGACACTTGAGCTGATATCCAGCTTGCCACATCACAGTGATGGTCACCCAGTTCTTTTCAAGGCTCTGTGAGTTGGATGAGATTTCACATTGGAGCTTAATGGATCCAACTGGATCAACCTTCTGCTTGTTTGCAGTTCTGAATCGTAATCCAGGGGGCCCACATATATTTTGCACTTTGTTGCTCTCCTGCCAGGTTTGCAATATATTAATACCCATATCATGCATGAATGAATAAATGTAAACATATAAAGTGAGAACATTCACCTAAAATAAGGTGCTAATTAAATTCAAACATAGAAAAAACTGTGAAGGAAACAAGCAGGAAAAAGAGCATCTAAATTTAAGATGAGAAGAAATAGACTTAAGTCTCACCAGAAGCATGTACCGTTACTGCTATCTGTATATCCACCAATCTTTCAGACCTTAGCTCTATTTACATCAGAGCAGACTTCATAGAAATTAAACTGAGATGCAAGACAATGAAATGGTCATCTAAAGGGTCTTTTTGGATTGTCGGGTCTGTTTGCATCCTAAGCCAATGGGGTTCAGTGTCGGAAATGGTAGTGCTACTAGCCGTCAGATTGCTCTCATGCACTACGGCTACCTCTGCACATTTGTGCAAACCTACCTTTTGTATGTGATCTCCCCTGTTGGTCACCTCTCTTTGGGTCATTTCACCATGTGTTGTCATCCGTTTTCACCTCACATCTCTGTCCTCTTTTTGCTTTTCTTCCCACGCCTATTCAAGGGATTCCCATATCATGCTGAGTCCAAATGGCAAACTGGAAACCCTCATGTCTCAGTAATTTATTTTATAGCATGTTTGGTAGCATAGCACCTGGATGCTAGTAACATGTCTATATTTAATAAGTTGTATGTTATATCAAAGCCAAGTGTGTAGACTGCCACATATATCGAGTCCCTACTATCAATTATCCACATAGTGTCAATGTACGTATACATATGGAAGTGTTTACTATTCTTAACTCCACAAAAGTGTTGGTAGGGTATGCTATGAAGTCTACATAAGTACCAGTCAATATTTAAACCTCAGTATTGTGATAGGGCGCCTCCCCCCCCGTAGATGTGGTAGAAACCTGAAGATTCACCTCAAAGAGGCAATATTGACTTTTGAACCCTGGTTTATCACCTTGAGTAATGTGTAGTTTGCCTTTAGCAGTCCATTGTAGTCTCTCGCAAATACCTGGGCAAACTCTGATTGGGAATTCAGAATGTGCCAGCCCAGATGGTGATTGGCATCATGATGAGCTCCTGCTTCTCGCCCACATTGAAAGAGTTGCATAGACCAGCAGCAAATTGTAGGGTTGACATTTAAGTCCATTCTTTTTTTACTTAAATGCCTTTAGGTTTGATCCTGGCTTTCTTATATTTTAAATGTCAAATATTATGTCCTAGGAAGACACATCAGAACTTTCTTTTTAAAACGCCTGGTGAGAATTTGCCTCAGGAGGCAGAATCCCCAAGGAGGCTGCAGCTCATCTAATGTCCTTCTTTTTCCTGCTCCGTTTCTGGAAGATCAAAGAGTCTCCGTTATTTAGCAAAAATGTGTGGATGTTCAGAAATTGTATTTTGGGTACATCTTTTTCTGCAATTGCGAAATAGAGCCGAAAATCATCTTCATGTGGTAAAGCAGTTTTTAATAAACACACAACATCACATAATATAACGGTAAACAACCTTTACAACGAAACTTTTACAACGCACTACCATTACGACGCAACTTTTACAACGCAAACCATTACAAAGCATTGCGCTGGGGGGCGCTCTAGGATAGGGAATAGGTTTAATTTACTATCCAACACCTTCCCTACTATCCACGGGGACTGGAGTTGGAATAGTAAATTAAATTATTCACTTCCAGCGCCCCAAAGCACTATGCGTTGTAAAGGCATGCGTTGTGAAAACCGCGTTGTAAAGGCATGCGTGGTAAAAGCATGCGTTGTAACGTCATACATCCGGCATCATAACAACTACTTCCAGGTTATGGTGGTTCTTGGTAAATGCTTGCCACCTGGTGTGCATGAACTCTTGAAATGTTAGCGCATTTTAAGGTGTTCGGCACAGCACACAAAGTGTTTCCTAACATCACTTTTGGTTTTCTATTAGATTCATCTAAATTAAAATACAGTCTGAGAGCACATACAGTTATAGTTAACATTTTATATTTTGGATTCTTTGTTGTCCACAGGTACAGCACTGATATACACATTATGTGGCTTCCTGGAGGTGGCGGTTCGCGGAAACGCGTGTCGACAACATTAAAATAACGATTGTAACCTCGATATTTACACTAAAGTTGCTGTGCTAAAAAGAAATGTTTTATTTGTTATAACTTGTTGCAGAAGCATACTAAAGCATAATAATTTATCTCTATGTACTATTATTGTTTGTTGAATGCATGACGCCTTTGTATGGATGGGTATATGTGAGTAGTAGATAGTGATGCGGATGATGTGTATTGTTTTTATGACCTAATTGATGAAAACATATTTTAAATACAATATTTTTAAATAATAAACATCTTAATTTTGGTATAAAGACATACTCTTTTTCTCCTTCTGTGTGTATGTGCTATCATTATGTCCAGGAAATGAATAGTTGCCCAATATATTTTTTTATTGATTTCTATCTCGGACTTAGGAACTCCACTTTTGAGCAGGGGAACCATATTCTTTATCTGCATTAGCATAACAAAACACAGCATAGCGTAACGTGACAAAACACCATAACATAACTTGAAAACATACCATTGGACAGCATAACATCATAACAGGATAACATAAAAAGAGCAGCATAAAAAACACAATAACATAGTATAGCAGTAGAACAGAACAACTAGACATAACACAAACTTACAAAACAACAGCATAACATACAACATAACCTTTCAGGAAGGGTGCTGGGCAGGCAGGAGCTACTGGGCTCACCCATATGGGTTAGGGTGTTTGCCTCTGCTGTCCCAGGGCCTTTCCTACTATGGCTCTGCAAACTGAGCCGAGTAAAACTCTTTCCACGCTAGACTCTCAGTGATAGCGAAGTCGAGCAGTCACAGGACTCTCATGGAGGTTAGTATGGGGATACTCAGGCTCAAGAATTAGTACCGCCCGCTCAATCAGATACATATACATTTCAGTCCTTCTCTTTGTAGAAAAGACACGTACTGTATTACACGGAAAACATGGAGTTACACTACTCATTCTACCACATTCACCAGTGTGAGTCCTTGTGCTTTTAAGGTCATCTGACAACTAATCAATTACTCCTCCGCCTGTCCCTTTCTGGTTCCCCCTCCCCCTCCTTTGGGTTCCCCCTCATGTTCAGATTTCCAGTAAGGCCAAAAGGTTCAATTTGTGCACCCCTTGTTTGATCTTAGCTCTCAATCTTTCGTTCTCAGGACCCCTCAGTCTCTCATCCAGTTCATAGGAGCAGCTATGGGTCGCATTTGGCCTTCCTGCCTGAGTGGGATCTCACCAGCCAGAAGCTTACAGGAAGCACACAGCAGTCTTCCAGGGAGCTACATATCAGCCGGACATTCAGTTTAATGCTCGGAGGCGGATGGTAGGAGCCTCAAGGCTCATGTCTCTAGCCCTCTTCAAGGCAACTGGCTATAGATCGTGGTTCACTCCAGTGAACACTTGACTCATGATGCAGCTCACTCCAATACTCCAGTGGGTACTTGAGGCACAGCTTGGCTTACTCCACCACATTGTTAAGTAATTGGTGCTTCTTCTTGAACTCAATGACTACATAACCGTAGGTGATGATTTTTCAGTGTGGTGGACACCAGGTGCTTTCTTTGGCATACAGTGACATCTATTCTTCACGAAGCATCCCAGGGGAACCTCTCTGATCCCTTAGGGCCAGATTTATCAAGGGTTTGCATTGCCCTTGCATTTAGCAAGGTGAAACAAGGGCAGCGCAAGCCCTTATGCATGGCTCTGTGTAGCATAGTAAATTTGGAGTAACGCAAGTCAGTGCCAGTTGCTGCCTTGCTTTACTCTGCTCTGCGAATGCATTCCATGGGTGGAGCTTGGGTGATCTCGAGCATCCACTCATGGTTTTTGGTGCAATCCCGGATTTACCATCACTAGTAAGCCTGGCAATGTATTAAAAGGGTAAACCTTCCCACAGTAAACATATCGAGATGAAATATGTCTATTTCTCCATGTTTTTTCCTCTGCCTACATGTGCTGCATTCTGCAGCACACATACAAAAAGGAAAAACATCTCAGCAAATTGTTTTTGTGCAGGAAGGATTACCTTCCTGCACAAAAAACAATCTTGACTGTAACATAGGCACCCTTGCACCAGGGTGCAAGGGCACCAGCGCATACAGAGAGCAGGAATGCATCATATCTTGGTATATATGGTGCATTCCTGCTCCTTCCATTTGGTGCAGTGCAGCACAACAAGTCAAGTCAAGTCAAGTTTAAATTTGTATAGCGCACTACTCACCCAGAGGGTCTCAAGGCGCTTGAGGGAGGGGGGGAACTTTACTTATCGAATATCCAAGTTTTTTTTGTTGTATTCTGAAGGAGAGGTGGTTTTGTGTAAGGCGGAGGTGGGTGGGGAGAGAATTCCAGTTCCTGGCCGCTAAGTAGGAGAAGGATCTTCCCCCCATGGTGGATCTTTGGATGCGTGGAATTGCGGCGAGGGCTTGATGGGACGAACGTAGTTGGTGGGTGGGGGTGTAAAAGGACAGGCGCGTGTTGAGGTATTCGTGTCCTAGGTCTTAGAAGGCTTTGTGTGCCTGGGTGAGGAGACGGAACGTTATTCTCTTGTTGACGGGGAGCCAGTGGAGGTCTTTCAGGTGACCGGAGATGTGAGCTTGGCGGGGGATGTCTAGGATGAGTCTGGCTGAGGCATTTTGGATGCGTTGGAGTTTTTTCTGTAGTTTGGCTGTGGTTCCGGCGTAAAGGGTGTTTCCGTAGTCTAGTCGGCTTGTGACCAGAGCATGGGTGACCGTCTTTCTTGTTTCGGTGGGGATCCAATGGAAGATTTTTTTAAGCATGCGTAGGATGTTGAAGCATGATGATGAGACGGCGTTGACTTGTCTGGTCATCGAGAGGGAGGAGTCCAGGATGAAGCCCAGGTTACGTGCGTGCTCCGTTGGTATGGGTGCGGTTCCCAGGGCCGGTGGCCACCATGAGTCGTCCCAGGCAGAGGGGGATGATCCTAAGATGAGGACTTCCATTTTGTCCGAGTTCAGTTTTAGACGGCTGTTCTTCATCCACTTGGCTACTTCTTTCATCCCTTCGTGTAGATTGGTTTTGGCGGTATTTGGGTCTTTGGTGAGGGAGAGGATCAGCTGGGTGTCGTCTGCGTAGGAGATAATGTTGAGGTTGTGTTGGAGCGCGATGGATGCGAGGGGACTCATATGCACGTTGAAGAGGGTGGGACTGAGTGATGATCCTTGTGGTACGCCGCAGATGACTTCGGTGGCCTCTGATTTAAAAGGGGGGAGGTGTACTCTCTGGGTTCTTCCGGCGAGGAACGAGATGATCCAGTCCAATGCTTTTTCTTGCATTCCGACGTTGCTGAGGCGTTGTATAAGGGTGCTATGATAGACTGTGTCGAAGGCTGCGGAGAGGTCAAGTAGGATGAGGGCAACTGTTTCTCCGTTGTCCAGTAGAGTTCGAATGTCGTCTGTTGCTGCGATGAGGGCGGTCTCGGTGCTGTGCTTGGCTCGGAAGCCGGACTGTGAAGGGTCAAGGGATTTGTTGGATTCGAGGAAGGCGACGAGTTGACAGTTGACAGATTTTTAAATGACTTCGGCAGGGAATGGGAGGAGCGAAATGGGGCGGTAGTTCTTGAGTTCAGTGAGGTCTGCTGTGGGTTTCTTCAAGAGTGCGCTGAGTTCGGCATGTTTCCAGCTTTCCGGAAAGGTAGCGGAGTTGAGGGAGCAGTTGATGACGTCTCGGACATGGGGTGCGATAATGGAGTCTGCTTTGTTGAAAATGTGGTGGGGACATGGGTCGGTTGGTGATCCTGAGTGGATGGTGTTCATCAGGCGGATGGTGTCTTCAGTGGTGATTGGGTTCCAGGCGCAAAGGTTGTTGGAGGGGGGTTTTAGTTCGGAGGAGGGTGGGGCGGACTGGTCTCCAAAGCTGTTATGTATGTCAGCGATTTTGTTGTGGAAGAACGAGGCTAGAGAGTCGCAGAGGTCTTGGGAGGGAGTGATGTCGTTGATGCCGGCGGTGGGGTTGGTAAACTCTTTGACGATGTTGAATAGTTCCTTGCTGTTGTGGATGTTGTTGTCGAGTCGATCCTTGAATGCTGATTTCTTGGTGGATCGGATCAGTTGGTGGTGTTTGCGGGTGGCGTTCTTGAAGGTGGCCAGGTTGTCAGTGGTTGGGTTTTTTCGCCAAGCTTTCTCGAGGGTGCGACAGATCTTCTTGGATTTCTTAAGGTCATCATTAAACCAGGGGGCTTTTTTGCTGCTTTGCTTGATTTGGAGGTTCTTCAAGGGTGCTGTGGGTGATCCATTGTGTGAGGTTGGTGGCGGCTTGGTTTGGGTCCGATGATTTTGCAGGAGGGTTTTGGTGAAGCGATGTGAAGAGCTGGTCGATTGTAATTTTGTTCCAGTTTCTCCGGGGAATTGGTTGTGGGTGGTTGTGGGTCGTAGTCTTTTTGTAGTTGAAGTGAACGCAACTGTGGTCAGACCAATGGAGAGCTGTGGTGTGATTAAAGGAGATGTGCTTGCTGGAGGTGAAGATTGGGTCGAGCGTGTGGCCGGCATAGTGGGTGAGGGTGTTAACAAGTTGTTTGATTCCGAGATTGGCGAGGTTGTCCAGAAGGGTGGTGGTGTTGCTGTCGTTGTTTTTTTCCAGGTGGAAGTTGAGGCCCCCAGTAGAATGTAGTCCTCGGAGGGGAGGGCGTGTGGGCTGATGAAGTCAGTGATGTCTTCGCTGAATTGTGTGCGGTGTCCGGGTGGTCTATAGATGAGGGCGCCTCCGAGTGTGGTCTTCGGGTCGGTGTGAATCTGGAAGTGAAGGAGTTCGGCGGTTGCGAGGTTGAACTGGTCGTGATGCGGATGGTGTTTTTATGGATGATGGGGATGCCTCCTCCTGTTTGGTTGTTGCGGTCCTTTTGGATGATCTTATAGCCTTCTAGGATGGCTATGGCGATGTCGAGGGTTGATGAGGCGTTCATCCAGGTTTCTGTAAGAAAGGCGACGTCCGGCGATGTGGTGTCAAGTAGGTTCCAAAGTTCAATGGCGTGTCTGTGGACCGAGCGTGTGTTGAGCAGGATGCATTTCAGGTGGTTAGTGTTGGAGCTCTGTTTGGAGTTTGTGGATTTGGTGTGGGTCCTGATGCAGTCTAACTTGCAGGAGTGGCAGGCTATGGTTGAGCCTAACACTCAGGCACACAGTTTCAGGTGCCTAGATAGATACAACAGGGATAAGTCACAAATATCAGAATGGCCTGTCCAGCAGTACCAAGATTTCTTTGCCACCCTTGCTTAGCCAGTTGCTGTCGGATTGACCCTAGACCATTGTCAATTACTGCTGTTCCTTCCACATCCAGCTTCTCTCAGAGGGTTGGTGCCTCCTTCCCTTGTTCACAGGCAGGATGTTCTGGCTCCTAAGACAGACCAGTAATGTATGTTTCATATCGTACCCCAACTGATGTTCCTTTTCTTCTGTGGAGTTGGATGTCAGTGCGACCCCAACCTGTGGCTGCTTAGTTTTCCCTCAGTACTCTGTGAAATACACCCTCCACAGTAGGAGAAACCACAACGAATGGACACCAAGGGGTCTTTGCTCCCATCTTTATATCGATTTTCCAGACTAAGAATGTGCATTCAAGATTTACTGCCTTAGAACCTATTTGAGTTGGTCTTTTTTTTATGTGTTTTGCCCACGCCACCTTCCAGACCTGATCTTTGCCTGCAATTATGTTCTGCCCAGCAGAACAGCCTCCATGTGGAGTGTCCATCTCGGAAGTGCAAAGAGGTGTGAACGGGTTACACCCAGCTACTTATGATGTCTTCTCTTGGAGATCAAGAAGAGAGATAATAATATGTGCCCCTTTAGAGGACTAATTTCACAAGCAACAGATACAAAAGACCTCACCCTGCACGCTCTACCATCCTCTTTACGGCACCTGAAGTCAGAGTCATTTACAGCCCAATTTTACAGGAAGGCCCCTGGTACTTCTCAAGAAAGCCTGTCTCCCCTTTCCTCTCTCTCGCATCTGGTGTCCCACCTCCCATCTCTTTATGCTGTTTGGGAAAGAAATATTTTCTTCCATCTTGTAGCCTGGCCAAGGCTGAGGGCTGCCACATCACGCACAAATTAATATAGCACAACATCATAATGTAGCAGTGTTACATACCAACATGACATAACAGCATAATATAACATAATAGTGTAAATAAAAATAACAACATAACATCAGCAAACACAACATATAACAACATAGTGCAGCACTTAAAACTTAGCCATTAGCGATCTTGGGTTTATATCACCGCTGTTCTTTATTGGCCAACCATACGCAATATAAAAAAAAATGGGGAGATGTAATCATTCGTGAACAAAATATGTATATATGCATATTTTACAAAAATACAAAATTGTAGAGACACGCTTTATTAAAAAAACACATGAAATAAATAAATAGCCAGTCACTGTGAGTCATCGCCTTTAAAATGCTTGCCGTATAAAGCAATCCTGCTGTGTGGGTTTGTTGTAGATTTTTATTGTATGTTTAATGTAAATACAATTCTCCAACTGTGTCTCTTTCCGTTCTTTGTTCAGAAAAGAAAGAAAAATCTCACTGGTACACTGCTTGCTACCTCCCTTTCTCAATGTTATTTTATGTATTGTCCCTAAACAGATTTTACAATTGAACATTTTTAAGAGTTAAATAAGGTGTTGTTATTTTCTTGTGAATGTGTTTGAATTCTCAGAAGTCTAACAAAAGAAGGAGGCATGATGCTGGGGTGGGCGGGGGGATTCTGCATGATAGGAAGGGTCGGATGATACAGTGATGGCTGGGAGTAGACTCCAGGGTAGCAATTATATTTAATTGTCGGTGGAAATTTTGGAGTGGCACAAAAGGTATCTCTGATTCAGGGGAAAATTGGATAATGTTTCATTATATTTTTTTGGTCCTCATATCACCCTAGCATCTGCAAATCTCGATTCACTCTATCTGTGCGCCTCGCGGTCCCCTCCTCTCACCTCGGCCAAGCGGGGTATTTACCTAGGGTGGTACCTCGATGTTGTCATAAGATTCTGTCCAAGCCTCTTCCCAAAGACTCACTCCATCTGGAGAAGTCAGCACATATCTCATATGTACTTTCTGTTTTGCATTCCAGATCCGAGCGCCAAATCCAGGTGGCCGCATTAATCCATTCTGCGACTTTGGGGGGGTGATGGATCAGTCCACTGATCCATCACCCCCCACATTTACACACACCCCTTACACATTTCCCTCCGTGCGATGAGTAGCACTTAGAACAGAAGGCCACTTTGCTCCCAGCACAGAAAAAGCTGCATGATAACATATTCACTCGCAGGAGAACTAACTGTGAGTTTATGGCTATTGCTACCCCAAATATATCTTTTAGGATCGCCTCTATACCAGACATAATCGCTTTTGTCCTGGATCACCGAAAGAGGAGAAGATGTGATCATCATTGGCTTTTTTTAAAAGCCACACCTTTTGCACCAGGGTATGGGTGATGGGGCAAACGTAGCTATTTTTGATGGCGTCCAATACAATATATTAATACTAAAAAAATGGTTTTGTTTTAAATTCGACTGTTTCACAACTGACTATAATTGTTTCAGGGAGTCACATCATATGGATTGAAAGTCTCCCCTTGGAAGATGTCACCCCACACCATATGTGATGATTTCGTTTCGTTTCAAAATGCTTTATTCGGTTTGTACAAGTACAACCATGTAGCAACATACATAAATACAGTTTCAAATTCATATTTATGTGAGTTATAGATAATGAAACAGTTAAAATTACATCAATATCCATACACCAGTCTTGTTTTAGTTCAATTGTAATACAAGGTGTGTCTCATTTGAGTACAAAACTATATACGTTTTAGCAGCAGTTATTATAGAAAGAGTTAGTGTAAAAGACGCAAATGTAAAGTGCAAAATTCAAGAGACCTATCATATGCATAAAGTGCTATTGACATGTGCAAATATGCAGAATTAAGAATAAAGTGCGAAGTCTGTTTGATCACTTTAAACATTTTAGCAGCAATTTGTTTACGATAAGGTTTGTGCAAAACGCCAGTGCAAAGTGCAAAAACCGGAAGACAATCATTACCATAAAGTACTTTCGGCAGGTGCAAATATGCAGTATAAAGTGCATTGCAAATAGATACATATGTAAACAATGTAACTCGAACAATAAATCATAGACAGGATAGGACACATTCGTGACATAAAATGTAGCAGCCAGGGGAGTATTCGGGGGGGGGAAAGAAGTCATATTATAATTGATTTCCTTTGCCACATACATTTTAGGATATAAGTGGCCACACGATAACACACATCCGGTGAAGCCAAGTCAAACATCAATTGCATTGCGGCTCTTGTATTGCACATGTTATGATCTAAGAATAATTGCTTCAGATAAAACTTTCTAAAACCAGTATAAAAATTACAAAAAAGTAAAAAATGGCAGGTGCTCTGTTTGGATTTCCCATCGCATGGACACAGACATATCCCAGGTTTTTTTACTCTAGGGAAAGCCACTAAATGGTGAACTATTCCCAGCCTCAGGCGAGCTAGAACAAAGCGATGGGAATTAATACTGACAAATGTGAGATAGGAAGAGAGACCTGTGCTAAGATTGTATTCCATGTATAATTTAAACGTACTTTGCATTGCATACTCCTTCATTCTGGTCCCTTTTACATGGTCCAGGTAAGTGGATTTGAGGTCACGCTTTGTTAAAACTGGTTCTGTTAATATATCTTTAAAAATGTCCTGACCAAAGAGGGTCTTGTACCAAAATTGAATGTGTTTTAGCCAGGGGATTTTCGAGTGACGATCAAGTTTAATACAATCCATAATTACTTCCTGGGTAAACCTGGTTTCTTCTTTAGCCCATATGGACCGCCATAGGGACAGGGGACGCAATGCAATCAAATCTGTAACGTAATTTAGGCCTAACTCTCTGTGAGTAATCTCAGTTGAAGCAGAAACGGGGAGGCATAATAGTCGTTTTAGGTACTTGTTTTTCTCCTGCTGGATGGACAGGGCAATCTGAGGATTATATCCCCATATCCCTGCTCCATACAGGGCAGAGGACATACACCTTGAATTATAGATGGAGATCATCTCTCGGATTCTTCGGCCCCTCAGTTTTGAGGCAAATCTGAAGATGCAATTTACATTTCTGATCATTTTCAGGTCAACACAAGATTGCTCGTTTACCCATCTCCCATCTCCTGAAAAGGTAATACCTAAATAACAGAAATATTGGACAGCCTCGAGTTTATCCCCATCTAAAAAGAATGTCTTGTTTTTCTTCGTTTTCTTTCCACAGGTCATAGTCATTGTCTTACCCTTGTTGATTTTAAGCTTTCTGCCCTGAATAAAAATATGGAACTTCTCAATTAACTTTTGCAGCCCATTCACGGTCCTGGAATTCAGGACCGCGTCGTCCGCATATAAAAGGACGGGTATTTGCTTTCCATTAATAATAGGGGCATCAGCATAAGATTCTTGTAAAAATTGGTCAACCTGATTGATAAAAAGGGAAAATAAAAGAGGGGCTAGCACGCACCCTTGTCGGATCCCTCTGCCAATTTTAAAAAAGGGGGTACATTCACCGTCTGTTCCGAATCTATCCTTGCTTGAGAGACTACTGTACATTCTAGCCAGGAGGTGGATGATTTCGGGTGGTGCGCCCATGGCAAGTAGTGTGGGCCAGAGCAGTGCATGTTCCACCAAGTCAAATGCGGAACTTAAATCAGCAAAGCACATAAACAAATTCCCTTCCTTGGCTTTTGTGTACTTGCCGATAATAAGTTCCAGGTTCAAGCACTGCTCCATAGTTCCTAGACCCCTTTGGAACCCGTACTGGATAGGTGAAAGAATGTTATTGTCTTCTACCCAGGACTCTAGTCTCACCAAGAGTACACGACTCAGAATCTTTAACGACGAGTCCAAAAGTGAAATTGGGCGGTAATTTCGTGCTTCTGCCCTGGAGCCCTTTTTAAAAAGTGGCACTATAATTGATTGTCCCCATGAAATCGGTAACTTATCTTCAATTGCAGCATTAAAGTAACGGGTCAAAATGGGGGCCCATAGGGTAATCTCAAATTTGTAAAAGTCCACAGGGACCCCATCCGGTCCCGGGGCTTTCCCCCCCTTACTCTTCTTGATTGCCTCAATCACCTCGCTTAATGTCACAGAAAACAATATTTTCTCCCATTCAAAACAGGTTGATATGTCAGTTAAAACATTGGAATTAAAATCAGAAGTAAAACTAGGGGTAAAATCAGAGTTAAAAATCCCTGTGAAGTGTGCTATCCAAGCCCGGCAACTGACATGCGAAGTTAGTTCAGGAATGTTATCGTTCTTCAGGAACGGGCTATTTACAGTGTCCCAAAAAAGTTTGTGATCTTTGGTATCTGCAGCCAAATCTAACTTTGCCCATGCCTCGTCCTGCAATTCCTTCTTCCTGGTGGAGAGTGCAGTTTTGTAATTGTGACGCTCTTCCCTGATCTTGCTAGCGTCTCTTGGTGTAGCATCAAGTGAAGTTTTCAGCCTTTTTAGTGACTGAGCACAATGGTCATCAAACCACACCGCCTTGACCTTCCTTAATTTCCGAGCTTTGTGTGTCAAGGATTTCTCAATCGTTTTTGTTATGTTTAGGAAGTTGGATAACAAGGTTCGTGGGCATGGATTAGAGGACAAGCAGTACTCAACCTCTCTGCAACAATTTGTGATCACGTTGGCTACAAATTGAGTGGGGTCAACTTTTATCCATTTCACCCTCATCCCATTAGGTTGACCATAGATGTTCCTTTTGGTTCCCCAGCCCAATAGTTCGACGGTTACACTATTATGGTCACTGACAGTTTGTTCAATCACCCAGACATTGATGTAAACTACGGAGCAAGATACCATAATGTGATCAATGAATGATTGGCTGTTTCTCCCATGAAATGACGGACACCTGACATTATTTATGTTCTTGTTACATTCTAGGAGGTCCAGGTCATATTTGGCAAGTAAGTTATTTAAAGCACCGCCATAATTATTGTGCGGGAAATGATTATATACACTTGTTTCCCTTCCCGAGTACTCCTCCCTGTGGCCACATGCCCCCTTGAGTGCGTGGTTACATGTTTTGATGTTGAAGTCTCCTACCCATAGGATTGCAGCTGGTTTGGATGTACTTGATAAGGTCACATCAATGGCCTGCTCTATATCAGAAATGATCATTCCCCGTTTGTGCCCCGCAATATTATTGTAGAAATTCACTACTATTAGATCTCTACATCTGCTATGGACCATGCGCAGAACGGAAGCGTGCTCTCCTAATACTACATGATCGCTAACACTAAACTCGGTCAGTGCGGTGGATATCAAGGTCACTAATCCACCCTTGGCTCTACCAGCCTGGGATGCCACAGCCTGCACACTAAAGGAAGTATATCCCTCGACGTGTACATCTTCCCTGTCCCAGGTTTCTTGCAGACAGATTATGTCGTAACCCTGTTTAATAAAGTCAACCCAAATGGGAGTGTTTACCTTAGAAGCTATCCCAGCTATATTCCATGTAATGACCCTCAGGTTCTCTTCTGAAGCTACATGTGGTGGATCGGTAACTGTTATGACTGAAGATGTTATCGGGTTCTCCAGTTGATTTTCACCGGTACATATAATTGCGTTTATCAGGGTTGGATCATTAAAGTTTGCTACAGCGGTGTCTGTTGGAGATTCCTCAACTGTATTAACAGCCATCAACCTAGGTTCCTCAGTTACAGATGACTCAGCAACGTGAGTATCCCCTAGTCAGTCATTTTCATCTAGGGAGTTGAATATCTGAAATCTGTTAGATGTTGGGACTGCATATTGGCCATAAACGCTAGTTCCTAACCCAGGGACATTAGGGTTATTTAAATAATTGGGGTTTGGTGTTCTGAATAAGTTCAGTGGTTGCTGTAGTACATATTGGTTATTTGGGTCATAAGAAATCATAGGGTGCCCGACTGGTTGCACTGGTGCCTGCTGTACAGGTGGGTGGGGCATGTTTATTGATCTGGGGTGTTTAAAATTCTGCACGGGAATTTTAAATCCCACCTCATTCCTGTAAAAGTAGTCCAGTGGGAACAGGGTAGTGTTGTAATCATTTTCTGATGGGATCGGCGCATTCAAGATGGAATCCCTTGCCCATTCAGTGGTCTTATAATTTATGATTACGCAGTCCCCACTTATTTCCTTTTTACTGGGACCCACCCACCCTACCCTTTGGGTTGAGAGGATCTGACTTGCCCCTCTTAGGGGGAATCCACAGTTGTGGACAAGCCAGTGCAAAATTTTGTTTTTGAGTGTTTCGTTATTTTCGAATTGAGAGGGCTTAAGTTTCGGGACATTAGCGAGAATTGCCACATATGGTCTACTTTCTGGCGGGAGATTAATCACTGCAGGGATGATGTTATTATAGTAGCTGCGTGCTGGTGGATTCCCGTTTACTGGGGTATGACCCGTTGCCTCTCTACCTCTAACCCCAAAGGGCCCACTTGTGGTGTTACCTGGGGTATAGGTGTGTAGGTTACTGGACTTGCCGGTAGCTGCCGTGGGGGCCACATTTCTGGCGGGAGGAACCTGTGTGTTAGTTGTATTAGTAGCAATCATATTGTCCTTATTCATAGGAGATGCGTGCAAGGGAGTTGGAGTGACTTGTGAACCCAGATGTTCAAGGATGTCTAACTTAGCTAGACCTAATTTCTCCAAATTTTCCACTTTTTTACAGATCTGCTCAAGTTTGTCAGTTAGAGGAGCAATAAGGAGCTTCATAGCATCCACAATGTGACACATTAGGGACTCCCCATTGAGTATGATTGGGTTAGAATTGCCTCTTGGTCCCAAGTTTGGGCTTGACTGTGGTGGTGGAGGCTCTCCTCCGTTAACCTTCTCTAATAATGGCGAAGTTGCCTTCTTTCTCCTGCCCCTTTGTTTCACACACACCCTACTTGGGGCCAGTAGTTTTCTATTACGTGTGCGTCTAGATCTACGGTGGGTAGAGCCGTGATCAGTCGTACTATCTACACAGCTATTATTGGGTGAGTCAATTGTGGGGATGGGATCTTCAGTGTCGCAGGAAATCAGAACTGCGCTGGTCTCAGGCGCGTTACTGAGCCCCGGTGCCCCAGCCGGTGTAACATTAATCTGTAAATTTGGGGTTAGGGACAACCGACTTTCCCTATCTTGAAACACTGCAGGAACTATGGGATGATCTTCCACACGGGTTGGCTCGGCCCCGGGAAGACCCGTGTAAGATTGCATTAGTATAGAGTCGTTTGATAATGATGTCACATTTATGTTATTTACATTGTGGTCTTCGGGTTGTGATATCTGCTGGATTAAACAGGCACTAGGTGGTAAGGACAATCGTCTCTCAGTATTTTCAATGGCGTTCGCCACCACCACAATTGTCTGTTGTAGCATGCGGTCAATTGCAGTTAAAGTTGGTAGCGGAGTTTTTACTGGAGCAGTATTCCTTGTGACAGAGCGTGTATGGATAGGCGTTTTTTTGACCATGGTCTTAACATTTGACGTGGGCTCCAAAGGTGCGATTTACAGTATGCTTATTGATCAAGTGTGCAAATACCTTTTGAATGGGCGGCGGATCGGCCAGGGGGTAATGCCCAGCCCAGACTCTTCAGGCCTCTGAGGGCCACAGAGGGCCCGCCCTTTGCCCGGGCTTAGCCCCGGGCACGGCCCCGCGCGAGGTCCCGCGACGGGGGAAGGCCAGCCCCTTTAACGGCGCCTCCGGGCGCTAAGCCTCAACGCGACTTCCGGGCTAGTCGCGGAGGCTTCTGGGGGCTGTAGTCTCTACTCCCCCGCTCTGCGGCAGTCCCGGTGTTAGAGGGCTGCGGCGGGGGGAGGAGACAGCAGGTGCGGTGGAATCAGGCAGCAACTGTCGATCAACAGGTCGCTCGGGTCCCCAGGCAAGGCGAGGCTGGAATCAGGTCGGGATCCCCAGACAGCGTACAGCGTGCAGGTAGGCTCGCGCTCAAAAACGCCACCAAACGCAACAGGCTTAGGCACACACCCGCTCCGCCGCAAGGCCAGCCCCTTTAACGGCGCCTCCGGGCGCTAAGCCTCAACGCGACTTCCGGGCCAGTCGCGGAGGCTTCTGGGGGCTGTAGTCTCTACTCCCCCGCTCTGCGGCAGTCCCGGTGTTAGAGGGCTGCGGCGGGGGGAGGAGACAGCAGGTGCGGTGGAATCAAGCAGCAACTGTCGATCAACAGGTCGCTCGGGTCCCCAGGCAAGGCGAGGCTGGAATCAGGTCGGGATCCCCAGACAGCGTACAGCGTGAAGGTAGGCTCGCGCACAAAAACGCCACCAAACGCAACAGGCTTAGGCACACCTGTGATGATTTAAAATTCCTATTGTCTGCTTCCAGGAATTTCCAATACCGTACAGCGACCTCCTTTCTTTTAGGTCTAATATCCTGAAGAGAGGACTCAGATTCCCAAACCCCCCATCTCCATCTTCGAGGCCATAAATCAGGCAGACAGTGCGCATATTTAAGCCTGGATAGACTATCTTCCACTCTCGCTCTAAGGACTTTCCAGGGTAACATCCCTTGCATTGTCATCAGATCACCCAGGAGGTAATTCCAGCGCGCCTTAGTGGACAACTCACCCGATCCTTCATACATTATGGGGTTCTTGGGGAGTCCCATATTGGTGTGAAGTCAGAACAATATCCTACAATAAGCAATTTTCTCACCCTGCACCAGAGAAGGAGTGCAAACCTTAGAACTTTCAGTCGCACCTTTTAAAAAGATTCAGGGGCACTGAAAGCATACAGAAACCCATCAGCGCTCACCCCCCTAATCATTTCTTCCAATAATCTTCCCCAAGTAGAATTATCAAGTTTTCTAATAACATCTGGATATTCTTAAACTGGACCGCTATAGAATACATACATAGATCCAGGAGAGCCAGCCTTCCCTTATTAAGCCTACGCCTAAGCTTTTACCATGCCATTCTGGCACCCCTAGCAGTCCAAATAAAACGAACTATTTTCCCCTGGATTTTCTCTATTCTCAATCTTGGGAATGTAAGGGGTATGCAATTAAAGAGATATATTAACTTAGGAAGGATTGACATCTTTACTAAATTAACGCAACTGGAAATTGTTATGGGCAAGTTCTTCCACCTAGAGAGCAATACATCGACCTCCCTGGCTACCATTTTTAAGTTACCCAGGGGAACTTAGCCCACCTGATTGACAATCATGATCCCTAAGTACTTTATCTCTGAGCAAACCCTCTCAGTCCACCCTTCAACATTCCAGCACATTCTTTCCATTTTAGAATTATTTACCAAGTACCATGACAGGGCTCCGAATTCCACAACCAGCTGCTCCAATCTTGACATGGCGATATCGGGGTCAGATGTATAGATTAATAAATCGTCAGCGTACAGCATATTCATACTGCTATACGCTGTTGAACAGAAAGGCACAACCTGTCTATCTGCCCTTAACTGTTGTGCCAGAGGTTCAATATAGATATTGAACAACAAAGGTGGCAATGGACAGCCTTGCCGCGGTATACCAAAACTCCTTGTCAAAGAACCAGTAAAAATTATCTTGGCCGATTAATTTTCATATAGCTTCTGGATGATTAATATAAAACCAGGGCCAAACTCCATGGCACCCAGGACCTCCCATAGATATGACCAACAGACCCGATCAAACGCATTAGCCGTGTTTATCGCGACTATGGCCAGGGAAATCAAACAAGTCGTGGTGAGGTCAATTATGCCTATCAGTTGTTGCTTAAGCTCCTGGATTTGTCTCCTTGGGATAAACTTCTTCTGATCCACATGGATCAGCTGAGGGGTCAGCTTGGCAAATTCCCCAGCCAAAATACTCATAAAGATGTATAGTCTGCATACAGCAGGGATATTGGTGGATAAGAATCTGCTTTCCTAGGATCCTTAGTGGGTTTTAGAACCAAGACAATTGTGGCCTCTTTCCATGTTCTTGGGATCAGCCCTCCCTGCTGGTATGTTGAATTGTACAAGACCTCCCAAATTTGAATCAGTTCTTCAATTAAAAGCTTGTACACATATACAGGCAAAGCATCATGGCCTGCAGCCTTACCATTTCTATTCTGGAGTAGATATGTCCTAATCTCTTCCTTAGAAATAGGGGCATCCATAGCTTCACTGACCTTCATTGTAAGTGTTGGAGTTTGCACTTTATCTAGCCAGGCTCTAAGCAGCTCTTGGTCTGGGTGGACCTCCTCTGTGTATAACTCAGCGAATAGATACAAGGCAGGCTTGCATTTTCCTAGCCTTATTAGCAACATCCCTGTTAGACCTGACATCATTGGCTTGAGTCTCTCCTCCATTTTTTTCTGTTTGCCTCCCTTGTTTTACGATGTTTTGCTGGTATATGCTTTGGGCACTGTGCCACTGCTGATCAGTGCCACAGTGCAAGTGCTCCCTATGTTAAATTGATGTATCGATTGAATTCCATGTTTGGCTTATTTGGTTTACTGTCAGTCCCTAGTCTAGTGCACCAGGAGTGCCAGGGCTTGTAAATACAAATGCTGCTCGTGGGCTTGCAGCACGTGTTGTGCCACCCACAGGAGCGGCCTAGTAAAAGTATGTCTGAGGGTCTGCCATTGCCAGACCCACGTGCAGTCTGGTACTATCACGCTGACTACGCAACTACACCTACTTGCCAGTCCCCAAACCTTCCCATAACTTCACGTTAGTCACCCCTATGGTAGGCCCACAGGCAGGGTGCGTTGTAAGTATAAGGTAGGACACGCCTGACCAAGTTGGCATGTCCTAATAGTGAATTACAGCCATCTTCGTTTTTCACTATTGCAAGGTAACCTGCTTTTCATTAGTTAGAATGGGCCGCCGGGATTATTAATGCTATAATCCTTGCTGGCTCGGGGAGCATGGTGCAATGGCGAGTTTGGTATCCCTGAACTCGGGGTTTAATTACGCATCCATTGGTGTGGATGGTTTTTGGACTCTGGGTTTGAAAATAGCACTTTTAGAAAGTGTCTATTTTCTTGTCTAACCATTTCTGGTTTCTGCTGGTTTTACGTGTGTGTGACAGGAGCTGGGTGGCTCCAGAGGTCTGGATGAGTCAGTGTGGGATGAGTGGGACATTTGCGTTGAGAGTAGGGGGAGAGTAGTTGCTGATAGCCTGCCCTGCCTGATACAATGCTGGCTCCACCTCCTGCCAAGCGGCTGATGGCTCTGTGCCTGCCATGGACGATCCGAGCCCCACCTCCTACCAGGAGGCCGATAGCTCTGCTCCTGCCAATTACAATGCTGGCTCCACCTCCTGCTGGGCGTCTGAGGACCCAGCCCTGCTCAGTGAATAGGCCAGGTGCCTCTGCCCAGCTCCACCCACAACAGACCCAGGATGTTGGGACATCTCCCTGCATGGACAAAGGGATCAAAGCCAAAAAGGGGTATAAGAGAAGGACCCCTGAACCATGAATTTAGATCACTTCTGGCAAGGAACCCTGAAACCAAGGACAAGAAGCCTGCTGATCCAAGGACTTGCCTACCCCTTCTGCCAGTGTGCTGTTTGCTGGGGGGAATCCTGCATTGCTTCTTTATTTTTGCCAAGGAACCAGGAGAGAGGAACCGTGTGTGTACTCTCACGCTTTGCTAAGAAAATCTCCAAGGACTGGAAGAGTGCCAGTCTCCTGTTGAAGTCACAGGGCTAAAGGACTTCATCTGCTAAAAGTGCTATTTGCTGGAACCTGTGAATCCAGCACCTCTGAAAGAACCAGCAATCTCGACGCCGACAGACGTCGCCGAATCCAGCTCGACATAGTGAGTAACGGCTCCAGTGTCCCGCTTCCTCGACGCCGGCCGCCGGACCTGATCGACGTCAGCAGCAACGCCAGTGAGTAGTGAGTTCGGCTCCAGCTCCAAGGGACCTCGTGTCTGCACCGCTGCTGATCGCATCGACCTTCGTGCCCTCTCGACGCCGTGAGCGCTGCTCACTCTTGCAACAGCATCATCGACATCGACGACTACTGAGGCCTGATCGACACCGAAGACACGACGCCGGATTGCTCGACGCCGCTGATCATCGTGTGCTTCATTCTCCTAAGGTACTGTGTTGTTGGGGGTCCGTGTGACTCCGGGCTCGACGTAGCGCTCCTCGCGGTCGACGCCGAACCTTTGGATTAACTTCACCTCGACGTCGTGTGACTCCCGTGTGGGTTACATTGTTGCTAAGAACTGTGTTTCCAGGAAGAAGAGTTGCTTTGATACGAAAAGACTTTGTGCTAAAGAAGAAACTACATTTGAACTATATTTTCCCTTCCAAGAGTATTTATTAAGATTGTGTATATGTTTGTCGTTATTTGGTCTTGTGCTAAGCCTTATATAAAAATCCTTATTTTTATAATACTACTGTGTCGTGTCCATTTGTAGTGTATTCACTTTATTACTGTATGTGGTCATAAATGCTTAACACACAGCCTCTGAGATAAGCCTATCTGCTCTGCCAAGCTACCAAGGGGGTGAGCAGGGGTTATCAAAGGGTGTGATCCCCTTGCCCTGACTAGAAAAGGTGTGTCCCTATTTGTCAGAAGTGCATACCTCTGCCAACTAGAGACAGCCGGTTCTAACATTGGTGGTCAGCGGTGAGGATTTGAACTTTGCATTTGTGACCCATGTGCAGTGGTTAGTGAGCGCTACATAGTGAAAGCAGACCATAGCGCAGCCACAATCTAATTTGGAAGGATTCTATTTTTGTTCTCCGCTTTTCTGAAACTTAATTTTTCGAACACTGCCAGTTTTGACCATGAGTGACACCGGAGTCACTACCCCTGTTGTTGTTGTGGAGGAATTTGATAGAGCGAAGATAAACGTCTACAAATTGGAGGAGCTGAACTCCTTTTGCAAACAGTTTAAAGTTCCTACCAAAGGCCTCAAGATTAAGGAAAACTATCTCAAAGCAATGGAGGCCTGGTTAGAGTCCAGAGATCCCACTGATCCGGTGGTGGTACCGCCAGTGGAAGGGGATGAGGAGGCGCCAGTGAATGGGCCTGTGTCCTCTCCCGGTAGCAGTGTTTCCTCCAAAGGTCTTTCCCCTGAAGAAAGAGAAGAAAGGGCGAAGGAGCGTGCATACAACATGGAAATGGCAAGGCTAAAGATAAATGGGCAGTTGGAGCTAGAAAATGCAAGAGGTAGGAGAGAAGCCGATTTGGAGACAAAAAGGTTGGATTTTGAAAGAGAGAAGTTAGCTTTGGAGCGTGATACCAAGTTGAGGGAATTGGACATCCAAGCTAAGAAGTTAGAATTGAATCCCTCTGGTGGCAGCATCCCATCTGTACCTGCAGAAAGTAGGTTTTATTTTCCCAAAGATGTGATAAAAGATTATCAAAGGAATGAAGATATTGGTCAGTGGTTTAAAGCGTATGAGTTAGCATTGTTGGCCCACCGGGTCCCTGAGAAGGATTGGGGAGCGGGGTTGTGGGGTCGCTTTGTGAATGAGGGAAGAGATACCCTGTTAGACATGCCTGTTGAGGATAGGATGTTGTATGCTCATATGAAAGATGCTTTAATGTTGCGGTATGGCCTAACCCCCGAGAAGTACAGACAAGCTTTTAGAGAATGTAAGAAGTTGCCTGGTACGACGTGGGTTGAATATGTGTCTTATTTTTGCAGAGCCATGGATGGTTGGGTAAAGGGCAGCAAAGTGGAAAGTTATGAAGCTCTTTATGATTTGTTTGCTTGGGAGCATTTGTCTAATAACTGTTTTCCAGAGCTGGGCCAGCACCTTATTGATAGCAAGATATCTAACTCTAGAAAACTTGCTGAGGAGGCGGACCGCTGGGTCAGTACCAGGGTCCACAAGGGTTCAGTGGGAGACTCAGCCAAAGGTGGGCAGGGTCCCCAGCAGAAGAGTGGGGGGACAAGGGCAAACAGAAGGAGTCCCCGAAAGGGCCCCAAAGTAATCCCCAAGGGAACCAGGGGAAGGGTTCCCAGCCTCCCCTGAGAAGAAGCCAGGGGCCCGACGGGTAAACCTGTTCATAGGGGCCCCCTGACCTGCTACGTTTGTGGGCAGGTGGGACACCAGTATTATGACCCCCAGTGTCCCATGAAGAATTTGAATGCACCGCCGCGTGCACCCCCCCGTCAGTTGGCGAGTGTAGCCCTGGGAGGGGAAGAGATGGTTGTCCCTGGCGGGAGGGGTCCCGCAGAAATGTCCCTGGTCTCGCTAGGAGACATGCAAATGGTCCCTCCACCCCCTCTGCCTAGTAACATTAGCAAATATAGGCAGTGGGTGACCATTAATGGCCATAGAGTGGAAGCTCTCCGAGACACCGGGGTGAGTGTGACAGCTATCAAGTGTCACTTGGTGTCCAGAGAGCAGGTGGTTCCCCACGCATTCTACCCCATGATAGCTGCTGACAACTCCCAGAAAGAGTGTGAGGTAGCTCAAGTTTCCTTTGAATGGGGGGGAGTTTCAGGTACTCTTCAGGTTGCTGTGAGGCCCGCCATGCCTGTTGATTGTCTCCTGGGCAATGATTTAGAAGACTCCCCTTGGGCTAAGGTGGAGAGGGAGACGCATTTGAAAATGTTGGGTGTGCCAGAGTGGGTGTGTGCAACCACTCGATCGATGACAGCAAGTAAGGGTGTTGATGGGGTCCCGGAGCCTGAAAGTACGGCCCAGGACCCAGCTGTGAAGAGAAGAGGCAGGAGGTGTGGGAAACCGGCCCCCGTAGTTCCCGTGGTCCAGGAGGAGGTAGACCCTGAGGGGGATGCCCTGGAGCCCACAGGGGAACAGGTTGCTGAACTGGGAGACCTGCCCGAGCTGACCCACTGGCAGCAGGATGGTGGTCCCTCCAGGGAGGAATTCTGTGCGGGACAGAAAGTGTGTCCTTCTCTTGTGGGTATGAGGCAGCAGGTCTCAGCCCAAACCTCAGGTGATCAGTCAGGGTCACATTTTGTTTACTGGAAGAACAACCTCCTGTATAGTGAGCCTAAGGCTGCTGAGCCTGGGTCAGCCCGTGTGCTGGTGGTACCCCAGCGCTTCAGAGCCTTCCTACTGGGTTTGGCTCATGACGTTCCTTTAGCTGGACATCTGGGGCAGGACAAGACCTATGACAGGCTTGTCACCCATTTTTATTGGCCTCAGATGCGAAGGGATGTAGACATCCATTGTAAGACTTGTCACACTTGCCAGGCAAGTGGGAAAAGCGGAAGGAAGCAGAAGGCTCCCCTCCAACCTTTTCCAGTGGTCAGTACCCCCTTTGACCGGGTGGAGATTGACATTGTTGGGCCCCTGGACCCCAAGACAGCCCTGGGCAACAGGTTTATCCTGGTCTTGGTGGACCATGCCACACGGTACCCGGAAGCCATCCCTCTCCGAACAGTGACAGCCCCCGTGGTGGGACGGGCACTGATGGGTGTTTTCTCCCGGATGGGGTTCCCCAGAGAGGTGGTGTCAGACCGGGGCACCAACTTCATTTTCAACTATATGAAGTCTCTGTGGAAGGAGTGTGGGGTAACCTACAAGTTCACCACTCCTTACCACCCTCAAGGTAATGGGTTGGTTGAGAGATTCAACCATACCCTTAAAGGCATGATCATGGGTCTTGAAGAACCAATGAGGCGGAAATGGGACGTCCTCTTGCCATGCCTGTTGTTTGCTTACCGAGAGGTGCCGCAAAAGTCTCTAGGGTTCAGCCCCTTTGAGCTTTTGTATGGTCACCCGGTAAGAGGACCTTTGAGTCTGGTCAAAGAAGGCTGGGAGCAATCTCCCAGGAAACCTCCCCAGGATGTATACAGTTACATGCTGGCCTTTAGGAACCAGACTCGGCGCTTCAGAGATCTTGCTCAGGCAAATCTGGAGGCCAGCCAGGAAGAGATGAAGTGGTGGTACGACCGGAATGCCACTCTGGTTGAGCTTCAGCCTGGTCAGGAAGTTTGGGTCATGTCCCCTGTGGAACCTTGTGCGCTCAAGGACAGGTGGACTGGACCGTTTAAGGCTGTGGAGAAGAAGAGCGATGTCACCTACCTGGTGGATTTGAAATCTCCCAGGAACCCCTTGAGGGTCCTGCATGTCAACCGTTTGAAGCCCCACTTAGAAAGGTCCGAAGTGGGCATGCTCCTAGCTACAGATGCTGGAATGGAGGAGGAGAGTGAGCCTCTTCCTGACCTCCTGTGTGCTAAAGAGCAAGATGGGTCAGTGGATGGTGTTGTCCTCTCTGACACACTGACCCTTGAGCAGAAACAGGATTGTCACCAACTGTTGGGACAATTCCCTGATCTGTTTTCCTTGGTTCCGGGTGTCACTCATTGGTGTGTCCATGATGTTGACACCGGAGACAGCCCTCCTGTCAAGCACAAGGCTTACAGGGTGACTGACAAGGTCAGAGCATACATTAAGGAGGAGGTCTCCAAAATGTTTGCCTTAGGGGTGATTGAGTCCTCTAGCAGTCCTTGGGCCAGCCCAGTGGTCTTGGTCCCGAAGGCTGCAGCGCCTGATGCTTCACCAGAACTTCGGTTCTGCGTGGATTACCGAGGACTCAATTCAGTCACGAAGACTGACGCGCACCCCATCCCCAGAGCTGATGAGCTCATCGATCGGTTGGGAGCTGCCCGGTACCTTAGTACGTTTGATTTGACGTCTGGGTACTGGCAGATCGCCTTAACCGATGGGACAAAAGAGAGGTCAGCATTCTCCACACCAGATGGGCTATACCAGTTCCGGGTGATGCCCTTTGGGATGAAGTATGCCCCTGCCACCTTCCAGAGGTTGGTCAACCAGGTCTTGGCTGGACTGGAGGATTTCAGTGCCGCCTACCTGGACGACATCGCAGTGTTCAGCGCCAGCTGGGAGGAACACTTGCGCCACCTCCAGGAAGTGTTGTTGGCCCTGCGCAGAGCAGGCCTCACAATCAAAGCCAGTAAGTGCCAGATTGGGCAGGGTTCTGTGGTGTACTTGGGGCACCAGGTAGGGAGCAGCAAGGTTGCCCCCCTACAACCCAAGATTGATACCATCCTGGCTTGGGCGCCGCCCAAAACCCAAACTCAGGTGAGAGCCTTCTTAGGTCTCACGGGTTACTACAGGAGGTTTGTCAAGGATTAGGTTAAAATTGTGCACCCCTTGACATCGCTGACTTCCTGGAAGCAGCCACGAAATGTGATCTGGACTGATGCCTGTCAAACGGCCTTTGACACCCCGAAAACTGCAATGTGCACAGCACCCATACTCCAGGCACCCGACTTTTCTAAGGAATTTATTGTCCAGACGGACGCTTCAGAGCATGGCGTGGGAGCTGTTCTAGCTCAGGTGAATGAAGAGGGCCGAGACTTGCCTGTAGCCTTCATCAGCTGGAGGTTACTTCCCAGGGAAACGAGGTGGAGTGCGATAGAGCGAGAAGCATTTGCTGTGGTCTGGGCGCTGAAGAAGCTAAGACCCTACCTGTTTGGGACTCACTTCCGGGTTCAGACAGACCACAGGCCCCTCAGATGGTTGATGCAGATGAGGGGTAAGAATCCAAAACTGTTGAGGTGGTCCATTTCCCTACAGGGGATGGACTTTACGGTGGAACACCGCCCTGGTACAGATCACGCCAATGCTGATGGTCTGTCCACATTTTTCCGCCTTAGTGATGAGGACTCCCGAGGTCAAGGGTAGTTCTCCCCACATTTCAGCTGGCGGGGACACGTGTTAGACCTGACATCATTGGTTTGAGTCTCTCCTCCATTTTTTTCTGTTTGCCTCCCCTGTTTTACGACGTTTTGCTGGTATATGCTTTGGGCACTGTGCCACTGCTGATCAGTGCCACAGTGCAAGTGCTCCCTATGTTAAATTGATGTATCGATTGAATTCCATGTTTGGCTTATTTGGTTTACTGTCAGTCCCTAGTCTAGTGCACCAGGAGTGCCAGGGCTTGTAAATACAAATGCTGCTCGTGGACTTGCAGCACGTGTTGTGCCACCCACAGGAGCGGCCTAGTAAAAGTATGTCTGAGGGTATGCCATTGCCAGACCCACGTGCAGTCTGGTACTGTCACGCTGACTGCGCAAGTACACCTACTTGCCAGTCCCCAAACCTTGCCTTAACTTCACGTTAGTCACCCCTATGGTAGGCCCACGGGCAGGGTGCGTTGTAAGTATAAGGTAGGACACGCCTGACCAAGTTGGCATGTCCTAATAGTGAATTACAGCCATCTTCGTTTTTCACTATTGCAAGGTAACCTGCTCTCCATTAGTTAGAATGGGCCGCCGGGATTATTAATGCTATAATCCTAGCTGGCTCGGGAGCATGGTGCAATGTCGAGTTTGGTATCCCTGAACTCGGGGTTTTATTACGCATCCGTTGGTGTGGATGGTTTTTGGACTCTGGGTTTGAAAATAGCACTTTTAGAAAGTGTCTATTTTCTTGTCTAACCATTTCTGGTTTCTGCTGGTTTTGCGTGTTTGTGACAGGAGCTGGGTGGCTCCAGAGGTCTGGATGAGTCAGTGTGGGATGAGTGGGACATTTGCGTTGAGAGTAGGGGGAGAGTAGTTGCTGATAGCCTGCCCTGCCTGATACAATGCTGGCTCCACCTCCTGCCAAGCGGCTGATGGCTCTGTGCCTGCCATGGACGATCCTAGCCCCACCTCCTACCAGGAGGCCGATAGCTCTGCTCCTGCCAGTGACAATGCTGGCTCCACCTCCTGCTGGGCGTCTGAGGACCCAGCCCTGCTCAGTGAATAGGCCAGGTGCCTCTGCCCGGCTCCACCCACAACAGACCCAGGATGTTGGGACATCCCCCTGCATGGACAAAGGGATCAAAGCCAAAAAGGGGTATAAGAGAAGGACCCCTGAACCAAGAATTTAGATCACTTCTGACAAGGAACCCTGAAACCAAGGAGAAGAAGCCTGCTGATCCAAGGACTTGCCTACTCCTTCTGCCAGTGTGCTGTTTGCTGGGGGGAATCCTACATTGCTTCTTTATTTTTGCCAAGGAACCAGGAGAGAGGAACCGTGTGTGTACTCTCACGCTTTGCTAAGAAAATCTCCAAGGACTGGAAGAGTGCCAGTCTCCTGTTGAAGTCACAGGGCTAAAGGACTTCATCTGCTAAAAGTGCTATTTGCTGGAACCTGTGAATCCAGCACCTCTGAAAGAACCAGCTATCTCGACGCCGACGGACGTCGCCGAATCCAGCTTGACATAGTGAGTAACGGCTCCAGTGTCCCGCTTCCTCGACGCCGGCAGCCGGGCCTGATCGACGCCAGCAGCAACGCCAGTGAGTTCGGCTCCAGCTCCAAGGGACCTCGTGTCTGCACCGCTGCTGATCGCATCGACCTTCGTGCCCTCTCGACGCCATGAGCGCTGCTCACTCTTGCCACAGCATCATCAACATCGACGACTACTGAGGCCTGATCGACACCGAAGACGCGACGCCGGATTGCTCGACGCCGCTGATCATTGTGTGCTTCATTCTCCTAAGGTACTGTGTTGTTGGGGGTCCGTGTGACTCCGGGCTCGACGTAGTGCTCCTCGCGGTCGACGCCGAACCTTTGGATTAACTTCACCTCGACGTCGTGTGACTCCCGTGTGGGTTACATTGTTGCTAAGAACTGTGTTTCCAGGAAGAAGAGTTGCTTTGATATGAAAAGACTTTGTGCTAAAGAAGAAACTACATTTGAACTATATTTACCCTTCCAAGAGTATTTATTAAGATTGTGTATATTTTTGTCGTTATTTGGTCTTGTGCTAAGCCTTATATAAGAATCCTTATTTTTATAATACTACTGTGTCGTGTCCATTTGTAGTGTATTCACTTTATTACTGTATGTGGTCATAAATGCTTAACACACAGCCTCTGAGATAAGCCTGTCTGCTCTGCCAAGCTACCAAGGGGGTGAGCAGGGGTCATCAAAGGGTGTGATCCCCTTGCCCTGACTAGAAAAGGTGTGTCCCTATTTGTCAGAAGTGCATACCTCTGCCAACTAGAGACAGCCGGTTCTAACAATCCCCAATGGGGTTGATAACAAGTCCCCTGTTGTAATTTTCCCGACCTATCTGCCCTTGCCTTCCAAGCTAAAGGTGCACCGCTTTCTCTCCATACTCAAAACTCCTCATACACCCTGATTGCCAACGTTCCCTACACTTCATATCCAACTTAATCTTGTAGTTTAACCTCATCTCTTCCAAATGACTTAATAGCTCCTCCCTTTCTACTTTCAACCTAAGGCCCTACTGTTGGAGATCCTCCTCTAAAGCTCCCACTCTATCTTCCATTCGTTTAAGATCCAGTCTCTCAGTCTTGCTCTTTAAGTGGACCAAATTTTGCAACACCTCTCTGATGAATGCCTTTAAATTGTCCCAGACAACTTCAAAAGAGACTGACCCTACACTATCAAGAAAGAAACCTACAGTAGCCTTTTTTTAGAACCTCAGTTACATCAGGATCTAAGAGAATGGTCCTTTTTAATGTCCACCTTGACATTAGAGAGCGCTTGTTATTCAACCCCCCCCCCCCCATTATTATTGCTATCCTTAAACATCATACCGGGACCTTTTTTCAACATTCTACTCCATCTTACTGCATATATATGGCTACGTGATATGGAAGGAATGATTTTTTTCCATTTTTCCCTCTGCTACCCAACCTGTTCCCTTCACCATCCCCAACCCTGTGCCTCTATCCCCATCCCACCCTGGGGGAACCCTCTCATAGCTTTTAGGCATGGTGCTTAATGAGCTCCTCCCAGGAGGAACGATCATACTTAAATACGCGTGATAGGAGGCTCATCTCCCCGACCCACTCACACCCCTCCAGCCGCCCATGACACAATACGTCCTCCTGGTTAAAATTCAAGAGCTCACTCCCTTTTTAATGAGATCAATCAGTCCATCCACTTCTTCTACCGACTGGCATTTGTACTTATGTTTGTTCCACCTTACCCAAAGCATTGCTGGACATTTCAAATGTGTCTTAGCCTTAGTCGATGGGTTTGGATCGAGGTAAGCACCATCCATGATTATGAGTAATGATTGTGAAGGCGGCGAACCATTATTTTAATTTCTTTGAGACTTCAATTTTTGCTATTTTTATTTGTGAATTTCTTTCATCAGTCTTTTACATATTTTGGTTGCTCTCACCTGTATACATGATCTGATCTGTTAACCCAGATTTGTTCTACTTTTGTTTGCTAAGTATTATTCAGGATATAGTTGAGTGTTAGGAAAGTACATGCTCCTCATCAGAGGGTTTTAATCAGCCGTCCTCGGCCCTATCTTAAGTTTCATGATTGCCAGTCATTTAGGGCCTTCAATGTGATTTACTTTTTTTGAACCACTGTTAAATATACTCATGAAAAATTATTTCCATGAGTTCATTTAGGATATTACCTCACTTTTGACTTTGCCAGTGCTTGCCTATCTTTCACAGCTCATATCTTAAGATAATGTGCCGGTCTTACACACACCTAGAGTTCAATTTGGATTAAATTATTCGTGCGACGTATGTTCGACAATTTTGAGCACAGCAACTTTTCTTTCCATGTGCAATCTAGACATGAGCTTCTCACCCTTGCTTCCAATGACATGCAACCCTTTCTCTTCTACCACAAAACACCACTTCCATCTTGTCATTTGGTGTGTATTCTGATCTCTACCCTGCGGCATGAAACAAACGCCTGAGCAGATGCACAACTTCAAAATATAGTTAAGGTTGCTTCTTTATCACATTGGTCGAAACAACTGACTTTTTTTAAGTATGCACAGACTGGAGATTTCTATTTTAATCCTACATTCCTCACAGGTGTTTTACGAGAGCCCTCGAAATACTTTCTTTTGTGACAGAGTGGCTAATAAACTCATCTCATGAGAAATCACATTTCTGGGTATTCGGTTAACGGCGGGAGTTTAACTCAAAATTTACTGTAGATTTCAAGTTATACAGAGCTCGCATTCCTAATTCAGTGGGAAAGCATTTAGATTAGGTCGTTGTGATTTAAATGCGCCCTTTATTTTTTATGACTCTATTAAGGTCTAATAAATCCTCTTTTCTCCTTCCTAAAAAGATTTGCCGCCCTTCAGTTCCGTCTATTAACACATGTAAGTTATTTCACATGGAACTGACCCAGTGGTGTATCCCACCGTTCCATCTCATGATGCATTTCCATCTCGTGGAAGCCCCCTTAAATTATCTTCAGAGTTTAAGATATTGCAGCTCCCCAAAAATACTATGCAGAAGTTCTGTTTCAAGGAGAATAAGATATGATAACACCCCAATATTTCTAGCGAGCAATTCCATCTCACAGGGAACAGAAAGCCTACCATGGCAGTACCACTAGAAGCACTGGAAGAGGGTTGCTGTGGGAAGCTGGAGGGCAGAGTGTTAAATTCCAGGTGACGAGCTCCATATGCAGTCATTGAGCAGGCATTTCCATAAGGAGTTATCAAGTAGAGCTTTCTTTACTAAACCATTTTGACCAAGTCTATAGTTCTAAATTGACTACTGGGTTTAAGAGGCATGAGTGGTCATCCTTACACACAGCAAGCAGTGTGTAATTAATCAAAAATAAGTACAATGTCCAAGGTTTTCCTTAGGGTGTCACAACCAGTGTTTCTGAACACAGGGATTACTGCATTCCAAGGGCCTCATTTATGAGGTTTTGAAATAGGGTAGCGCCGCAAGGAATCTTACTGCGCTGCTCTACATCAAAACAAAAGGGCAGGAAACATTGGGGCATATTACCAAGCAATAGCGATAATTATCGCTATTGCTTGGTTAGCGGGAAAAAAATATCTCCGAGCACCGAGGATTTTTACCGCTGAGATACCTTGATATTATCAAGGTTTATCTCAAAAGCGGTAACAATCCTGCGAAATGCATGAATATCGCTGAAAAATCAGCGATATTCATGCATTAGCGTGACAATGCTCTTAGCCATGTTATCCACCCTCCATTGGATAACATGGCTAAGAACTGCTTTTAGCAGGCGTTAGCTTTTGGAGATATTCGCTCTTAGCGCGAATATTTCCAAAAGTTGTTAATAGGAGTTAGAGATGTTAGCGACTGTTTCCAGTCGCTAACATCTTGGCACGCCCACTTTGCATGTCATTAGCGATAATTATCGCTGACATGCAAAGTGGGCCCCTAAATGCCCGCTATCGCCTACAAGCTGTCGCTAACTGGTGTTAGCGACAGCTTGGTAATAGGGCGATAAAATTATCGCCGCATTAGCGGGAAAAAGTCCCGCTAATGCGGTGATAATGCCTTTGGTAATATGCCCTATTGTATCTATGTGATATGGCACTTTCCTGTCCATTTCCCCACCCACAGCAACACCCATGGAATGCCCCTCTCAAGTAGTTTTCTGCATGAAAGGGACACATATTTATAAGGCCATGAAAAGCCATATAAATATGCCATGGCACATTGCGCCACTGTAACGTCAAAAAAATGACATTCTGGCAGCGCGAAAGTGCTATTAGGGCACGGTGGCGTGGAGAGGAGTGGAATGGCGTAGAATAGAGTGGGGTAGAGTGTAATAGCTTTCAGTGGAGTAGCATGCAGTGTAGTGGCATAGAGTGAAGAGGAGTACAGTGGAGTGAGGAACAGTGTAGTGGCATACAGTAGAATAGCGTACAGATGAGTAGTGTACAGTGTAGTTCCATAACGTGGAATATTGTATAGAGAGTGGGATAGAGTGGACTGGCATAGAGTGAAATAGCATAGAGTGGAGTGGAATTAAGTGGACTTGCGTAGACTGGAATAGAGTATAGTAGAGTGGAGTGACACAGAGTGGAATAACAGAATGGAGTAGTAAGAGTGGGTTCACGTACAGTGGAATATCATTGAGCGGAGTTAAGTAGCATAAAGTGGAGCAGCATATAGTGGAATGGCACTGGCTGGAGTGGCATAGAGTGTAGTTGCAAAGAGTGGAGTGTTATAAAGTGGAGTAGGGTAGAGTAGAGTGGTGTAGAGTGGAGTGACGAGCAAAAGAATAGCCTATAGTTGAGTGACGTACAGTGGAGTGGCATGGAGTGGAATAGCATAGAGTGTAGTGTTGCATAGTGGAGTTGCATGAAATGGAATAGTGTAGATATGATTGTCATACAGAGTAGTGGGGTACATTGGAATGGCTCAGACTGGAATGTTTTACAGAGGAGCAGCATACAGTAGAATTGCGTACAGTGGAGTGGTACACAGTGTAGTCATATAGAGTGGAGTATGATAGAGTAGACTGGGTGTAATGGAATACTGTACAGTGGAGTGGTGTGCATTGGAATGAGATTCAGTGTAGTGGTGTACAGTAGAATAGTGCAGACTAGAGTGGTGTACAGTGCAGTGGCATATATATGAGTGGCATAGAGTCAAGTGTTGTAAAGAGGAATACAGTAGAGTTGAGTGTTTTTTCGAATGGAACAGCGTAGAGTGTAGTGGAGTAGACGGTAGTGGTGTACAATGTAACAGCATACTGTGGAGTGATGTAGAGTGGAGTGGTGTAAAATGGAGTGGTGTACAGTGGAAAAGAGTAGATTGGAGTTGCGTAGAGTGGCGTGGCATGCAGTGGAGTGGCATGCAGTGGAGTAGAGTAGAGTGTTGTAGAATAAAGTAAGATTGAGTGGTGTAGAGTGGAGTGTCATACAGTGGAGTCGAGTAGAGTGTAACAGGTTTGAGTGTGGTGGCGTAGAGTAGCATAGAGTGGAGTGGTGTACAGTGTAATAGCATACAGTAGATTGTCGTAAAGTGGAGTGGCATATATTAGAGTAACGTAGAGTGGTGTGGCATAGAGTGTGATAGCGTAAAGTGGATTGGCGTAGAGTGGATTGACTTAGAGTGGAGTGGCATAGAATGGAATATGGAAATTAAAACAGATGCAGCGTCAAAGTGTGTGAACAGATTATGATGTAATGTGGCAGGAATATAAATTATAAGGTGTAAAGAGTAATTTTTGCCAGTAAGTGTGAATAGTGTAAGTAGTTTTAAAGTTATACATTTTTAAAAAATTAGGGCTCGATTTTGACTTTCACATTTGGAGTTGACCGCCGGACTGGTTGTTTGCCGGCAGTGGTCTTGCTGCGGTGGTCTACTTCGGCTCGCAGACTGAGCCTGAAGCCAATTCCCGCCACACGGCGGCACCTGCACTATTATGCGCACACTGTTGCCAAGCACACACTGCCCACACAACAGTGCAGTCGTAGGGGCACAACATATACCCCAGCCACAATTTCCAATGGGCTAACATGCTAGGGAGCCCTATTTGGGGCTCCTGTCCCGCCTTTCCGACAACCTTTGCATGGCATGAACCCCGCTACGAAGTATTAGTGGAAAGGCAACTTGTAATTCTGATGGTGGTGCCTGCATTGGCACTGCTGCCATACTCTGCTGCTTTCCTGACCACTGCTAGTGAGGGATCGATGATTCTGTTGGTGTCGGCCATCTTGTGGCAGGCTTGAGGTGGTCTGACTGCCCTGCTAGTAATAGGGCGGTTGGTCTGACTGCACTGCGTCAATGCACATTTTTCCCTGCAGCCCTGGGAATTTTGCACTCCACAGTTGCACATTTCTGCACTACAGTGCTGCATCACAGCTGTGCTTGTTCTCAACACCCCAGCCCCTCCTGTTTTGAAATGCTTGCTGCACGCAAACACACTGTGCGTACACAGATAAACAGACACACGATAGACTCAATACATGCATCCTAGACACCCATTACGAACACTCTTAAACTGCTCATTGTACACACACACAAATGAACACACAAATGAACACACAGGCACACTAACTATGGACAGAACTGTGACTCAATCACAGCACTCTAGACATGATCACTATCACTGCTCTAGAAACTCTTGCACACACCCTGCGTGTATACTCACACAGCCTGCATAATCCTTTCCCTTTACACACAGCTGCATATTGCACACACACGCACATACAAACCATGCATACACACCACTCAAGTGTTCTATATGCACATACACTGCTGCACACATGCTTGCACCGCCTCAGCTTCCTGAAGCCCCCACCCTCAGGGCAGTGCACAGATCGCTCCTGATTAATGGGGGCTTGTCCACAGAAGGTGCCAGTCTGCTGACGTCCACAATTAAGATCGTCTCTTGTCACTTCTGTTTCCCCAGAAGAGATTTTCAAACGGTTCACTCCGGGTGCACAACATGTCCCCCCGGGGTGGAGGTTCAAGCCTGCCGAGGTGGGCTGGGAAAGAGTGGCCATGCACCTCAAGGAGGCCTGGGGTTTACGAGGATACATAGACCACACTCCTAGGGGCTGTTAGTGGCTGAGGGAAATGTGAACCCTCCGTTGAGGATTTGGCACATTCTAAGCCTTCGGGAGAAAGGGACAGCATAAATTCCACCTTCAGGTCAGAAGGGTCCATTCAAGTGCAAGTCTCAGGGTCATGTCTCCAAAAGGCATTTAACACTGCACTGTAGTTCACACTTGCCTCATTTGTCTTACCCTCATTGGGGGTCCCTGAGCTGCAACATCAGGTTGAGTATCCTTGGAACTTCTTTAATTGGCAAACCGGGCTTTCACAATGCCAGGACCCACTCACTCATTTTGTGGCAGCAAAAACTGAGAGAATAATCAAAGAGTCGGCACCTCCATTTCATTTAGACCAATGACACCGGGTGGTCATAGTCTGTGTTGTGGACACACTTGAAGGTTCATGTGTAACCCATGTTACTGTGACATTTGCACCAATCTTTTCACCACCATAGACCGAATGGCGTAGGTGTCCCACATTTCCATCAAAGGAAACCTAGTTATAGAGGCATTGTAAAACAACCTTTCAGATTTCACAAGTATCATCAGTTGAACCTCAGGGTCTTCCTCTAAAACTATGGAAAATAATTCCTTCCTTATTGTACCCACAGAAACTATTAAACCCAGCTACACCTATATCTATGTGCAATGGGAGGCTTCTCAATAGGAAATGTGTCCCCATGATTGTGTCTGACCCGAGCTCCTGGCAACAATCTCTTCGACAGGGAGCCATCACTGGTATTCACTGGCACATCATGCCAATGATGGCGCGCATGAGTGTGCCCAGTCTTGAGTCTTATTCCTAGCCGTGCCGTGGGGACTCATGTTGCACCTTAACTGTGTGACACAGTAATGGTGAGACGTTTCTGGGGTTGCTTGTGAGAGCATTCAGGGATGACATGGCTATTCAATTCATGTTGGTCTGTTCACTCTGCAGCAGGGCCAATATTGATTAGTATGCCTGGGATGGCCCAGTGAGGAGAAAAACAATGCAATGGAATGTGACTGAGATGAATTCAGACATGGCTTCCATCTCTTTTATTTGTACCTGTGGAAGCTGACATTTTGTACGTAAATTTACCTCATAACAAAATAGAAATGTGGTTTAATATCAACCTAGAAAATACATGTCAAAATAGTGGAGCGAGAGAACGTGTTTTATTAAACGTGCAAAAAGTGAAAATGCTGCTTATTCCTGCAAAAAAGCTCCTATTTCTGTTGTTCTTTCACAACTAGGCTCAAATACGTTCTTGATTCCTTCCTGCCCCTTTAATAAAATAATCACCTTTTTGTAAATGCTGAACTTACGTTATAACTGAAATATAGAACTTGTGTTCTTCATGGAATGTGCTGTATTTCTTTACTTTCTCACACCATATGACTTCATTATATTTTAGATTGTTTCCTCTGCCACATGCTTATAATTAACAAGTATATTAATGAACCAAAATGCTCACTGTAGGTTTCAATTCAATGCTATTTATTAATGTTTATTTTCATAGAGCAGCTCATTGTTACACAATGGGACACTGAATAGCTAACAGAGTAGGCTTGCAAAGGTTCTTATGAGAACCTTTCTAGATGTATCTTTTTGTAATACAATGTAGCCACATTCAAATTACTATGTGGCGACATGGACGTTTAACATGGGAATCGAGGAAGATGACGACAGACCATCAGAAGATCCTTTCCTATTGGTTAGATTTGATTCAGCATTTATAGTTTGCAACATGTTTTGTGATTTATGAGATTCACGGTCACACACTCCCTCCAGAGAAAAGAAATAGATAGGACCACAGACAGTTATAGGGTGGCCAGCAAACGACTTATCAACAAGGGCACTGTGCTAGCCCTGGGCTTTTCGCCTGAAAAAAATTGATATCATATGGGTTAGTCTAATTAGAGCAATGGACAAAACCCAAAACTAAAATACACAGATTGTATTTGGTTGCCACACAAAAGCCCGGGTTTTTAAATAGTGTTTATAATGATATGGAGGGAGGTGTCACCAGCAGCGGCCGGTATATAAGGGCGTTGGAGCGGAAATCTGCCTGTTTCCTGGGTGCTTGGCAAGGTCAAGTTAATTCTGGCACAATAAAAAACATCTAATAATTCCTTATGTGCACCCCACGGGCCACAGCATACAAGGTTTAATCTCATTCTCACCCTCTCTTCGAGTATCAGGCAACCAGGCACATTCGGGAGGCGAAATGCACAGGTGTAAGTCTTCACGTATTTATGCTGGGCTTTGTTGTGAACAGCCCTGGGGCTGGGGGCCTCACACATAGGGTAGAGTTCAGGTATAGAGTGGAGCCTGTAACATCACTGTGGAAGGAAACCTGGGCACGTTTGGCTGCAGCCCATTGCGAGGCTGCAGCTAAGTCAATCACGGTAACTGCGTCTGCAACGTCCTGACGTTGCTTACACTGGGCCTTTTGGCCTAGCTACAAAAAGAAAACGAGCACAGAGCCTACTTTAAATACCAACGGGCTGTAGCTTGTCCTCTGCCTACCTGCCTTCAAAGAAGAGATCTGTGAGCCCAGCAGCCAGGAGCAAAAATCTCGGCAGAAGCACCTTCGAGAACTTTTTCTGTTCCACTTGAAGTCCAGGTGATGGCAACATACATGTGAGTGCTACACTTTCAGACACTGACTTTTACAGCATTTTAAAGCAAACCGGATGCCTGAGACAAGTAAAAAGTCACAGACAATGCCAACACATATCATCATCTTTGGGTGCTCGTGGTAGCCTTTGTTCATATTCTGTGTTGGGTCATTAATGTTTTGTTGTTTCTGCACTAACTACAATGACTTGTGAACACGTTTTGCGACACTTCACACGTTTACTATTTCTAAATGGAAAGTGTTAAAACAATTTTTAAGGGTGCTCACAGAGTCACAGTGTGCACCTTGGAAGCATGAAAGGCTGAGTGGGCCATGCTGAGTTCGGACTCATGACCAGTAATTTATAGCCATGTTTCAGCAAAATCCACTTAATTCACTTAGCCACTTTCGTGGGTTTTGTGCAGTTACAATTACATTGTCCCTTCCCATTTTCCCTCCAGTGCCAAGATTCAATACTCCATTACCCCCTCACTGTATTTTCTTCTTTCTTGCAGTGCCAATGACATTTCCTTGCCTAGTTACCTCTGTCTTTAGTTGTACAGGTTCCAGCTGGGCTATTAGGTAATCAGGGAGTGCCCGAAGGTCTTCTCTGGCAGGTCAGTGTGTGGGCTTCTGTGGGCCTGTTTTATGGTCTACTTGGGGGGTACTGTACATTTCCTTGATAAAAGAAAAAAACATTCCCTGCAGCAAGCTCTAATTCACGCAGTCTTCCATAACTTGTAAAACATTTATGCCGCGTGTCTTCACAAATTCGCAATCGCCCCAAATTGCAAGCTTGGGCCTATTTTTAGCTATCTAATTCACAAAGTGGTGGGCCACTTAGAGGGGCATTTTTGCAAGACTCTATTGCCACAACAACATCACATTCTGGACGTTGTGTTGGCGATAGGGGCTTCACCATATTTACAAGGCAGCATTAAGCCACTTAACGTGGCTTAAGCTGCCTTGTAAATAAGGCACCCTTTTACGCTACACTTAGCGTGAAGCAGGAGGGCAATGGGTGTTGCTGTGGGCATTCCACCACAACACCCATTGATTTTGACGCTGCCCCATATTTTCAAGGGTGGCTTAAATATGGTGTAGCACCAAAATTAAGACCAGGGAAAACCTGATCTTACCCTGGAGAAACGTGGAGAAATGTTTCATTTCTCCTTGTTTTTGCTGTTTCCATGTGTGCTGCGTTGTGCCGTACACAGTGAAATAGCAAAACAACAATGATTGCTTATGTGAAGGATGGAGCCCCTTTCTGCACAAAAATAATCATTTGAAAAAAATAAAGTTTTGCAACTTTTATGTGTGCTGTATTGAGTAAAACGACATTTAAAAACTGTTTATGTGCAGGAACGACACCTTCCTGCGCATAAACAATCAACCCCTGCAACACAGACACTCTTGCACTATGATGCAAGGGTGCCTGCGCTGGCACTAGGCAGCTACATTTAC
This sequence comes from Lissotriton vulgaris, assembly GCF_964263255.1. NCBI lineage: Eukaryota > Metazoa > Chordata > Amphibia > Caudata > Salamandridae > Lissotriton > Lissotriton vulgaris. The sequence goes on from NC_141699.1 coordinate 575,860,891, forward strand.
AGCCAGTGCTGGGAGAAATGCAGGGCTGCACTATAATCTTGTAAATATGATGCAGCCCTGAATTACTAAAGTGACGGAGCGTGCCTTTAGGCTTAACTTCAGACTTCGCCACTTTACTCATAAATATGCCCCTGAATTTGGTGTCTAGATGGTTTTACCATCGCAGTCTGATGCTGAATCTGTACCCAACAGTGCAGGACAACTTTCCTACTTTTTCCTTTTCTCTGTTTCCTAAATAAATTGTGCTGGAAAAAGTACCATTATATCCCATTATAAAAAAAAAAGTGGGTGGGGGTTTCTTATGGATAGCTGCACTTGCTTGCTCATACGCAATACAATACTGATTTAATCTTATGTCTCACCCATTTCAAATGTAAACCAGCCACCACTGTGTGTCACTAAAGCTGTGTTCTCATCTCACATGTTCTCAAGTTAATTCTTTTGGGGTATTTCCAGGCAGTCTGCTGGTCTGGCTAATAGGACACCACCCCTTTCAGAGTAGAATGAAGCACTTTCTGATTTGACAGCATATGCGCATGAACCCTATACTCTCTGGAAAAAATGGGATTCTTCCACATTCAGCACCGCTGCATCAGAACATTCCATCAGCCATAACATTCATCATTCAAAACATGGGAGAAGAGTGAAAACAAATGATGTGCCCATGAGACTTCAATCTGAAAGCACAAAACAGAAGCCCTCATTGCCGGTGAGATGGAAGCCGCCTCCTGCCTCGGCTGCTAGGATGCGCCCACAGTTCGTATGGGTCCAAAGTAGATGCGCTGAATTATGGCCTGCATCCTGACTGGTAAGTAGTTTCTGAAAAGGCCACATTACGGATAATGAATGGATGGGTCCGAGCATCTATAAAACCTCACCATGGTAAATAAGGGACATAAAACACCGATAAAGAGGAGATGACATCCCTGTAAGTTATCATTACAAGCAACGCGCAGTGATAAATTGACCTGAAATGGAAATTCAACGAGTTTTTATGGAAATGAATTAAAATCTTCAGAAACTGAAGCCTTTTAATGAGTCTGGGAGGACGGCGGCCAAGTTCTGGGTCTTGTTGTGGCTTAGCTCTACAGAAAAAATATGAGCGGACATTAGTCTTGCAGGCCCACTTGCTCCTGAAAGCCACTTCGCTATGAAGTCCTTTGGTATATACATTTGACATAATACGTAAGCAAGAGAGGAGGCTTTGGTGGTAATGCTGGGCTGTGTCATGTATGTTCAGCTTTTATATTAAAGTATACATTTCACAACCCTGGGTTTGGCAGTGCAATTTCCCCACTACTGTGTTATTATTATTATTATTATGATTATTATGATTATTTAGCTTGTAGAGCTCCTGGTTACTCCAATGGAGTGTCCCAGCGCTAGAACACCATCCAAGCTATAGCAACTGACCTGCATCAAGCTACCTCCCTCACACCTTTAACCCCAAGTAGTAATAATAAACGGATTATTGTGTTCAAGGGAGGAATATATGACATTACAAAGTGTACTAATACTATGCGTGCTATTACAACACGGGTATTACTACGCCAATACCATTACTCAGAACTGCCATTACAATGCAAACTTTTACCACGTATATGCCTTTATGATGCATGCCATTACAACACACAGGCATACGTGGTAAAGGCATACACTTGGTAAAAGTGGTGAAGTTATGTAAATCTCTCTCTTACACTCTCTCTCATGCTCTCTCTCTCGCTCTCTTCCTATCTCTCTCTCTCTCTCTATCTATATATATATATATATATATATATATATATATATATATATATATATATATATATATATATATATATATATTTATATATATATATTTATTGCAGCTCCTGGTTTGCACCCACTCAGTGCATTCGCAAATGGGTGCTCTTGCGCAGAAGGTGCATCTGCTATATCACAGCTCCCAGCCTTGCCCATATCACAAACAAAACAGCACTCGCGGGGTGAGTCCCAATCATATATATATATATATATTACCTACTGGCGGTCGCCCGTAGGTAGTTATAGTTAGGATTTTTTTCAATGCAAAATCTCAAAATTCTATTTGGAATAACTTTGGCGCCCGTTGACGAATCTGCCTGAAAATTTCCTCAAAATGGCCTCGTCGAGCTTCGGTCCTTCCCTGAAAGTTTGGGGGAGATGTGTCAAGCGGGGGCCGGGATAAAAGGGGGGTCCCAAAACGCGTTTTCCCCATGTTAATTTCCATAGGGCGGTCAAACTCACTTTTAGCCCGAACGGCTGAATGGATTTACACCAAACTTGGCAAAATTGTAGGGACTGGTAGCCTTTGCTATGTCTCAAGATATGTGCTCCAGTGGATTTTGAGTAATTTCGGTTAAAAAAAATATATATATCTATGGCAGCGCCCTGGTACGAGCTCCCGGGAGCGCTCCGGGCGCGCCACACGACTTGTGCACAGAAAGCTGATTGGTTCTTGGGTGTCTGTAAACATTCAAAACAGTCCGGAGCGGCCGCCATCTTGTGTCTCGGTAGGATCAAGACACAAGAGGTGGCCAAAACAAAGGGGGAAATGACCATAAGGGGGCAGGGTAGACCCACCCTGATCCCCTAGGTTTGATGTGGGGCAAAAAAAAAAATATTTTCGATTGTCGCGGAGGGAGCGCCCGGTACGCGCACGGGGAGCACACCGGGAAGCGCACAAAAGAGAAAAAAGAATGCCAGAGTTTAAAATTTTTGGCAATATTTTATAAATGGGAGGTAGTTCTGAACTTTTTTTAAAATTCTTTTTGTTTTATATTTTTTTTATTATTTTTCTGAACATTTTTCTATTTTTTTGTATTTTTGAACAATTTTATATTTTATGGTTTTTTTTTAGGGGAACAAACAAAAAACAGGGAATTGGAAATGGCTCAACAGGAGCAAAAAAAAATAAAAGAATTACTGTTTTCTTTTCTTGCTGCATTGGTGGTTGTCTACAGCATTATTTATTAAGGTGACACTAAGTTCACCATAGCATAATGTTTTGCCACAGAAAATGCAAACAAATTTGAGGTTGCCAAATTTTTGCTGAATATTTGGCACCATTTGGCGTTCTTCTGGACCAGAAAGTGAGGGTACAGTAGAGGAAGTGCTGGCCACAGGGGGTGGGTTGTTTCAAAGTTCCTGGACTTCAGCCTGGGCTAAATTATTGGGATGCCACCTCTCCATGTGGCGGATCATGGTAAAATTACCAAAAGAATATTTCTTTGTGGGATTGCCCCTGGAGAGAACTTTGTCACAAATAAGACAGGTGACTTTGGGGGCGTTCACCTTTTTTTGGTCATCAGGAAAAGAGAAGAATTGCCAAATGAAGTGCACTTTAATGTGCCTTTGTCTTGGTTCTTCAGGGAGGAAGCGCCTTGGTTGTTGATCCTCCTCCTCTTCTTCTTGTCCTCCAAGAAACTGTGGTGGTGGACCTTCTTTTCTTGGTGGTGGGGGTGGTGGTGGGGGTGCACCAGCTGCAGCAACAAGTGATGCCATTGTTTGCTCAAAAATAGCTCTTACTCTCTCAATGAAGAAAGTAGGAATGAGGAAAAAAGGAGGGGGCTTTCATTATTTGGAGAAAAAAAATTATGAGAACCAATGAAAAGTGTTATTTTCAAGTCACATGACCCGATGCGCTTACTTTACGCGCTCCGGCGCCCTTACGTTACGCGCACCGGGCCGCGGAGCGCTTCCGGGTGCGTTTACGCAGCGCGTCATAAGACACATCGCGCGGCTACGTGATATGTCAAAAAATTTTGAGAGAGCTGGCACCCGGAATACTGAATACTCTGATCTCTCCCTATGTTCCTACCCGCTCACTACGTTCCCTTGGACAGTCCTTGGTGGTCGTCCCCCGCTTCAGACTTAGTCGGATGGGGGGTCGCTCCTTCCGCGTGAAAGCCGCAACCCTCTGGAATGCGCTCCCCCTGGAAATCCGCCTTTCGAATGACCTAATGTCTTTTCGTAGGGCCTTGAAAACCTTCTTGTTTTAATTGTTTTTCTAGCTTTTATTGTTTCCTTTTGTTTCGGACCTAGTGTTGTGTTGTGTTTGCCTTTCCCTGCGCCAGGACGCTCCTTCGCTGGAGCAGCTGTGCGCATTAAAATGTAACTAACATAACATAACATAACGTGACGCGTCACGATGTTGTTTTCGATCGCGACATTGGCACTAACGGGACGCTTCCCAGTTCGCGCACTGGGGCGCTTCAAAATACTACGCTTTCCGGGGTGCTCACCGGGGCGCATACCGAGAGCGCTCCAGGGCAAAAAAAAAGAAAAAAAAATACACAAAAAAAAAATTTGAAAAATTGTAAGGACTGGTAGCCCGATGTGCGTTTGCTATGTCTCAAGATGAATGTCTGACATAATATCGACAGACAGAATATCGAAATACAAAAATATCAGAACAAAAATATCGACATCAAAAATATCGGAATCCTATCTTCATAAAGGTAAGTACAAAAATATCGAAAAAATAATATCGTAGTACAAAAATATCGGAATTAAAAATATCGTTTTTTTAAATGTATTAATAATAATGTAAAAATAATGTTAAAATACATATAATTTTACAAATATTAAATAAAAATATTAAAAGAAAATTAAAACTAATATATATACATTTAAAATAAATAAAACACTTAATAATATAATGTCATTTTTTTTTAATGTTATTACATTGATTTAATGTAATTTTTTTTTGTTTTTACCCTGTACGCCTGTACCCCAAAAACCCAAAACTGACCCTGAACCCTAAAAATATCCCTGTACCCCAAAAACCCAAAACTGACCCTGAACCCTAAAAATACCCCTTTACCCAAGAACTGAAAACTGACCCTTATCCCTAAAAATACCCCTTTACCCAAAAACTGAAAACTGACCCTGAACCCTAAAAATACCCCTTTACCCAAAAACTGAAAACGGACCCTTATCCCTAAAAATACCCCTTTACCCAAAAACTGAAAACTGACCCTGAACCCTAAAAATACCCCTTTACCAAAGAACTGAAAACTGACCCTGAACCCTAAACATACCCCTTTACCCAAAAACTGAAAACTGACCCTGAACCCTAAAAATACCCCTTTACCCAAAAACTGAAAACTGACCCACAACCCTAAAAATACCCCTTTACCCAAGAACTGAAAACTGACCCTGAACCCTAAAAATACTCCTTTACCCAAAATTAATTAATATTATTTAATTACCAATTAATTATTAATTAACAATAACAATAAAGTAAATATATTAGCACATTAGCTGTAATTAATTTAATTTAATAATTAATATTATTTTCCCCAATTAATGAATTAAGAATAAAAATATATATATAAAAAATTACTATAATTAATGTAATTAACTAATTAATATTAATTAATTACCAACTAAATAATAAAAAATATGTACAAAAATATATTAATTAGTTAACTAATTGATATAAATTAATTACCATTTAATTATTAATTAAAATATGTACAAACATATATTAATTAATTAATTATTATTAAATTACTTCCCACCCTATTCCCCTATAAACCCATAACCCGCTACAGAACATATTTATCAATTAATCAATTAATTAAAATTAATTAAAAAGTAATTCTCAATTAATTAATTAATAATTCCTACTAATTAATAATTAATTTAACACAATTAAATTACTTCCCACCCTATTCCCCTATAAACCCACAACCCGCTACAGTAGTAAAAGACAATATTTAATTAAATTACATTAAAAATAAATAATAAAACATAATAAATACAATATAATATACACTAAATTTATTTAAAAATTGATATTAGTAACATCGAAGTTATTTATTTCGATATTATTGACATCGATATTTACAACTTCGATATTACTGATATCATACTAATATCGATATTTAGACTGTCGATATTACTTACCTTCGATATTTTGTCCCATCGATATTTAAACTTCGATATTTTTGTATATCGATATTTAAAAATCGATATTTTGTCTGTGTACCATATATGTTAGAGCCCAAATGTAGCCCAAATGTAGCCCAATGTAGCCCAAAGATGGCCACCAGACACAAAAAAATACAAATGTAGCCCAAATATCAGCCAGATGTAGCGCAACTATAGCCCAATGATAGTATGTACCAGAGTGTTCTAAAGAACAACTAGAGCGCTAACAGTCTTACTTATAAAGTGAGACTTTTAGTTAGGAATTAGCATTAAAAAAATCTTTGAAATTCACTGAAAAAACATAGGTTTCACACCAGTTATAGTTATCAGGAAATTTTACTGACAAAAAAACAATGAAATTCCACGTTATAGTTAGCTGGACTCACTATAACTTGCGCGCCTGCAATGCACTGCTGATGACGTCACATATTACATCATTCATGACATGGTCAGTGACATCACTCATGACATCACTGATGACACCATCCTAATGACAAAGTGGCAGACCGCCTATCAGCATAAAATAACCTTTGACACACACATTCAAAAATAGAAACTAACATTTTATTAAAAAAGGAGAAACCAACACCAATTACAACAACTTATTAGGTAATTCCAACATCTACATACACATCCACTCATTCAATAACAGTTCTATATAGTCATTCATATATATATTCACTTATCATATGTAGTGATAGACCTATACATCGGATCACTGAAATAATATCGAGGGACAAAATATCGACTTGCAAAAATATCGTGGACAAAATATCGACAGTCAAAATATCGAGTTTGTATCTACAAACAGGTAAGTACAAAAATATCGAGTACAAAACATTGTTTACAATAATATAGTTGTAAAAAATATCGACTTTAATAAAAACAGTGTTAAATTAAATTAATATTAAAATTTAATTACTAAAATATACTTAAAAATACTTACAGTAACTTATAATAATTAAATAATAAATGAAAGTAATAAAAAATGTTTTTACAATATTATTTGTTAAAACATATATATATAGTAACATACTATAATTAAATAACATACTGAAAACTGACCCTGAACCCTAAAAATACCCCTTTACCCAAAAACCCAAAACTGACCCTGAACCCTAAAAATACCCCTTTACCCAAAAACCCCAAACTGACCCTGAACCCTAAAAATACCCCTTCACCCAAAAACTGAAAACTGACCCTGAACCCTAAAAATACCCCTTTACCCAAAAACTGAAAACTGACCCTGAACCCTCAAAATACCCCTTTACTCAAAAACTGAAAACTGACCCTGAACACTAAAAATACCTCTTTACCCAAAAACTGAAAACTGACCCTGAACCCTAAAAATACCCCTTCACCCAAAAACTGAAAACTGACCCTGAACCCTAAAAATACCCCTTTACACAAAAACTGAAAACTGACCCTGAACCCTAAAAATACCCCTTTACCCAAAAACTGAAAACTGACCCTGAACCCTAAAAATACACCTTTACCCAAAAACTGAAAACTGACCCTGAACCCTAAAAATACTCCTTTACCCAAAATTAATTAATAATATTTAATTACCAATTAATTATTAATTAACAATAACAATAAAGTAAATATATTAGCACATTAGCTGTAATTAATTTAATTTAATTATTAATATTATTTTTTCCCAAATAATTATTAACAATAACTAAAAATTATATATATATATATATAAATAAATTACTCTAATTAATGTAATTAACTAATTAATATTATTTAATTACCAATTAATTACTAATTATAAAGATGTACAAAATTATATTAATTAATTAACTAATTAATATTAATTAATTACCAATTAATTAATAATAATAAAAATTACAAACATATATTAATTAATTAATTATTAATAAATTACTCCCCACCCTTATCCCCTATTAACCCAACATCCCGCTACTAAACATTAACTACAATTTATATTACTATTAATAAAAAATTGTTATTTTTTTAACCTTTTTTCTACATATTATTGAAATTTTTTACTTTGACTATTTATATATATTTTTGTACTCGATATTTTTTTATCATTATTTTAATCGATATTTTGATGAGTGTGTATATGTGTGTGTTAGTGAGTGAATGACTGTCTCACTAGTGTCTTTATCAGTAACTACATATGTTTTAATCTAGTATATGTGAGTATTGATGTATATAAGTGAGTGTATGTGAGGGTGAGAGATTGTAAGAGTTCCTGTTTAAATAAGTATGTGTTTCTATAAGTGATTGTTTAAGAGAGTAAGACGGTGTAAGTTTCCTTAGAAGTAATGTGCTAGTGTATGTATAGCTGTATATGCAAATAAATGGATGTTCAATAGTTTATTTGCATGTGTAAGTATGTGTGTGAGTGACTTTTGGATGACTGTCAGTGTGTAACAGGATGTATATGTGTATCACTACATATGATGAGTGAGTATATGTATGAGTGACTATATAGAACTGTTGCTGAATGAGTGGATGTGTATATAGATGGTGGAATTACTGAATTGGTTGTTGTAACTGGTATGGGCATCTCCATTTTTTGGAAAATGTTAGTTTCTATTTTTGAATATGTGTTTCAAGGGTTACATTACACTAAAAGGAGGTCTGTCAGTCTGTCACAGGATGGTGTCATGAGTGATGTCATGAGTGATGTCACTGACCATGTCATGAGTGATGTAATATGTGACGTCATCAGCAGTGCATTGCAGGCGCGCAAGTTATAGTGAGTCCAACTATCTATAACGTGGGAATTTCAATGGTTTTATGTCAGTAAAATTTCCAGCTAACTATAACTGGTGTCAAACCTATGTTTTTTTCAGTTTATTTAATAGGTTTTTTAAATGCTAATTCCTAACTATAACTGGTGTGAAACCTATGGTTTTTTCAGTGCATTTCATAGGTTTTGTAAATGCTAATTCCTAACTATATATAGGGCCTCAACCCTATGTTTTTTTCAGTAAATTTCAAAGTTTTTTAATAGCAAATTTCTATTGCTATCAAATATAATATTTTTTATAATGAATACTATATTGTATATTTATGTAATACTATTTTTTATATGTATATATATATATTTTTTTGCCCTTGAGAGCTCCAGGTGCGCGTACCGGTGAGCGCACCGGTAAGCGCAATCTTGCGGCGCGCCCCGGTGCGCGTACCGCTGAACGTTCCGTTAGCGCTATTGCCGCGAACGAAAACATCATCGTGACGTATCGCGTAGCCGCGTCCGCGTGATACGCACGGCGTATGCGCACCCGGAAGCACTCTAGCGCATACGATTATGCTACGTAAGCATCCGACGCGCTAACGCTACGCAACCCGGGGCGCGCCCCGCGGCGCGTAGCGTTAGCGCGTCGGGTCATGTGACCTAAAAATAACACTTTTTATTGGTTCAGGACAGTTTTGGTTTCCAAATGATGAAAGCCCGGGTCATGTGACCTGAAAATAACACTTTTCATTGGTTCAGGACAGTTTTGTTTTCCTAATGATGAAAGCCCCCACCTTTTTTCCTCATTCTCACTTTGTACTTTGAGTGAGGAAGACTTGTTTCCAGAGCTATTAGTACCTATTTGTACTCAGAAATGGCTACAGTAGCAGCAGCAGCAGGAGCATCTCAGCCACCACCACAAGGACCACCACAACACCACAGTGGTGGAGATGAAGAAGAGGAGGAGGAGGAGGAGGAGAGGCGGCGCTACCTGCCAGAAGATACTACCCCCTTCAAGCCAAAGGAGCACATTGTGTGGAATTTTTTTTAAATCCCAAAGGGCCTCAAGAAAGTAAATGCGCCAAAGGTGACTTGTCTGATCTGTGGCACTGTACTTTCCAGGGGGAACCCTGCTAAAAAATATTCTTTTAGCAACAACACCATGATTCGCCACATGCAACGCCGGCACCCTAACACTATAGTGCGTCAGAGGTCAGAGAACTGACCAGAAACCCTCCCCAATCTTCTCCCAGCACCTCCCAAAGTACCCAACCCACTCCATCGGGACCAGAGACAAGGGAGATGGTCCCAAACAATCAAACCCAGTTTGGAAATTTCAAAATAGTTTGCGTATTTTGTGGGCGTACAATTTGCTATGGTGAGCAACGTGTTAAACTCATCAACTGTGCTGGTGAAATCCACAAGTGCCCAAAGAAACCTTAATTTTTTCCTGTTTTTTTTTGCTCCAGTTGAGCCGTTTACAATTCCCTGTTTTGTTTGTCCCCATAAAAATTCCCAAAAATGTAAAATTGTTCATAAAAGCTAAAAAAAGTACAAAATGTTCAAAAAAACGATAAAAAAATATAAAACAACAAAAAGAATTAAAAAAAGTTCTTTTTAGAACTACCTCCAATTTATAAAAAAATTCTACATTTTTTCAAAACTCTGTCATTCTTTATTCCCCATGGTACTCTCTCCGGTACGCTCTCCGGTGCGCGTACCGGGCGCTACCCCAGCGCAAATTGAAAAAATAATAATATTTTTTGCCCCGCGGGGCCCTTTTATGGCCCCCACATCAAAACTAGGGGGTCAGGGGGGTCTACCCTGCCCCCTTTTGGTAATTTCCCCCTTTCTTTTTGCCACCGCTTGCGTTTCGATCCTACCGAGACACAAGATGGCAGCCGCTCCGGACTGTTTGGAATGTTGACAGACACCCGAGAGCCAATCAGCTTTACGCACGCGAACTCGCGTAGCGCGCTGGTACTCACCCCGGTGCGCGTACCGGGACGCGCTTATAGATATATATATTTTTTTGAACCTAAATTACTCAAAATCTACTGGAGCACATATCTTGAGACATAGCAAAGACACATCGGGCTATCAGTCCCTACAATTTTGCCAAGTTTGGTGGAAATCCATTCAGCCGTTCGGGCTAAAAGTGAGTCCAACCGCCCAATGGAAATTAACATGGGGAAAACACATTTTGGGACCCCCCTTTTATCTCAGCCCCCGCTTGACGAATCCCCCCCAAACTTTCGGGAAAGGAGGGGAGCGCAGCGAGGCAAATTTCAGGAACTTTTCAGGCAGATTCCTCAACCGGCGCCAAAGTTATTCCCAATAGAACGTTGCAGATTCCCTATGGAAAACAATCCTAACTATAACTACCTACTGGCGACCGCCAGTAGGTAATATATATATATATATATATATATATATATATATATATATATATATATATATATATATATATATATATATATATATATATATATATATATATATATATATATATATATATATATATATATATATATATATTCAATGAAAAAAACATAGGTTATAATCCATATATAGTTAGGAATTTCCATTTACAAAACCTTATTTTACTCACACAAAACCATTGAAATTCCATATATAGTTAGATGCGCTAACTATATATCGCGCACCCGCAATCCACTGCTGATGATGTCACATATTACATCATTCATGACATGGTTAGTGACATCACTGATGACATCACTGATGACATCTCAAATGACATCACTGATGACAACATCCAGTGACTGTATGTTTCTGTAAAGTTAAAATATGTCTTACATATTGAAGAATGAGTGGATGTATAAGTTTCTGGAAGAAGGATTTAGTAGGTGCATGACTGACTGTATGAGAGAATGATTAAATGTGTCTTAATGAGTGCATGGGTTAGTGACTAAACTATCTTAATTTGTGCATCATTATATCTGTTGTTCTACAGACTGCTGCATGTGTTGATCAGTAGCTATATGAGTAACTGTATGGGTTATTGATTGGTTGTCCAAGTATTTGTATGGGACACTGAGTGTGTGTGTATGGGTGGCTGGGAGGTGTGTGACTCTGTACATAGATGTGTGAGTAGTTGATTCACTATATGTATGGGTTCAAAACTGCATGTGGAAACAGCTGTATGGGCGGTTGACTGTGCATGAGTGTATTGGTGAGTGAATGGATATCTCAGTGCTACATGTCAAAGTAAGTACATATGTAAAACACAGTACATGTGAGAGTTGACATATATAAATAACTGTGCATAAGAGCCAGTGAATATGTGAGTGGCTGTATGGATCATTGTGAACATGTATCAGGGATTGTATAAGAGAGTAAATATGTGTTAGTATATGTTTGAATAAGTAAGGTGTGTATAACTGTATAGTTGAGAAAATGGAGGTGTGATTGATTTTTTGAATAACTGACTAGGTGTGTGAGTAACTCCATGGATGAGTGACAGTCTGTGACTGTCTGTTTACACTGATTGTATCTAAGGTTATATTAGAGTCTGAAGAGGTTCAGGTATTATCACATGAATGATATCATCAGTGATGTGATCAGTAATGTCAAATGAGATGTTATCAGTGATTTTATCAGTGATGTCATTTGAGATGTCATCAGTGATGTCATCAGTGATGTCACTAACCATGTCATGAATGATGTAATATGTGACATCATCAGCAGTGGATTGCGGGTGCGCGATATATAGTTAGCGCATCTAACTATATATGGAATTTCAATGGTTTTGTGTGAGTAAAATAAGGTTTTGTAAATGGAAATTCCTAACTATATATGGATTATAACCTATGGTTTTTTCATTGAATTTCAATGGTTTTTTAAATGCTAATATCTGTAGCTGTAAAATATATTCTTCTTTAAATCTTGAAATATATTTTTCATGTTCTTTACACAATTTTTTAAAAATATATTTTTTTGTTTCGCTGCCAGTCCGCGAACCGGTCAGCTTCCCGGTAGCTCAATTTAAAGCCGCGGCTTAGTACGCGAACCGGTAACCGTTCCTTTAGCGTAACTGTTACGTTCGCATGACGTTTTGCGTTATCGCGTAATACGTCATTGGACGCGCCAAGTTAGCGGACCCGGAAGTGGACCGGAAAACGAAGCAAAGCGCGAAACGTAAACACAGCAGGTCATGTGACTCGATAATAACACTTTTCATTGGTTCATTTCACTTTTGGTTTCCTAATGATGTAATAATTGGTCATGTGATAAAAAATTAACACTTTTCATTGGTTTAGAATTTTTCCTTCTCCCAAATGATGAAAACCCCTCCTTCTTTCCTCACTCTGACTTTCATCTTGGTGAGAGAAAGACCCTTTTTGATTCATCAGCAATGGCTTCAATGGTTGGTTCAGCCAGTGTGCCACCACCACCTCCTCCACCTCCTCATGGGAAGAAAGGACCACCTGCTTCAGTAATTATGGAAGAGGTGGAAAATCAAGAAGAGGAAGAAGAGGAAGAACATTCTGAGTTTTTGCCAGAAGAGCCCAGGAGATATAACAGGAAAGAAAATTACATCTGGCAATTTTTTAAATTTCCAGCTGACCAAAAAAAAGTCAATGCAAGATACGTCTTTTGCCGTATTTGCGGCGAACGTCTTTCAAGGGGCACTGAAAAAAAGTACAGCTATGGGAATTATACAATGCACAGGCACATGAGTCGGTGGCACCCTAACAATTACAGCAATGCCCAGCTTCGCGACCAACAACAAAATCCCCCAGAAATGGCAAGAAGATCTGTTGTTCAGGAGGTATCGGGACCGGAGGCGAGGGAGGTGATCCCGAACATCCAAATCAACATGGGTGAAGTGAAGCAAGTCTGTGTGTGGTGCAACCAGACACTTTGCTACCACGAAAGTAGCATTACCCTTATAATGAGAGCCATCAACAATCATATGTGCCCAAAACCCCCCAAAAAATAAATTCATCTTTTTTTTGTTGCTCCTGTTGAGCCCTCTTCGATGAATCATTTTTGTTTCCCCCCTCCCCCCCAAAAAGTAAAAAAAAATACAAAATGTTCAGAAAAAAACAAAAAAATATAAAAAATATTCAGAAAAGTAATAAAAAAAATTTAAAACAACAAAAAGAAAAAAAAAGTTCTTTTCAGAACTACCTCCCCATTATTAAAAAAAATTGGTAGAATTCTTTGAACTCTGCCAAGCTCTATTTCTATTAGTTCGCTCCCAGTTCGCACTCCGGTACGCGAACTTTGAGCGCACCCAAAATTTTTTTTTAAAAAAAAGGAACAGTAAGTATAAGGAAAGGAAACAGACAGTTATGTTACAAAAAAGACAGCTATAGGGAGTAAAGAAAAGATACTGTGACCCGCAATTCACTTCTGATCATGTCATATATTACATTATTTTTGACATGGTCAGTGACATCATCAGCAGTGGATTGCGAGTAACAGTTTTTTTTGTTTACGTCCTATAGCTGTCTTTTTTGTAACATAACTGTCTGTTTCCTATCCTTAAACTTACTGTTCCTTTTTTTAACGAGATAATAGATGTGAAGACCTACCATTGTAGTAAAACATGCCCACTTATTACATCATTCATAACATAGTCAGTGACATCATCAGCAGTGGAATGCAGGTTAAAAAAGTAGAAAACATTTACCTTATAATTCTTGTTAATTTTTAAAGAAAATTTTTCATACATTCAATCTGTAAAAGAGAGAACAAACATTTCCAAAAATATTAAAACATGTATTTAAAAATTAGAAAAAAGAAGGGAAAAGGTTCAAGAAGAAACACTTTTTAAACAACGTTGACACTTATAGAAACCTCTACTTCTCTACGACCCCTACACAATCCTAAATATATTTATTTTCAACAAACAGTATCTTCATGCTGATGAAATGAGGCCTATTTTGAAATATGATGCTTCTTTTGCATTGCTTATGTCTCACAATAGTGATGCAATAACAGCGCAAAAGAGATGTAAAACCATCATAACATTGTGTCTAACATTTAAAATGATTGTTTTAGGATGCAAATAAGATGTGTGCTTTCAAGAGCTTTCTTTGAGGTGAGGCCTCTTTTCTTTTTTTTTTAAAAAAAACAGTACCCAGAAGTACAGCACTGTAAGCATTAAAATTGACACTTACAGAAGACTCAGCTTCTCCATATCTACCTCACATTTCTAAATGTATATCATAAGTACAAAAAGCATATGTTAAATGGTTTATTTTTGCTGTTCTCAGAATGTATCAAATTTCACTTAAATCAGTGACTTGAAGATATTCATCATGTAACAGCGGGGAAAAAAAAACACAATCAAAATGACTGTGTTTAAAAAACCCATACAACCTAAGAAATCTGATTTCAAAACTCCTTAAAATTAACTTACTTTCAATGACGTCGAAGGATCTCCTATAAACAGCATCCACTCTGTTGTGCTATAAATATTTTCAGCCCGCCACTTTCTGAAAGAAAACCTCCATCGATACGTAAAATATGTTACATAAAAAAAAAGACTTCTCTCATTCTATCACATGTTTCCACTAGGCCAAATCATGTTGCCGCGATTCGCAAGTCTTGTAATTCTTCCAATCAGATCCCGACATTTTCTATTTTCGCAACTTTCAAAAATAAAATATTTGAGATTATTTTCACAATCCTGGACTACTAATATCTTACTCTTCTTTGTCACTCATGTTCTCCTTTTCCTATGACACTGATACTGCTTACTATGAAGCAGACTTACTTGCATCAGGTTTATATAGTTGGATTTTTAATCTAGACAGCATTGCAGACTTACATTCCCTCTACTTAAAATTTTGGTTTTAAAAACACCAGGTAAGAATTTTTAAGGTCAAACGGCAATTTTTTTTTGAAAGTTACAACGGAATCATTACAGAATGACCAGCCGTTTCCAGACTTTAAGTAAGCTGTATAATGTCCTGATGTTGTTGATGGACCATCGTGATAGATAATTGCTACAGTTACAAAAGTCCTCCCTGATATTGACAGCTGAGAAGCCACAAATTTTTTTTATTAAAGTTGACAATTTTGATCCATCAGGCCTACATCGTTGGATCATTAAAATGACATACTGGCCATATCTACGTATAAATAATGTTGACATCATATCACATTTACATTGGCTACACTCCATGTTGTGATCCACTGCATTTACTAGCTTATTAAAGGACACTGATTTACTGTCTGGCAAAGTTAAATATATAAATCTTTCTGAGTCTACACTAGTAGTACTTGATACCATACAGTTCTCGCAGTCATGCTGCCATTGATAAGAAAGCCCAAACAGGTGATCTACATCTACACCCTCATCTTGCAATACATCAAGCATATACATTAAAAACTCCTGACAATCTTGCTGATTATTTTCAGAGAAGTCTGTTTGACCTGAACATTCATCTAACAGATAACGAACTTCAGACACACTTTCTACTTTTGTTCGATCAGTGCTACATTTCTCTAACACAGAATTCAACAAGCAGCATAAACTTTGTTCCGAATTGAACACAATCTGTTCTTTTAAACTCTCTAGTGAAAAGAGAACATTAACCACTACATTTGCATAGCAGTTGACACCAGAACTGTTTTCAAATTGAAAACCGACAACATCTTCAACAGAATCCACTTTCTTTCTGCTAACAATTTTCGGTTCATTGACTTTTAGTCTTTTTGCAACAACCTCCCTACTATTACTGATATTTCTACGTTTCTGGCCTACCACACGTTTCTCAAACAAAGGATATTGAGGCAAATGTGGCGCATACTCTCTTCTTAACCTATTGTATTCCTTAACACAATCTAGATCCGCACAAATGTTTGTGACATCACAGTCAATCAAGTACAATCCCGATAAAGTTCTAACTCGTGACAATACCACATATGCCATACCCTCCTTGAACACAGAACTGCCAATATTCACCAATGCACAGTCTACACTTAAACCTTGCGATTTATGGATTGTCACCGCATATGCCAAGCAAACAGGAAACTGTTTACGGCGAACATATAAGTCTTTAACAAGCAAAAACCTAGCAGAACAACGACCAATTTGCTGTACTTCCTCAATGCCATCAAATTTAATTCTTAAAAATTCTATTCCATCTCTATTTTTGTATTTCTCAAAATCAACAACATTACCCATTGATCCATTTACCAGACCTCTTTCTACATGTAAATTCCTTCTCAAAATGATTCGGCAATTTAAACACACATTCAAAGTCTTTTCAAAACCCGCTGTTTTAGATATAGTCTTCTCTAATGAATCCAATTTTGATTTCAAATTGTCTGACAAAATAATTGTTGATCCCATATGCTCTAATTTGTCGATAGCTTCAAGTTTCACAATCTCTTGCTTTTCTAAATTCAACATTTTGTTGTTGAAGGTGGCACATTCTGCAAGAGTTGGCATGAGACATATCCCGGATTTCTTCTCAGTAATTTTCTGAAAAATATTCTCAGGCACAATCTCTTGTTTGGGATATAAATTTGACAGTAATCGTGCATTTAAAGCTTCTTTCCCATGCTCGGTCACTTTTCCAATTCTAATATCTTGTAGAATATTCTTGTAATCTTCATCCTTTGCCTGACGCATATTTTCATGCAGTTCAGCATAATTGAAGTTTAACCATATATTGACGTTGCCAATGCTCCCTAGGCACTTCCTGGTATCTTCATGCGTGAGTATTTTGAACACAGGTTGACCTTTTACTGGTGTCAGCTGCAGAAGATCTCCGAAAACAATGATGTGTTTGCCACCAAATAACACATCATATTCAGTTTTAAGTACTTCTTGCATTCTCAAATGCACAAAGGCAAGCATGACATTGGAAACCATGCTTACTTCGTCAATGATAAGTAGTTTCATTTTCCTCAAGACTCTTGAAACTTCACAGCAAGCATCTCCAGATAACTTGTTGTATTGTAATTTGTTGTCATGCTCCACCGGCAGCATCAGTAGACGATGCAAAGTAATACCTTTAATGTTATGTGCTGCCAGTCCAGTAGGAGCGGTGACAACACAAGACAGCGATGACTCAGTCCTTTCCTGCAAATAACAAGAAATTGCTTTAATGAGGAAACTCTTTCCAGTTCCCGCTTCTCCACTCACGTACAGTCGGACAGGCTTCAACGACGTACATGAGCACTCTTTCTTCTCATGAATTAATCCGTGCTCAATTTCCTTGGTAACTTCATCATATATTTTCCTCTGCTCAACGTTGAGTTGTTTTTCCAAGTCTTCTAAGTTAACTGAATCCTCCTGAGCATGTGCCATGGCTCTTTCCACTTCATTCATAGCAGTGGCAGCTTCATTTTCGATAATAGGTCCTCCAAGTGGATCTTGACTCAATGAAACAGAACTCTGACTGTCCTGAGAACTGTCTCTGGCAATCTCGGCTGCAATCGTTGCTTCCTGCTCAATTTCCAAAGTTAGCATTTCTTGATATTTAGGAAAAGCAGGACATTCTATGGACTCCTTGGCTGCATTAAAAGAGTCTTCGTAACAGAGGAAATCTCCAAGCAGTTCCTCTTCTGCACGCCAAGGCTTGAAAAGTTGCAAAAGTGCTAAATAGAAAAACTCCTTTTTTTCTGGAGATTCACCACTCAATTCTCGATGGTTTACTAATTGGCATTTTCTTTGCTTGACCAGGCATCCCTCACTTCCAATTACAGCATACACTCCTTTCTCAATATCTTCTTTGATGTTCCTCTTGAATATATAATTTTGGAGAACCTCATATAGACAAACATTCTCAAGGTGACTGCTTCGATTTGGATAATATGTATCCAACATGTTGGTCTTCAAAATGTCGGTACTGTTTGGCTCCTTTTCCGCCAAATACTCAATTTCCCGGACAGGTTTTAGAACTCGATTTCGCGTTGCAGCAAGACCAAGACTCGCCCAAACGATACTCCTAGATTTGGCATAGAGACTTGCTGAAGACAATCGATCTGAACATTCGTAAGCTCCGATTTCTCGATGCGACAACATCTTCAGACTGAAACTGTACAACTTCTTGCTGAGGCTCTTTTCATGGGAAATGTCCTCCCACATATCCTTCAGTTCTGTCTTTTCTTTTTTGGTGATGTAAGATGTCACATACCGAGCCACAGCCATGCAGTTGTCACCCACAAACTGTATATCCATGTTAGCATTCCACATGGACAAAATCACTGGGTTGTAGTCGTTGATGTACTTGGACTCTTCGTTCCTTTTCAAATTGTATGTATTTTTTGGTGATTTCCTCGTCACATTATGTCGTAGTGAAGACATCAAACTGTTCACTTTTCCTTTAGAAATCACCGGCCGTGGAAAGTTGAAACGACATTTGGTGTAGAACTTGTCCTTGTTTCTGAATTTACGACGACAGTACTTTCCACAACGATGGCTTTGGAAACGTAGAACTTGTTCTCTTAGGCTTTTCTTCTCCGTTGCATTTGGAACAGCACACGTAGAATACTGTTCTATGAAATTCATCACTAAGTGATCGGGATCTGTTCCAAATTTAGGTGCATCCTTGATCCACAACAACATATGTATATGAGGAGCACCTCTTGCTTGGTACTCCTTTCTCCAGAAGAAATCCAACACCTCTCCAAGAGGTGGATTCTTCTTATTTGTGATGAAAGACATCATAGCTTCAAATTTATGATTGAAGTACCTGCATACATTCACAGGATCCAAAGAACACAGTTCTCCAGGTGTCTTGAATTCAATGTTTTCAATATTTCCATTTGCTTCTCGTAGAAATTCAAGTAAGTCTTCCCAGCCATACTCGGCACAGCTCAGAGTGAGGAACCATGTCGGAGTTCCTAAGTTCCTCAGCATACATTTTAAATCACCATGACGACGATACCAGTACTCATTAGTACCACGCTGACACGCCATGAGATTAATTAAGTGAGAATCCAAAATACTATCTTGGACATTGACTTTATGCATAAAGTCTCTTGCCGAGATATTTCGCATCTGTATACCACTTTTTAAGATGTGGTTCACTGCATATGACAGTCCAGACAGATCGCTTTCAAACAGGAGATGAAACAAATAGGGAATGCATTGACGAAACCTAGGATCTTCTCCATACAATCGTAAAGTCCGGTATTCAGACGCAGGAATTTGATGAGATCGCTCATCATATCTTCCTCCTCGACCTGTGGGAAATAGCTGTGGGAAACACCGAGCTTCCAAACTTTCCTCCCAAACACTAATGGGACTCCCTTTGGCTTGTTTCATTTGAAACAACTCAATAGCATTCCCCATGACTTCCTTGGAATGCAAAGGATGAACACTATAATGTTCATATATTTCTTCACTTTTAGAGGCCTCTACTTTCTCAATTTGGCCAGCACACAAATCGCTATCCTCTTCATCACTTACTTCCTCTTCTGCAACATACACATTCTTATAATACTTATTATTTTTCTTCAAATACACTGTTGCCTTTTTGACTTTCCTAACATCCACTAAATCTTGCCATATTTTCTTATTCTTTGTCGGAACCCCATTAACCAAGATAACCAGAGGTTCCTCTTCCACTTCTTCTACTCCAATTGTGTTAATGTTTTTATTCAAATCTAAAGGCAAATAAACAACTCTTCCCTTTAATCCTCTCTGTAAATCTGCTGGAGGCAACTTCCCTGTCTTTGGCTCCATTCTTACAATAGCCTGAAAGGGATGGATACTTTGAATCAAAATAGATTCATAAGTATTTAAATCCTTCAATTCAAAAGGAATCTCAACCAATTCAAGATTATTATGAACTGCCCTAGCAGGCATCTGGTTTTGGTTTAATTTATTACAACAATAAGTACACACACGTTGATCCGATCCCAAATCAAAATAATTTTCTACCATCAAGTATGTGGCAAAATCCTTCCATTCACTATTATTTTCCCTTTCACTTTTTGCATATAAATCCACTACCTTAGTCTGATTCTTATATTAAGTGCGTCGACAACAAACACAAGTGAAATTAGGCCTCTCACTTGATTTCATCTGAAACGTGGCAATTTCCTTCTGAAAATTATCTGTACTGTAAACCTGTACATTATCTTCCACATTACTCTCTACTTCAGGGTCAATTTGAACATTCTCATCTTTACTACTAAAGTAACAAAACTCAATTTCTTCACAAATATTCTTCACATCTATTTCAGAACCATGCAAAAGAGCAGCACATAATTGTTTAAGCATAATTGCTGGACTCTTTGCATAATACAACATTCTCACTAATTTTCTCACTTTATTATGATGCACTGCTAGCATCCTGAAATGATGAAAAACACTCTGGCATACTCTCCTGGAAAGACAAGCCAGTGAATGACCACGCAAACCTGTTATTTGTCTCACTCTGCAAGGATCTAAATCTTGCAACAACTTCATTTTCTGCTTCAAACTTTTCTTATTAAATGTCCGTATAAAATCACAAAGCAAATTGATGGAAACCTGTCGCACACTGCAAATAGAACTACACTTCCAAATGTACACAGGAGCCTTAGGACGTCTTCCTAAAACCTCATCACTTAGCGCCTCTTCTGTCTCTGTTGTCACAAGTTTTTCTTTTTCAACTGGACAACCATCCTTCACTTCATAAGCTCGACCACTGATGTCAACTGCATGCACCAAATCATTATCCTGAAAATAACTCTCCTCATTAAAAAATGCCTCAGAACTTGAACTATGCATCCATTCTCCGGAAAAAACTTCACAAAAGTTGCTACGATTTACTACTCTCTTCCATCTACTGTTTGTTTTAAAATCAGAAATTACCTTGCTTAGTTTCCTAATTCTATTGATTACCAAAATAAACAACTTTCGCTTAATTTCAAAAGCATGATCAATAATTTTCTCGACATTTTTCTTCTTCTTATAAAATGCAGCTTTCTGTTTGCATTTCTTAATATTTTTTATTAAATTAACTATTATCCTATTACGGAACATTCGTTGTCGAATGTCCCTAAACTGTTCTTTCCTTCTACTATCATGCACAGAGTTATCTCTTCCTCTACCAGTAACATTTTTCATGGGTCTTTCCTTTCCATTTAAATTACTCTTCTTTTTCTGAACTGAAACATTTTGGCGATAAATACTTTTTTTACTACAAATATTTTTTAAGAAAGATTTTGTGGTCTTACCCGGAGCTTTCTTGGTGTTTTGATAAGTATTTAGGGAAGAGGACTGCTGCAATAAAACATCATCCTGCTGTCATTGACATTTTCGAGCCTTTCTAATTCTATTTTTTGTAGGCATTTTCCAAACTATGAAAGAATCTGCAGTTGAATCTGTTGAAAAATATAATAAAAAATGTTAATAACCACTATTACCAAACAGTAAATGAATAACAGTCATCAAAAACTTAATGCCCTACTTATTATTTAACATAGCAAATCAAGGCATATGACTGTGTATGATGTTAATTTCTTTTTTAAATGGAAAGCGTTCTTCATGGTGCAAGTTTCTTGTAAATACGCTCCCACCTGCGAAACGGAACTTTGCAATGCGAAGCTGCTTGGGTCCCCGGTGTCTGTCAACATTCTAAACAGTCCGGAGCGGCCGCCATCTTATCTCTCGGTAGGATCGAGAGAGAAGAAGAGGTGAAAAACGAAGGGGAAATTTAATGAAAGGGGGCAAAGTATACCCCTGTTGACCCCCTAGGAATGTTGTTTGAATTTTTAAAGGGTCCCCTGGGGAAAATAAAAAATATATATTTTTCACGATAGAACCGCTTCCCAAACACCGAACTGGGCCGCAAACTGCACGAGAATACGCCATTTTGTGCTTCGTTTTAATTAAATTACTAGGAATAAGGAGGTGCGGGAGACGTATCCTAATCCCTTATATTTTCTGAGAGTGGCTGAGGAGTCTCATATATGTTGATACATGTGTTCCAGCGGCTGTGCGTGAGCTTTTTTTTTTTTTGCTGCGTGACGTCTGTTAACGTTCGATTCGAAGGAAATCAGGAAGTGTTGACCACCAATTTCTCAGTGCGATAAAATATTTTGGGGCATATTATCAAGCCTGTGCGCTAAAATTATCGCCGATAAAGCGGCGATAATGGGCTTGATAATATGCTCTGTGGAATTCCAATCGAAGCCCATTTTAGATGTCTTCACATCTAGCATGTGCTTCGATTGGAAATCCATAGAGCATATTATCAAGCCCATTATCGCCGCTTTATCGGTCGTTTTCGGCCGATAAAGCGGCGATAATTGAAGCGCACAGGCTTGATAAAATACCACATTGTTGTAAATGAATCCTTATTGAGACACAATGTCTGCGCCAACTTGCCTTTTTTACAATGCCACAATTTTGTCGTGCACGGCAGCCATTTTACATGCCAGGCTGGTCTCAGCCTATCACCTAGCCCTGCGAATGTAGGGAAATATTATCAAACCTGAACACTAAAATTATCGTCGCATTATCGGCCGAAAACGGCTGATAAAGCGGCGATAATGGGCTTCATAATATGCTCTGTGGAAATCCAATCGAAGCCCATGTTGGATAACATGGCTAAAAACTACTCAGCACCATTGTTTCGACATTATTAACATGGCTATGTAACTCCCATAATCAAAATTTAAATTTGCCAAGCACACTTGTGTTACTGCATGCCAGAATGCTACACCGAATATGCAATTACAATTTCGCAAAGTAACAAAATCTATTTCTATATCACTACAGACAAAGCCACAATTTAAAAACACAGGGGCATATTACCAACAACTAGCGATAATTTTTGTCTCTAACTTGTTTAGAGACAAACATTATCGCCGCACATCGGCGATTTTTATCGCAGATAAACCTTGCTATTAGCAAGGTTTATCGCAAATGCGATAAAAAACGGCCGCAATGCATGAATATCGCTGAAAAGTCAGCGATATTCATGCATTATCGAGCAAATGCTCTTAGCCATGTTATCCACCTCCCAATGGATAACATGGCTAAGAACTGCTCAGGGCAGGTGTTAGCTTTTGGAGATATTCGCGCTTAGCGCGAATATCTCCAAAAGTTGGTAATAGGAGATAGCGATGTTAGGGACTGTTTCCAGTCGCTAACATCTTGGCACGCCACTTTGCATGTTATTAGTGATAAGTATCACTGACATGCAAAGCGGGGCCCAAGATGGTCGCTATCTCCTTTTAGCTGTCACTAACTGGTGTTAGCGACAGCTTGGTAATAGGGAGATAATTTTATCTCCGCTTTCTTGGCTTTTAAAGCCAAAAAAGCGGAGATAAACCCCCTTGATAATATGCCCCACAGCTTTCTTCATCATTTTCTCCTTAGCGATAAAAAGCGGTAGCAATGCATGATTATCACGCTGAAAAGTCAGCGATATTCATGCATTATCCTGCAAATGCTCTTAGCCATGTTATCCACCTCCCATTGGATAACATGGCTAAGAACTGCTCGCAAATGCGAAAAAAAACGGCCGCAATGCATGAATAACGCTGAAAAGTCAACGATATTCATGCATTATTCAGCAAATGCTCTTAGCCATGTTATCCACCTCCCATTGGATAACATGACTAAGAACTGCTCAGAGCCCCATGAGGAACGCTTTCCATTTAAAAGAGAAAAAATAACATCATAGAAAAGAATCGTTTTTAAACACAGCATATAAATCAATTGTATACCTGCATTCAAGAGGAAATGACTGAAAATGTCCTTGAGACACACGAAAGCGTTTTCTGGAATGCCCTAGCACCATTTTTCCGACATTATTAACATGGCTATGTAACTCCCATAATCAAAATCTAAATTTGCCAAGCGCAGGTGAGAGCGTATTTACAAGACACTTGCCCCATGAGGAATGCTTTCCATTTAAAAATGAAAAAATAACATCAAAGACACTCAAATGCCTTATAAATATGACCCAAAACAACCTATGAAGCTCTAACAGTACATATCCAGAAATGTAATTGATTTCAAAATGGTTTTTAAAAACAACATATCTGTTTCAGCTTACATAAGAGACCATGGAATGCGCTTCATATACAACAATACCTTGAGTTACTACATGCCAGAATCCTACACCGAATATGCAAATACAATTTCTCAAAGTAACAAAATCTATTTCTATATCACTACAGACAAAGCCACAGTTTTAAAACACAGCTTTCTTCATCATTTTCTCCTTAAATCATTCTATTCTATATCTAAAATAAATAAATCTTTTCTCACCTTAGCAAATACTTTTTGGATTTTAAAAACAGTCTCAGAAATACACCAAATTGTCTTCAGCAGAAGAAAAAGGATGCACTCCAGAGGCTGCAGCTATTAAAAGCACAGAAATACAGATATTCATTTCACATATCTCTCATATTAGCCAATCATAACTCTTCCCTCACTTTTTTCAAATCAAAACCCTTCCCCCCTCTGCCCTCTCTGCCTTTTTTCCATAGCAACGACCTCCTGGAAGACCTCTCATGTTTGCAAATTCACACAACAATGTTTCAATTGAACTCTGAACTCTCAGTGCACCTGCGTATCCCGTGCAATCTTTCATTAAAAGTTTCTTCCTTGACCATTGAAATTACATGTTTCAAGAACACATCCATGCACCCTAACTTTCTGTTTTCAGAAATGGAAATGCACCAATCACTGCTAATGAATCATTAGCATTGGAAATCCACAGTTTTTTTTCTTTACAAACTCCTACTGTTTCAACTGCCCTTTCATTACCACACTTCATCTGACTGCAGCACAACCTTCTCCCACCATGTTTAACGTCTGGATTGTTGGACATAGTTACATCCACTGGGCTCAAAGGTATGCTGACAACAGAAATTTACACAACCTCAATTTACAAGATGTGGAAATTAAATGGTTGGGCCAAAGAGGATTAAAATGTCACCAATTGATACCATTGGTGAAAACCTTTATGCATTTGCCAAAACCTGACCTGTTAATAGTGCATTGTGGAGGTAATGATTTGGGCACTTTAACAGGAGTAGGTCTGGAAATGCTTTTAAAGAACACCTTTGAGCAATTAATGGCACTTTTTCCTCAAACTGCCTTGGTATATTCCAATATATGCCAAAGACAGAAATGGAGGTGGTCCAACCAATTTGGTCCACAAATTGAGAAAGCGAGGAAGCATGTAAACAAATCTGTTTCAGCTTTCATGAGAGACCATGGAATGGGCTCCCTGTACAATAATAACTTGCGTTACTACATGCAAGATATCTACAGAGGAGATGGAGTTCACTTCTCAGATGAGGGCAACAGAATTTTCATTCTGAATTTAAGACTGTGCATTGGTACCTACTTATAAGTACCTAAATGGACCATAAACCCAAAAGCTCTTCTCAGAGCTACCCTTCATCTGATCACTCACAATTAATACTTTTCTCTAACTTATTTCTGTAATTTTCAACAAACTACGCTCAAAGAGCGCTACCCGGTACGCGAACTGGAAGCTAACCGCCCAAAATTATTTTAAAAATGTTTTTTCTCCGCACATATGGTCCTCCTCAGCCACCCTCAGAAAACCTGGGGGGTCAAAATACTTGTACCGTGTCCCCTTCTACCCTTTCTGAACATTATTTAACCTCCATTTTATATGTTAATTTGACCGAAACACAAAATGGTGGACTCCCGTTACGCTTCTAGTTCGCGGACTAAACTGCTTCCCGGGAAGCGGCCCAAAGAAAAGGTGGGAAAGTAATTCACAGAAAAAGGACTGGAGACACTCTCACCAAATATAGATTAGCTCATACTACATAACAATCCCTTTCATTTTCACAAATTTGATTGAAATTCCATTTAGCCATTAAGCCTGTAGACCTCTCTAAATACCTTGAGGTAAATTACTTCACAAAACACATCTGAAGTGTTGGAATTGACAACCAATAAAAATGTTACGTTCATTTTCTACTTTTATTATCTGATATTTGATTGGTTATATACCTGAATATATATAAAGGAAGAGAAGAAAACACAGCCATTTTGACTGCTACTTCTTGTTGTACATCACATTTCAATACTTACCTAAGACTTCAACTTGTTTCTGAAGGTAAGTTGTTATTTTTAAAAATGAAGTATATTGTGCACTATAACTTGATATGGTAGACTTTTTCTGATACATATACACTATCCCTCTGTAGTAGTTATGGATTTAGATAGACTTCTCTGTTATAGTTAGGAATGGAGTTAGGCTTCTCTTCGTTAAATTACATACACTTTTTTATAGTCATATTTCCACTCTGATACTATACACTGCCAAAAGAAAAATTCACTGATAAAAACTGCCTATCTAAAATTAATCCCAACAGTGCCCGATCTCTACTAATATATATTTTTTTATTCAAAATTTCAGGCAAAATGGAAGGCGAACAACAAGTTACATTTTCAATTGAACTGAAGGAGAGCAGCCAAGACAAAATTGATGACTTTATGGATGACAGTAGAGACCACGAACTTCTACAATGTGTTGAAGCAGTGGACAACCTGCTTCAAAATGAAAAAAAATTACACCCTATAATAAATTATGACATTTCTGACAATGAAATGTTAGAAAATTTAATAAAGTATGAAACACAATCATAATAAAAAAAATTAAAAATAAAGAAAACAAAAAAAAACCAACAAAAACAACAAATAATTAACATACAGTGTTAGAAAAGTCTATCATTCTTTTATCCTTATAGCTTTTATCCTTATAGTACGCTGCCCAGAGCGCTTCCCGGTTCGCGTACTTGGAGCTCACCACGCATAAATAATTTTTTTTTTTTTTTTTTTTTGCCCTGCAGAAACCTTTTACACCCTCCACATAAAACCTAGGGGGTCAGGGAGGATCTACTATGCCCCCTTATCGAAATTTCCCCCTTTGTTTTGGCCTCCTCTTATCTCTCGATCCTACCGAGAGACAAGATGGCGGCCGCACCGGACTGTTTAGAATGTTGACAGACACTGGAGAGCCAATCAGCTTCGCTTCGCATAGTTCCGATAAGCGAAAAGTACGCGAACCGGATCGCTGCCCGGAGCGCTGTTACAGATATATATCTTGATTTAAACGTTAATTTCTCAAAATCCACTGAAGCACATATATTGAGACCTAGCAAAGGCACATCAGGCTAACAGTCCCTACAATTTTGCCAAGTTTCGTGCAAATCCATTCAGCCGTTCGAGCTAAAAGTGAGTCCAACCGCCCTATGGAAAACTCAATGTTAAAAACGCGTTTTGGGACCCCCCTTTTTTCTCAGCCCCCCTTAACGAAACCCCCCCAAATTTCCAGGAGCTGCTCAGAAACAAAATGTGCCATTTTCCTGAAAATTTCAGCCGATTCCGTCCACAAACGCCAAAGTTATTAGACATAGAATTTTCAGAAATCCCATAGGGAAAAAATCCTAACTATATATACCTACTGGCGACCGCCAGTAGGTAATATATATATATATATATATATATATATATATATATATATATATATATATATATATATATATATATATATATATATATATATATATATATTCCGCTCCGTGGGTTTGTCCAAGTAGCGGGTAGCACCCGAGCCTGCGTGGGCCTTCCCCAAGGCGTTAGTTGGTATGGGCAGTTGCGTGTTTGAAATAGGCCCGACGCGTTTCGGAAATTTATTTTCCTCATCAGGGGCCAGCAGTAAAGTGCACGACGTCTACCATCTCCCTGTATGAAAACACGCATTGTGCTTATGGGAGATGTAGTCCATATATCCTGGATGGATGCACTTTCAAATTACTGCTCGTTCCAAAGGCTCTAACATGAGCCCCCAAACATCACTCCTGTCCTCATCCATCGCGCAGCTCCACATACGAGACTCCTTGGATAGAGGGTCTCGTGGCCCCCGTTTCTTCGGGGTGGTGCTACCCAGCGGCAGGACCGCCGCTAATGTATTCCGCTCCGTGGGTTTGTCCAAGTAGCGGGTAGCACCCGAGCCTGCGTGGGCCTTCCCCAAGGCGTTAGTTGGTATGGGCAGTTGCGTGTTTGAAATAGGCCCGACGCGTTTCGGAAATTTATTTTCCTCATCAGGGGCCAGCAGTAAAGTGCACGACGTCTACCATCTCCCTGTATGAAAACACGCATTGTGCTTATGGGAGATGTAGTCCATATATCCTGGATGGATGCACTTTCAAATTACTGCTCGTTCCAAAGGCTCTAACATGAGCCCCCAAACATCACTCCTGTCCTCATCCATCGCGCAGCTCCACATACGAGACTCCTTGGATAGAGGGTCTCGTGGCCCCCGTTTCTTCGGGGTGGTGCTACCCAGCGGCAGGACCGCCGCTAATGTATTCCGCTCCGTGGGGTTGTCCAAGTAGCGGGTAGCACCCGAGCCTGCGTGCGCCTTCCCCAAGGCGTTAGTTGGTATGGGCAGTTGCGTGTTTGAAATAGGCCCGTCGCGTTTCGGAAATTTATTTTCCTCATCAGGGGCCAGCAGTAAAGTGCACAACGTCTACCATCTCCCTGTATGAAAACACTCATTGTGCTTATGGGAGATGTAGTCCATATATCATATGTATATATATATATATATATATATATATATATATATATATATATATATATATATATATATATATATAAATATTTGTTTAACCTCTTTCCCATCCCACCCCAATATCCAAACCCACCCTTAACCCTAAAATTACTTTTCCCATAAAAACCCAACCCTAAAATGATCCCTCCCACCCATAAAACTAAACCCACCCTAAACCCTAAAATTACTATTCGCATCCCAAAACCCACCCCACCCTAAACCCTAAAAGTACCAGAAATATGCATTCTGCAGCACACATACAAATGGCCAATTGCCTTTAGGCATAGTTTTTGTGCAGAAAGTAACTCCTTCCTGCACAAAAACTATGCTAACCACAATGCAGACACCCTTGCACCTTGTGCAGTGATGCCTGTACCAGCACAGGGAGATAGAGGGGAAGTGTGCCACGTCATTGTAGATATGGCACATTTCTGCAGTCTCTTATTTAGTTACTTTACTTGCTGCACTACGTTGCATGAAAGCTTGATGATTTTGGCCTTACATTTCTTTAAAATAGGACCAAAAGGTATATTTGTCACCTGCTTTTGTTCAAATGCATTTGTTAAAAAACCTGGGCTAGATGTAGGTAATTTTATTTTACCACTTCTTAAATACTGAATTTTACTGATTCGGTATTTAAGAAGTGGTAAAATAGAAGGGGGGATGTAGGTATTACAGAATCGGTAAATACTGAATCGTTAAGATTTGGTATTTACCGATTCTGTAAATACCGATTTGGTAATGCCCATTGATTCCTATGGGCATTGAAGCCCACAGGAATCAATGGGCATTACCGAATCGGTATTTACCGATTTGGTAAATACGGATTCCAGCAAGGGTGCAGGGGGTGTCACTTTGACACCCTCTAGCACCCCAAATACAGGCATGTGTGTCATTTGGTACACAGACATGCCCTAAGGGCATGTCTGTCTGTCACATGGCATAGGTGTGCATGCACACATGTGCATGCACACCTGGATTCGGTATTTTACCACCCAATTGGATTGGGTGGTAAAATCCCGAATCTGAAAGGCCTTTGGGACTCAGAAGAGTCCCACCTACATCTGGGAGTTACCGAATCGGTAAAAATACAGATTCGGTAAATTTACCGAATCGGTAAAATTGGCCCTCTACCTCCCAAAAACCCATTTACCGGTCGGTAATGGACGAAATCAGCCGTTACCTGCCGGTAAATGGCCACCTACATCAGGCCCCAAATGTAATACTTAATTCTAAATATATATGGAATCTTTCTTTTTTCCTCCTATATTTCCCTTCTCTATTCACTGGGCTAGACTTGAGTCCGTAAAAGTATATATAAATCTACAAATAAAAAAAGAAATATGTATTTGTGAAGACAAACAGAAGAGAAAATTGCAATACTACTGTGCCCAGCAGCTTTACTTCACCATAGTATCATATCATATCATCTATGTACCTATAAGAAAATAGTTGCCTCTCTCCTGCTGTTTTCAGAATGGATGGGCTGAAGATGCCTCATCATGTCCATTCTGAAAGAAGCCCTCTTTCTCTTAGGGCTAGCAAGGGTTTTTCAAGTTACTCATCTGACCATTATTGTCCTTGCGGCCTGTGAGGAATAACCAGCCTTTACCCTTGCATATATAGTGGGTCACCTCTTATGACAGTCTTCCTCTTTATCTGTTGTGTTTTGGTTAGCTATTCCATATATTCAAAGCTGGCCTTAACTTATATTTGTAGAAAGATTGCAATGGTAACTAGGAACTAAGCACCAGTGGCTTTTGTGGATAGACTGAAGAAGCAAGTGTATGGGTTTTTTGGGGAGGTTCTGTGATTGATAAAAATTGTAGTGTACTAATTCCTTTTACTATATTAACTGTTTCACAACATTTTCATGCCTTGTTTAAGTAGCTCAAAATCCAGATACAGTTATACATTTTTCGTGTGGTGCAGCCACCAGACTCTATCATAAGAACAGTTTGTGGCATTGGCAACCCTACCAACAATCCACATTCTGCACAATAATGTTGAAGTTCCCCAAAAATCTGGAAGTCCAATGAATGAAGATTTTTCATCCAAAGGTGGTTGACATTTTTTAAACAGCATATGAGTGGTACTTATATATGACGCACATGCCCACTGAACTTCACTCTGCTGAACATATTTATACATTTTATTTAAGTGATTTCAGCTAGGTTGCCTTTTGCACTGATAGAAACAAACTACAAAACACCCTAAAACAAGCATCTGCATGCTTTTATTTATGTTTTGATTTTTAAAACATAAATTAAAGGCATTAACATTTACAATGCTAATAGCTTAAACTCTCACAAATGTGAGACCTATTGCATTCAAAATGCTTGAAGGCATAGCTGTGTTGCCCCATTCTGTCTCCCATGGCCCCCGAAGTGCTCCCCATTTGCTACGAGTTAAATAAACAAGCCAGTGGTCACAACTGCGCAAGAGAGACCCTCCTCATTAACAAAAATAGTGCTTACAGATTAAAAAAGATGTGTGGTGTAACAAAAGAAGTAAGAGGGCCAGTCCTCATGGGAGGTGGCAAATGAAGACAAGGCGGTACTAAGGAGGGACTAAGAAGCCTAATAACAAATCCAAAGCCAACATTTACAAAGGACAATAACAGAAGCCAATAAAAAATATGGGCGTCAGTGGGGCTTCAAGTAAATACTCCAATACAGCATGGTTTGCAGAGCAGCAAATGCACTGCCCAGGCTCGACCTAAAAACATAGTAACAGAAACAAAGCACAATAAACAAAAGCTGTTCAAAGAATGCTTTAAATGATAAAGTCGATATTTACCTATTCACTGTGCATTAGTACATAAAATTACTGTTGTGTGTTTATACTATTGAATTCTCACCGAGAGGTAATTTTGTATGTCCACGATGTTCAAATCCTATTTCTGGAGGCTGTTGCTTTTCTTTCTGATGCCCTAGCTTTTGCCTGAAATCAATCCATTTGACTAATCCTTGCTTTGAAATGTCGCTGAACAACAAACCAATTTCTCTTCGTCCACCTTGAGTTGTACTTACGTTAAGGTGTTGTAACGACCGGATTTTCGGACCAGATAGGATCAGCTCACCAAGACACCACCAACCCGGCCGAAACGTAACCACCTCCCTCCTCAGGACCTACTTACCTCAGTACCTAGATACCGTCCCTGGGGATGGGGAATTAGCAATATACAAGCTTATACTATTAACAACACCCCTGAATCCATAGAGATTACTAGAAACAATCACTAATGGCTACGGAATTCCAAATTCTACATAACACTCATACCTTACAGTCTCGCGGCAACTCAGGCCCAGACTATGCTACCTTCCTCCTCATAGTGAAGGGGCAGTTCTGATCACTTACCATTACACACAGACCACAATCAGTGCTCACGCAAGCCGCAATCCTGCGGGTATACACATCGTTTCCTCCTGATGCTCTCACTACTGCCACAATCAGGTGGCGTTAAACACCGTATCCTCCCGGTGCTCCCGCTGCCACCACAATCGTGTGACGATATACACCGTATCCCTCCGGTGCTTTCACTAACGCCGCTACACAATGGCGATCACTGTCCTATTGATACCTTCAACTTTCTCTCTCTCTGTTGGGAAGTTTCTCTATATATCTAATATCTACTGGGGATGTCTCATACACAATATTATCCCTTATGTGGCAGATAGGCAGTCCAATCCTCTCACACAAGAATGACCAAATTACAACATGCAAAGGTTATTCTCCGATTTAGGGACTCCTTCTTCCCTTTATTTGGTTACCACTTACCCGGACGGGAAACACATCCGTCCATATAGCAGCATTCGGCTAGAAGAAAGGTTAGTCTTATCATGAAAAACAACACCTGCACAGTGGTTCACTAAGAACTGGGGTCCCTTTATTTAACATTAGAATAGAATGACAGAACAAAGAAAACATTATAACAATGATATATACAATGATATATGTATATAAGCAACACAATAGGAAAATATTAATGTAAGTGGAAACCTAAACATAACCTAGGAAGCAAAGAGGAATGAATGATTATATGATCGAAACATTTTAAGAACACCTCACCCTATTAAGAAGGGTCCAACTCTCTGGTGGAATTAGGACTCTCTCCATCACCATGGCACCACCACCAAAGGACCAACATCTGCTGTCTGTTCCTCTCTCTCTGGTGGAATCAGGACTCTCTCCATCACCAACATGCTAACTTCACTCCACTGGTTCAACTGCTCCAAAAGCTCCAACTGGCAGCTCCAGCTCTTCCATCTGACTGGCAACTGCTTCAATACATTCTGACAAACTGGCAGCTCCAGCTGACAGTTCCATCTCCAAAGACCAACTGACTGTTCTCTTCAGCTCCAAAAACCATCTGACTTCTACCATTCCAAGATCCATCTGACAGCTCTGCCTCTCTGCACTTCGATAATATAGAGTGCTCTCTGCTCATGGAAATTTCCAACAGAAACTACCTCCCACCGAATTCTTGTGCCAGCTCCAAGGCTCTCCGCGCAACCGCAGTGGCCATCTGCATGTTACGTCTAGACCCCAAGAGACAAACACATTTCTTCGATAAGAACCAGTCTCCGCTGGCTTTTCTCTAGTGGACAACAGGCTTGACTATAAACATTACCTTTACCCTGCAAGCTCCTCAGTCAGCAGAGGGAAGACAAAGATGGCTGCTCTCTAGTTTAGGCCTCTAGGCCCGAAAAGAGGCAAAGAAGGCACAGAAGCATGCCAAGGCCAATAGGCAAACCCTACAAATTGGCTGAAAAAAGGACTCATAGCAATATACTGAGATGGCAGTGGACTACTAGTCATCACTAATCCAAATAGGGCAAATTATCCTGTCGCTACAGGTGTGCAAATCGTTTTTCCTGTAGATCATGGGATTGTTGGGTGGAATATCAAAGGTGGACCACAGATTGCGCGAAAAGTCGAGTATACAAGAGGAAAGTATAGATTTATTATTCTTTACTCCACACATGTCTACCTTGAAGAAATAAATATAATCAATGTACCTCTATGTGAAATTAGGTATAAAACATCTATACATACTTACCTGTCCATACTTTAGATTTAGATATTCTGGTCACAATATTATGACTACTCAATATTCCTGCTTCTGTATTCAGAACCCATGCCAGAACAAGGCCAAGCCATAGGGTGCCCTTCTCCCATGCCAGAGAGATTTGTCTTATGATTTATTTCATCTCTTATTTTAGTGGGTGACATTTGACATATATCCATGACGTAGCTGTTGTCAGATTGCAGGGCAATGCTGAGGAAAACCGAAGACAGCATTATCAAGGGTTTCCAAAACATCTTTTCATGGAGCCATTCTTAGCTGTGCTGTTATCAAGATCCGACAATTCTGCTCCACAGGCTATCTAGCTTTCTGCTTTTGGCTGCACCACTAGATAGATAGATTGTGAATCATAATTTCCATATGAGCGGGCAGGCCTATGGATGGCTTTAAATGAGAGTTTGGATTTCTCTGTAGCACTTATGATGTCTGTATTCCATTTTAAATTGTTGGTTAAGGTCATGCCCAAGTAGATGAAGACATTGACTTCTTCTAGTTTTGTTGCCCCAAAGGTGAACACTTTTGCTTGCCTCTGAGTTTTCCTAAAGATATACCACCTACCCTGAAAAGAATCAATATTTTTAACCCAAATTAGGATCCAGCCATATCCCATGACTGCTTTAAACGGATGGGTTGATACTTTCTGGTTTTACAGATATTGGCCTTCAGCGGAAAATTTAGCCCTTGCTTTTGGCTGTAAGGGAAATTACCAGAAAATAAATTAAAAAAACAAGGATGATTTTTGCAAAAAAAAGAAAAACATATTTTAAAAGGTCTCTTGATAGCAATACGATTGAAATACTAAACTCTTTCAAATACCTACCGTTGCTGTTGTCTAAGAACCTGAAATAGAAAGAGCATATGAGGTCTGCAAAGGCTAGAGTGCTATTAGAAACTGGGGCCCTCGTGAAATGTAACCAGATTTATGGGTGATATTCATCGACTCCTTCTCTGAAACCCTAGTAGAGTAAAATGTATCCATTACCCTTTTATGGTTCAGACTTTCTACTTTTAAAGCCTCAGAACATCTGGCAAGCTCTAAAGAGAGCAGCCTTAAAACGTACAAAGTGTACCTTGATTCAGAATATTCGTTGCCAAATAAATCTTCATCCTGGCACATATTGGTAGGCACTCGTTCCTTAAAATCTTGTTAAAAAGCTATCCCCACATGATTCCCTCTTAAAAATCTCCAAATTATGCTGGGAAGCCCTTACTCTTGAAAGGAAATGGGGAAAGGCCCTGGTTAAAAGAACACTGGAGTTAGAAACATGCACTGCAAATTGGGGACCGTAGGCACATTGGCCCCATTCCAAATAAACATGACCTGAGGGATTCAACTCTTCAAGTGCCATTAAGTTTGGACTAGAAGTTTCTGTCCAATAAATCCTCAGTCACGTTCACTCTCAGTACATTAGGTCATGTGGATCTATTTCCTTGTATATAGAAAATATCTGACCCCAATGATCGTTTAGAAACATGCAAGATACTGCTTGAGTGTAACCCAATTTTTTCAAAATCTGAACTGAGAAATTAGGATAAAAATGGAGCGTGCTTGAGTTCTTTAAATACAAAATGTTAGATATGCCATGTACTCATGGATTGCCTTTTCTATGCAATTGGTCATAGGTTTTTTAATTTGTTTTTTAAAATCTCATATTCAGTCTATGGATAATGCTACAGCACTTTTAACGAATATGAATTTTATGAAGGTAACATTAAGAAATGCCTGATTTCGAACTACTAATAAGTCTAGAACTTTCTTTGAAGGACAGTTTGTGTTTTTTTAAAATTCAGTCTGTAGTATGCAATGAATCTTAATACTGTTTACCATTCGGAATACATTGTATGATATTGTTGTATGTTTAATGGATGTCTGCCCCAATACTTTTTTTTCCTCTTCATATTGTGGCAGTTTATCATAGATGCTTTTGCTGAACAATGGGGCATATTACCAACAACTAGCGATAATTATCGCTATGTTGGCTTAGCGGCAATATTTTTATCGCCGAGCTGCGGCGATTTTTATCGCTTAGGAACCTTGCTATTATCAAGGTTTATCTCCTAAACAATAAAAATTGTCCGAAATGCATGAATATCGCTGAAAGGTCAGCGATATTCATGCATTACCGAGCTACTGCTCTTAGCCATGTTATCCACCTACCATTGGATAACATGGCTAAGAACTCCTCAGGGGCAGGTGTTAGCTTTTGGAGATAATCACGCTTAGCGCGAACATCTCCAAAAGTTGGTAATAGGAGAAAGCGATGTTAGCGACTGTTTCCAGTCGCTAACATCTTGGCACGCCCACTTTGCATGTCATTAGTGATAAATATCACTGACATGCAAAGCGGGGCCCAAGATGGTCGCTATCTCATACTAGCTGTCGCTAACTGGTGTTATCGACAGCTAGGTAATGGGGAGATCATTTTATCTCCGCTTTCTTGGCTTTTAAAGACAAAAAAGCAGAGATAAACCCCCTTGATAATATGCCCCAAATATTTTTTCATGGCTGTTAATTAAGCCTAGAGTCCTGGGCTGAGCCTATGCAAAAAGGATCTAATCATCAGCATAGAGTAGAGCTGGAACCTGAAAACCTTTCAATGAAAGGTGCATCTTTAGAGGCTTCAAGGATTCTTTGTACAAGTTATGTGTGTACAGCGAGAACAATAATGAGGCAAGTACACAGTAGTGGGGCTAGATCGAGCCTCTAAAATATGTGTCTCAGCCCTAAGTTATAGACTGAGGTAAATCCAGCAAGGCCACAAATAGTGATGTTTTCTTGTTGTAACCTTCTTGTGTATTACGTGAAGAAAAGACGTAATCAACAGTAGACATTCTTTTCCTGACACCACAACTGTGCTTGCATTTAACTATAACATACAAGCTCAATGCCCAAGTGTTTAACCATGAGCAGCTCAGTGACAGAAACGTCCACCACTTCCCACTTCCAACTTCCAACTTGGTCCCAGAAATGTTGTGTGTACATCATTGTGCTCACGCCACAGACAGAGGGTTACTGCAAAGCACTGTTGCAGCCCACAATTTCATACTTTCGTTCGTATGCCATCGCCTTTCTCCATATATCTGGCAGGCATGTTTCTCTTTTGGGTGTTCCTACGTGGGCGTGTCTGTTTGTTTGCCTCTGCCTGGTTTATTACGTTTTCAGTCAAGCATCTTGGTGATAGCCATGCATCAGTTTATACATGTATGGCCTCTACTGCCAAAAATATATAGAAT
The DNA here is from genome assembly GCF_964263255.1 of Lissotriton vulgaris. Taxonomy (NCBI): domain Eukaryota; kingdom Metazoa; phylum Chordata; class Amphibia; order Caudata; family Salamandridae; genus Lissotriton; species Lissotriton vulgaris. The sequence goes on from NC_141699.1 coordinate 575,898,407, forward strand.
GTTATGTCATCACGATTTATGGGGTCTGCCTCTGTTATCTAAATCCCCTATCTCTTGGGAGTAGAGGGGGCAGCTGTAAGCTGATGGTCAATAGGGGTTTCTGTTTTCCCCTACACTACAGGGTGGAGGCACCTCCATCAGATGTCTTACCTCTCTGGAAGTTCCATCCCCCGCCTTACTCAAGAAACAATAGACTTGTGCTCCTGTTTACAATGCGTCAATACATATACATATATAGTACACAGAAAGTAATGAACAAGTGAAGAAGAACATTTGCTTAATAGCACATGCAAAAGAAATCTCAAAATACTATATATTCATTAGAAACAGTTTTTCACCTAGAGCTTTGTATCAAAGTTGTGTTCATTTGTAAGAGCTGCTAACAATTTGTTTCTATTACTGATGGTAATCATTTTCTCAGCCTCGAATGATGTAAGAGCAATCTGGCCTTTCTGGACTTTGAACTTGTGTTGTGCAGATTATAGCAGACATCATCATCCAGCACCAAAACTGGGGGACAGATATATTATTATTGTTATTATTATTAATAATATTATCATCATCATCATCATCATAATTATTATTATTATTATTATTATTATTATTATTATTATTATTATTATTATTATTATTATTATTATTATTATCATTATTATTGTTGTTGTTGTTGTTGTTATTATTTTATTTGTTATTATCATCATCATTATTATTATTACTATTATGTTTTTACTTCTATTTTTCTTGTTATTATTATTACCATTGCTATTATTGTTAGTAGTAGTATCTATAACAATAATATTAATGCTCATAGCAATTGTTTTAATAATCAGAAGTGGAAGGACAACAACAATGGCAATACTCTATTTATTACTAATCCCTTCATTTTCTGTTTGAAAGAATGCCATCCTCAAATGTTTCTGCCCTGGGCACAGACGTCCTGTGCCTGCTTATAAATCTGTCACGGCTCCCGGTACAGCTTTAAATAAAGAAATGTCCCAGGGAAGAAAAGCTATGCCTGAAATACTCAAATCTGTCCAGAAGACGGGACCTGCTGCTACGCTCTCTGGGTCTGCAAGGCGTCTTCCCAGAGATTTACTCGCTCTTATTTCACAGTCGGCTCTCGCTGCTCTCAGTTGAAGGACAAAGCTGCAGGGCTTCCTCTCTTCCAGTCTATTTTTGCTAAAATTGATTGTGTTGACCGATTGGTCAATGTTCTCTACTCCTGTAGTGGGAGGATAGGGAACAACGGCTGGAGCTGAGCGAAAAAAAGGACAATTTCAGGTGAGTATTTGACGAGCTTACGTGCTGCGACATGTGCAGGAAATAATTGTATTGTCTTCTATTATTCCAGCAGTGGGATCCATATGAAGATCTGCTAAGGAGCCGTGTTAGTCCTGTCAGCCTTAGGGTGGTCTTCCCACAAACATTTTGCATTCCTCCTCCATTTTTGTTGATCTCATTTTTAGCTTGCCATAGGACTCTGTGTACTCTGTTCACCACTACTAATCAGTGACAAAATGCATGTGCTCATGCTTTAAAACATGGTAACATTGGCTTACCCCCAATTGGCATATTTAATTTACTTATAAGTCTCTGGCATAGAGGTATTATATGTACCAACCTGTAAATTAAATGCTGCTAGTGGGCTGCAGCACTGAGCATGCCACCTACTTAACTAACCCTTCCAAACATGGATCAGGCCTGCCATTACAGCCTATGATTGCAGCTTTAACCCCTTCCACGCTCATGACGAGCTGGGCTCGTCATGGTGTAGCCTCCTCGTACACTCATGACGAGCCCAGCTCGTCATGAACAATGGGTATTTTGGTTTTTCAGCACAGGGGGGGAAAACGCATAGCAGCTTTAAACTGCTCTTCCAAGCTGGCAAAATAAACCTTTTTGTCCAATTTTTGAAATGCTACAGCGCACACCTTGAAATATGAAAATAAACCCTTTGCCGGACCCAAACCTTCCTTTTCAATTCATAATTCACCCCTTGGGTAGGCCCTGGGCAGCCCAGAGGAAAGGGCACAGTATATTTAAATAGTAGGATATGTACTTATACGTTTACATGTCCTGGTTGTGAAAACCTCTTAAAATAATTTCACACTACTTCAAGAGCCACCTCTGTCATAGGATACCATTGGAGTTACCATATTAAAATTAATAAGCAGTAACTTCCAAATGGGAACAATTGACAGTTTATGTTTGGTGTCTTTGGAATTGTTATAAAAACTATTCCATTATGGTGAAGTTGGACTTTAGACTCCAATTTTGAAAATGCCACTTTTAGACAGTAGGTATTTTCCTTTCCTTAGCCATTTAGTACATGCAGACTTTCTCTGGGTCACATTACTGGGTGTAGTTGGCAGTTAGGCTTTGCTTATTCTACTGACAGCCTCACAACAGAGAGCCTAGGTGTGCCTGGATGGGCCATCACTGACAGGATGGCAGGGCGGAACTGGGAACAAACCCTACTTACATGTGCAAAGGCTGTGTTCTGCCTCCACACAAAGGATTGCATATCCCCTGTAATTAGTGTGTAGCCAGGGCAGGGGAAGAGGGTTTGTAGTTCTGGATCACGCAGTCTTCCTTAAAGTAGGGATATACCTTCTCTCTGTTAAAGTGTTTGATGTCTTTCTGAAGTTTTGTTATTTTCCATTTGGTTAAGAATTCCTTCTGTTCGTTCAGTTCTTCATTAATTTTGGTGAGTCGTAATATGTATGCCGTAATTGAAATCCCTGCTTTCAGTCTGTTCTCAGCTAGAGTGATCTGTGTCAGAAGTTCATCCGATAGGCGCTTGGCCGTGTTAATGGTTAACACGAGCCAATCCTGTGTTTTTTTTTTTAAAGCACTCCCTTCCAGCTTTGTTTATGACCATGGGAACAAACGCCGATAAGTATACTCTGGATGACATACGTTAGTGGAGTACACCCACCACACACCCACTACGGACGCTGCATCTATAAGCACTGCCCACTGGTTTTGTTTATGACCACTGAACAGATCTTTTAATGAGTACACCACCCTATATGATATACGTTAGTGGGCCACACTAACTTCCAACTACACTGAGCGCCGCTACCCATGCATGTAAAGTCACTAGCACTCATATGAATGTATTAGCTCCCATTTTTTTAACGACATTGATACCAATTTTCTCCTAGTTCAATAATAACAGAAACTATGTGCATTGATCAAAAGGTTAACCAGTCCTGTTACTCCACTATAAGATGGCCGCGATGAGCACACACTCTCTAGAGACCTTCACAGGACACCGTGGCCACACCCTCCATGTTGCGCGTCACCCCGCACGTCTGGACCCACCTACCTCATCCTGCCAGCAATTCAAAAATGGAGGATATAAGCGTGTGGTTCATCCTGACTCTGATTCGATTCCGGCGCACTGCTACGGAGGGGTAGGTCGATTACCTGGGAGAGGTGAGCTAATGTGAGTAGTTATTCCTGCATACGCATGGATTAAGGTAAGGAGACGATCGAGTTTGAGGGCTCCGCTCTCGTACATACTCAAGGCACTATTTTAACCATTATATCCTTATATCTTTATCGCCTAACAGAAACTCAGCCGCTCACCGAGAGCGTGCAGATTTTGAGGAGAAATACATCCTATGGGAGTCCAACCCCTACTGACAGAACACTTTGATGTGGTGACGCTACATCGACGATATCATCCTCTCCTGGAAAGGGGACGAAGAATTATGTACTACATTCTGCGGATAGATTAATACTCTGGACCCCTTCTTGAAATTCTCAAATACAAAATCACGGGACAACATCCTGTTTCTAGATTTGCTTATCTCTCTGGACAATGGTTCCTTACACACAACCAACTACAGGAAGCCCACAGACAGAAACAGCCTCCTCATTTACGACAGCCATCCCCCTAAAGCACTGAGGAACAACAGTGGGACAATTCCTACGATTGAGTAGGAACTGTGATACCGTCAATCAGTTGTAAAGACAATCGGAGATTCTATCAGAAAATCTGAGAAGGCGTAATTACCCCAGGAACATCATACGCCAATCACACAAAAGAGCGAGAAACAACCTGAGAGCTGCCCTCCTTGAAGGGAGGACAGGCCAAAATCTGAAGCAATTACATGTGTCACTACATTCATGCAAGTCCAACAAGGTCCAGAAAGTTTTAAGGATACACTGGGACATTCTAAGAACTGGTACATTCACACAAGGCTCCCCTCCACTTTTTGCATTCAAACGTATGCAGAATCTGAGGGACCACCTAGTCCACACCCGCCCTAAGACACCACCCCCCAGACACCCAACTCTTTGGGCCTTACCACCTGTGGTGGGTAATTTTCCATGCGGCTCCTGCTCTTTCTGCACCCACACCACAGCTTCCAAACAAATTTACCTCAGTCTAGCCACACCCTGGGGACAAACAAAACACACCAATTGCAACACCAAAAACGGTGTCTATACCATTCTATGCCCTTGCGGCAAGAGATACATTGGCATAACCACCAAACAGGTCAAGATAAGGATTGGTGAGCACAAAAGGCACCATATGACGTGGTAAAACCAACACCAAGTTGCTCACCCACGTCCTGGAGCAGTACCACACCGCAGACAGTATAAAGTGGGCGATTATCGAATCCAATCCCAACTGGTCCAACAGAACCCTTTTTAGATAGGGAAAGCTCTGGGTCCACAGGCTAAGAAGTGACCCTGAGGGACTCAACAATGAAATCCCATGGGTGGAATTAATGTCTTAGAGTAGCAACTACCTTTTTATCTCTATAATTACTGGTCCAGATGAAGAGTATTCATTGAGAACCGAGGTGACTCACAAGCCCACATAATCTTGGGCTTGTATTTCAAATTCCACACCGCCATCATATGTTTGATCGGTGTTTTTAAGATGCATACCAGACCGAACCCAGGTCTACTATGCCTGAGCAGAACTCAGCAAGTCGGCACTGTGTATGGGGAAGTATAGGGCACTCAAATATAGATACTGCCTATAAGGTCCACTTTTCTGCACATCTGATAGCTGCACCCTGAGATAAGTTTTTAACCTGTCCTTGTGATTGGATCACCCTGGCATAACACACCAGCATGCCTACCTCTTGTGCATGCTAGAGCGGCATAGTGCATCGCAATGAAATTATATCTGTCCAATACGTGTTGTGCATTTTTAAACCTTTATTTGTGTGTCTTTCTCTATTTTGTATCATTAGGTTTGGGGTAGGAACCCACACTGAGAGTTCCTATATGCGCAAGAAGCATACACACCTAAAAATCGAGGGATTACAGGTTTACAGGACCGTCTTTTCCTGAGACCTGTCCCATTCTCGTTTATTTCACCTGCTTTTTGGTCCTGACGAAGCTTCTATGGATCCCTTAAGGACCAACAAAGAGCGCAAAACATGTTGACCTATTTCTGTGTTGTTAATTAACTCTTGCACTGATTCTGAGAGCAGCGGCTAGTTACACACCAGCCCTCTTTATTTGTTTCTGAGAGGAGCTCCAGGATCCACATCTATTTTTAACCTTACCATTCGGACCCCCGAATAAATATTGTTTCTACGTAGCGTTTGGTAATTTTAATTCACCCACTCACTAACCTTCCTAGGCCCACACACCCACATGCACAACTGCGGCGTCTCCTTAAAAGATTTCCGCTAAAGAGCCCTCTCGCAGGGCCCATGGGGGACTGCGTGCCCCCCCCCCACGAGGAGCTACACCCAATGAAGAAGCATGACACTTGCAAGGATGTGTGGGGGCACTATATCCAAAAGGAGAGATTCCCCCTGTCACTGTTTATAACCCAACCCTCTTTGAGACTGACCACATTTTATCATTCCTCTCTACCAACCATAGTTTAGTTGCCACTTTCCTGAGACCTTAGGAATAGCTACCCGCAGTGTATACCACTTCAAAGGGAAACCTCAACAAGCTTCTCCCACTTCAAAGGAGACACTCCATATAAATATTGGACCTTAGACTCCTACTCTTCAGTACACTCCTTGAACTTTTGATACTACAGAAGGAGGACTGCTGTGTTGCTTTGCTGCCAAGACTGTAATTCTGCCAATGCAAAACTCCAGCCCCAAACATCCACAACACTGAAAAGATCTTTGCACTACAGCAATGACCATTCATGACACTCAGCTGGCTCTTTGTGTTACTTCAAAGGACGCATGTGACGCTCTCCCTGCTTATCGTGGCTCCTTCCATCATGAAATGAAATGAAAAGGGGTTTTATTGAGTGCGACTGCTGCCCTTACGCGTCCAAGCGCTGGGAAAGAAGAAATTGTGCCTCAAGAAGCAACAGCTTGGAGAGAGTTCAGTTGGTAAAGAGGAAGGTTTTAAGCTGTTTGCGGAATGATAGCAGGTTGGAATTCGATCTTAGATGTACAGGGAGTGAATTTCACAACTTAGCCGCGTTGAGCGAAAAGGATCTTCCTCCTGCTCTTGATCCGGGGGACTACAGCTAAAAAAGCGTGAGTAGAGCGAAGTTGTTTGCTGGGGCAGCAAGGGGAGAGGAGGGAATGGTTGATCTTGGGACCGGCTCTCAAAAAGGCTTGATGGGACACACACAGGGCTTTGAATTGTATTCTCTCCCTGACGGGGAGCCAAGGTAGAGTTCCCAACCCGGATTCTATTGATGCTCTACGTGGGATCTGAAGCAGCGTGCGTGCAGCGCAATTCTGGACTCGCTGGAGTTTTCGCAGCACATATTCCGGTGCCCCCAAGTACAGGGCGTTGCTGAAATCGAGTCGGGATTGTATTAGGCCCTGTATCACAATCTGTTTCGCTTCAAAAGGCAAGAGTGGAAGGATTTTTTTGAGCATCCTGATAAGCCCGAAGCAGATTGCAGATGTTTTAGTTGCTTGGGTATTGAGAGTTAGAGATTTGTCCAGCCAAACCCCTAGACTTTTTATGTTATCTTTCGGGGTAGGTGGTGTGCCCAGGCTGGTGGGCCATAAGCGGTCGATAGTGAGCAGCGCTGGGGGACCGAGTAGCATAAGCTTGGTTTTATCCCCGTTGAGTTTGAGAGAGGATGTCGTCATCCATCTCCTGACCTCTTCCATGCATGCCGCCAGGTTGGTCTTTGCCAGCTCACTGTTCTTCTGTGCAAGGGATACCACTAACTGAGTATCGTCCGCATATGTAATGATCTTAATCTCATATGGGCGGACGATCTCAGCCAGTGGTCCCATGTACACATTGAACAGCGTGGGGCTCAGCGACGAGCCCTGCGGAACCCCACAGTCCAAAGTCTTGCTTATGGAGGTGGAATCTCCCTCAAAGACTTGGAAAGTCCTTCCACTCAGGAAGGATCCCAACCAGGCCAAAGCATCCCCGGCCACTACTAAATTGGAGAGTCGACACAGCAGAGTTTTGTGACATACCGTGTCGAATGCGGCACTCAGATCAAGTAGGATAACTGCCACTGATCCTCCTCGATCCAGAATCCGCCTAGCTTCTTCTGTCACGGCTAGCAAGGCCGTTTCCGTCCCATGTTTGGGACGGAACCCTGTCTGCGATGCATCGAGTAGATAGTTGCACTCGACATACCTTGTTAGGTGGAGGTTGATGTGTTTTTCCAAGAACTTACTCGCCCAAGGCAGCAGGGAGATGGGGCGGTAATTGTTGAGGTTATTAGGGTCCAGGTTGGGCTTTTTCAGGAGTGCTCTCACCATGGCTTTCTTCCAGAGGGTTGGAACGCTGCTTTTTATTAGGGAGTTGTTGAGCAGCTCCATAAGAGTGGGGAGAATGACTTGGCTGGCGGCAACCATAGTACCGGGTGGGGCTGGGTCACAGGGCGAGCCTGACTTTACTTGAAGTGTCAGGGATTCCAAAGACTCTAGGTCCAGCAAAGGGAAGTGATTCAGAGTTATTCGAGGAGAGAGCTCTTCTTCCAATAGGGGCTGGGGAATATCAGTGGGGGGTTCCGGAAATGGGCTAGCGAATGTGACATAAATTTTATTTATTTTCTGGTAAAAAAATTCTTCTAGGTCATTACAGCGCGCGGTGGGGTTGTCATTAGGAGCTGTGGGTGGGGGGAGCTAAGTGAGGCGTTTAACTATTTGATAGATCTCTCTCGGTTTTGATCTAGCCATCATTATTTGTCCATTGTAGTAAGTGGATTGAGACATATTTATTTCAAGTTTGTAGGCTCTGATAGCTTCCCTATAGATGACTTTGTCTGTAGTGGTATATTCCAGGTGCCACTTCCTTTCCAGCTTCTTACAGTGGCGTTTTTTCGTTCTGAGCTCCTCTGAATACCATGGGGCAGTGACCCGTGGCCTTTTTAAGCTGATTTCCCGGATGGGGAGTATGGAATCAAGAGACTTCAGAATCCAATTATCAAAATTCATGTTGTCAGAGGAGGGGTCCTGTGAGAAAGAGGGTCTTGAGTCTGCCAAGGAGCTAGACCACTGTTCTAGAGGGAGCCTGGACCAGTTCCTCATTTTTTGCGGAGATGGAGTACGCCAGACGGGTTCGTAAGTGGACCAGGTAAGGGGGATTAAAAAGTGGTCGGTCCACGGAAGATGAATAATGGGGACTACCTTGAGCTCAGCGCAGTTAGTGAACACAGGGTCAAGCAAATGTCCTTTAATGTGCGTGGGGGTATGGACAAGTTGTTCTAACTGAACTGCGGCCAAGCTCACGGTTAGCTCTTTTGCTGCACTATCTGAGCTGTTAGCAAAATGAATGTTGAAGTCGCCCAGCAGCGTAAAGTTGGAGGGGGAGGTGACCAGTTCTGCTGCTATTGATGGCAGTGTTGTATGAAATTGGTTCAGAGGGCCTGGGGGCGGTATACGAGGGTTCCTGTAAAGCTCTCATTAGGGGTAAGTTTGAGGGAAAAGGACATGCTTTCGCAGTCGGTACAGTATCCGAGATGCAATAGCACTGATATAGATCTTTATAGACAATTGCAATTCCCCCGCCCTTCCCCTGTGCCCGGTCTCTGCCTGTAATCTGATAACCAGGGGGAAGTGCTTGTATCAGATCAGGGTCGGAGTCGGGGGTTAACCAGGTTTCGGTTAAAAAGACTGCGTCTGGCGCGAGTTCCTCTAGTAATAGTGAAATTTCCGTACTATGCTTTGGCAGAGATATGCAGTTTAGAAGAAACATAGTAAAGTCCTGTAAGTCAGCTCTTTCCTGGGCAGTGTTGAGCCTCGTCTTGCAATGTGAACAGCGGGTGGGTAAATCAAGGAGGTGATAAGGATGGCAGCATCTGTTTCCTGAAGGGGGCCTTAGATTGTGAAGGGTGCCTAAGCTGTATACCTTCCTAGGGGTCTTGGAAGGACCAGGGGCTGTGGCCCTTTGTCCCGGTCGGCCGCGGACGGGCGCAGACGGGCTTGCCGCTGCGCAGCCGGGGTAAGCACATTGTTTAAGGGGGAACAGGGGGGGTGGTGTGGCTGAGTGTCAATGGGCGTGGCCTGGCTCGAGGGCTTCGCTCGTAATGGCGGCAATCCCGCGGCAGCGTTAAGATCGGCTGCGCTGTGCAAGGTGAGTGTCCCAGGCGAGGGTAGTTACAAGTGAGGGTTAAAAAAGCGAACACACACAAATAAATTTTAAAATAGCAGGACTCCCGGCTTCCGCCTCAAGAGCCAATTCCTTCTAATACGCGCTGAAGGTCTGGCGCGGTTTATATAGTGTGGGTGTGTGTGGCCGAGCGGCAATGGGCGTGGCCTGGCTCGAGGGCTTCCCTCGTAATGGCGGCAATCCCGCGGCAGCGTTAAGATCGGCTGCGCTGTGCAAGATGAGTGTCCCAGGCGAGGGTAGTTACAAGTGAGGGTTAAAAAAGCGAACACACACAAATAAATTTTAAAATAGCAGGACTCCCGGCTTCCGCCTCAAGAGCCAATTCCTTCTAATACGCGCTGAAGGTCTGGCGCGGTTTATATAGTGTGGGGGTGTGTGGCCGAGCGGCAATGGGCGTGGCCTGGCTCGAGGGCTTCCCTCGTAATGGCGGCAATCCCGCGGCAGCATTAAGATCGGCTGCGCGGTGCAAGGTGAGTGTCCCAGGCGAGGGTAGTTACAAGTGAGGGTTAAAAAAGCGAACACACACAAATAAATTTTAAAATAGCAGGACTCCCGGCTTCCGCCTCAAGAGTCAATTCCTTCTAATACGCGCTGAAGATCTGGCGCGGTTTATATAGTGTGGGGGGGCGTGGCTGAGCGGCAATGGGTGTGTCCTGGCTCGAGGGCTTCCCTCGTAATGGCAACAATCCCGCGGCAGCGTTAAGATCGGCTGCGCGGTGGAAGGTGAGTGCCCCAGGCGAGGGTAGTTACAAGTGACGGTTAAAAAAGCGAACACACACAAATAACTTTTAAAATAGCAGGACTCCCGGCTTCCACCTCAAGAGTCAATTCCTTCTAATACGCGCTGAAGGTCTGGCGCGTTTATATTGTGTGGGGGGGGGCGTGGCCGAGCGGTAATGGGCATGGCCTGGCTCGAGTTACAAGTGAGGGTTAAAAAAGCAACACACACAAATACATTTTAAAATAGCAGGACTCCTGGATTCCGCCTCAAGAGTCAATTCCTTCTAATCATGAATGGAACTCTTTGTGCTAGAATGAGAAGATAAGTATTTCAGCTGGACAAACACAGTCCCTTTATCTGACCTGTGCTCCATTGTGGTGGGCATGAACTTGTGACTTTTTCCTAATCTTGCACGACCAGATAGCCGCAAGTGGCTCTTTGGGCTTTTTGGCACTATTTTCACCTAAATAATAAACATTGCATAGCTCTGGTTCTACTGATTTAATTTTTGTCACTTTGGTGTCAAATTGTTTATTAAATGTTAGTCCGTTTTTGTACATTGGTATGGGATTGTTCTTGTGTCGTGGTTTCACTTTAGTAATGTTTAAAATGCTGCATAAATAGGAGTATATCATTGGCATAAAGAGAGAAGCGCTCCTCCCATTCTCCCGGTGCCTGAATACCCCATATCATCGGGTCTCTCCTAATCCAATGTGCCAGTGGCTCCAGTGCCATAGTAAATAGTAATAGTGACAGGGGACAGCCCTGCCTAGTTCCCTTACTGAGCGAGAATCGACGAGACAGCATCCCATTAGCCCTCACCTGTGAGAGTGTGTCGTGATATAATAGTTTTACCCATTTACAGAACTTTGGGCTGAAGCCCAGCTTGGTTAGTACTGCGAATAAAAAAGCCCACTCTTTACGATCAAATGCCATTGAGGCATGAAGTGCCATCAATGTCGAATGGGGAGATGTGGGGGGGGCTGTCATATGCAGGACTCCGTAGAGTCACCGTAGGTTGTGATGAGTACCCCTGTGTGGCATGAAACCTGACTGGTCTATATGAATAAGAGTCTTAAGGACTGCCATTAGTCTGTTAGCTAGAGTCTTGCTAACGCCTTCACCTCGAAGTTCTTTAGGGAGATTGGTCTGTATGAACTACAGCTGTCTGGGGGTTTCCCCACTTTATGTATCACCACTATCGTGGATAAGCATTGATTTACAGGCAGTGTACCTAATTCGCTGGCTTCTTCAAGCATGGCTAATCGTGGACAAGTGATTTTAGAAGCCATGCCTTTAAACAACTCGACTGGAAGGCCATTAGGGCCCACAACTTTACCGGATCGTAGGAATCCCAGCCCCAAGGACAGCTCCTGTTCAGATTGGTCCGCCTCCAGAGTGTCGCTCATGTCTTTGGTGAGCGTTGGAAGTGAGAAGTCAGGCAAATATTCCGCTCAATCTTGGCCAGATCTTGGACTTTAGGGAGCATATAGGACTTCATAATAGGATAGAAAGGCTTCTGGTATATGGGCATTTGTTGTATAGACGGCACCTCCTCCATCCCTGATCACTGCGACCCAGGACCTCTCTTTGTCGCGTTTATCGAGCCAAGCTAAGAGCTTGGAGGCTTTGTCCCCAACATCGCAAATCCTACGTTGTGTTGCTAATGCATGTGCCCACACTTCGTTTTTGGCCAGCACGCGCAGCTCATGTTGTCGCAGAGTTAGTCTTTGTCTTAGGTCACAGCTATCGCCCTAGATCGCCTCCTGTTCCATTTTTGGTATTTCTTGCTCCAACCTATGAAACTGTGAGGTCTGCTCTTTCTTTTTCCCCCCAATTAGCGCCTGCACCTGTCCCTGCACTACTGTATTAAATGCTTCCCAGAGCATCAAGTGGGAGTCTACCGTCCCTTCATTTTATTTAAAATACAGTTCCATTCCCTTTTGGAGTGTGCTCCTCAGCGCAGGGTCACAGAGGTAACAGATTTCTATCTTAGGGAATCCTGTTCTACTAGTCTTTGGTCCCATGAGGGTGACACATTTAGGGGAGTGGTCTGAGATACCCCTAGGCAGGAGAAGTGGTAGTTCAAAACTCTCCACTTGGTCCAGCTGCGCAAGCATGTAGTGTATTCTAGAGAATTATATACCGTAGGCGTAGAGTCCAAAAATACAAAATTGTGTTTTATTAAATATTTTCTATATCATTAATGTCATATTTAACTTATTGTGACAGAGAAAATACTATATAATACTACATGCATACTGCACTCATTCATATACCCATACATACAGATCACACATTTAATTAAGTTCTTTGGAAAACATTTTTTACATTTGATTTGTAAGAATTATGGGTGATGATACAGCATCCCAATATTAATCACAATAGGATTTACAGTCAATGAATGCACCAAAAAGAGACATGTGGCAGCAATTCATCTACGCGTGTTTCGGCAGGTCTTCCTTCTTCAGGAATGCCACTTCTCAAGTATTTCTCTAGTGAGGATATGTTGCCTGACAAAGGGTATAGTGTATTCTGAAAGGCGAGCTATAACTTCATATGCCGGTGCTGATGAAAGGAAAATTTTGGGATCCTAAGCATCCACCGTGAAGCTGGAATAATGCTCCTGATTGGTGAAATGATACCAATGTGCAAGAGGTTTTCTAATTGTAACCTCGTCCTGAATAAAACCATATAGTGGGGGGTGACGAGCTGTGTACCCAGGTTATAAAGCTGTATAATTCACACAGGAGGGTAATCCTTGTTGTGAAGATCACTACTTCCTCAGCTCGCGCTTCTGTGCTGCACAATGCGGTCAAATAGGATCCGGATACTTGTGTATTCTAGAGATTGACATGTGGCGAGCCGAGTAGTATCTGAATTGTTTGGTTTGTGGGTAATGTGCCCTCCATATGTCTGCAAGGAAATGCAGGAGAACCCTTCCCCAGGGGTGTTTCCTTGCACTGCTTAACCAGTCCAACTCTTGATCCATCACTGCATTTTCGTCTATCCCCATCAGGAGGACTCCCGGTGGAAGCTCCAGAAACAGTGTGTCTATTCTGGGAAGCATGATCGGGTGTAACCCGAGCGGCACATATGCAGATCAAAGGGTCAAGGGGCGCCCCTCCCAAAAACCCTCAAGGGCCACCACGCATCCTGCATCATCAAGTAGTATCTAATGAATTGTTCAGGGCAGAGAGTGCGCACAAGGATACCTACCCCTCTAGAACCACCTGAGTACCCGGAGTGGGCCATTAGCTTATAGCCTAAAGCGATCTAAGGCTTTATATTATCTACCTTTTATGTGTGTCTCCTGAAGCATTACCACTTCTGGGGCATGACATTTAAAGTGTTGGAGAACCAAAGAATGCTTGATCTTGCTCCCAAGGCCATTGGCATTCCAGGACCAGATACGGACATAATTTGTGTTTCTTTACGTATGAGGCATACCTTATAGCATTTTGTGCCTCTATATCTTTGCATAATGACCCTGAACCGTGCATGCACATAATGTTGATTATTAGATCAGTGAGCATCAAAAACACTAAAACAAACTTACAATATAAACCCCTTAACTCCCCTATCCCTGCAACCCTGCTAGGTGAGTTACAACCCCCCCACCCCAACGTGCAGAGTGCCTGTCGCCCAAGTGTGAACTTCATTACAACGAAACAAGGAGGTGGGTTAGCGGGTGCCAACTTCTTTAGAAATTCTGGAGCTCAGTATGGACACATTAATGTCCCTAGTTTAATGTGTGGAAGCGTCTGTTATGGACCTGCCTTAAAGATAGGGTGTGCCCATCGCACAACATATCTGGCCCTTCATGCATGCACAGTGTCTAATTAGCCAGGGCCTCCATCCCCTGTCTTACTTTGTGACTTCCAGGTCCCACACAAATGTCCTATGGATCCCCAATGTCACTTATCTGAACCACGTGGATTGGTTTTGTCTGGTTGAGGGGGCATACCCTAACTCTTCTGCAGTTAGTCATTTTGAATAACGATGGTGCTTGCGACTTTCAGTCTGCCCGGGAACAACATCATATATTTTAAGTTTAGTTCTCTGAGGGTCCTTTAAACTGAGTCAAATGCCCTCCTTTGGCGCTGTACCTGCAATTTTAAGTTCGGGAAAAATCGAATTGTGGCATTCTCTAACTGGATATCACCCTGAATTCGAGTGGCTTGCACGATAACGTCACTATCCGGGTAGTTGAAGATACAAGCCACTATTTTGTGTGGGGTCAGCCCCGGGACGTGGGCGTGGGCCTAGCGCATGGTGCACTCGCTCCACTGGAAAGTAGTTTGACAGTCTCATTAGCTTGATGATGTGGGTGATCAGGTGTTCCAGGAAGAGGTCAACAGACGGTTGGATGTTGTTATGCCTTGCCCTGCCCACCTGGTCCTCCAGTCAGACCATGATGTCTGTGTGCAGCTCTGTGAGGATTGTGACCTGTTCTTAAAGGCGTTTAGTCTTGTTTTGCAGATTCCCAATATTAGTCTCAGCTGTGTATGCTTTTTCACCAAGTTTTTGCGGGTCTGCCCTGAGCAGATTTACCTCTTTCGTGACCGACTCCAGCTACGGCACAAGGGTGCCCTTGAGGCCTGCTATCACCCTCATAATGTCTTTATTTTTATTTTTTTATTTTTTATTTTTCTGCATTTTGTAAAGCGCACAAATACCCAAAGGTGTCTCGGCGCTGAGGACTGACGATAAGAAAGGTAGGTACGATTGTTTATTGATTAAAGAGCCTTGTCTTTATCTGCTTCCTAAAGGTGAGCAGGGTGGGACTGGTCTTGATGTGGGGAGGAAAGCTTATTCCAAAGTTTGGTGGTGGCGCAAAGAAAAGATCTGTCACCCTAGGACGCTTTTTTTGTGCTGGGAACAATAAGGAGATTGGCCGATGAGGAACGTAGTTGTCTGGGCGGATTTTAGGGACGGAGGAATTGTTCGAGAAAGTTAGGACCTATGGAGTGAATGGCTTTATATGCGATGCAGAGGGCCTTAAACTTGGATCTGCTTCTGACAGGTAGCCAGCTGAGTTGACAAACTACTTTAGAAATGGGTTTAAAATTGGGAGATGTGAAATTGCCCAGCGTGATTGATTGAGAGCGATTAGACAAGAATGATGCCAGAAGGTCCCTGGCCATGTGAGTGACACCTAGTGCAGTGACACGGTCGATCAGGATGGCATGGTCGACCATGTCAAATGCTGCCGAAAGATCCAGCAGCACAAGAAGAACTGCTGCTCCTCCCGCATCCAGGGATGGATCTGGATCATGCTCTTCCTGTTCTTGCGGTGGAGCCGGCTCCTCCACTCCTCTGTCCGGGCTCATTGCGACTGTGTACTTATTGATCTAGTTTGTTTGTCCTGGGTCCTTATTGCGCCCCATTGTGATAACCAACCATCATGAGCCCAGGGGGCTTTACGTCCGTTCTTAAGGTCCCAGGGATGTCCAGGCTTCGCGGGTTAGGATTTGTGGCTTAGCCTCTGTTTTCTCTGTGCTTTTTGCCTCGGGCCGCACCACCCAGCCGAGGGGTCCCTCGTGTATGAATTAAGGTGGTGAGGGGGTGCCGAAAGGATTTTTTATTCGTACATTTTATCGCCGTCTCAGTGCCCAGCGCACCCCTCCTGGGTGTGAAATTCTGAATCCAGGATGCAGGACAACTTGGGAACACCAGCAGGACCCCCAAGTATTCCCACCCAACGGCTGGCTCAGTTCACAACACTTGTAAGGATTGCACGCTGATTCCTTTAATTACATTTCTCCCAGCCCTTTCAGTTATCCAATCTCAAGTGCAGTGTTGTAGTGGGGGCAGGTCTAGGTGTATTTCAGCCCCAAAGCTGCCCCTCAGGGCTTGCACAAACACACCTTTTTTCACAGGCCAGCACATGCACCATGGAGCAGGAGTAAATTTGCCTTTGCGTTGGATAGTAGCCAGCAGCTCCTTCCTGATTCCGCTCCTGGCCCGGGTGTTTGACGATGGCTCAGGCCGCTATATTGCGGCGTGTCCGGGAGGCCTGTTCGAGCTGTTGTACCGTAAATTAATGCGCACTCTTGCCTGTACTGATGCAGTGTTGTGATCGCCGCTCACTCTGTCTGCGCTGGCCTGGCTGTCGCCGCCTCCCACGGGATCAGATCCCGCAAGTGCACTCTGGGTGTTGCTTTCCGGCAGCACTGCTCAATGCGCGGCTGGCGCCATGTTGGGATGCGGTCGAGGCTGCAACCCTTGCCCCCTTTGTCGATAGCACGTTGTTTTCTGCCGGGCAGGCCGCCTTTCCATTTCGCACAACTGGTACTACGTTGTTTATCCTTCAGCGCTCCTCTTTCGAACAGATTCTGCCAGATTTGAATGGGAAGATTGCAGATGGCTACCAGAGCGCACTCGGTGTGTGGTCATCTTAGTCAGGCTCAAGCCACGCCCCTTTTTACCAGTCTTCATCTATTGTTGAAGTTAGATGAAAAGAAACTACACAGTGTTTAAACAAAAATACTTCTATTTATTACACACTCCACTCCCTAACACAGTGGTATATCTCCTACCCGGAGATATCAACACAGTACACAATAAAACTTCAAAAGCAATCAGGTATAAGTAGCACAAAATACAGAGGTCTCAAGGGGGAGACCAAACCATATACTAAAAAAGTGGAATGTGAACTGCAACAGAGGATGGGACTTGGACCAGAAGACTCAAAGGAGCCAGGGGCACAAGTCACCACCCAAGGTAAGTACCCAGGAACCTACGGAGGCTGTGGATTCTGGAAGTGAAGAATCTGTAAGCAGAGGGGACAGAGTCTATGCCACTCTGAGGTAACCAGGAGGCATGGAAAAGCAATACCCACTGATATTGGGAGTTTCTGAAGAATCAACGGTGACCTTGGTGCTGCAGCTGTGAGGACCCAGAGTGTTGAGAAAGACCAGGAGCCATGCATGATCTGTCCCACTTCAGAGGTCAGTGACTAGGTGGTGTTGTTGGGCGGGAGCACCAACAGGCCTTGGTATCTACAACTGATGTGAAAGACAAGAAATGAGCATTGTTATGATCAGTAAGGTCCAAGCGGCGCCCCCACGGGCGATCCGGTGGTAATATGGATGGAGGTAGTCAATTTCCTCTCTAGGTATGTATCAGGTTGTTATTTTTAAGTTCCGGTACTTTCGTCACCTGGTTTAGTCCGTCACGCGGGAATCGGTTGTGGCTTCCAGACGGGGCGCCGGTAGGACTTTCCCTCTCCACCTTAACTATTGGACACCTTATTATAAAGAACCACTGACCAGTCCAGTGAATTTTACTCCAGATCACCCGCAAATAATTAGGTGATCTACCCCCTGGAAGCCGGGACGAACCTTTATCCCTGATCAGCTTCATTGGTGTTCCCAGCCAGAATACGTGCCTGATAACGGCCAAGGTCCCCCCACTCCCTTCATGCCCCTTGTCCTGAAGAAGACCCGCAGCCGAGGCCTCAAACATCCCTAGAGCACCAGGGTTGAAACGTCGACGCCTTTTAATTTGTGTGCCTGTAGCCATATTGTCCCACTTCCTTCCTGTTAAAACTGTATGGACAGGCCATCTTGAAAGCGGAAGGTTCCCCGCTTTTGGTTGTTGTAAATATTGGAATTGTACAGTTTAATACGCTTTCCTTTTCTCTACCTAAACACTTGAGCACCCCTTTCCTTCTCTCACTGTACTTGCGCCATTTATAATTACCGTTATAATTATTTCCCATCAAACTGTAAATAAATGTGTAAATTTGGTTAAGAATAAATATCTGAAGTGTGGTAATATTCCTTCTACTTTAATCTTGGGTACTATCTTTTGTTTTGCATTTATTGTGTAAAAAACCAGTATGAAATTGAATATATGTCTCCCACTTGCTTGAGTCAAAGCATGAAGATTTAATCGCATCCTTAATTATAAAATAATTTCAGACGAGTATTTTCTTTGATCAATAGTCAAGGACCATTGTTTTTTCTTTATACCAATTGACACCCAGGTTCTTTGATTCTATGGGTAATACCCCATTGATTTAATGGTCCCTGAGACATCAGCAGGAGGTATGCTCTATCTCAAGTCATTGGAGATCCTTCACAAGTTCCTCTCTCCTTTCTTTGGCAGTGAGCCAACCTCTGCAGGCCAATCCCCCAAGCAGCACTTCAGCTTAGGGATAGTCTCTCCTCAGTCTCAATGGTTCCTCTCCTCAGCAAAGATTTCTTCTTGTTTCCCAAAAGTGATCTAATGTTCTGGGTTTTGGGTCCCCCTTTTTATACACAGTTTCTCTTTGTTCTCTGAAGGCAGAGAGGCATTTGCCTAGTCCAAACTGGTTCTGGTCAGTCCTGGAGCACTTTGTTGACAAGACTCCTTCTTTCCTTTCACAGTGTAGGCCAGGACTACCAGACGCACCACAGGAGGTGGAGCCAGCATTGTGGAGGGAAGGCACACCCCTATTCAGGTCTCAGGTGCAACTTCTTCCTTCCATCTACATGCAGACCTCTCTATTCAGCCCTGCGCTGACTCACCCTGTCTCCTGAAATGCTCCAGCCCCTGTCATTCAAACTCCAGACAAGGAACACACAACTTGGCAGAGGCAGGCTTGGATGGTTGGACAAGAAAACACCTACTTTCTAAAAGTGATATTTTCAAAAACCGAATGGTAAAACCAACTTTACTAAAATATGTATTTTATCATTCTGAGTTCAGGCATACTAAACTCAAATTTCTACCTTGTTCCCTGAGTCAGTTAGAATTATAAGATGTAATAATCAAACTGCCCATTCTGGCCTATGGGGAACAAGTAGCCTTGCAATAGTGAAAAATGAAAATGGCTGTAATTTACTATTAGGACATGCCACACACATCAGGGCATGTCCTACCTTTTACCTACAATGCACCCTGCCCTTGGGCCTACCATAGGGGTGACTAATATGCACAAAAGGGAAGGTTTAGGGTTTGGCAAGTGGATGCACTTGCCCAGTCAGCATGGCAGTACCAGACTGCACACAGGCTCTGCAATGGCAGACCTGAGACACACTTTTACAGGCTGCTTCTGTGGGTGGCACAACCAGTGCTGCAAGCCCACCAGCAGAATTTGGTTTACAAGCCCTGGGCACCCTTAGTGCACCGTACTAGTGTCTGACACATAAACCAAACCAGCCAATCATGGAGTCACTAATCCATAAATCAATTTACCATAGGGAGAGCATATGCACTTTAACACTGATCAGCAGTGGTAAGGTGCCCAGAGTCATAAAACCAACAAAAACAGGTCAGACAAAATTCAGGAGCAGGGCAAAAGTGTCCGGGGATGACCCTGTAAAAAGGGCCAATTCCAACAGTGATAGTTAATTTTATTTTTTAGTGGAGAGTATGTGGTGGAGCTTAAGTCTTTTGAACCCTGCATAACTCACTACCCCTGTGAGTTAAGGTGCTGTCACATGCACACTCCTCTCAAACAATGAACATTCTCTGACCTGAAAACATATTTGCCACCACTGCAGTGAGTGTTTTTTTATCATAAAATCCTTCTACGTTTGCATTTTAAATAAACACCTTTTTCAGAAACACAGAAGCGCAAATGAAAAGCAGCTCACGTATAAGTGTAAATGTACTTCAGAGAAATTGAATTTGCAGTCTACGTGTGCAAGGATGACCTGTGAATACACCACTATATTAATGTGAGCATCCTAATCTAGCACCTGGTGGCCATATTAACAAAACATGTAGCAACATTGTTTTCTTAAAGGGATATGTTGGTCCTCGGGTGTAAGAATGACTATATAGGTTTTATACCATATAGTCAATAGATAGTTGCATTTTCATTGTTAGTAGCACCTATTTATTTAGTTATGTAGCACTGTGAAACACATTAGGGTTATCTCTGTGCGCTAAGATGTGAGGCAGTACAGATATCTCCGTCATGAATTCCTCATCTTCATTTTGTGTATGTGTGAGCAGCTTATGATGTAGAGAACACCAATTTAGTTAGAAAAGGTAGCATGATTCTCTGAAATAGAATAACTTGTTTTCACATAGAACTTCATAGTGCACATCTGCCACACACACTCACCTCACAACACATGCATGCATACTAACATACATACACAGGCACTCGCACAATTAGAAACATGCTTTAAAGGGATCTGCTCGTCTTCCTCATGTCAGTGGTATCACCTTCCTGCTTGGCCTGGCTACAGAAACTCTTCACAAGTTTGTGAGACCTTGGCCTGCAGTAATCGCCCATAGTTTGATTAAGCAAGCATTGACATAACCAATAGATCTCGCTTTTTGGACCTTCTAAGTGCGGGGCACGACCAGTGTGGGGGAGCGTCCAGGCGACAAGAAGAGCCACCTGAGCGCTCCCCCCTCCTTTATTCCCGGGATCGCGGGGAGGGGGCGGCATGCCCCTCCCCCCGCCCCTCGGACCCAGAAGACTGCACAACGCCTTCCGGGTCAGGGATCGGGCGCCAGCCAGCCAGTGGTGCAGCGCACACCCCCTGCGTCATCATTGGACGCCGGGAGGTCACGCCCCCACCACCGGTAGGCAAGAGGAGAGGGTATCGCCGCACCGCCATGCGGGCGGGGGGGCCAAGGGCCCCCTCTTTTCATTGTTTTCTGTTCAATTATTGTCCCTATTGCTCTTTTAACATTGAAACTAGCAGGAATAACATATACTGTGGAATGCAGGTAAACCCGAGGTGCACCTAACGCTAGAAAGGGCAAATTTGGTGCGGAAAGATCATGCATACGCATCACACCTTGCTAATTGCCATAACTGGGGTTTGAGCCGGCAGAGGATCTTACTGGAAATAAAAGAGGACTAACAGAATGTAAATTGTGCCACTAAATTATATTCATGTAACTGCCTCACTTGAAGTACAGTACATTGCTTCTTGAAGTCATCTATTATTAAGTCAAGAGTAGTCCTGAAGATTAACCAGATATCCACTTATTCCTGAAAATATTTCACATGATATTGCTAAATTGCTAGAAATCTTAGAACCAAAGGGCATAGGAAGGTGGCAATCCAGTCAAAATTACAAGCATTGTTTGTGGGTAATTAAATAATAATTTTTCTTCCTTAGTCAATATCCCTTCAAAACCAATCTTGCAAATGGTTACATTGCAGCACAGTGCTATGTGTTACTGTTTGTCTGGCATGGATGTGCTGCAATTTATCGTCCAAGTTTAAATGATTAAACTACAGGTACTTTCCATATCAGAAGTCAACGTCATCCTTAATAAGAAGGGCTAATAACTCTAGAAGGGAACAATGGATGGCAACTCAACTTTTAAAAGTCTTAAAACATTCCACGTGTTAAATATCTTTTTTCTCATAGGGTAAATTATTTTCAATTTTAGTCCTTTTTTTTCCATCAAGGATTACAGGAAAGTTTAATATAAAAATGCAATTACCTTATTTAAACTCCTAAAATAACTGTACGCAGTAAAACAACTCAAAATAAAACAAATGTTGATAGCCTACTAAGGGCCTTTTTACTATGAGGCCCAGGGGTCGGAGGCTTTCCGGGCCTCATCACGGTTTCCATTCCTACCGACCAAATTGCAATTGATGGCAGTCTGCATTGAGATAGGCCTGTCATTCCAGCTGGATTCCGATGGGCTCCAGGAGCCTTCCAGCCAGTGGGAGACCATCCCGTAAACCCAATGGACGGCGTTTCCGCTGTTGGGATTATAATGCTTGGTTTCCAACAGGCTTTCCATGCCGGGCTTTCCGACATGGAAAGCCTATTGGAAAGCGAGTTTGGGGCCCCTGGCAGGGCCCTATTCTCATTGCGGCAACTGGTTGGGGGCCCCCCCTGTTGATCCCTTCGCTGTGTGACAGGCACCTTGAGGTGCCTGCCATGCGGTGCAGGGATGAACAGAACCTTCCATTTCCCCATGAGAGCTTGTGCTGCGGCCAGTTGACAGCACAAGCTCCCAGAGAGAAATGGGAGTATGCGACTGTACTATGTGTGGCTGCATCGTATTTGAGGTGTCGGGACCGCCAACCGGATGTCGATTGGTCTTGAGACCGGGACGGTGTCAGTCGGAGGCGCTCCAACTGACATATTATGCCCTAAATGTCTATTTTAGTGGCTCGTGTTTACAAGGTATTCAGTAGAACGCCATGAATGGTTGTCTAAGAAACATACAGTAGAATGATTGAAAAATTGGAACGGAGACACTCGTATCAAGGTTGCTTGTCACAAAAATCTGTGATTGAGCACTGCCATATGTCGTAGTTCGTGAATTCTGATAGCTAGCCGGTATAGGCTTCTCATTGCTAGACCTAAAGTGAGCGTAAGGAGTTGTACACATATTTTTTACTCCAACAGCGGCAAGGTACAAATCTTCAGGTTTACATGGCTTTAGTAATTAGGAATCAGAGTGCAAGTAATTATGGTTGCGTCAAAGGGGATGTATATTTTTTCGGTTGTGGGGACTTGATTGGGAATTCGTTTCTGGACCACGTTTGTTGGTTACTTAAAAGGACTCATGGGTCCATTTTATAACAGAACCTGAGTTAGATGTGCAGGCTTGGCTAGATAAGGCAAGCCTGATTATTTATATTTTAAATAAATTGTTTGAGACTTTTATTTTGCCATCTATCCCTGACTTCAACATGGTTCTAAAATATCCTGCTGCTGTCGGCAATGCATGTACTAACACTACAAGCAGTGCTATGTTACAGAACCATTGCTTTTGTGGGGCACGCAATAGAGTTGATTGCTTATTTCAAAATAACATTTTTAGAAATTTACATTTTACAAGCATTATAAAAATATTTTGTCAAACTGTTGGTGACAGCCAAGTAAAGTTGTGATATCTGCATTCATTTAACATTGACATGTCATTCGTCCAGGGTAGCACTAAGGTGAATATTTTTCCGCTGTGCGATAACAGCGTCTGAAGTTCAGAGTTAGCAGTAGTAATTATTGAGTACTGAGTGGGGTGCAGAAAGGTTAGAAGCTGTAATGGTAACTGTAATTCAACTGACAGCCTGCTTCAATGCAAATGCAAACGTGCGAACCTTTGAATAGCTTAACCATATAGGGCAGAGGTTTTCAAACTTTTTGATGCCAAGACCCCCTTGCCAAGATTTTTTAGCCGTAAGGACCCCCTCCCGGCAAAAATTTCTAGAACCTGGTACTGCTCATCAACGATCATAAACGCCCTCAATTCCCACAGCAAAATATTTTTATGGTGGGGAAATCATATTAAACAGCGTTTCACCAAAGGTCAGTGAGCGTGGGTGCGTGGTCATAGGTGCACCTAAAGGGCCTAATTTAGGAAGAATTGGTGTAGAGCAGCACCACAAGTATTCTTGCTGCGCTGCCCTGCACCAATGTGAAAGGGCAGGAATGCACCATATTCATGAAATACAGTGCATTCCTGTCCTTTCCCCTTGGCGCACAAATTGCTGCCTATCACCAACATAGGCAGGATTGTTTTTGTGCAGGAATGGGCACCTTCCTTCACAAAATCAACCCAAAGAGGCGTCATCCCCTTTCTATGTGAGTGGCTGAATGCACACACATGGAAAGAAAAAAAAACATGGAGAAATTAAAACATTTCTCATTGTTACGCCTCTGCTGAGGAGGCATACGTTTTTGGCGCTGCCCCAGGTTTACGAGATTTTGTAAATATGGGGCAGTATCAAAATCCATGGGTGTTGCGTGGGAACACCCACGATACACCTATGGAACATCTCCTTGGCGCAGAGTAAGGCAACGCAGTGACATGCTCTACTTTGTCTTACTCCATATCTAGGAGGCCATGCAAAGCCATGCAGGGTGACTTTGCGCCGCCTCATAGGTATGGTTGAGACACTTGAACTGCTGGAGCATAAAAAAGTGATGCTGTGGTGGCGCAAGCCTCTAATAAATACTTTCCAAAATATTCTGTACGTTTTTTAGGTCTTTCACCATCAGGTACCTACATATAAAATAATGGGCAGCGTAAATGAAAAATAAATAGTGCACCAGGGAGACACAAAATTAAATCTTGGTTCGTGCAGTGGAGAATAGTGATTTGTGTATTTTTTGTGCTAAGAGGTCACAGCCTGTGACAGAAAGCACTGTGAATATGTAAGTCAAGATTTTATATTTGCATTGCATTACACACAGTATAAGATAGACTGATACAAAATGGGTAAATAGCTTTACGATGAAATGGTGCCTCCAAAATGTAGATTTTAGTTATACCAGGGCATATGCAATGCATTTTATTTTTACATAAATGTCCCTTCAACACCTTCTTAGGGGTACTAAGGGCAGTAAATACAGTTAGGATTAAAAGTAAGCACTTCAAATCTCAGCATAATCTCCTACGCCGACGACACCCAGCTGATCCTCTCCCTGACCAACGACCCAGCCGCCGCCAGAGCCAACCTTCATGAAGGGATGAAAGAGGTAGCCGAGTGGATGACGACCAGCCGCCTGAAACTGAACTCAGAAAAGACGGAGGTCCTCATCCTGGGCTCTTCACCCTCCGCCTGGGACGACTCCTGGTGGCCTCCCGCCCTGGGCACCGCACCCAAACCGACAGACCATGCACGCAACCTGGGCTTCATCCTGGACTCCTCCCTCTCCATGACCAGGCAAGTCAACAACGTCTCCTCGGCGTGCTTCAACATCCGACGCATGCTACGGAAGATCTTCTGGTGGATCCCCACCGAGACCAGGAAGACCCTCACCCAGGCCCTCGTCACTAGCCGACTGGACTACGGCAACGCCCTCTACGCCGGTACCACCGCCAAGCTCCAGAAGAGACTCCAGCGGATCCAGAACGCCTCAGCCAGACTCATCCTCGACATCCCACGAACCAGCCACATCTCCGGACATCTGAGAGACCTTCACTGGCTCCCCGTCAACAAAAGAATCACCTTCCGCCTCCTCACCCACGCACACAAAGCCCTACACGACCAAGGCCCGAGCTACCTCAACAGCCGAATCAACTTCTACGCTCCCAAACGCCACCTCCGATCAGCCAACCACGCCCTCGCCGCTGTCCCCCGCATCCGAAGAGCGACTACAGGAGGAAGGTCCTTCTCCTACCTGGCCGCCAAGACCTGGAACTCCCTCCCGACCGACCTGCGCCTGACCCAAGACCACCTCTCCTTCAGGAAGAAGCTGAAGACCTGGCTGTTCCAGTAGTAGCACCCCCCCCACCTCCCCCCCAAGCGCCTCTAGACCCTACGGGTGAGTAGTGCGCTCTATAAATGTCATTGATTGGTTGATTGATTGATTGTCATGATTCACGGGGCCCCAACCATCCTTTGCACTTGCAGATTAACTGTTGGGGCATATTTGCATTTCTTTTTGGCGACCAGACATATCGTGGCACAAATGCTTTTCACAGTACTTAAAGTTGCGAAATCAGCAGTCCCAGGAGGACTGTCTTTTCCTAAACGAAAACAAACATTTTGGAAACAAGGCACAAGTGAGGCTGGGGAATGCGCGACCCCCTTCCCAGGACTCCATGGCCCCCCTGGGGGTCGCGCCCCACAGATTGAAGACCTCTGATATAGGGTGATCAGATTCCCAAAGCAAAAAAAACGGGACAGATCATAGACATAGAAGTAGGACTACAGTTTACACTGGTGATTGGCTGGATCGTGGTGCAGGCAGTGACCTCTGACTCCAGTGAGCAGAGCAGGGTCATGCTGGCGGTTCGGACACACTGTTGCTCCTATGGCTGGCATAATGACATGCTTGCAGTGCTGTAGAAAGAGATTGGAAATACCGAGAGAAAATATCTCTTTTTAAAGGATTTCCCTTCCCACATCAACCTCATATGGAGGGATGTCCCTCCATAACTTCTCCAGTACTGGGAAGTGAGCATGCGCACATCTTTTTAACACCAGTGCTTATGCTCATCCCAGCCACTATCCAAAAACTGGGACATTTATGCAGTTTGGAATAAAGAGTCTGGATACCGGGACACTTCACGAAAACCCGGTCACCCTATAACCATAAGACCCAAGTTGTCTCTTAACAGTTCAACTTTGACCAATAATTTCGAGAGAGAGCTTTTAGGTACATATACACAGAGACTAAACAACCATGTCACCAGGGAGGCCAGGCACTGTATGGGGATAGAAATTTGAGTTTCTGGTGAGCAGAATAGCGCTTGTGTGGATGTAGCTACGGTTCTCTGAGCTCCCTCAGTATGCTTGCAGCCTATAAGACCCGGAGAGTTAACTCCAGGCTCTCTAGATTTGCCAATCACTACATTTGCAGAATGACTGAACTCCCAGCTCACTCCAAATTAATGACTGAGCTCCCAGCTCGCTCCAAATGCCCGTTATTGACTTGTGTAAACACAAAGACTGATCTCCCAGATCGCTGGATATGCCAGTCACAGGGTGTCTATGGAGGTGGATGTCCCAGGTCACCGGATATGCCGGTCACTCCATGTATGCGGAGACGATTGCTCAGCTCACATAGATATGCTGGTCACCTTGTATGTATAGTGACTGAGCTCTCAGCTCACTAGATTGATGTTCCGGTCATCTCCTGTGTATGGAGATTGATATCTCAGATCACGTAGAGATGCCGGTCACTGCATGTCCATGCAGACTCATCTCTCTATTCATTGCCATCCAAGAGACCTTTGACTTGCAGATTGTTCTGAATCAAAATAGTCTTTTTCAGAAGGAAGATCTTAGGGAAGGTTTATTGCGGGAGATTCCTGTTATGACCTTGGATATCCTACTGGCTATTATGAAGACATTAAAATCTGGATCCCCTATAGATCCCTGTCCAGCCAAGATAATAGCCGGTGTTGCAGAAGTGTTAACCCCCGCGGTGAATAAATCCCTTAATCTTTCTTTGTCTAGCGGTCTGGTACCGGCCAGATGGAAAGTGGGTAAAATTATTCCTCTTCTGAAGAAGCCGTCTGCGGATCCTCTGGTGGCCACTAACTGTAGGCATATTACATTGCTCCCTTTCTTTGCAAAAACCTTGAAGAAGCACGTAAACAAGGTAATCACTAAGTTTATTGAGGACACCAATGTCCTGCACCCCAGCCAATCGGGTTTCAGGGCTAATTATAGCACGGAGAACGCTCTGTTGGAGGTCTCAGAAAATATCAAAGGTACGCTGGATCGAGGGGGTAACGCAGTTTTGATACTGCTGGACCTCTCTGCAGCTTTTGATACGGTTCCCCATGGGCGACTCCTTCAGAGATTGGAGGACTGCAGGATTGGGGGTACAGCTTTGAGGTGGTTCTCTTCCTTTTTGAAGGACCGTCAGCAGGCGGTTTGGACACCTCCCTTTACATGGACATCCCTGCACTGAGTGTGGGAGTGCCCCAGGGCTCAGTGTTGAGCCCTACTCTTTTTAATATTTGGCGCCGTTGGCTGAGAGCTAAGGGGCCAAAGTTCTCACTTATGCCAATGATTCACAACTGCTGTTCACTTATGAAAAAGGGGAGCCCTTTGATAAAAACCAAATACATCTATGCTTAAAGGCTGTGTTTAATTGGTTCCGGGAAAACCAGTTATCTTGCAATTCCGCTAAAATGGAAATTATCTTTTTTAGTCATACCCCAGCAGA
The DNA here is from genome assembly GCF_964263255.1 of Lissotriton vulgaris. Taxonomy (NCBI): domain Eukaryota; kingdom Metazoa; phylum Chordata; class Amphibia; order Caudata; family Salamandridae; genus Lissotriton; species Lissotriton vulgaris. The sequence goes on from NC_141699.1 coordinate 575,926,223, forward strand.
TGAATGGCGAAAATGGTGGCCATCGGATCAACCGGCTTCTGTTAGCCCTGTCACGACAGTTAAGAACTTGGGAGTGATGATGGACTCTGATCTCTCCATGAAGACACAGGTGCAGTCAGTGGCTGGAACGTGTTTTAGGATGTTAGAAATGATGAGGAATTTTTTTGCGTTGTTACCAATGGCCCATAGAAAGACAGTGGTCCAGGCCCTGATAATGTCTAGGCTGGATTATGCTAATGTACTCTATTTGGGCATTCCTGAGTACTTATTAAACCGTCTTCAGATTGTCCAGAATTCTGCAGTTAGAGCCGTTTCTATGGCGGGACCCAGAACCCACATGACGAATCATTTGAAATTACACCATTGGTTATCAGTAAGAAACAGAGTGGTCTTTAAGGCACTTGTGTTGGCCTTCAAGGCTCTGAATAACAGTGGGGCCCAGTACATCAGGAAAATAATTGCGCCCTACTACCCTGCCAGGGCCCTGAGATCATCTACCCAACATTTGCTGCGGGTGCCTAAATTCAGCCGGACCAGGAGGGGCGGTCGCTCCTTCCAGGTGGTAGTGAGCAGAATATGGAACAGGCTCCCGCTGTCTTTAAGACAAGAAGGAGACCTTTTGAGCTTCCGCCGCCAGCTCAAAACCTGGTTATTCCATCAATAATCTAGGGGGAGTATGAGTAGGAGGGAATGTTGGGCTCTCCCCCTGGTGTTTTTTGCTTAAACTTTCTTAGCGCCCGGACACTCTTCGGAGTAGCCGTGCGCTTGTATAAATACCCTATAACCTTAACATTAACAACATTGCGTGTCTATGAAGACTTAACTCTCAGCTCACTAGCTTTGCCAGTCATTTCGTGTCTACCGGAGACTGGTCTTTTTGTTCCATAAATGTGTCCATCACTGCAGGTTTATGGAGACCGAACTCCTAGCTCACTAAACATAGTGGTCACTTTAGGGGCGTGGTAAATTAACTTCATTGGTGTCACGGCATGGGCATCTGGGCTAGATTTGGAGGAGATACCGTCAACATGACGGCAAGCACTGAATGGGCATAGACTATTTATTGCCCCTTATCCCATACGAAGTGACATCAGAGGTTATACAAGGACTGAGAAGGCATAGTATAATAATTACTCATCATGCACTACAAGTGGTGGTTGAATGTGCAGATACACCTAGTGGGAGGCCAATAATTGTAAGGTGACAGCAATCTAAATTACCCTTGCAGTGCCCTGACTGCAGAAGGCTTGGGCCAAGGTTTCAATCAGCAATATACCGAAGTGGAGATGAAAGAAGGGAAGGAGCGAGAATGGGGAAGAGAAAGGAAAGAAGAGAGACAAAGCAAAACGGGAAGGGCTTATAATAAACATCACATGCTGTCTTCAGACAAAATCAAATGCCACTAGCTGTGGTAATCCTGCCTATTGGGGGATGGCTCTTGGTGGTCTAAGCACCAAAGAAGGTCCTTCCCAGCTACTCTTTATCTTTGAGGTGGAAGTCTCAGTTGTAGTGGCACAAAGAGAATACTAATGACACTGAGTGAGACCGTGGGCTCGGGGAGAAGATGATATGGCACTCGCTGATTCTTTATTTTTGGTGGATCCACTGTGTAAGTGCATGTCATTAAAAAGTGTAGGGCCTTCAAATTAATATAATTGTGTCGAGTCTGAAAGCACTCAGCTACCTCTTCTCCAAAACTGAAACTAAATTGTAGTAATCTCACTGCATGATAACCGCCAAGTCTATCGAACATCCGGGGGTCTGAAAACCGCAGTGAGTCAGCGAGATTGGTGCAAGGGAAATTTAACACAGCAGCACCCCACGAATAACTGTGCACATTGTTGAAAGTATCAGCAGAGGGTAAAGGTTTACCGTACCTGCACATGTCACCGTCAGAAGTAAACAGAGGCAGGCAACAGGTGGGTGCCGGGGGGATCTGCCCTGTGTGTATGTCTGTCCTTAAAAAGTGTGCAGCTTTCAAATAATAAGCAGGGGAGTGGAGGAGGCAGCTGCAACCCAGGCGGCAGTATCAGGGGAGCAGTAGAGAGCAGGTGGAGGACAGCGAGCATGTGAAAAATAATGCACCGAGCCAGGAAAATGTTTGCTCAAATTAATGAAAAAAGTTCCTCAAGTGGAAGAGGACAAGTGCTGGGGGCGATCCATGGGAGTCAAAATTTTAGAAAAAAGGTGGGACATGCAGGAACCATTAACCAATTAGAAACAACGTTTTTTAAAAGGCACTGACTAAAGCCAATCAGAAGCTGTAGGCAGGCTGTAAGCCACCTGAATGAATACAGCATGTTGAGAGACAGTGCATGCGCTACCTAGGCTCGAACTAAAAAGTAGGGACTGACAGGACTGTGAACTGTCAATCTGTGTGGCCGCCTCAGCCCTGATGTAATTTAAATGAGCCGCTACAGAGTATTTCAGCTAAGGCTCAAAAAGTTTTACATTGAAGAATAACAAATAGTAATTGTAGTATCAGGTAGGGAGGGCCATATAATATAAAATGCTGTTCGTGTTTTGTGTAATCCATTATCAACACTTTCAAAACAAAAGAGTAGTTGATGGATTGCATTTACTGTGTTTCTATTAAGGAACGTGTAAGAATGAAGGGCACCAAGGCTTCTCTAAAATGTTATTCATTTAGGCTTTTCAAGCAGGATGTGTAGCAGCACCTGCTAGTTTCTCAAAGTAAAGAACACTAGCGCTGACGAGAACTTTTCTGGAGACATTGCTTTTGTTTTGCTATTCAAAACTTCTTTTTTTGAATATGTTTTTTATTGGAGAAAATCATCAGCAGATGTTACAATAATATTGAGAAACATGAGCAGTGCAGATTGATGAAACAGTTAAAACCTATATACATATACGTTGATCTATGCCCCTAAAAGTAAACAGGGGGGTGGGGGGGACAAAAAGGAACGAAAGAGAAGTTTACAAAGTAGAAGAGAAGCAGAGAGGAGACAGGGAAGGAGTTGCAAGGTATGGTGTTGTAATATGATGTATAAACAACCAAATCAGGTATAGGCATAGCTCATGGGAGATTAATCTTTTGCAGATACAAGTCTAGTTTCAGCCTCAGTAAGCATGTGGATTTGTTGTTGAAGTCACAATTGTGCAGGTTGTTGTCAGCACTTTTAATAAAAGACACCCAGGCACACCATGTACGATGTGTGATGTTGTTCTCATTTTTCCATTTGGAAAGGGTGTTCTTTATGCCTATAGACAGCAGTATATGTATCCAGAAGCAGTCCCAATTATTTAGAGAATCTAATAAAGAGCTGTTTGAAACGGAGGTCCCAAGTTGGCAATGGTTTGCACCTTTGTCCAAATAGGGACCCTTCCTTCTAGTGAAGATAAGGTAGTTACACTCCTAAAATAATCCATGCTCACACCCTTGACACGAGCAGTTGGGCTTATCTCAGAGGCAGTGTGTAAAGCATTTGCACATAACCAACAGTAATGAGGTGAAAACACTACAAAGGACACGACACCAGTTTAGAAAAATATCCAATATTTTTATGTATCCAAAAGAAGACCAAAACTATAAAAATCCAACATACATTACTTGAAAATATATAATTTGCAAGATTTCCTTAAAAGTACAGAAATATCTCAAAAACACAGTTCTTCCAAGTTGGTACCTCCATCCTGCACTACCGCGATGCTGCAAACAACAGAGCCTAACAGTTCCTTTTTTTTTTTTTTTTAATTTAAAATTTTTATTTTATTTTCTCAAGAAATCATAGTTACATTTACAACACGCATTAGTCTTAAATGTTTACAATA